>NC_056055.1:26107500-26732500 GCF_016772045.2 Ovis aries | reverse complement strand
TGATAACCACTAGTTTGTTCTCCATATCTATAAATCTTTCTTTTTTTGCTATATGCACTAGTTTGTTTTATTAAGATGCTGAAATTTTTAATGAAATATTAGCAAATAGAATTCACCAATGTATAAAAAGAATTACACGGCATGTCCAAGGTATGTAGGGCTGGTTCAATAATCAAAAGTCAATCAATGTAATCTATTGTATTTGCAGGTTAAAGCAAAGAAAACTACATGATCATATCAATTAATGAAGAAAAAAGCATTTGAATAATTTGGCACTCATTCATGGAAAAAAAAAAAACCTCTCAGAAAATTAAGAATAGAGGGGAACTTTCTCAACTTGACAAGGAACATGTAGAATTAGGTAGAATTCTAAAAATTATACCTAACAGTATAATTAGCTGAAAATCATAACTAGCAAGGAAAAGCTGAATGTTTCCCTTTTATGACCAGGAACAAGACAAGGATATTCACTCTCACTGCTTCTGTTCAATGTAGTACTGAAAGTTCTAGGCAATGAAATAAGGCAAGAAAAAGAAATAAAATTCTTAAAGACAAGAAAGAAAGACTACTTCTATTTGCAGATAATCTGATGATCTGTGGAGAAAGTCCCAGAGAAAATACAAAGAAGCCAAGCCCCCAAGTTTTAGAACTAATAATTGAGTTCAGGAAGGTTGTGTTGTTCAGTGGCTGAGTGGTGTCCACCTGTTCGCTATCCCATGGACTACAGCACACCAGTCTTGCCTGTCTTTCACTAATTCCTGGAGTTTGTTCAAACTCATGTCCATTGTATTGACGCCATCCAGCCATCTTATTCTCTGTTGGCCTCTTCTCCTGCCTTTTGTTATTCCCAGTATCAGTATCTTTTCCAATGACTCAGCTCTTCTATAGCTGACTGTGACTCAGATCATGAACTCCTTATTGCAAAATTCAGGCTTAAATTGAAGAAAGTAGGGAAACCCCTAGGCCATTCAGGTATGACCTAAATCAAATCCCTTATGGTTGTACAGTGGAAGTGACATAGATTTAACTGGTTAGATCTGAGAGATAGAGTGCCTGAAGAACTATGGATGGAGATATATAGCACTGTACGGAAGGTGGTGACCAAAACCATTCCAAAGAAAAAGAAATGCAAGAAAGCAAAGTGGTTATCTGATGAGGGCTTACAAATAGCTGAGGAAAAAGAGAAGCAAGAGGCAAAGGAGAAAGGGAGAAAAATACGCAACTGAATGCAGAGTTCCAGAGAATAGCAAGGAGAAATAAGAAAGCCTTCTTATGTGAAAAATGTAAAGAAACAGAGGAAAACTGTAGAATGCAAAAGGCTAGAGATCTCAGCAAGGTTGCAGGGTAGAAAATCAACATAAAAAATCAGATTTATTTCTACATACTAGCAATGAACATGTAGAAACTATACAATTTGCAGTCACTTAAAGAACAATGAAACATTTGAGGGTAAATCTGAGAAAACATGTATAGGGATTACATGTTGAAAATGACAAAGGGCTTATAGAATATATAAACAAATGGAAGACTCAACATAGTAAGGAGGTTAATTCTCCCCAGATTGATAAACAGATTTAATACCAAATTCCAAAAAGAAATTTTTGTGGAGACAAGATTATTCTAAAATCTATATGGAAAGGCAAAGGATAAACATATGAATCAGTTGAACAAAATAGTGGACTCTTCAATAAATAGTGCCACAAAAATGGCCAACTGATTTTTGACAGAGTTGCAAAAGCAATTTGATGGCAGGATAGTCTTTTCAACAGACAGTATGGAACAATTGTATATCCACAGACAAAAAGTTAAAAAGAGAGCCTAACCCCCATATCTCATGCAAAAATTCACTGAAAATGGATCATAGATTTAAAAAGTAAAACATAACACCTACAGAAAAAAAAATATGAAAAAAAACCTTTGAGACCTAGGATTTGGTGAAGTTTGTTATGACATCAAAAGCATGTTCTATAAAAGGAAAAAATGAATAAATCAGACTTCATCAAAATTAAAACTTTTGTTTTGCAAAAGACCCTGCTAAAAGTGTGAAAAGATAATCGGATGAAATATCTGCAAACCAACTCTCTGACAAAGAATTCATCTAGAATAATAAAGAATCATCAGAAATCAATCTTTAAAAAATAATCTGATTAGAAAGTGAGCAAAAGACGTGAGGATATGTGGATGGCAAACAAACACTTGAAAACATATTCAGCACTTGGAAAAAGTTTTCTTTAAAGAAATGCAAATTAAGACCTCAATGAGATATCACTATGCATCCATTACCCCAGCTAAAACAGAAAAATAGTGATACCGATAAATTCTGGTAAGGAAGCAGAGAAACTGGATTTCTCATGCATTGTTGGTGGGAATGTAAAATGGCACAGCCACTCTGGAAAATAGTTTTGCAGTTTCTTAAGAAACTAGACATATACTCACCAAACAATCCAGCAGTTGCACTGTTGAACGTTTAACTCAGATTGATGAAAACTTAAGCCCACAGTTGTTGCTGTTGTTGTTCATGTTGTTCAGTCATGACTGTTTGCGACCCCATGGACTGCAGCACACCAGGCTTCCCTGTCCTTCATCATCTCCTGGAGCTTGTTCAAACTCGTGTCCATTGAGTCAGTGATGCCATCCAACCATCTCATCCTTGTCACCCCCTTCACCTCCCGCCTTTTATCTTTCCCAGCACTAGGATCTTTTCCAATGAGTTGACTCTTCACATTAGGTGGCCAAAGTATTAGAGCTTCAGCTTCAGCATCAGTCTAACTAATGAACGGTGAAGGACAGAGAAGCCTGGCATGCTGAAGTCCGTGGGGTCACAAAGAGTCGGACACAACTGAGCAACTGAAGAACAACAACAAAATGTGGAAAGAACCACAATGTCCCTTAACAGATGTATGGTTAAGCAAACTGTGGTCCATCATATATAGAGTGGATTATTGATACACATGGCAGCTTGGATGGGTCTCAAGGGCATTATGCTGAGCAAAAAAATACTATCAGAAGGTAACATACCGTATAATTCCATTCATATAGCATTCTTGCAGTAACAAAATTATAGAGGTAGAAATCAGATTAGTGGTTGCCAAAGATTAGCGATGATGGGTAAGAGTGGGAGATGGGTGTGACTATAAAGGGTTGCACAAGGAAGATTTTTGTGATGATGAAATACTTTTGTATCTTAATTGTGGTTGTAGTTATACAGATTTGCACATTGGATAAGATGACATCAAACTATATATACACATATGGTACAATATCAACTTCCTTCTCCTGATATTGTGCGATAGTTATGTAAGATGTAACAACCGGGAGAAGTGAGAAAGGTACTGTGCCTTCTTCTACTATCTTTGCTGCTTCTTATGATCTATAATTATATATTTTAAAAGATTTAAAAATAACAAAACATAAGGTTACACTAATTAAAACAGTGTTGTAGAAGATAAAGGATCAAAGGACCAGAACAGAGTCTAAAAACTTAAATAAATAAATATGGAAATGTGTTTCATGGTAACAGTGGCATCTCAAATCAGTGTGGAAAATGTAGATTATCTAAATAAGAAAATTGACAATCCAAAACAAAACAAATTAGATCTATAAGCCAAGTTACTAAGAAATTCCAGAAAGTTTCAAGAACTAAAATCCTACTTATCAATGGTAGAAAACACACAATTTTTGTAATATTCAAGTGGAAATATTTTTTCTAAGCATGATGTGGACTCCAGAACCCAATGAAGGATAACAGATATTGAAGGATAACAATGATTAAGGATATCTGGATATTTAGAAAGAATACATTTTTATTCAGTAAGCTATACCATAAATAAGACAAGACCTATGACAAATTTGGAGAATACATTTGGAACACAACAATGAATAATACATAATATGCTCCTGTTAATGAGAAAGAGAATAGATAATATAAAAATAGACCAAGGAAATAAACAGAGAAGAAGAAAAGCAAAATGCCAGACAATATTTGGAAAGAAGTTCAGCCTTGCTAATAATCAATTAAATACAAATGAATATATTAACCAAGTATAAAATAATGATCATATTGGCAATGATTTGAAACAATTCATTATACTTTGTGTTCTGAAGATTGACGAAATGAATACACAGAGAGTTCCTGGACAGTGTCATTATCTGGGTTACAACTTGGCAACAGCTGTGCAAACTTATGATGATGACTCCTGGACTCAGCACTTTAAATGTCTGACATTTATGTTACAGAATTACTGGGGCAGTGGTATTACTGTATGTGAGGAGGAAGCTATTTGCAGCATTGTTTGAAATTGTCCAAAGTTCAGTTCAGTCGCTCAGTCGTGTCTGACTCTGCAACCCCATGTATCGTAGCACGCCAGGCCTCCCTGTCCACAACCAGCTCCCGGAGTTCACTCAAACTCATGTCCATTGAGTCGGTGATGCCATCCAGCCATCTCCTCTGTAGCCCCCTTCTCCTCCTGCCCCCAATCCCTCCCAGCATCAGGGTCTGTTCCAATGAGTCAACTCTTCACATCAGGTGGCCAAAGTATTGGAGTTTCAGCTTTAGCATCAGTCCTTCCAATGAACACCCAGGACTGATCTCCCTTAGGATGGACTGGTTGGATCTCCTTGCAGTCCAAGGGACTCTCAAGAGGTTTTCTCCAACACCACAGCTCAAAAGCATAAATTCTTCAGTGGTCAGCTTTCTTCGCAGTCCAACTCTCACATCCATACATGACCACTAGAAAAACCATAGCCTTGACTAGATGGACCTTTGTTGACAAAGTAATATCTCTGCTTTTTAATATGCTATCTAGGTTGGTCATAACTTTCCTTCCAAGAAGTAAACGTCATTTAATTTCATGGCTGCAGTCACCATCAGCAGTGATTTTGGAGCCCCCCAAAATAAAGTCTGACACTGTTTCCACTGTTTCCCCATCTATTTCCCATGAAGTGATGGGACCGGATGTCATGATCTTCGTTTTCTGGATGTTGAGCTTTAAGCCAACTTTTTCACTCTCCTCTTTCACTTTCACCAAGAGGTTTTTTAGTTCCTCTTCAATTTCTGCCATAAGGGTGGTATCATCTGCATGTCTGAGGTTATTGATATTCCTCCTGGCAGTCTTGATTCCAGCTTGTGTTTCTTCCAGCCCAGCATTTCTCATGAGGTACTCTGCATGTAAGTTAAATAAGCAGGGTGACAGTATACAGCCTTGACATACTCCTTTTCCTATTTAAAACCAGTCTGTTGTTCCATGTCCAGTTCTAACTGTTGCTTCCTGACCTGCATATAGGTTTCTCAAGAGGCAGGCCAGGTGGTCTGGTATTCCCATCTCTTTCAGAATTTTCCACAGTTTATTGTGATCCACACAGTCAAAGGCTTTGGCATAGTCAATAAAGCAGAAATAGATGTTTTTCTGGAACTCTCTTGCTCTTTCCATGATCCAGCGGATGTTGGCAATTTGATCTCTATTCCTCTGCCTTTTCTAAAACCAGCTTGAACATCTGGAAGTTCACCTAACCCAAAAAAGATGTCCTTTTCATTATAGGGGACTGGAATGCAAAAGTAAGAAGTCACCTGGAGAAACACCTGGAGTAACAGGCAAATTTTGCCTTGGAGTACAAATTGAAGCAGGGCAAAAGCTAATAGAGTTTTTCCAAGAGAACACACTAGTCATAGCAAACACCCTTTTCCAACAATACAGGAGAAGACTCTACACATGGACATCACCAGATGGTCAACACCAAAATCATATTGATTATATTCTTTGCAGCCAAAGATGGAGAAGCTGCATACAGTCAGCAAAAACAAGACTCGGAGCTGACTGTGGCTCAGATCATGAACTCCTTATTGCCAAATTCAGACTGAAATTGAAGAAAGTGGGAAAGCCACTAGACCATTCAGTTATGACTTAAATCAAATCCCTTATGATTATACAGTGGAGGTGAGAAATAGATTTAAGGGACTAGATCTGATAGACAGAGTGCCTGATGAACTATGGATGGAGGTTCGTGACACTGCACAGGAGACAGGGATCAAGGCCATTCCCATGGAAAAGAAACGCAGAAAAGCAAAATGGCTGTCTGAGGAGGCCTTACAAATAGCTGTGAAAAGAAGAGAAGTGAAAAGCAAAGGAGAAAAGGAAAGATATAAGCATCTGAATGCAGAGTTCCAAAGAATAGCAAAGAGAGATACGAAAGCCTTCCTCAGCGATCAATGCAAAGAAATAGAGGAAAACAACAGAATGGGAAAAGACTAGAGATCTCTTCAAGAAAATTAGAGATACCAAGGAAACATTTTATGCAAAGATGGGCTCGATAAAGGACAGAAATGGTAAGGACCTAACAGAAGCAGAAGATATTAAGAAGAGGTGGCAAGAATACACAGGAGAACTGTACAAAAAAGATCTTTGTGACCCAGATAATCATGATGGTGTGATCACTCACCTAGAGCCAGAAATCCTGAAATGTGAACTCAAGTGGGCCTTAGGAAGTATCACTGCAAACAAAGCTAGTGCAGGTGATGGAATTCCAGTTGAGCTATTTCAAATTCTGAAAGATGATGCTGTGAAAGTGCTGCACTCAATATGCCAGCAAATTTGGAAAACTCAGCAGTGGCCACAGGACTGGAAAAGATCAGTTTTCATTCCAGTCCCAAAGAAAGGCAATGCCAAAGAATGCTCAAACTACCGCACAGTTGCACTCGTCTCACACAGTAGTAAAGCAATGCTCAAAATTCTCCAAGCCAGGCTTCAGCAATACGTGAACCATGAACTTCCAGATGTCCAAAGTTAGAATCACTTTAATATCTTTTGTTCAATAGTCAATTGGTTAAATAAGAAGTGGTATATCCATATGCTAGGATATTGAGCAAATTTTTAAAATGGTGACTCAGAATGATCTGTATTAAAAATACTTAAAATATAGAAAACTTGTAGTTTAATCAAAACTTGAATTTTAGCGAATGAGGAGTAATCAAGTTTCTACCAAAAATATTGGCAATTATGTACATATTTATATATTCACAGAATAGTTATAAAAGGATACACAGGAAATTGATAAAACTTTCTAGAGAGAACAATGGGGTGAGGAATTTGGGAATGATTCTTTTTTTTTTTAAGGTACTTGTAATTTATATCAAAGTGCTATAGATATGTTGTTTACAATGTCAAGCAGTACTAAAGGGTTTATAATGAAACCAATCTTAGGTGTGGATTAAAAGTTTCTGGTAAAAATAATTTGCAAAGGAAGAATCATCATGAAGAGAGAAAAGAGATGACACTGAAAATTAAAGAGAAGAAAACATGAATTAGACCAATTCATAAACTCACTCATAAGTGTAGATATATGTATAGATAGACTTTTCTACTCTGTGGTTTTCATGAACACAACTCTGTAGAACCTTCACTGATATTTCTAAAGTAACTGACCATCTGCACTGATTTAAGAGGTATCAAGGCCAAGAAATGACAGAGGGCAAGATCATCCTCTTGGTGCATAAATGGCCTTAGTTGGTTGGACAAAGGTAATCAGCAGCAGACACTACATTCTCTCAGCTATTCTGGTAAATAGGAGTAACTCATCCTCCCTTCCTTGGATGGGTACAGTTTAGTGTATGATTGTGAAGTCACCAAAGTTTCCCCAAGATAGCAAGGGCTCTCTAGACCCTCCCTCTGGTTTCACTAACCTGCCATACAAATTGGTGGCACGTGGAATGTTTGGTCCCCAAAACAACATGGTGAGATAGACTCTATTTCCTAGGCTTATACTGAATAGATCATATCCCCTAACTTCGAGATTTTCTGCTGAGTTCAAATTATTAATCTTCTTTTCAAATGGTTCTGGGAACGTCCAAGCATACAGTTTTCACTTAGTATTTTACAACTTGCTTTTACATTAACAAGCAGCAGTGTTTTCTTTGTGGAATTAGACTCCACAAAAATATCTTTGCAAGCAGATTTGTGTCTTGATAACAATCTGTTGATTAATTTGGCTGCAGAATGCTGACGGAGTGCGTGAATCTCTGGGAAGTCTTCCAGCAGATACACATCAGTGTAATTAAATTCTTCCAGCATTTTACAACTGTCAGGGGGTGATGTTTTACCATTTTGACACCTAGTCTGTTTCAGCTTGAAGGTGTGTGTGTGTGTGTGTGTGTGTGTGTGTGTTTTGCAGCAGTTCAAGTGCTATGTTCACACTCAGCCCTCTACACCCAGTATTTTTGGTGCCCCAACAAAGACACAGAAACCTCATTTCTGAGGGATACAGGGTTTATTCTTTTCATCTTCCTTTCCCCAAAATTCTTCTCTGCTTTGTGTGAAGGTGAAAATAATAGGCATAATAAGTAGTAGTGTAAGAAGTAGAGGGGAAGGGCACGGTGTTTGGAGTTAGAGCCACATTTAAATTCTGGTACTGCTATTTATCGGCTTCCCTGATGGCTCAGTGGTAAAGAATCTACCTGCCAATGTAGAAGGTGCCAGTTTGATTCCTGGCTTGGGAAGATCCCCTGGAGAGAGAAATGGCAAGCCTCCCCAGTATTCTAACCTGGGAAATCCCATGGACTGAGGAGCCTGGGAGGCTACAGTCTATGGGGTCGCAAGAGAGTTGGACACGACTTAGCAACTAAACAATAACTGCTGTTTACAAGTTCTGTGATAGATCTCAGCTTCCTCCTGTGTTTAATAGGAGATAATATATATATATATATATATGTATGTAAAGCATTATTTTAACAGGAGACAATGATAGAAGAGTTTTCTAGAGACACAGAACCAGTAGGATGTGTATAGGTAGATATATAGAAAGAGATTCAATAAAAGAAATTGTCTCACTTGAGTTTGGAAGTTGGTAAGTCCCATGAGCTGCAGAATGAGTCAGCAAACTGGAGACCCTGGATACTGATAGTTTTGTCCTAGTATTAAGGCTGCCAGTCTTAAGACCCACGAAGCAGGAGAAAGCCGATGTCTTAGTTCAAAGACAGTCAGGCAGAAGAGTTAGCTTTTACTTACAGTTCAATTGTGTAAAACTCCTGCAACCTCATGGACTGTGGCCCGTCAGATTCTTCTGTCTGTGGGATTCTCCAGACAAGAATACTGGAGTGGGTTGCCATTTCCTGCTCCAAGGGATCTTCCTGACCCAAGGATCAAGCACAGGTCTGCTGCATTGCAGGTGGATTCGTTACCATCTGAGCCACTAGAAAAGCTTAGATAGGGTTCTATTTTGTTCTATTCAGTCCTTCAAATGATTAGATGAGGCCCACCCACATCTGGAAGGGCAGTCGACTTTACTCAGTTTACCAATTTAAATGTTATACTCATCCAAGAACAGCCTCACAGACACACTCAGAATAATGTTTGGCCAGATGTCTGAGCCTCTGTGATCTAGTCAGTTTAACACATAAAATTGACAATCACAGAGACTTTTGGAAACTAGAAGTCAATGCTTGGGAAATGCTTTAACACAGGGACATGGACACATGGGGATTAGAAAGTCCTTAATAAATGGCTGCCAAAATAAAAAAATGTTTTACATCATTTGATCATCATACATGATCATTGAATCATTTGATTTTCTTAACAATCTGAGGAAATAGGTGGGGCAGAGCTATTCACCTGCTCCTAGAGAGGAGGAGATCAAGCCATCAGTCAGCTGTACTACTTGGCCAGGGTTTTCTAGCGCATACCAATCCTATGCCTTTGGGCTGGGGTGGGGCAGGTGCATAGCAAGGCATATAAAGACTAGGAGTGTCAGTAAGAGGGTAGGAAAGTGGCACGTGCACCAAGCCAGCAGCAGATGTGGAGTGCTTCAGACTCTGAAAGTGCCAGTCACTCAGTCGTGTTCGACTCTTTGCAACCCCATGGACTGTAACCCACCTCTGTCCATGGAATCCTCCAGGCAAGAATACTGGAGTGGGTTGCCACACCCTCCTTCAGGGAACTGACCCAGAGATTGAACCTGGGTCTCCTGCATTGCAGGAGGATTCTTTGCTGTCTGAATCACAAAATTCTTTGAGGAATGGGGGAGCAGAGTCAGTGAGGTAGTTGAAGAACTCTTTAATTCTCCTCACCAATGTTTTTGTGACTGAATCTGAGAGCTGGTTACTGAACATGGTAAATCCTCTTCATACTAGGAGTGGGAACACTGACATTACTCAGTGTCTGTGAGTGGCAAACTTTTGGAAATTGGAAGAGATACAGGAGTATTTCGAGTCTATATCTTAGAATTTCTGATAATTCTACTTGTGTGAGACTGCAGTCTAACTTTGTACTGTCTCATTAACCATAGAATCTGGGGGTTGAGAAAGATCTTGATGTTAATCCAGGGCAACCATGCTTAATTCTGTAACCACATACAATACCTGACATTACTGTGTTTTGAAATTTGTTAACCATTTTCAGATATAGTGTTCAGAATGACCAGGACACACATCACAGCAGAGGTGTGTAAGTGACTTGCTCAAGGTCTTTCCACTATTTAGAGAAGAGCTAGAACACAGGCTCAACTTTCTAGCTCCTCCAAACCTCCTGAGGGAGGGTGGGGAACACCTACATTTCGTATAGAAATTATAACAGAAATCCCCTTATGTTGACATTGGTTTCACTCATTTCTCTTCACTGACTGTAAATTTTTCTTTGAAATATCAATATATCTTTGTATAACTTCTGTTGGCAACTCATAAAACAGGACTAAATCTTGTACTGGGAACAAGGAACGTCTCTTTGCAAATTTAAAGCCAGCTCCCACATGACCAGCTTGCTCTCCTTTCTACTCCTCTTTTCCAGGATTCAACCCTCAATTCTATGTGCCCCCACACTTGCCAAGGGTTTTTGACCCCTCATATTCTAGTTTCTTTGCTTGAGACACCCCTCAGTAATTCCTTAGTAGACTGCATCCTGCCAACAGCCACAGTGTTCTGGAAGGGACTTAATCTTCAGAGTAGAACATGTGTGGTCTTTGGAACCCCTCAGCCCAGGCTCTAGCAATCTGAAAAATGAAGATGGTGAGCAATACCAGCTCGTGTGTGTAGGGGCAGTCATCTCATCTCCACTTCCTCTCATTACTTGAGTTTTGCTCAACCTCCATCGCTTTCACTAATTTTGACTCTAGGTTCAGTGTCCACTGAACCCTATGCTTTCTGTCTTAATATTTGGCCATCTGTTTTCCCTCTGCTTGGTAAGTGGGTTTGAGCATCACCACCATCTCCTTAATGCAGACAGGACTATCCCAGGGAGTGATAACTGGAGAATGCACCCATGGAGAAACTATGGACATCTTTATTCCAGATATGCTAACTGTATGATACTCTATGGCCGCGTTAGTTTTATTGAAGAGATGTTGATATTGTTGATTTTTACTGTCTACTAAGCCCATCTCCCAGTCTCCCTTCACATGTTCAGTTTTGTATTGTGCTGTTAATTTCTTGGATTCAAGTACAGGACTGCACATTCACTCCTGCTGCGTTTTCCTTTGTAATGTGTACTCTTCATCCTACAGCTTAAAGTATTCCTGGACCCCAATCCTGTCATCCTTAATGCTCACTTTTTTCAAAACTTCCTATCATTTCTTAAGCTGGATTGAACTTTAAAATTTAACCATGATCCTTTCTTTCTTCTTCTCTTTAATTTTTTTGAAATCAGCTTTTATTTCCCCCTCCCTTGTTCACATAATCATGAGAGTATGTATGGTGACATTTTACTTCTCTTACACGCATACAGATACACTTATACACACATTTTATTTATTGGGGGTTTAGAAGTCAATGCTAAAGGAGAACCATGAGTAACTAGCCCTGGTCAAGTTTCACCAAGAAATTCAGCTATTAGGCGAAAATTATGGAGCCCCACTGGAGAGCCAACAAGGCTCACAGACCTCCAAGACCCAGTCTTGTGGCAAATCTCTCAAGAGTAGGGAAGCACTGGAGACTCCATCAGGTGAAAACGCAACTCAAAATCAAGGAAGGCTGTTCCAAGTCAATATATCATGAATATGACAAGAAAGATGTAGAGTGAATGGCAAAGATGCTAGATGTGAGATTTAGCAAAGCATTTATCATTTGCATTGCTGAGAAATCTAATCAAGGAGGCAATATATGATACGACAAATTCTGTTTGAATTTGTCATTTGTAATGGGGGATAGCAGCTTTTGCCATAAAGGATCCCAGGAAAACAATGTGGCTTACCCAAGACCCAGGATAAAATGCCTGCTAGCTTCCAATGTAACAGTGGTACAGCTTAATAAGCATTTCAACATTCATTTTAAAATAGATTTAAATTTAATGTTGATGTTGGGGCATTTCATGGATGTATTTTATCCCTGTATCATTATCATTACCTTCACCAAGTGCTTCCTAGAAGTCCCTACTGTATATGGGGTAAATATATTTTCCCTATCATTCAATCCACATATATAAACTATTTCTAGTAGTTAATATACAATCATATTTTATAACATATAGTATATAACAAAGTGTGATATATGACATGTAATATATCAAGGACTGCAAACACGACTCAAGGGCTGGCCACCTGTTTTTGCAAAGTTTTATTTGAACATAGCCACATTCATTTTTTATATATCACTTATGGCTGCTTTTGCTACAATAGCAGAGATAAGTAATGACACCATAACTTGCATCTTGCAAACCCCAAATATTTACTTTTTATCCCTTTAAGATAAATATTGCCCAAGCCAGTAATATATAATATATATAACAAGATGTACTAATATAGACTATGTCACATATAGTATATATTAATATAATATTCAATACATGCCAATATATATGATCATAAGTCATATGTGATCATTATATTTGCCTAAAATTTGAGAATAAGGTATTTGGTGGTTTGCACAATTAAACCATTAAAGCCTTTTTCTAATTTCAAATGTTTGTCATGCTAGAAAATCTGAAATTGTCCCTTGGGACTGGTTAAAATATATAGAAACTGTTCCACAAAAATAATGATTGATACAGCAATTAACAAACACAATTCTAGTTGAGGTTTTTTCCTGTTTTCCAAATAAATCGTTAACAGATGGAGTTACTTCTGAGGCTGGGCCTCATCAAAGACAATGGTTCAAACTGGGGTTGAATGATTGATATTCGGAGCCTTTCAGAGAACATACACATTGGCATGAAATCAGGAGATTTGAATTTTGTGGCCCAGACGGAAAAACAGCTTTGGGGTCTAGAGCATTCGAAAGCTAATTTTGAGGGAAATGGTATAAAAGTCCAAATGTGTTGAACAGATGTATGAGCTTTTTCACTGTGTGCATTTCTCAGACCCATTTAAGTTGTCTATGTTTTGCTCTTTGGCCATCTTTACTGCAAAGTATTGGGGTAGAGTTGATATTAAGCAGATTTTATCCCACAAGATGGCATATAAAATTGAGTTATTTACCTGTGTAGCACCCTCCTTGTGTGCATAGGTTTTATTTTTTACCCTCAGACTATAGTGGACAGGTGTGCCTTGGCTGTTTCTAAGTCTCACAAGGCTGTTTTGCTCTAACCTGAGCGGTTGAGGCAGAGCCTTGGTTAACATGCATGAACAGAGTACATAAACTTGGCAGAATTGCACACCTCTTACTGTTTGTTGACAAAGAGACATTGCATAGTTTTACTGGAGCCAAACAATTCTCATCTGATGCATATGAATATTCATGGAATACCCAGGAATTAAATTATAAAGGCATCTGTTACCCCATAAGGGACTTATCTGCTACACTGAGCACTTCTTATTTATTATCTGGATTGTCCACAAAGAAACATTCATCTGAAAAAGACAATAAACTTCTTAGTGTACCTCTGCTAAACTGAAGTGATTACATTCCACTAGCGTGCAGGTAGTGGAACTTAAAACCCTGTTAGCTCAGCTGGTAGAGAATCTGCCTGCAATGCAGGAGACCCTGGGTTGATTCCCAGGTTGGGGAGATTCGCTGGAGAAGGATAGGCTATCCACTCCAGTATTCTTGGGCTTCTCTGGTGGCTCAGCTGGTAAAGAATCCAACTGCAATGAGGGAGACTGTGATTTGATCCCTAGGTTGGGAAGATTCCCTGGAGAAGGGAATGGCTACCCACTTCAGTATTCTGGCCTGGAGAATTCCATGGACTGTATGGTCCATGGGGTCACAAAGAGTTGGACACGACTGAGCAACTTTCACTCCACTTCACTCCACTTCACTTCAATTCGCTTTGCTTCACTTTACTTCAGCATGCAGGTAGGCTTGGCTGGCAGTCTATACACTCCCTGACCACCAACATCACAGAAATTGGTGATATTTCCCTTCAGTTCCTATTCACTCACTTACCTCCCTTCCTTACCTTCTCTCCCCTGCCTCTCCCCTGCTGATTTTAGGGCATGAATTCATACTGGGTTAGTGATGCAATGATAGCGTGAGAGATTTGCCTATTAACAGAGATGCAGGGTCAGAAATCTTTCATTGGGAAATATTTCTCTGGGCACCTTGCTTTTCTTGACAGAACATCCCCTGCAGGAAAAACCATTCCCACTCCACCTTGGTATGCCTTAGACAGTGTTTTCCAGGTTTTTTGCAGCTGGCCCATAATATATACGATCAACATAAGGAGGGAATGTGTTAGCCTCTTGTGAGGCAATGCTATCTTAATTTTAGCTGTGAAAATCTAGTTACATCCTTATTCCATTTCTAATACATCCTTATTTCCAACCAGTGTTGACAGTGCTGTGGTTGAGAGCTGCTGCCATTGGATACCCTCTGGGAAATGGGAACCTGCATTCTTACCAGTCTATCTGAGGAAGTGGGGGTGGGGAAGATGGTGAAATGAAGTGATGCATGGAGCCTGACCAGTGGGTGGAGTGGGCACTGTCGATAGCGGAGAGTCAGGACAAAACAGGCAGAGAAGGAGGATTCCCTAATTACCTAGAGGCTTTTCTTTCTATTACTAATTAATTTTCCTCCAGATCAGGCAGCACCAGGCTCTCACTGAAAACAGAGCTAAGTCCCTGCTTTGTTCTCTCACAGCATTGGCAGCTGGCACAGGTTGGGGCATCAGCCTCGCACATTGATTCTGGCACAGCTTGCCTACCCTTTGAGTCTTATAAAGTCACTGACATTTCGAAATTCTCTTGAGCTTTGTTGTGCTGCTGTTAACCCATCATCCCTCAAGGGCAGTGTGTCATCTGCTAATTATTCCCAAACGCTCATTATATTCATTCTGCTGTGATGTAAGGAGGGAGGGAGGCCTCTCCACCTGGAGGTGGCCCAGGATAGCAGCTTGTGGAGTGATCCAACCTGTTGGCCCTGTGATCTCACTTTGCTTTCATATCCAGTGGATACTGTTTATTGATTTGGTGGACTGGAAACTACTCTTCTTTCCTCACGTGCTGATGGCTGCAGCAGTGCAGATGTGTGCATCTCTTGTGTGCAGAACACAGCCCTAGTCTCCCAAAGCTGGAACACGAGTCAGCTTTTCCCAAGATGAGAGGCAGGCCGAAGTTGACAGACAGACTTTGTTAGAATGGTTCCTGAAAGCTGGGGCTTATTCCACATTCAGTTCATCTACACAGTCTCGGTTCGAGCCCGACACCCTAGAGTAATAACTAACAGCGCTCCCTTCTACTCTCAAAGGCTTCCCATTGGAACTTCACAACTTACGGTTACCTGCTGATAGACAATCTTCAGAGTGGGTTTGAACAAGTGAATGTGTGTATGTTAAGACATGAAGACAACCAAAAACTGTGCACCCATCTATAAGCGTGCAGTAGTTCCTGACACTCCAACATTATGTTCCCTCCTGGGATGGGGAAACTTTTGGTCTCAAAAGTTTTGCATTCAAAGGAGCAGATGAAGGAGTCAGATTAGTGAAATACTACTCACAGCTGTCTACACAGTCTAGTAATTCATTTACTCCTCAAAGAAATACTGATTATTATTGAACCCAGTTTTTTATTGAGAAAAGAAATGAGAGGTTATCCCCAAGGTACCAAATAAGTGGGAAGACAAGAATTTAAACCTGGGTGTGCATGTCTGCTTTGATGCACAGACTTGTCCATGATACCAGATTCACTAGAAGACAGGTAACCAAACAAGCCAATAGCAGCTAAACCTCAGAGGATTATCATAGGAAAGAGGTAAAACCAGTCCTTCCAGGGTGAAGGATTGTGGAAAGAGACAGAGATGGAGGAGAGAAGGGGGCCCTGGGACCAAAATTTCAGAGAGGAGAATGAGTTGAGAGAAGTAAGTCAGAAGCTGTCCATTTAGGATGTTCTCAAGCCCATACTACTGGACTGTGGAAGTTAATGTAACTAAAATAGTATCTGACTGGGAACCTTAAGAGAAGGGTAATTGAAACAGGGGTGAAGTGACCCTGTATACAAAAGTGGAACAGAACCCTGATTCCAGGGACAAATGGTTTGTGGTTGGGGACAGTACCAGGCTCCCTAAAGAGCATGAATGTGGGAGAGAAAAGTACTCCTCTCCAGAACTGAGTCTCTGTCAGGCAGGAAGAAGGAAAAGTTGATATTGGAAAGGGGGATGGATACTGATGTCAGGGAGAGAAAATTGATGATGGGAAGAGGAATTGGATATTGGAAAAAGAGAAACTGATGTCTGAAAGAGGAAAATTGATGCGGGTTAAATTAATAATGAGGAATTGGAAATTGAGATGGAAATGGGCAGTTGCTGTTGCAAAGAGGAAATTAAAAATAAAAAGGGGTAAACTGATGATGGAAAGGGGGAAAATAGAGGTCTTTAGTGCTATAAATTTTCCTGTATATACTGAAAATTCACAGATTAACAATTCGAGCTTCACTTCAAGAAACGATGAAAAGAATAAAATAAACCGAAAGCAAGCAGAAAGAAGTAATAAAGATGAGAGAAGAAATTGATGAAGTTGTAAACTGAAAGATAATGAATAAAATCCACTCAAAAGCTAGTTTTATGAAACAATAACATTTAGAGGCCTTAATACTATAAATTTTCCCATACATACTACTTTAGTTGCATTCCAAAGATTTTCCATGTTGCAATTTTATTTTCATTCAGCTCAATGTATTCCAATTTCCTTTGAGACTTTCTCTTTGAGCCATGGATTATATAAAAACTGCATAATTTAATTTCCAAAGTTCAGCAATTTTCTTATTATTTTTCTGCTATTTATTTCCAGTTTAATTCTGTTATGGTCAAAGTACATAAATGTGTTAAATTTTGTTTTATAGACCAAAATATAGTCTATTTAAATAAATGTTCCATATGTGCTTGAAAATATTGTATATTCTGCTAATGTTAGGTGAAGTGTTTTAAAATGTTACTTAGATTCCGTAGGTTGATGGTGTTATTCAGTTCTTGTATGTCCTTGCTGATTTTCTGTCTAGGTATTGCATCTCTTATTAAAAGACAGGTTGTGAAGACCACAGTCATAACTGTGTATTTGTCTATTTATATTTTCAGGTTTGTCAGTTTTTACTTTATGGGTTCTGAAGCTCTATTGTTTGGTGCGTACATATTTAGGCTTGTTCTATTCTGTTGGTAAATCAATCATTATGTAATGCCCCTCTATATCCTCAGTAGTTTTCTTTGCTCCAAAAACTACTTGGTCTGACATTAATACAGACACTCCTGGTTTCTTTTTATTAGTGTTTTCTTCCTTTTATCTATAATATATTATACAATTGTATTTGAAATGTTTTTGCTGCAGATAGCATATAGTTAACTCAAGTTAAAAAAAACCAATCTGATCATCTCTGCCTTCTAATTGGGATGTTTACAATTTACATTTAATGTAATTACTGCTATGCTAGGATTTAGGGTGTCTATCTTATTATTTGTTTACTTTTCTGTCTTCTTCATTGTACTGTTCATCATTTTCTGACTTTCTGTGGATTACCTGAATGTTATTTTAGCCAGTCAGTCAGTTCAGTCTCTCAGTCATGTCTGACTCTTTGCGACCCCATGGACTGCAGCATGCCAGGCCTCCCTGTCCTCACCAACTCCCGGAATTATTTTAGTATTTCATTATAATTCAGCAATAGTTTTTGTCAATTAATCTTTATTTATTGTGTGTAGGTATACACTCCAGAGATTAAAAATCTATCTTGATATATTATAGTTTTCTAGTATCAATATTTAACCACTTTCAATGGACTCTAGAAACTTCTATTCCCTTCTGATAATATAATTATCTTAAATATTGCCTTCCATGCATTGGTTATTTAGGAGTATGCCCAGGACTTTATACCCAAGTTAAAAGATTGCTTTCCTTAACTTCTCCTCACCCACCAACTCGACCACAACTTTTCTTTTGTTCATAACAAGACAGGGTTATTTGACTGCAGTCCACTTAACAGCCTCCATGGCCACTGCGCCTGGTGGAAGAGGCTGAGGGCAACCACCTCTGCTTGTGTTCCCTGAGTGTAGTGAGGAGATTGTCACCACGGCTCCTCTCCAGTCTCTATGGCTAATGTACCAGCTATGTATGGGAGATGTACCATCTCTTTGCTGATGCTCACTTGGTGTCAGGTAGGAACAGTCACTAGGGCCCCCTTCTGCCATTTCTACCATACCTACTGGTGAAGGGGATGGGTGCTATTAATGCTTGTGTTAGTTCAGGGGTGGGGATGGTTGACAACACTCCACCCCAGAGTCTCCACAAGTTCAGAGCAGGTGGCAAAGGTTTTGATTTCCTTCATGGTATTTGTCTTGAGTAGAGGAAATATAGCCTATGTGATTCTTTTCTGCAGGGATGTCCTATTCTTAGGACATGTCTCCTGTGGCTGGAGACAGTAGGTTTTCCTTGGAGCTTATTTATTTTTGATTAAAACATTTTTTGGTCTGTGTCCATTCATGATTTTGGGTTGCAGAATCAACCTACATTTGTATAGTGCTTGGACCAGTATATAAAGTCAAAAACTCCCTAGGAACTCATCATCAGGTTGTCCTTGGAGGAGGCTTGAGGTCCCTAGTCAATGTCCTCTACTTTCAGTCTCCCTATAGTTGCTTTATATATTTTACCCAGAGAGTTTGATTTAAATTAGCAGGAGGAATAGGGTGGAATGTGCTTACTCTGTCTTGTCTGGAACCAGAAACTCCTCTTTTACTTTTGTTGATAAAATCTTAACAATTTTGTTGATCATCTTAAACCTTAAGATAACTAGTTTCCATTAATGTTTTTCTCTCTTGAACCCTTAAAGTTCTTTACCTTGTGTCATGTAATTCAACACATAATTATATACCAACTGGTAGTTCTTGCTGATTCATTTGTGTTTCATGGTCTTATCTCCATGTGGGAGTATATGAGATGTTTGCTCTAGTTTCAGAGTGCTAGTCACAGTTTGAGACTCCAGGTTGGGACTTTATATTTCTTAGATGAATCAACAATAACTCTCAACAAAGTCCAGTAGTCATGTATGGATATGAGAGTTGGACTATAGAAAAAGCTGAGTGCAGAAGAATTGATGCTTTTGGACTGTGGTGTTGGAGAAGACTCTGGAGAGTCCCTTGAACTGCAAGGAGATCCAACCAGTCCATCCTAAAGGAAATCAGTCCTGGGTGTTCATTGGAAGGACTTATGTTGAAGCTGAAACTCCAATATTTTGGCCACCTGATGCGAGGAGTTGACTCATTTGAAAAAACCCTGATGTTGGGAAAGATTGAAGGCAGGAGGAGAAGGGGATGACAAGGGATGAGATGGTTAGATGGCATCACTGACTCAATGGACGTGACTTTGGGTAGACTCTGGGAGTTGGTGATAGACAGGGAGGCTTGGCGTGCTATGGTTCATGGGGTCGCAAAGAATCCGACACGGCTCAGCAACTAAACTGAACTGAACTAGAACCAATATGCTTCTTTGGAAGCCAGACTGACCTGCGTTCTAATCCTCTCTCTACCTAGTACTAGTTGACCATCTTGAATAATTTACTCAATCTCTTTGAGCTCTGGTTTCCTCATTTGAAAAACAGTTTTACTCATATACTTATCCCAGAAGATAAACATATTGTGAGAACTGAGTCAAAATATGCAAAAAGTGTCAACTCTCATGAAACAGACAATTGCTCAGGCTTTTTTTTCTTTTTCTTTTTCCCTCCATTGATTTGTGACAACCTATTCTTCACTTCACAAAATTGGCTTTAAGTAAACTAAACATGATTTTGCTCAATGTTCAGAAAACGAAGATCATGGCATCCGGTCCCATCACTTCATGGGAAATAGATGGGGAAACAGTGGAAACAGTGTCAGACTTTATTTTTTGGGGCTCCAAAATCACTGCAGATGGTGACCGCAGCCATGAAATTAAAAGATGCTTACTCCTTGGAAGGAAAGTTATGACCAACCTAGATAGTATATTGAAAAGCAGAGACATTACTTTGCCAACTAAGGTCCGTCTAGTCAAGGCTATGGTTTTTCCAGTGGTCACGTATGGATGTGAGAGTTGGACTGTGAAGAAAGCTGAGTGCCAAAGAATTGATGCTTTTGAAGTGTGGTGTTGGAGAAGACTCTTGAGAGTCCCTTGGACTGCAAGGAGATCCAACCAGTCCATTCTGAAAGAGATCAGCCCTGGGATTTCTTCGGAAGGAATGATGCTAAAGCTGAAGCTCTAGTACTTTGGCCACCTCATGCGAAGAGTTGACTCATTGGAAAAGACACTGATGCTGGGAGGGATTGGGGGCAGGAAAAGAAGGGGACGACTGAGGATGGGATGGCTGGATGGCATCACTGACTCAATGGACGTGAATCTGAGTGAACTCCAGGAGTTGGTGATGGACAGAGAGGCCTGGCGTGCTACAATTCATGGGGTTGCAAAGAGTCGGACACAGACTGAGTGACTGAACTGAACTGATGCTCAGAAAATCTTTAATCCAATTTTCTGTTGATGGGCGGGGCTATGTTCCCTCCCTGTTGTTCGACCTGAGGCCAAACTATGGCGGAGGTAATGAAAATAATGGACCTCCTTCAAAAGGTCCCATGCACACACTGCCGCACTCAGTGCCTCTGACCCTGCATCGGCTACCACCGACCCATGCCTCCTCCAGAGACTCCTGGACACTCACGGACAAGTATGGGTCAGTCTTTTGTGGGGTCACTGCTCCTTTCTCCTGGGTCCTGGTGTACACAAGGTTTTGTTTGTACCCTCCAAGAGTCAGTTTCCCCAGTCCTGTGTAAGATCTGGCAGCTCTATGGTGGGGTTAATGGTAACCTCCTCCAAGGGGGCTTATGCTGCACCCAGGTCTGCTGCACCCAGAGCCCCTGCCCCTGCTGCAGGCTACTGCTGACCTGTATCTCCACATGAGACACTCAAAGGTAGATCTGGCCCAATCTCTGTGGTGTCTTCTGGTGTGCCCAAGCTTTTGTTTGAGTCCTCCAAGCATCTCTGGTGGGTATGGGGTTTGATTCTAAACATGATTTTGACCCTCCTACCATCTCTCTGGGGCTTCTCCTTTGTCCTCAGACATGGTATATCTTTGTTTGGTGGGATCCAACATTCTCCTATGGATGGCTGTTCAGCAGTGAGTTGTAATTTTGGAGTTCTTGCAGGAGATAAGTGCATGTCCTCCTACTCCGCCATTAAAGGAAAATAATAGGAGTTAAAAGACAAAGAGGGAAACTCCAAAGACATTGTTTTTCTATTTTTGTTGGTCTGACTTTAGTTCAAAAAATTTACTCTCTTTAGCTTGTGTCCCAGTATAAGCTCTTTTTCCTTGGCTTATCAGTGAACCTCCCTCACTGCTGAAGTGCCAACACTTGAGCTTTTAGAAGATTGTTCCATGTGGCAGCTGGGATAAGCAAACCAGTAGTGTTCGTACCCTCTTTTCAAACATTCTGGTGTTTTCCACAAGAATCCTGCAAAAGTAAGCCCAGTGGACTTAAAAAAAAAACAAAACAAAAACCCACTGGATTCTATAGTGAGTCAGAGAACAGAGAAAAGCTAAAACAGTGGATTGTGAGAGCTACTGTTGTTGGGTCCTAGAGTCTGGGAGGCCCTATATGTTTCTCTTGGGAAAGCATTCCCCTGGGATGTAACGCACTTGGGAAGTATGTCTGCAGTGCAGTCGAACCAGCCTGTGTGCCCAGAGGGCATGGTGTCTCCACACTAGCAGAAATGTGTGGCAAAAGGGAAGGGGCAGGTCTAGGAGGGACACTTACTTCAGTTTTCTAATGAAATGTTTGGAGCAGATGGGCATGATTCCAGGAAGGAACACTTGTGAGTTCAGAGTTCAGAGTTCAGTCGCTCAGTTGTGTCCAACTCTTTGCAACCCCATGAATTGCAGCACTCCAGGCCTCCCTGTCCATCACCATCTCCCAGAGTTCACTCAGATTCACGTCCATTGAGTCCGTGATGCCATCCAGCCATCCCATCCTCGGTCGCCCCCTTCTTCTCCTGCCCCCAATCCCTCCCAGCATCAGTGTCTTTTCCAATGAGTCAACTCTTCATGTGAGGTGGCCAAAGTACTGGAGCTTCAGCTTTAGCATCATTCCTTCCAAAGAAATCCCAGGGCTGATCTCCTTCAGAATGGACTGGTTGGATCTCCTTGCAGTCCAAGGGACTCTCAAGAGTCTTCTCCAACACCACACTTCAAAAGCATCAATTCTTTGGCACTCAGCTTTCTTCACAGTCCAACTCTCACATCCATACGTGACCACAGGAAAAACCATAGCCTTGACTAGATGGACCTTAGTCAGCAAAGTAATGTCTCTGCTTTTCAATATACTATCTAGGTTGGTCATAACTTTTCTTCCAAGGAGTAAGGGTCTTTTAATTTCATGGCTCCAATCACCATCTGCAGTGATTTTGGAGCCCCCAAAAATAAAGTCTGACACTGTTTCCACTGTTTCCCCATCTATTTCCCATGAAGTGATGGGACCGGATGCCATGATCTTCGTTTTCTCAATGTTGAGCTTTAAGCCAAATTTTTCGCTCTCCTCTTTCACTTTCATCAAGAGGCTTTTCAGCTCCTCTTCACTTTCTGCCATAAGCGTGGTGTCATCTGCATATCTGAGGTTATTGATATTTCTCCCAGCAATCTTGATTCCAGCTTGCGCTTCTTCTAGTCCAGCGTTTCTCATGATGTACTCTGCATATAAGTTAAATAAGCAGAGGAAAATTAATAAAGCCAGTTGATGAATTTTGTTGAGAACACAAGAGAGGCGTACATGACAGATGAAGTTAATCCAGAAAGATTTTGAGGAGACTATGAGGATGTGCAGGTGGGTAGAGCGGGGACTTTCTTTTAAAGAGGGTGGTCTCACATTGTTGAAAAGAAAATCAAAGGATGTATTACAGAATGCTGAGGCAGGCAGAGGGGGGTTGAAATTACTCACAGGTATAAAATAATAGGTGGACTGGCTTTGCAGGGAAGAGAGTACCCCCTGTTAATACAGCAGGATGAAGTTGGCTGCATGTCGACTGTATACTTACATTGTGTTGCCCAAAAAGTTAATTTGAGTTTCTGTAACAGCTTATGGAAAAACCCAAATGAACTTTTTGGACAAACCAATATTTAGGTCTAGCCTTGAAACTTTTGAGAGGCAAGGCAATAATGAATTTGGTAGCCCTTGAACTGGGAGTTCCATGTAGTTTTGAGACAGTGAGCTGGCCCTTAAATTTGGTGTTTAGATTTCCAAAATGGTCCGTTGCCATTTTTTTTTTCATTTAATTTTTTTCCCCCCTGGAGGGAAAAACAGTGCCTTTCCTGGGAATCCCCACCACACACACACACATCTCCTGATGTACACACACACACACACACACACACACACAAGCACCCATGACAGAAAATTTAAAACAATGATTCCCATAACTGTTATAACTGTCATGTTTTATAATCAGCTCATATGTATGCTACGGTTGATGAAGAGCAAATGCTCTGCTTTGTAACACCCCTATGCAAGTGTGCGATGTGTGTGGCTTATTGATGACCACTGGGGGATTTCCTGATTTGTTGTTTCTAGGCATCTATGATTCTAGCAGTAACACTGAGGTGATGCAATTTTCTCTGTTTAATTTCCCTGGTGTGCTTGTAATTATTGATTTACCAAATGAAAGAATTCTCATTTCAGGAGGCAGTCATTACTTCAGATAATACTGTTTTGGCTCAAGACCCAGTAAACTAGCCTCTATACCTTCAAAGGCCTGTGTTCCTTTCTCTTGGGCACTGCCTCCAAGAAAGAGCAGTATTTGTATATGAGCTTATGGTCCCAAGATTGTGCACACAGCACACGATCTATCTGTTTGTTTCTGCAGTATTTTAATTAATCTCCAATTTCTATGTTAAGCTTTATGCTACTTACAGCTCTCCACCACAATGTTTAAAATAAGATAGTATGATCCTAGGATGAAGATGAACACTTTTGCCAGTACACTACACTATAATCAGCCTTTTCTCACACCAGCAGTGCTCAAAGTGAAATCCGCGGCCCAACAACTTCAATCATCTGGGAAGTGTTTACATGGTAATTCTTGAGTCCACATCCCACCCCCAGCTGCGCAGTGGAACTGAAGCTCTCTTGCTGCTGTGTGTTCCTTCAAAAGCTCATCCAGCTCTCAGAGCCTCATTCCCTCCTCTTGGACAGGATTCTAAAGTTGCCTATCTGAGAAGTGCTGTTAACACATTCTTCTTAACCGACAGCCCTTCTTCCCTGAAAGAGTCTCTGGGCTCCTTTTCTCAGCAGGGCATCTTCTCAGTCAGCTATTTGAAGTGCACCCCTCCACCCATGCCCCTCTGGCCCCTCACCACATGGTCCATGTATGGAAGTCCTCAAGACAGTGATCAGCATATTCGACAAGCATGACACAGCTTGCCTTGCCCCTGGAGAGCTTGAGCAGGTCCCATGACTTTTACACACTCTTACCTCCACTTGGACACCAGGACATATTTTGCAAGACAAGAATCGAGTCCCAGACCTGGATGTGCTTGGCCTTTTGCCAAGTCCAGCTGGTGCACTGAGGGGAGGTGAGGCAAGATGGGCACTGTTTCCCCTTCTTTCACACTCAGCCCATGGCCCTGTCAGCTGCCCACACTGACCCATGCAGGCTGGTAGTGCAGGTGGAGGGTGTGAGGAAATTCTTGTGACCTGGTGGGTTCTTAGTCAGGTGGGAGCAGCCACTAACTGCTTTTACTTGTGAGTTCTGTCTCTCTTGTGAGGCCCTGCGGAAATCACAAGGGCTGTCAGAAGCCCCTGCCTGGCAGCTCTGACTGTCTCCTTAAGATCAACGGTCACTTAGTGGCCTCAGCCTACTCAGCCCTAGTTCTCCTGCCCTTCACTTCATACAGTGTGATCTGGGTCCATGGCTCCTTCCAGTAGCTTCTTCTAGGCAGGACCAACAATGGTCTTGGCTAATACTCTGACTTTAGATTCCCCTCCAGTCCTTGGCAATCATGCCCCCTGGGATCCCACCACCCCTTTTCTGACTGAGTATAGGGCATTTCTCAGACATGGAAGCACTTGCTTTTTTTCTAACCCCACAGCTGATACACAATCTCCTCATCATCTTGATTTCCTTGAGCAAGAATCATGCTCCAGTCCAATATGTGTCCCAAGATCTCATGATTTTACCCTAAAAGAGGCAGGGCTCGTCCTCCCACAGGACTCAAACCTTCCAGGGCTCTCTCAAGTCTTTCCCATGAAATCCTCTTCTCCAATGCTCTTCCCTCCTTGAAGGGGAGGGGATCACAAATTGTGAAACTGACTCTGAACTACCTCTTTTGAAAATCTAGATTTGTGTTGGATCCTGATTTGTAATTTGGAGTCTCTTACTTCTTGGTGCCTTCATTTTCCTCTATAGCAGCTTGAAATCCGCAGCGTGTCTTCCCGTGATGAGTTCTGCAACTTTACTTACTGGGACAGGTTGTATTTTCCAAATTTGGCCCCAACAACCCTCCTCTTCCACAGGCTCTTCTTCAGGGTGATCCCGATAGTCCTATGGGGGTGGGGAGAGTGTCTATGCTTTCTTCCTTGTAAACAGGCAGTCCAGTGAATCTGTGTTACTTGTGAGGTTAGGTATGAGAGTGATACAGTTTCTAGGTGGTTCTCTTGGAGGTCTGAGCAGCTGGGTAGGAGGATGCTGTGAGGATGACAGGGCCACATGGAGAAGCCATATATAGTTATTCTGGCTGACAGCCCCAGGGAAGGTGCTGGCCAAATGCAGCATCTGCTGCTAGACCTGCCTGTGGTCTTGGTTTCCAGATGATTCCTGAGCCCAGCCACAGAGTAACTCCCCACTTTCTGGTCCTCCCATTTGAGACATAGAAGAACTATACAAAAAAAGATCTTAATGGCCCAGATAATCTTGATGGTGTGATCACTCACCTAGAACCCGACATCTTGGAGTGTGAAGTCAAGTAGGCCTTAGGAAGCATCACTATGAACAAAGCCGGGGCGGGGGGGTGGTCAGTGATGGAATTCCAGATGAGCTATTTCAAATACTAAAGAACTGAAATTGTTGCATTCAATTGACCAGTAAATTTGGAAAACTCAACAGTGGCCAGAGGACTGGAAAAGATCCATTTTTATTCCAGTCCCAAAGCAGGGCAATGCCAAAGTATGTTCAAACCACCACACAATTGCACGCATTTTACATGCTGGCAAAGTAATACTCAGAATCGTCCAAGCTAGGTAGGCTTCAACAGTACATGAACCAAGAACTTTCAGATGTTCAAGCTGGATTTAGAAAAGGCAGAGGAACCTAAGATCAAATTGCCAGCATCCACTGAATCAGAAAAAGCAAGAGAATCCCAGAAAAACATCTACTTCTGCTTCATTGACTACACTAAAGCCTTTGACTGTGTGGATTACAACAAACTGTGGAAAATTCTAAAAGAGAAGGGAATACCAGACCACCTTACCTGCCTCCTGCAAAATTTGTATGCAGGTCAAAAGGCTACAGTTAAAACTAGACATGGAACAAAGGACTGGTTCCAAACTGGAAAGGAGTATGTCAAGGCTGTATATTATCACCGTGCTTATTTAACTTATATGCAGAGTATATCATGAGAAATGCTGGACTGGATGAAGCACAAATTGGAATCAAGATCGCCAGGAGAAATACCAATAACCTCAGATATGCAGATGACACCATCCTGATGGCAGAAAGTGAAGAGGAACTAAAGAGCCTCTTGATGAAGATGAAAGAGGAGAGTGAAAAGCTGGCTTAAAACTCAACATTCAGAAAACTAAGATCATGGCATCTGGTCCCATCACTTCATGCAAATAGATGGAGAAACAATGGAAACAGTGAGAGACTTTATTTGGGGGCTCCAAAATCATTGCAGATGGTGACTGCAGCCATGAAATTAAAAGACGCTTGCTCCTTGAAAGAAAAGCTATGACAAACTTTGACAGCATATTAAAAAGCAGAGACATTACTTTGTCAACAAAGGTCCATCTAATCATAGCTAAGTAGTCATGTATGGATGTGAGAGTTGGACTATGAAGAAAGCTGAGTGCTGAAGAATTGATGCTTTTAAACTGTGGTGTTGGAGAAGATTCTTGAGAGTCACTTGGACTGCAAGGAGATCAAGCCTATCAACTGTGAATATTCATTGGAAGGACTGATGCTGAAGCTGAATACTTTGGCCACCTCATGCAAAGAGCTGACTCATTGGGAAAGACCCTGATCTGGGAAAGATTGAAGGCAGGAGGAGGGGGGTATGTCAGAGGATAATATGGTAGGATGGCACCACCGACACAATCAACATGAGTTTGACTAAGCTCTAGGAGATGGTAAAGAACAGGGAAGACTGGTGTGTTGCAGTCCATGTGGTTGCAAAGTGTAGTTGGACATGACTGAGTGACTGACCAACAACATCATGGTGGGTGAAGCTACGTGGTTAACTGTGCCCTTTAGAATCAGTGAGTATGGGATATGTTTTTCCAAGCCACTAAGTTTCAGGGTAACTTTTTTACACACTGATAGAGAATCCACATGCTTACCGTCTGTGTCATCCTCTGGAACTCAGATTCCTCAGAGGTCTGGAGCCAGGCCCCAGGTCCTCCTCAAAGTTTGTCTTAATCCTTTTTATGCCCCAAGTCTTGGACTAGATGCTGCCACTTTGTGGTACCATGGAGTTCTCTTTTTTGTCATTTCAGTTGTCTAGTTAATAACTTTTTTAACTTAACAATTCTTTGTAAGGAGTTCTCTCTATTCTCTATGGTTCTGTCTCCTGACTGCTGCGGCTGCTGCTAAGTCTCTTTGGTCATGTCTGACTCTGTGCCACCCCATAGACGGCAGCCCACCAGGCTCCTCTGTCCCTGGGATTCTCCAGGCAAGAATACTGGAGTGGGTTGCCATTTCCTTCTCCAGTGCATGCATGCATGCTAAGTCACTTCAGTCGTGTCCGACTGTGCAACCTTATGGACAGCAGCCCACCAGGCTCCTCTGTCCCTGGGATTCTCCAGGCGAGAATGCTGAAGTGGGTTGCCATTTCCTTCTCCCCTGCCTCCTGACTAGACTTTGACTAATACTAAGTAGATGACACTTGTACTGGGTAAAGGAGATCAGCATTTTTTATTTCAAACAATCCCAAACATTTAGAGAAGTTGCAGATGCAATACAAATAAATTATTTTTATTTTCCTGAGCCATTTGAGGGTACTTGGTTAATCTGATAACTGATCACACCCAAATACTCTCACATGTATTTCCTATAAACAAGGACATTCTCCTACATAAAAGAGCCATCAAAATCAGAAAATTAACACTGAAATATTACAAGCTCCTAATCAAGGGACCACCTTAAGTTTCACCAACTGTCCAAATAATGTTCTTTACAGCAAAAGTATCCAGCCCAGACAATGTGGCATATTTTGTTGTCATGTATTTAGTCTGCAATAATTCTTCCTTCCTTGGTGTTCATGACCTTGAAACTTCTGAAATTATTTTGCAAAATGTCCCTCAGTTTGGATTTTTCTGACATTTTTCCATAATCTGTTTCATGTTTCGCATTTTTGGCAATAATACTGCAGAAGTGATGCTGTGTTCTCACCATATACTAGCTGGAAACCCATGATTTTGATTTGCCCCATTATTTATTGTGTCCTCTTGGATCTCTTGATTAAGCTGGTGTCTGCTACACTTCATCATATAAGGGACTGTCTCCCCTTTGTAATTAATAGTACCTCTGGGGGTGGTACTTTGGAATTATGGAAATATCCTATTCCTTAATATCCAATTTTTCATCTACTCATTTTTATAGATTCATCTATAGATTAAGGGTTTCATTCTTTACTCAACATTACTTATTTTGCTAACCAAACTGTCCTAGGTTTGGTCAATGAGACCCCCTTTAAGCTGGCTTCCATGATTTTTCATTAAACTTCCATCATGTTTTGATCATTTCATTCTTTTTAGAAAGAAGAAGATATTCTAGGTTCATCTTGTTCTTTCCCTGTCCTAACACTGGAATTATCAATTTCTCCAAGGAGCCCAGGCCTCTCTCAGTGGAGAAAGGTGTTTAAATGCCAAGATCCATGTTCTAGATGGGCTCATTGCTTTTGTGGTATTGCTGCTCCCAGGTGATTTCAATTATGAGAGCTAAGAAATGTATGTATTATATATTTACATGCCTGTATATATATCTATATCTATCTATCTATCTCTATATATCTGTCTATCTGCCTGTCTGTACCTTCCTATCTATCTGCTTACCTACCTACTTATGTGTTGAAAAGCTTGGATCTATCCCTGTATCTCCAATTCAAAACCAGAGGATTCATTCTAATTTTCTCCCTTTCCAGTGCTCGCTTCGGCAGCACATATACTAATTTTCTCCCTTTCCATATTTAACTCCCTTTTCTGAATGTGGGAAACTTGGTTGACATTATTCTTAACACGTTTATTCGATCAGTTCCACCGTAAGTAACTTCCATGGGGTTGCAAAGAGTCAGACATGACTGAACGACTAACAAACACACACACCAGAAATAACCACTCTCCCATCATCACTTTTACTTCCTACTCCATGTGAACAGTCCCTCACCCCATAAAGGTCACAAAGAGTATTAGTCTCCTGAGGTTGCCATACTAAAATACCACAGACTAGGGGGCTTGAGCAACATAAACTTAGTTCCTCACAGTTCTGGGGACTAGCTGAGATGGCTGCAGAGCTGCTTTCTTCTAAGGCCTGTCTCCTTGACTTGTAGGTGGCAGTCTTCTCCCTGTGTCTCCATGCGGTCTGCTCTCTATGCATATCTGTGTCCAAATGTCCCCTTTTTATAAAGAGACCAGTCTTTGTAAAACTGGAGTAGGGCCCATTTTGTGGCCCTAGGTCACTTAATTATCTCTTTAAAAACTCTTATCTCCAAATACAGTCAGATTCCAAGAAATTGTGTTTTAGGAACTGAATGTATGAGTTTGTGGACACACTTTTCAGCTCATAACACCCACTGTGCTTCAAAGATACTCTCCTCCCTACCTGCGCTCCAATTCTTTGCCAGACTTGCCCTCTAGTACCAGGCCCCATAGGTATCTTCCTCCCTCTCCTTGGGCTCTGACATCCACTCTGGTCTTGTCCTGTTTCAATGCATACATTTCACCGTGTGTGTGCTCAGTCATGTCCGACTCTTTGCAACCCTGTGGGCTCTAGCCCTCCAGGCTACTCTGTCCATTGAATTTTCCAGGCGAAAATACTGGAGTGAGTTGCCATTTCCTTCTCCAGGGCATCTTCCAGGAGATGCATCTCTTACTTCTCTTACATTGGCATGGGGGTTCTTTACCACATTGGCATGGGGGTTCTTTACCAGCTGAGCCATGGGGGAAGCTGTCCCAACATGTACTGTCAGACAAAATCATAAATGTCTGGTAATATCTGGAGCTAAATCTCAGTCTAGAAGATAAGGATTTTATTTATATGACTACTGTTGAAGTGAAGTGTTGACTCAAGTAAGATGTTCTGTCTTGATTAATGCCATTACTTCATCAGTTTGGATCAGTTGCTCAGTCATGTCCAACTCTTTGTGACCCCATAGACTGCAGCATGCCTGGCTTCCCTGTCCATCACCAACTCCCAGAGCTTACTCAAATTCATGTCCATCGAGTCGATGATGCCATCTAACCATCTCATCCTCTGTCGCCCCCTTCTACTCGTGCCTTTAATCTTTCCCATCATCAGAGTCTTCCAATAAGTCAGTTCTTCACATCAGGTGGCCAAAGTATTAGAGTTTCAGCTTCAGCATCAGTCCTTCCAATGAATATTCAGGACCGATTTCTTTTAGGATGGACTGGTTGGAACTCCTTGCAGTCCAAGGGACTCTCAAGAGTCTTCTCCAACACCACAGTTCAAAAGAATCAATTCTTCAGCACTCAGCTTTCTTTATAGTCCAACTCTCACATCCATACATGACCACTGGAAAAACCATAGCTTTGACTAGATGGACCTTTGTTGACAAAGAAATGTCTCTGCTTTTTAAGAAGCTGTCTAGTTAGGTCACAGCTTTTCTTCCAAGGAGTAAGTGTCTTTTAATTTCATGGCTGCAGTTACCATCTGCAGTGATTTTTGGAGCCCAAGAAAATAAAGTCTGTCATTGTTTCTATTGTTTCCCCATCTATTTGCTATGAAGTGATGGGACCAGATGCCATGATCTTCATTTTCTGAATGTTGAGTTTTAAGCCAACTTTTTCACTCTCTTCTTTCACTTTCATCAAGAGGCTCTTTAGTTCTCACTTTCTGCCATCAGGGTGGTGTCATCTGAATATCTGAGGTTATTGCTATTTCTCCTGGCAATCTTGATTCCAGCCTGTTCTTCCTCCAGCCCTTGCATTTCTCATGATGTATTCTGCATATAAGTTAAATAAACAGGGTGACAATATACAGCCTTGATGTACTCCTTTCCCAATTTGGAACCAGTATGTTGTTTCATGTCCAGTTCTAACTGTTGCTTCTTTACCTGCATACAGATTTCTCAGGAGTCAGGTAGGCTGGCCTGGTATTTCCCAGTACTGTGTTCAAGTTTCATGTTGACCATTTGTCTTGTCTTCTGCTGCGTGCCACTTCATACTGCTTGGTCTCTTGTTCCTGAGTGGCTATATTAACACTCTTGCAACCCCCCACCCCCACCCCCACCCCAGAGCTCTAACACTTGTTCTGGACCACTGTCTTCCTCTTCTCACTTCCCTACCCAGGATAGACGGTTCCTTGCTGACTCCATCTATTACCTTTAGAACTATATTGTTCAGGAAGGGATGTGAAGGAAAGAGAAAATAAATGAAAGAAAGAGGAATAATAGGTCTTTGGATCATGGATTGGGTAGTCCAGATGGGGACAGTGAGACAAGTTTGCAGTGAAGGATGTTTATTTGGAATCATTAACTGTGGGAAGAAAGGGAGAGCAGGATTGGGCAGAGAGTGTTTTTGAACTGGGATGTAGGTCCTTTAATCAACCCACTGGGGATCTCTAAAGCAGATTCTGCTCATTCATATCCCACATTTGTTTTCACTTTCTAGCCCTATTTGGTACTCACAAGAAGGCTGTGACCATAGAGAACACAGCTGAGGCAGACTCCCCACAGATGAGCACAAGATCCTTCCTTGAGGGAGATTTGAGTGGTATATCTAGATCTACAAAATTTTGTTTTTTATAAATAATTTTTATTTATTTTTTGCAGTTTCTTGTTGGAGATTACAAAATATAAATACATACTTCCAGAAGATAATAACCAACACAAAGAATTCCATTTCTAGTAATGGAATGGTAAAGGAAAGATACACCAATTTGAATGCAGAGTTACAAAGAATAGCAATGAGAGATAAGAAAGCCTTCCTCAGCAATCAATGCAAAGAAATAGAGGAAAAAAGTAGAATGGGAAAGACTAGAGATCTCTTCAAGAAAATTAGAGATACCAAGGGATCATTTCATGCAAAGATGGGCTCCATAAAGGACAGAAATGGTAAGGACCTAACAGAAGTGGAAGATATTGAGGTGGCAAGAATACATAGAAGAACTGCACAAAAAAGATCTTCATGACCCAGATAATCATGATGGTGTGATCACTCACCTAGAGCCAGAATCATGGAATGGGAAGTCAAGCGACTTTAGGGAACATCACTGAACAAAGCTAGTGGAGGTGATGGAATTCCAGTGGAGCTATTTCAAATCCTGAAAGATGATGCTGTGAAAGTGCTGCACTCAATATGCCAGCAAATTTGGAAAACTCAGCAGTGGCCACAGGACTGAAAAGGGTCAGTTTTCATTCCAATCCCAAAGAAAGGCAATGCCAAAGAATGCTCAAACTACTGCACAGTTGCACTCATCTCACATGCTAGTAAAGTAATGCTCAAAATTCTCCAAGCCAGGCTTCAGCACTATGTGAACTGTGAACTCCCAGATGTCCAAGCTGGTTTTAGAAAAGGCAGAGGAACCAGAGATCAAATTGCCAACATTTGCTGGATCATCAAAAAAGCAAGAGGGTTCCAGAAAAACATCTATTTCTGCTTAATAAAGCAGATTATGTCAAAGCCTTTGTGTGGATCACAATAAACTGTGGCAAATTCTGAAGGAGATGGGAATACCAGACCATCTGACTTGCCTCTTGAGAAACCTGTATACAGATCAGGAAGCAACAGTTAGAACTGGACATGGAACAACAGACTGGTGCCAAATAGGAAAAAGAGTACGTCAAGGCTGTATATTGTCACCCTGCTTATTTAACTTCTATGCAGAGTACATCATGAGAAATGCTGGCCTGGAGGAAGCACAAGCTGGAATCAAGATTGCCGGGAGAAATATCAATAACCTCAGATATGCAGATGACACCACCCTTATGGCAGAAAGTGAAGAAGAATTAAAGAGCCTCTTGATGAAAGTGAAAGAGGAGATTGAAAAAGTTAGTTTAAATCTCAACATTCAGGAAACTAAGATCATGGCATCTGGTCCCATCACTTCATGGGAAATAGATTGGGAAACAGTGGAAACAGTGGCTGAGTTTTCACCATCACTGCAGATGGTGATTGCAGCCATAAAATTAAAAGACGCATACTCCTTGGAAGGAAAGTTATGACCAGACTAGACAGCATATTAAAAAGCAGAGAAATTTCTTTGTCAACAAAGGTCCATCTAGTCAAGGCTAGATGGCTAGATGGTTTTTCCAGTGGTCATATATGGATGTGAGAGTTGAACTATAAAGAAAGCTGAGAGCCAAAAATTGATGCTTTTGAACTGTGATGTTGGAGAAGACTCTTGAGAGTCCCTTGGCCTGAAAGGAGGTTCAACCAGTCCATCCTAAAGGAGATCAGTCCTGGGTGTTCATTGGAAGGACTGATGTTGAAGTTGAAACTCCCAATACTTTGGCCACCTGATGCAAAGAGCTGACTTATTTGCAAAGACCCTGATGCTGGAAAAGATTGAGGGCAGGAGAAGGGGATGACAGAGGATGAGATTGTTGAATGACATCACTTACTCAATGGACATGGGTTTGGGTAGGCTCTGGGAGTTGGTGATGGACAGGGAGGCCCTGCATGCCACTGTTCATGGGGTTGCAAAGAGTCAGACACGACTGAGAGACTTTCACATTCATTTGTGTATATCAATAAAAGATCAACTCAAAACTAATAAAATAATAAAGAATTTTTCTTTTGCTTCCTTTTATGTTGTTATAGAATATGACGGCTTCATGTGCAGTGTACTGAGCTCTTGAAACATAGTTGGTACTGCAGAAGATAATTAAAAGAACTTCATCTCTTATAACCACATTCTAAATTGTTCTTTCTCTTTTTGTCTAGACCCATTATGCCTAGTTTCCAAAAATATTGTTTGGGTCTTAATTATTTGTATGATATTGAGAAAAGTCACTTCAACAGTTTTTCAAATAAGTAGAGCACTATCAGAACGATTCTCAATACTACTTTAAAAAGTCCAAATACTTCATTCCTCTTGATTTTGGAGCAATGGTAAAAATAAAGGCTGAGAATTAATTCCAAGAGAACTCCTCTTTTCCATCTGCTCACTCACACCTGGTCCATAGCTTTATGTTCTATCTTTTTGCTGATTAGTCAGATTCTTTGCCTAAATGTGGACACTCTGACTAACTACTGACTTGATAACTTCATCTCAGTGTCTGATAAGTGTACAAAATACAAATTTGAATCATAACCATTATTCCTACTCACCCATTTAGACCATGCTTACAGGGTAAAAGCAAATACCCTTTTCTCTCCTAGAGTTTTTTTTTTTTCTTGTGTTTTGCAAGCCCAAATTGAAGATTAGTCCCTGTGTCCTCCTTCCCACATTATCCTTCCCAGGATAACTTCTCTTGGTTCTGTCTCCAACATACACTTCAAATCTCTCCATTTCTAGCCATGTCACTGATGTCCCCAATGAGAAGGCACCGCTTCCCACCATTCAAGTTTCTGCACAGCTTCCTTCACAGTCTCTCAGCATTTTGTTCCCAGTAGCTCATCTGCTTCACGGCAGTGATCATTTGCAAGTAAAACTTATGTTGGGTCACTTCCCCTGCTTATACTCCTTCAGTGGTGATCCAGTTCCACTTGGAATAAAATGGAAATTCCTTACTGTGGTCTGGAATGCACTGAGTAATTGAGCCACGCTTCTGGTCCAGCTCATGTCCACATTCTTTGTTGCATCACCTTGTTTATTCCCTATAAGACGCTTGGCCAATGTGCGTATAGAGACTATCAAAGTGAACATAAATATATGGTTTCCTCCCTGTATCATAAGGTGAAATCTTTAAGGAGAGGGACCCTGTTTGCCTTATTCTCTCTTATTCTTTTCTGTAGCCTGACCACTTATTGTTGAGCCTGATATGTAGACAGTGATTAATAATCATCTAGAGGGTAAATAAAGCAACATAGTCCTTGCCATCAAGAGGATTGTAGTATACTGGGACACATCAACTATCTTTCCTTGTGTGTGCTGACTTTCAGATTTGACTTTCTGCATACATAACATTTTGTATAGGTTAAATCATTGATAGTGTATAATTTGGGGATTCTGAAAATATGTATTATAATAAATATCTTTCAACAGCTCTACAAAATTTTATTCTTCACGGTTATTGTATTATTAAAATTACTACCTTTAAGTGATTGCATAATGATTTACTTACTGGATGCACCTGAATTTACACTTGGATATTTATAGTGTCTCTAATACAATAAATTACTTTTCTCTCTCACACAGTTCCTCACCCACAAGGTGGAGATAAAACTGATTCTTGCTTTAAAGAACTGCTTTGAGGATTAAAGAAGGTATTGCATATAAAGCTATTAGTAGACCATCTGGCATATATTAAACTGCTCAATACAGATATTTAAATTACTATCATTCATATTTAAATTACTTTTATTCATATTGACATTATACTGGATGATATGAATCTTTGTGCCTATATCTTCTATTTTTGTCCAGTCTGACCATTGCTTTCTTTTCACTGGAATGTTAGCATTTAATGTAATTATTACTGTAGTTAGATTTAGGCCTATCGTGTTTTTTTTTTCTTTTATATATTTTTTACTTTTTTAAAATTTTAATTGGAGTCTGATTACTTTACAATATTGTGGCGGTTTTTGCCATACATTCACATGAATCAGCCATGGGTGTACATGTGTTCCCCATCCTGACCCTCCCTACTGTCTCCTTCCCCATCCCATCCCTCATTTTATTATTTATTTTCTCTTTCTCTATATATTTTTGTTTCTGTATTATTCCTTTTATACTTTCAGTCAATTCAGTCACTCAGTCATGTCCAACTCTTTGCGACCCCATAGACTGCAGAACACCAGGCTTCCCTGTCCATCACTGACTCCCGAAGCTTGCTCAGACTCATGTCCATCGAGTCGGAAATGCCATCCAACCATCTCATTCTGTGTCATCCCCTTCTCCTCCTGCCTTCAATCTTTCCCAATGTCAGGGTCTTTTCCAATGAGTCAGTGCTTCGCATCAGGTGGCCAAAGTATTGGGAGTTTCAGCTACAGCAAAAGTCCTTCCAATGAATATTCAGGACTGATTTCCTTTAGGATGGATTGGTTGGATCTCCTTGCAGTCCAAGGGACTCTCAAGAGTCCTCTCCAACACCATAGTTCAAAAGCATCAATTCTCAAGCACTCAGCTTTCTTTATGGTCCAACTCTCACATCCATACATGACTACAGGAAAATCATAGCTTTGACTAGATGGACCTTTGTTGACAAAGTAATGTCTCTGCTTTTTAATATACTGTCTAGGTTGGTCATAGCTTTTCTTCCAAGGCATAAACATCCTTTAATTTCATGGCTGTAGTCACCATCTGCAGTGATTTTGGAGCCCCAGAAAATAAAGTCTGTCAGTGTTTCCATTTTTTCCCCATCTATTGGCCATGAAGTGATAGGACCAGATGCCATGATCTTAGTTTTCTGAATGTTGAGTTTTAAGGCAGCTTTTCACTCTCCTCTTTCACTTTCATCAAGAGGCTCTTTAGTTCTTCACTTTCTGCCATCAGGGTGGTGTCATCTGCATATCTGAGGTTATTGATATTTCTCCCAGCAATCTTCATTCCAGCTTGTGCTTCATCCAGCCTGGCATTTCGCATGATGTACTCTTCATAAAAATTAAATAAGCAGGGTGACAATATACAGTCTTGACATACTCATTTCCCAGTTTGGAATCAGTCTTTTTCCATGTCCACTTCTAACTGTTGCTTCTTGACCTGCATACACATTTCTCAGGATGCAGGTCAGGTGGTCTGGTATTCACGTCTCTTTAAGAATTTTCCACAGTTTGTTGTGATCCACACAGTCAAAGACTTTGGCATAGTTAATAAAGTAAAAGTAGATGTTTTTCTGGAACTCTCTTGCTTTTTTGATGATCCATCGGATGTTGGCAATTTAATCTCTGCCTTTTCTACATTTCAGCTTGAACATTTGGAAGTTCACAGTTCACAGACTGTTGAAGCCTAGCTTGGAGGATTTTGAGCATTACTTTCCTAGTACGTGAGATCAGTGCAATTGTGCAGTAGTTTGGGCATTCTTTGGCATTGCCTTTCTTTGGGACTGGAATTTTTTACTTTACTTTGAAGTAATTAAAATTTATTTAAAATCCTATTTTAGTTTACCTTTTTATGTTATAGATATATTTCTTGTTTTTTTTCAGATATAATATATACTCTGAAGTTTCACAGCCTGTGTGTGCGTGGGTGCTAAATTGCTTCAGTCATGTATGACTCTTTGTGACCCTATGGATTGTAGCTTACAGTTAATCTTGTATCATATCACATAATATGTAAAAATAATCTAGGTGTCTATTCTCACTTCTGTTTTCTATGTTATAGATACTACATGTGTTATATATATCTATATATAAACTCTAAACTAAAAATATAGTTTTTACATTAAGCAATCATATGTATTTTAAAGCCAACAAATAGTCTTTTATATTTGCCTGTATATTTTGCATTTGTGGAGCCCTTTATTCACTGCTGAAGATCTGAGCTTCCATATGATGTTCTTTATATTCAGCTTGAAAAAAAGAAATTTTTGTATGAAATGTTTGCTGGTAATAATTTATCCTGTATTATTTTTAATCTGAAAATATCTTTGTTTTTGCTTACCACAGAATTTTGAATTGACAATTTTTTCTTTTTTAGCACTTAAAATTATTGGTCTATTTTCTTGTATTCTTCTTAATTTATGATGAGAAGTCAGCAGATTTTTAAACTGTTTAATGTTTTCTCCTTATGTTTGGTTTTCAGCAATTAGCCTAATGATATTCTTAGATGGGATTTTCTTTGCTTTTATTACTGCTTGGGCTTTACTGAGCTTCTTAAATCTGAAAATTCATGTCTTTTAGCAAATTTGGGAAATTTTTGACGTTATTTTTTCCACATACATTTTATGCCTCAATTTCTCTTCACCTTCTGAGATCCAGTTACACATACATAAAACCTTTTGCTATCTTTTCATAGGTAGTTAAAGGTCTGCTTGTTTTTTTTTTTCTTTTCATGTTCTTGTCTTCAGATTGGATAATTTCTATTAATTAATCTTCAAGCTCACTTTAGTCATCTTTAATCTATTATTAAACTATTATTTGTATTATAAAACTGTTACATTGTATTTTTCATCTGAAGAATTTCCATTTGTTTTTTTTTTTGACATTTCTGTTTCATCGCTGAGAAATAGTTTCATTCATTGAATGCATTTTCATTCTTGGCATAGTTATAATAATTGCTTTATATTTCTTGTCTGTTACTTCTGACATCTAAGTCAACATGAGTGTTCCTTCAGTGATCTTCTTTTTCTTTTAATAAAAGTTATTGTATTTTCTGTTTCTTCTATGCCTAGTAATTTCAGGTTTTGTGGAAGGTTTATGGACATTATGAATAAAATGCTGTTGAGGGTCTGAATTCTATATTACTCCAAAGAGTACTGATTTTTGCTTGTTTTCTTTAGTAGGCATTTAACCCAGATGAATTCAAATTCCTCACTCTGAAATCTCAGCTTAGTTCTCTACCTTATGCTAGGCTGCTTAAATTCTACCTCACAGAATGTGCTATTTAAAGTCAACCAGAGATTTTGGTAGTTGATAATCAGAATTTGGGGTACTCCCTGTAGCTTCCTCCTTTCTGTGATTTCCCCTTTACTTTCCAGATGCTGTGGTTGCTCTGAACTCTGCCTTCCTATTTTTCAGGGCTGTAAAACTTCATAGTTTTTTTGGTCAGAGTTCCATCTACTTAACGATGTACACTGGGGACTGCACTCGGGCTAAGCGCCAAAACAAATGGGAACACACCCTGTTCTGTCCCCTTCCTCCGCATGCCTACCCTCTTCTAATATCTGTCTGCTCCAGATCACTCTTAGTACTTTCAGGTAATTGTTTTTGTATTTAGCACAAAGTTTGTGCTATGTTCAGGTTGTTATTTGCAGAAAGGTTGATCAGATAAGAACAACTTGCTCTTACTGGAAACTGAACAGCCCTAGATTTTTAATGATTTTGAATTTCTCTCTGCTTGAAAGGGAGCTCTTTGTTCTCTCATGTTAAATAACAAAGGGTGAACAAGGAGTGTATAAATTCTAACTCCCACAGATTCTTCCCAACAGTTGTGTGTGTGTGTGTGTTTTTTAATTTTGAGCAAAATCCCCTCTTCCCATGAGGCTGATTCTTCAGCATTTAGTTGAGTTAACTGAAGAAGCTTCAAGCTACAAGACTTTTAATATAGGGAATTAAGATCTTACTAAAGTGTTGGAAGGTCTAGACAAGTAAACCTTCATCTTTGATTTTAGTAATAATATAACCACAAGACTGTAGAACCAGCCTGCTAGTGGAACATGCAATGATAATAATAGATGTGGGACAATAGTAGGTCGTCATTGTAACACTGACTTGAAGAATACACTGCCATAGTTTCAATTCAGGGGTCAGGCAACTGGAAGCAGGAAGTTTTTGCTACTAATGTTGCTACATCTGTCTCTCACTATCCATGTATCTGAAATGCTGTCTATGATTCCAGCCAGAGCTGCATCTGCCTTTCAAACTTCATCAGCTAGAGACTGGCCACCAGAATTTAGCCACAGAGATTCTCTGTCCCCACAATCTTGCTTGCCAGAAGTCAATTGCCAAAGTGCAAGAAGATAATCTGCACCTGCTTTCACATCCTATATTTCAATAAGTATGGATAACTGAAGAGGCTAACTTACATTTAGAATCCAACAATGAGAATCTGGGAAATTTAGTTTTTAGCCTCTGTAGTACAGGAAATCAAAAGGGGGGGGGGTGATGAGAATAAACATAAGTGCTAATTTACCACAGAGGCTTGTGTCCCTCAGATTCATCATCCTCTGCCCCACCTTGTAGGTGTCCTCTGGTTTGGACTATTCCCTTGTATTTATTGGTGACTGTTTAATGGATCCCTTAGCCCAATTCTTGTCATCTTTTATGAGATGAGCTAATTCCTTTATTAGCAGTAATCTGATTTCAGGGGCAGATTATGATGCGACGAATCCATTGGTATTCTTTCCACCAAAAATCAGTGTTTGCTTCCTTTCTTCTTGAATATGGACTGGTCTCTGACTGCTTAGATCAATCAAGTATTGAGGGAATGATGCTATGCTAATACCAGACCTTGTTATGAGGACTGGTGGCTCTACTTTGGTCTCTATATGTCCCCAGCAACCATATCTGACTAACTTGCTACAGAAAATGCATGGAGAGTCTGAGACTATTTTGAGTTGGAAGGAGCCCAGTTTAGTTCAGCCATCCCAAACAAGGTACTCTGCATGTCTTGGGCTCCCCAGGCCAGACCAGATACAGCTGCACAGGGAAGAATTGCTCAGCCTAATCCTGCCTAAATTCCTGACCCTAAAATTGTGATATACAATAAAATGATTCATGTTTTAAGTCACTAAATTTTGGGATAGTTTATGATACAGTAACCAATAACTAGAACAATCTCCTTGTCTTTCATGATATTCATCTCCATCTCAACTCTAATCCCACACCTCTGATTCTGTTATTTCCAAAGACTCCTTCAACATTGAACGCTTTCATTTAAAGACTACACACCCTTCTCCATCCTTCTCCCACCATACCAGAACTCAATATCTGACAAACCTTATGATCCTCAACTACTGAATTTTTTTATAGTCTATCACTGACTTTGGCTTTTCTTCACTTGTTTTCTATCCTGCTCCAGCCATATAATCCACCACATCAATAATGCCTGTCATGTTAAAATTCTGTGAAACATCCTTGCTCCCAGCCTGCAAATTCCTAGCTCTGGATTAGTTTATCTATTCACCTCTTTGACTTTCACATATAGGAAGCTAAAAGTGACTTGAGTCCTTGCTCTGTGGTTTCTCACATCAATTCCCTATAATGGCATTTAAAAGATGATGTGGATCTGTCTCATCAACCAGGAATAAAGTGTTAATCAGGTAATTAAAAGAATATATAAAAGTAATTCTAAGTATCATGGAGGTGGCAACCGCAGGAAGCAGCTACAACCCAAAGAACTGGAAGAGCAAAGGAAAACAGCTGGACTTATGAAAACTTAGAGAAGGTGGCCACCTGAGTACAGGACATAGGTCTCTGGGGAGTGGTCACTGGCCAGCTAGTGCTGGTATCTATGAATCAGCATGGGGAAGTGAGGTTGTTTCAAGGAGTGTTGGAAGAATCTTAATCAAGAACCAACTCCTTCCAGCAGAACAAATTGTGCTGTCCAGGTGAAGAAGAGCTGTTCCTTTCCATCCTCCAGTCTCCAGACATTCCTTTCTATTGACAGTACACAAATGTGGTTTACAGAGTCCTTGCCCCAATAACATGTACCTGGATATGGGAGGATAGGTATGAAATTGAGAGAAGACAGCCTAACAGGTAGTACAATAAGTTGTAAAAAATTTGTAGCCAAACTTTGGTATTAGACCCAAGATGGAGAATTCTTACATTGCTTAATTTTATTAGGATAATTTAGCCCATTTATCATTATTATGACAACTCATATAACCTTACTTTTGGTTTTCTGTTTACTTTGCTTTATTTCAAAATTTTCTTTCTTTTTTAATATGCTGATCGTTTTGTCATTAAAGAATTATTTTCTTATGAATTAGTTTACCTTTATTATATTGCATTGTTTTTCATTAAATTAGCAATGACATTAAACTAACAATGACAACTAGCTATTTAAAGCTGTATTTATTTTCAATGTCCAGAATAAAATTAGGTAGAACACCAATCCCCAGTAAAGAACAAAGGGCTTTCTTTTAAGGAAATTATGCTAAAGCACTTTGGATAAAACTGTATCTTCTAGTTTGAGACTGTGTACCTGTGTGTTTCTCATTTGGGCGCTTTTGGAGCCTTCAGTCTATATGCTAATACTTTCCTGTTTACCCAAGGTAAAGTCTGCCAGTTGGTGTGCTCTGTCATGCCCTACCCTGCCCAAAGCACCCAGCAAGAACTCCCATGTAGTGGTGAGACAGGCGGAAAACAAGAGAATGTATACAACAGCAGAGGAGACCATACTATTCACCCAACCTTCTGATTTAACTAGAAATGAGCAACTGAAAACCAACTGGTATCTAAGGAAAAAAACAAACAAATAAAAAAAAAACAAGACCCCAAGAAACATAAAATAGATAAAACCAAAATAAGTAACAGAAAAACTGACCAGGAAAGAAATGGAGACTCAGAAGGAAACATTAAAAATTCCTTTAATTAATAAATTTTAAAATATTTAGAAGACATCATATCTAGATGAAACATACTAAATGTCATGAAAATGTGACCAAAAACTGAAAGACCTTTAGTAAAGTAAAAATATAATTTATGAATACTTTAATAGAAGTCTTGGAAAATCAAATTATCTCCTAAGACTAAGAGAAAAAAAGGAAAATATAAGAGAAATAAACTCAAATGTAGACATCAATTCAACAGGACTTCCAGAAGGAGTGTAAAGAGAAAATTAAGAGAACAAAATAACATTTCTAAGAAATAAAAATAAATTCCCAGGGCTGAAATATATGAGTCTTCAGACTGAATGGGCATATTGACTTCTGAGTGCAGTGAATGAGAGAAGACCCATTTGGGACTTACCTTCAAGAAATATCAGAACATCAAAGAAAAGAAGAATTTCTAGAGACTCCAAGAGACAATAAAGACAAACAAAGTTTCTCTTTAAAGGGATGAAAATCAAATTGGCTTCAGAGTTCTTAAAATGAAACAATGTCCTCAATGGTTTAAAATAAAGCTACTTTTTAACTTAGAATTCTGTTTCTAATCAAAGATTAATCAAAACAATGATTCAAAAATTGTTTTCTCTTTTCTGTCATCTCACTTTAGCAAAATAAGAAATAGGAAAATGAAAGATCTGGGAATGCAGATTCAGATGATAAGAGCAGGGAAGGAGTACTCTAGGGTAAAATCATGTCTAGGTGCTGTTTGGTCAGTGCCGTGGTTCACATGGGTACCATCAGTTCAGTTCAGTTCAGTCGCTCAGTCGTGTCCAACTCTTTGCACCCAAATGTACCGCACAAAGCTCACCAGGCCCCCTTGTCCATCACCAATTCCTGGAGTCTATCTAAACTCATGTCCATTGAGTTGGTGATGCCATCCAGCCATCTCATCCTCTGTCATCCCCTTCTCCTCCTGCCTTCAATCTTTCCCAGCATCAGGATCTTTTCAAATGAGTCAGCTCTTCACATCAGGTGGCCAAAGTATTGGAGTTTCTGCTTCAACATCAGTCCTTCCAATGAACACTCAGGACTGATCTCCTTTAGGATGGACTGGATGGATCTTCTTGCAGTCCAAGGGACTCTCAAAAGTCTCCTCCAACACCACAGTTCAAAAGCATCAATCTTCTGTGCTCAGATTTCTTTATAGTCCAACTCTCACATCCATGCATGACTACTGGAAAACCATAGCCTTGACTAAGATGGACCTTTGTTGACAAAGTAATCTCTCTCCTTTTCAATATGCTGTCTAGTTTGGTCATAACTTTCCTTCCAAGGAATAAGCATCTTTTAATTTCATGGCTGCAATCACCATCTGCAGTGATTTTAGAGCCCCCCAAATAAAGTCAGCCACTGCTTCCCCATCTCTTTGCCATGAAATGATGGGACCAGATGCCATAATCTTAATTTTCTGAATGTTGATCTTTAAGCCAACTTTTTCTCTCTCCTCTTTCACTTTCATCAAGAGGCTTTTTAGTTCTTCTTCACTTTCTGCTATCAGAGTGGTGTCATCTGCATATCTGACATTATTGATATCTCTCCTGACAATTTTGATTCCAGCTGTGCTTACTCCAATCCAATGTTTCTCATGATGTTCTCTGCATATAAGTTAAATAAGCAGGGTGACAATATAAAGCCTTGATGTACTCCTTTCTTGATTTGGTACCAGTCTGTTGTTCCATGTCCAGTTCTAACTGTTGCTTCTTGACCTGCATACAGGTTTCTCAAGAGGCAGGTCAGGTGGTCTGGTATTCCCGTCACCTTCAGAATTTTCCACAGTTTATTGTGATCCACACAGTCAAAGGCTTTGGCATAGTCAATAAAGCAGAAATAGATGTTTTTCTGGAACTCTCTGGAACTCTCTTGCTTTATCGATGATCCAGCAGATGTTGGCAATTTGATCTCTGGTTCCTCTGCCGTTTCCAAAACCAGCTTGAACATCTGGAAGTTCACGGTTCATGTATTGGTGAAGTCTGCCTTGGAGAATGATGAGCTTTACTTACTAGCATGTGAGATGAGTGCAACTGTGCAATAGTTTGAGCATTCTTTGGCATTGCCGTTCTTTGGGATTGGAATGAAAACGGACCTTTTTCAGTCCTATGGCCACTGCTGAGTTTTCCAAATTTGCTGGCATATCAAGTGCAGCACTTTCACAGCATCATCTTTCAGGATTTGAAATAGCTCAACTGGAATTCCATCACCTCCACTAGCTTTGTTCCTAGTGATGCTTCCTAAGGCCCACTTGATTTCACATTCCAAGATGTCTGGTTCTAAGTGAGTGATCATACCATCATGATTATCTTGGTTGTGAAGATCTTTTTTGTACAGTTCTTCTGTGTATTCTTACCACCTCTTCTTAATATCTTCTGCTTCTGTTAGGTCATACCATTTCTGTCCTTTACTATGCCCATTTTTGTATGAAATGTTCCCTTGGTATCTCTAATTTTCTTGAAGAGATCTCTAGTCTTTCCCATTCTGTTGTTTTCCTCTGTATCTTTGCATCGATCGCTGAGGAAGGCTTTCTTATCTCTCCTTGCTACTCTTTGGAACTCTGTATTCAGATGCTTATAGCTTTCCTTTTCTCCTTTGGCTTTTGCTTCTCTTTCTAAGCTATTTGCAAGGCCTTGTCAGACAGTCATTTTGCTTTTTTGCATTTCTTTTTCTTAGTGATGGTCCTGATCCCTGTTTCCTGTACAATGTCACAAACATCCACCCACAGTTCATCAGGCACACTGTCTGTAGGTCTAGTCCCTTAAATTTATTCTTCACTTCCATTGTTTAATTATAAGGGATTTGCTTTAGGTCATACCTGAATGGTCTAGTGGTTTTCCTTACTTTCTTCAATATAAGTCTGAATTTGGCAATAAGGAGTTCATGATCTGAGCCACAGTCAGCTCCCAGTCTTGTTTTTGTTGACTGTATAGAGCTTCTCCATCTTTGGTTGCAAAGAATATAATCAATCTGATTTTGGTGTTGGCCATCTGGTGATGTACATGTGTAGAGTCTTCTCTTGTGTTGGAAGAGAGTGTTTGCTATGACCAGTGTGTTCTCTTGACAAAACTCTATTAGCCTTTGCCCTGCTTCAATTTGTACTCCAAGGACATATTTACCTGTTACTCCAGATGATTCTTGACTAATTTAGCATTCCAGTCCCCTATAATGAAAAGGACATCTTTTTTGGATGTTAGTTCTAAAAGGTCTTGTAGGTCTTCATAGAACCATTCAACATCAGCTTCTTCAGTGTTACTGGTCGGGGCATAGGCTTGGATTACCATGATATTGAATGGTTTGCCTGGAAACGAACAGAGATCATTCTGTCATTTTGAGATTGCATCCAAGTACTGCATTTTGGACTCTTTTGTTGACTATGATGGCTACACCATTTCTTTTAAGGGTCCCTGCTCACAATAATAGATATAATGGTCATCTAAGTAAAATTCACCCCTTCCAATCCATCTTAGTTCACTGATTTTTAGAATGTCGGCATTCACTCTTGCCATCTCCTGTTTGACCACTTCCAATTTGCCTTGATTCATGGACCTAACATTCCAGGTTCCTATGCAATATTGTTCTTTACAGCATTGGACCTTGCTTCTATTATCAGTCACATCCACAACTGGGTGTTGTTTTTTCTTTGGCTCCACCCCTTCATTCTTTCTAGAGTTATTTCTCCACTGATCTCCAGTAGCATACTGGGCACCTACTGACCTGGGGAGTTCATCTTTCAGTGTCCTATCTTTTGCCTTTTCATACTGTCCATGGGATTCTCAAGGCAAAAATACTGAAGTGGCTTGCCATTCTCTTCTCCAGTGGACCACATTCTGTCAGACCTCTCCACCATGACCTGCCCTTCTTGGGTGGCCCCACATGGCATGGCTTAGTTTCATTTAGTTAGACAAGGCTGTGGTCCATGTGATCAGATTGGCTAGTTGTCTGTAATTGTGGTTTCAGTCTGTCTGCCCTCTGATGCCCTCTCTCCATGCCTACTGCCCTCCTTGGGTTTCTCTTACCTTGGATGTAGGGTATCTCCTCACGGCCACCACTCCTGACCTTGGACATGGGATATCTCCTCTCAGCTGCTCCTGTGCCACGTAGCCACCACTCCTGCGCCATGTTCCTATCAATAAGGTGGGAGAGGATGAAAAGACCCTCTCATCATGAATATTCCTTAAGTCTATGGTTTTTGGTTAATTAAGCTGTGTGACAATGCCATAAAGTTAGCAGCTTAAAACAACATATATTTTTCTTCTCAAAGCACCTGTGGTCAAGAATCTGGGCACTGCTTAGCTGGGTCCTCTTCTTAGGATCTCACAAAGCAACCCTCAAGATGTCACCTAGAAATGGGTTCTCAACTGGGGAAAGATCAGAGCCTCAACTGGGGAAAGATCCTCTTCTAATGAGACTACTTGAAAGTCTGCTTACAGTCCACCCATTTTAATTTTCATAACACAATGTAAAATATCTGTAAATCTATAAAGTAGACTATAAGCCAGAGTTGGAAGGTTGTTGCCCAGAAAACTGGGCTCAATTGTGAGGCAAAGCAGAACATGGTGGGGAAGCTTAGTGAGTTTCACAAAGCAACAGAGAAACTAGGGCAGTCAAATGAAGAAGCTCTAAACCAGAAGAGTAAAACTTAAATGACAAGACAGGAGAAAAGCCAAGTTCCTCACCCTTTTCTTCTTCACTCTGGATAACAGGCATTACATCTTTATTTCTGTGAAAATTTTCTGAAAAGAATCCATTCTAGTCCACTCCACTTGGAAAGTCTCTGATTGCCCAGAATCCTAATGGTGAAACCCTTGGTATCCATGAAGTTCACTTGGCTAATACAAAGTGAATGAAAAAGAAAGGAAGAAAAATGTTCCATGTATGGATTATTCTTGGATGGTACAAACAAAGACTGAGAGAAGGCCTTGGAGAAATAAAACTTTTCTCATTTAGCTTTTCAGTTTTTTTTAGAAAGAAAAATTATTCAGAAAATATTTTGAAAATGTCACTTTCTTTCTGGATCCTGTCTTGTAGGCAGTGTCTTGTTTTGACAATGTGTTCTGAGTTAGAAGACACTGTAGCTGTTACATGTTGTCATACCAATTTCTTGTTATGTCTTTATTAAAACAGTTTGTAAAGTAAGAAACAGTCCATTGTTTAACTTTATGGCTTTTTCTGCATATACTGTATAGTTTCTTTCTTTTTTGCTTTTCCTTCATTTTGTTTCCTCATTCTCCTTTTTCATTATTTTCTATCCAATCATTCCCGTACATTTTTCAATTAAATAGCTTTATAAAGCACCCTTGTTGCTCAAGCCCAGGCTTTCATCTCCCTCAGCAAACTAACTGGCAAACATTTTATGACAAGCTGTCTGAAATCAGTCACCAATGATAAAGTGACAAAAAAGAAATTTATTGCACCCTCATGCTTTGTTATTCTGTTGCCCAGAATTTCCATTTTGGGTAATTTTTTTTCAATGACTCTGCCTGGCTTTCGGGATTCTCGTGCCCCTTCCCCCCTCCTTTTTTCAGTTAAGTAGCCTGTTGTAAATTTTGTCTTTAATATGTTGACAGAATGAAATATACATGAGTATTTCAGAATTACAAAACCAGAAAGAGAACCTTAGAAGATACATCTATAGCCATTATGAAGGAAACAGATATATTATCTATGCTTGATAACTTCTATCTATGACATCTTTGTGAAAAATATAATGTGTAGAAACACAGTTTCATTCTAATGCTTATTGGCAAGTGCCATGGTTTGCAAGTGCCACAAGTTACTCTATGCCTTACCACCATTTAAAGTGGCATTTTGAAAAAATAAAATTTTAAAACAGCATTGGATAATATTTATCAAGAGACTGCAAAATTAATTCACATGGTAAAGCGACTTTTTCCCTTCTCATCATGCGAAAGAGATTGAGAAAGTCCCTGAGGGAATCCAGACCATCTCTTGCCAAACCCAGCCCTCGGATAGTGTCCAAATTGAGTGTAAATACAATTAAAACTGTTGACTTGAAAGAACTGTGTGGGCCCACAATTAACAGGTATGGTGATTTTGGACAGCACTGAGCAGAATTAACCTAGAGTAGGAAAGGGAACCAGGAAAGAACTGGAGAAAGATCCCTTACCTCCATATCTATTTTTATTCTAAATTCTTTGCAGGAGTAAGTGAACTTGCAGAGATTATTTCATTTTTAGTACTTGAAAACTCATGAGTACTCTGTGATATGTTTTAATCTTTCTGGCCAATTAAAACAATGAGTCAACCTTAATGAAACTCACCACAAGAGTCTCTACCTTTTGCAGGTAACCTGTTCTGCATATATAAAACAGATAACAATTAGCATGTATCAGGCTGGAGAAGGTCGCACAGTCCTGAAGTGCAGAGGGTATGCAGGAATAATGGTGAGTGTGGGAGAGATACTCAGTCTGGGTTTACAATAGGTTCCTCATTCCATCACTCTGTCCACTGGAAAGGAAGTGAGTTTCAAGCTAACCTCATTAGGATACCCAGAAGCTCCTTCATAAGAAGCCTTTTGACTGACATGTCAAAATGGACATGTTAGCCTCCTACCTCCCAGCCTGTTGTCCCCCTCCCTATCCACCTTCTCTGATGATCAGACTGGCTGCAATTTCTTGTGTGCCATCAACACTGGGCACGAAAACACCAAGAGGGACCACTGAATCCCCTGAATCCCAGACCTCCTCTTCCCAACCCCACTTTGTAGCAGCAACCCCACCTTCTTATAACAGCTAGGGCCAATTACTTCATCATGCAGCAAATTCTTAAATCACCTGCTGGTGCATAAACACGAACTACCCAAAGTGTCCAGGTGGTATTTGTAGCAGCAATTGCAGCAGGATACTCTCTCAGTTCCCTGTTGGGTAGAAGCACTGCCCAAAGGAAATCAGGATTCCTGCTTTAGCAGAGTTTAAGTTTACAAAAGTGAGAGGATTTTTTTTCTTTTTTCTCCTTTTGTTTCTTCTTTCCTTTCTCTCTTCTTCCCTATAAACCAGTACCATGCATCTTCAGTAAAACACACATACCTTAAGTATAAATTAGGTGACTTGACAAATGTATATACCTGTGTAACCACCACCCCAATCAAGATGCAGAACATTACTACCATCCCTATAAAGTTCTCCTGGCCTTTCGCAGATCTAGAAATTTAAAAGATTTTCAGGCAGCTCTTTTTCTCAAGTGTTTTCCTACCTACATGGAACAATAGGGCATATAGACTTTTCTCCACCTGCTGGCCCAGAGGCCCAATGTTGGACTCTGTTTTTTGAAATCTGGCTTAGTGGAGTGTGCATTTCTTTTCTGTTCCAAATTGGGTGCTCAATAGCTGAAGACTATGGCTTGGAGACATGATGGACTGATAGTGAATTATTTTTAGTTTAATTAAGAAAATGAACAGAGAACTTAAGAACTCTGTGGCTATAGGAGGCTAAATAAATGGGCAATGGTCTTTTACTCCTGCCCCTGCAAAGCCTGGATTCTGGCTCTGATGAGTGCTAGTACCATTTCTGGGTGAGGGAGAATCTTCTAGACCCCTTTTCATTCCTCACCTTGCTCGTATTCTTTTCTTGCCCTCTAAAGGCTGAGCGCCGAAGAATTGATGCTTTTGAACAGTGGTGTTGGAGAAGACTCTTGAGAGTCCCTTGGACTGCAAGGAGATCCAACCAGTCCATTCTGAAGGAGATCAGCCCTGGGATTTCTTTGGAAGGACTGATGCTAAAGCTGAAACTCCAGTACTTTGGCCACTTTGTGCGAAGAGTTGACTCATTGGAAAAGACTCTGATGGTGGGAGGGATTGGGGGCAGGAGGAGAAGGGGACGACAGAGGATGAGATGGCTGGATGGCATCACTGACTCGATGGACGCGAGTCTGAGTGAACTCTGGGTGTTGGTGATGGACAGGGAGGCCTGGCGTGATGCGATTCATGGGGTCACAAAGAGTTGGACAAGACTGAGTGACTGAAGTGAACTAAAGTTAGATTGGGCTGCATAATTTTTAAAGAGGGAAGGAGAAGACTTGTTTCTTTTTCTCAAGCTTGCCTCTTCAGATCCCTACCCCTCACCTCCTGACTTCTCTAATGGCCTTCCTTCTGATTTCCATCTCTACTGCTCTCCATCATCTCTTCCTTCCTTTTCCAAAACAAGGAACTTGTAAGATGTACTAGGAAGAGCTGGGGGCCAAGATGTTAGAGGAAGACTTGTGCTGTAGCATGTAAGACTGGGTTTGAGAGACTCTTGAGGGAAGAGAAGGAAAATGATCCAAACTGGAGAAATGGCAGGTGCAAAAAGGCAAAGACAAAAATCTGAATGGCATAGAGAGATAGCCTGATGGTACAGGTCTGGGGAGTCTGACAGAAACTTGTTGAGAGACTTTGGGTAAGTTATTTTATCTCTCTGACCATCAATTTTCACATCTGTAAAATGGGGAATAATTAATAGCTATGTTGAAGGTGGATTTAAGAATTATTGCTGACATGAAGTGTCTATGACGTACATGGTGGTGAAATGATGTAAAATGATGGCCATTATTACAATGGGATGCAGGCAGGAGTAAGGAGGAGACTAGTCTGGTGGAGGAAAGTGTGAGCAAGCAGAATTAGAATGCAGTAGAAGTCAAATCATGGCATAACATTAATACAATTTCTTTCAGAATCAGTTTCCAGTGCTCAAAGCTTCCTAAAGTGGAAATACATGGAAGATGTATAAAACCTGTCACATGCACTTTGAGGTTTTTAGATTTAAAAAAAAATACATGAAGGAATTAAATGCAATTGCTACCACTGTGTTGCTATGTAATTAATAGGTCAGCACTCTTCATTATTATGACTAAGGCAACGTCAGAAAATATGCTGAATGACTCTTGATCCTAATGTAATATGACTTCCTATTGTGATAAAAGGGTATTTATCATAATAGTTTTGGGAGAGCGATAATGTTACTGAGAAACTGACATTAGGGGTTGTTGGGTATGAAAGTAACTTTCCAGGGGCAATGTGCTCAGCAAGCATTTATGCAACAAATATTGTGGAGTGTGTTGTGAGTGCCAGGCTCTCTTCCAGGCATTCTGCCCTTATTCTACACTTCCGCATCCAAGATTTCTCTCTAGAGATACAGATGGAAAATGCCTGAGTTCATGGTTGAATGCATTTATATTACATTGTCTTGGTATATATGAGCTTTTCCTATACTAACTTTTTATTATACTGGAAATATTTTCCCCAAGTTATTGTTCTCACTGTGACAGTTTTATTGAGGTGTAATTGACCTACATATGTAATTGGCCACATATGGGCTTCCCAGGTGGCTCAGTGGGTAAAAAATCCATCTGCAATGCAGGAAACACAAGAGGTGTGGGTTTGACCCCTGGGTCGGGAAGATCACCTGGAGAAGGAAATGGCAACCCAAATCCAATATTTTTGCCTGGAGAACCCCATGGACAGAGGAGCCTGGTGGGCTACAGTCCACAGGGTCACAAAGAATCGGACACAACTGATGCGACTGTGCACACACGTACACATAGGCCATATACACTTCTTAAGTTCTGACACATGTATACATCCATTAAAGCATCATCACAGTTAACATAATGATCATCACATCTGAAAGTTCCCTTTTGCCTCTGATAGTCCCTTCCTTTCAATCATTACGGAGCCTTGGGCTACTGCCATTGTGAAGTGGGGGCTGCATTCTTCCCACCAATCCACATTTGTGGAGTGAAGACTACACTGGCATGGAATCTAAAGAATACTGGGGCCATGATAATCCGTGCCTCAGTTTAAAACAGTGGTTTTACATCAGAAGAGTTGACTGAGAGAATCTCAGGCTTCTGCCTCCCTTCCACTGAGCATTCAGGTTTTAGAGTGGGAGTGTCACTGAGAGAGGAGGCTGTCTTTGTTCCCACCTCTAGCTTTACCGCTTTGGCTCAGAGATTCTGCCTAGAGACACAGAAGGCCATATAACAGCCCCTAATCACTTCCCAAGGGAATTGACTTCTTTCCATATTGAAGGTGGAGAAGTTCAAACCCAAGGGCACTCTCAAGAACAGTGGGGATTTTGTAAAGGCAACTGGAAGGTGGTTCAAGAAACAAGCTGAAGTGTAGGCCCAATAGTTTGCAGGAGACAACTGTGGAATAAGGCAGCCAGGAGACCTTCTGGGCAGAGAACGAGTAGCAAACATGACCTCAGAGACCACTCCTTTAAAGGAACCAAAATTTGATTAGACCAGTTTGTAGAGCAAGTGTATGTCCCAAGGCATAATTATAAAAGACAGTATAAAGGTATATTTTTGTCTTGTCATCTCTTAACTGATATTTAAAAATGGTATAATAGGAATGAAATGTATTGTTGATCCCATCACATATAGAAATGTAATGTGTCATATTTCCCAATAATAGCACAAAGGAGGTATGGTGAGCAAAGCTTTATTGAGATTAAAGACATAACTACAGATGGTAAAGTAATAATTATAACATATTTGTTGGGTTTATAACATTAATAGATGTAATATGTATAATAATGCCACAAAAAGAGAGAAAAACAAACAAAGCTATACAGAACTAACATTTCTATCAGTTCAGTTCAGTCTCTTAGTTGTGTCCAACTCTTTGAGACCCCATGGACTGCAGCGTGCCAAGCTTCTCTGTCCATCACCAACTCTCAGACCTTGCTCAAACTCATGTCCATTGAGTCAGTGATGCCATCCAACCATCTCATCCTCTGTCATCCCCTTTGCCTCTTGCCTTCAATCTTTCCCAGCATCAGGGTCTTTTCCAAGGAGTCAGTTCTTTTCATCAGGTGGCCAAAGTATTGGAGTTTCAGCTTCAATATCAGTTCTTCCATGAATATTCAGGACTGATTTCCTTTAGGATTGACTGATTTTATCTCCTTGCAGTCTAAAGGACTCTCAAGAATCTTCTCCAACACCACAGTTCAAAAGCATCAATTCTTTGGCTATCAGCCTTCTTTATGGTCCAACTCTCACATCCATACATGACTACTATAAATATCATAGTTTCGACTAGATGGAACTTTGCTGGCAAAATAATGTCTCTGCTTTTTAGTATGCTGTCTACATTGGTCATAGCTTTTCTTCCAAGGAGCAAGTGTCTTTTAATTTCATGTCTGCAGTCACCATCTGCAGTTATTTTGGAGCCCCTCAAAATAAAGTCTGTCACCGTTTCCATTGTTTAACCGTCTATTTGCCATGAAGTGATGGGACCAGATGCCATGATCTTAGTTTTCTGAATGTTGAGTTTTAAACCAACTTTTTCACTGTCTTCTGTGATACATTTGATATATATCACTGGTACATTTCTATACATCACTGGAAATAAGCTGTTATACTATGAAGCTGATTCTGATACATTAAGATGCATATGGTAAACTCTGGCACAACCACTAAAAAAACTCTCAAAGTATAGAACTCATATGATAATCTCAATAGACTCAGAAAAAGCATTTGGTAAAATCTAATATGATTCCATGATATAAACACTCAGCAAATTAGGAATAGAAGAGAACTTCCTTAACCTGGTAAGAGGCATCTATGGAAAACCCACAATTAATATCATACTTACTGATAAAATACTAGATGTTTATGTTTTCTTCTTAAGATCATGAACAAGATAAATATGTCTGCTTCAGGCTCTTCTCTTCAATACCATACTGGAAGGTCTGCTGCTGTTGCTGCTGCTAAGTCGCTTCAGTCGTGTCCCACTCTGTGTGACCCCATAGATGGCAGCCCACCAGGCTCCCCTGTCCCTGGGATTCTCCAGGCAAGAACACTGGAGTGGGTTGCCATTTCCTTCTCCAATGTATGAAAGTGAAAAGTGAAAGTGAAGTCATTCAATCGTGTCTGACTCTTTGCGACGCCATGGACTGCAGCCTACCAGGCTCCTCTGTCCATGGGATTTTCCAGGCAAGAGTACTGGAGTGGGGTGCCATCACCTTTTCTGACTGGAGGGTCTAGTTAGGTCAATTAGGCAAGAAAAATGCATAAAAGACATCCCAGTTGAAAATGAAGAAGTAAAATTATTTCTTTTCACAGATAACATAATCTTGTAAGCAGGAAACCCTAGGAAACTCACTAAATATTATTATAACTAAAAGATGAGCTCAGTAAAATACAAGGATGCAAGATCTAAACACAAGAATCAATTGTATTTCTATACACTGATGGTGAACAACATAAAATGAAATTAAGAGGACAATTTCATTCACAATAGCATCAAAAGGAATAAAATACTTAGGACTGAATTTAACAAAAGTAGTTAAAACTTATAATTCAAAACTAAAAAATATTGTTGAAAGAAATTAAAGAAGATTTAAATAATTAGTAAAGGTCCTGTGTCCATGGATTAGAAGACTTAACATTGTTAAGATGGTGATACTCTCCAAACTGATCTATAGATTCAGCAATGTCCCTATCAGAATCTCAGGTAACTTGCTTGCAGAAATCGACAATTTGATTTTAAAGTTCATAGGGATATGCAAACAACCCAGAAAAAACAAAACAATTCCGAAATACTTGTCACAATAGCTAAGAAAAAAAAAAGAGGACTCATACTTGGCACAAAGCAATAATAACCAAGTCAGTGTGGTACTGGCACAAGTTATAAAATATTAACTCAAAATGGATCAAGGACTGTTATATAAAACCTAAAACTGTAAAACTCTTAAAGGAAAACACAAGGGTAAATCTTCATGATCTTGGATTTGACAAAGGATTCTTAGGTATGATATCAAATGTAGTCAATAAAATAAAAAATAGATAAATTGGACTTACCATAGTTAAAAACATTTGTGCTTCAAGGACATCATAATTAAAGTGAAAAATATGATTCACAGAATGAGAGAAAATGTTTGCAAATATATATCTGATAGGGACCTTGTATCTAAATATATAAAGATTCTTACAACTCAATAATAAAAGGACAAATAACCCAATTTTAAAATGAACAAAGGACCTATAAAGGCATTGCTTCAAGGAAAATATACAAATGAGCAATAAACTTGAAAAGATGCTTGACAGCCTTAGCCATTGTGCTTAGTCACTCAGTCGTACATGACTGTTTGCAACCCCATGGACTGCAGCCTACCAGGGTCCTCTGTACATGGGGATTCTCCAGGCAAGAATACTGTCATTAGTCATGAATCCTTAGTCACTACGGAAAAGCAAGCCAAACAACAGTGATATATGATTTCATGCTCCCTGGAACAACTAAAATTAAAAAAGTCAGATAACAATAAGTGTTGACATGGATGTGAAATCAGAACCCATACACACTGTTCACAGGAATGTAAAATAACACAAACACTCCATAAAACAAACAGTTACTCATATGATTACTCTATTAAGTGTAGAGTAATCATATGACCTAGCAATTTCATTCCTAGGTATACATTCAAAGAAAATAAAGACATACATCCACATAAAACTTATACACCCATGTTTACAGTAAAATTATCAATAATGGTCAAAAGGTGGGAAAAGCCCAAATGCGTCTCAACTGATGAATGGATAAACAAAATTTGTTATAGTCATACAATGAAATGTTAGTAATCCAGAAAAGGGAATGATACACGTTACAGTGGAAAGGATACATGCTATAGAGTGAACGAACCTCAAAAACTAGCCCTATGAAAGAAGTTAGTTACAAAAGACCACATATTACATGATTCCATTAATATAAAATTTCCAGAACAGAGAAATCTATAGAGATGGAAAGTAGATTGGTGGGAGAGGGAGGTAGAGATAATTGCTAAATCATACAGGATTTCTTTTGGAGATGATAAAAATAATCTATGGTTATTTTTATGACTGCATGTGTCTGTGAATATACTACCAACCATTGAACTGTACACTTTAGATACCTTGAATGTTTGTGAATTATATATCAATAAAGTTGTCAATGGATACAAAAACAAGACCCATATATATGCTGTCTACAAGAAACAGACTTCAGACCTCAAAACACATCTGAAAGGATGGAAAAATATATTCCATGCAAATGGGAAGCAAAAGAAAGCTGGAGTTGCAATCCTCATATCAGACAAAATAGACCTTAAAATAAAGAAGATTACAAGAGATAAGGAAGGACACTACCTAATGATCAAGGGATCAATCCAAGAGGAAGACATAACAATTGTTATGCACTTAACCTAGGAGCACCTCAATCCATAAGACAAACATTAACAGACACGAAAGGAGAAATTGACAGGAACATGGTAACTGTAGGAGACTTTAACACCCCACTCACACCAATGGACAGATCATCAAAACAGAAAATTAATAAGGAAACACAGGTCTTCAGTGATACATTAGATGAGATGGATCTCTTTGATATCTTCAGGACATTCCATCCAAATGCAGAAGAATACGCCTTCTTTTCAAGTGCACATGGAACATTCTCCAGGATAGACCACATGTTGGATCACAAATCAAACCTCAGTAAATTTAAGAAAATTGAAATCATAACAAGCATCTTCTCCAACCACAATGCTATGAGACTAGATATCAGTTACAAGAAAAAAACTGTAAGAAACACAAATACATGGAGATTAAACAACATATTTCTAAATAACTAATAGTTTACTGAAGAAATCAAAAGGGAAATCAAAAAATTTCTAGAAACGAATGACAATGAAAGCACGACTCAAAACCTATGTGATGCAGCAAAAGCAGTTCTAAGGGGGAAGTTTATAGCAATACAATCCTACCTCAAGAATCAAGAAAAACATTGACTAGACAACCTAACTTTACACCTGAAACAACTGGAGAAAGAAGAACCAAAAACTCCCAAAATTATTAGAAGGAAAGAAATCATAAAGATACGAGCAGAAATAAATGAAAAGAAATGAAAGAAACAATAGTAAAGATAGCTGTTTCTTTGAGAAGATAGACAAAATTGACACACTTTTAGCTAGACTCATCCAAAAAAAAAAAAGAGAAGAATCAAATCAACAAAATTAGAAATGAAAAAGGAGAGGTTGCAGAAGTTGCCAAAATTTAAATATCCAATTAATTATTGGTAATAAATATAAATGGAATATTTTATACTGGTCTCCTATCCTGCAGCTTTCCTAAACTCACTTATTAGTTCTAGGTGATTTTGTTCCTATTCCTTTGCGTCTTCTGTGAATAAACAAAATTTTATTTCCTCCTTTCCAATCTGCATGCCTTTTAGGAGCTGGAAAGTTTCGTTCAGGCTAGGCAGAGGATCTCCAATAAAATCACTGGAACTTGGTTCTCTAATGTGCTTCCCTGAGTTGCAACATTTCACATGGACTGTCATAACTTTGTGGAAAGAATTAAGTGCATTCTGTGGGACGATCCTGGGAGAGACTCAGAAGTTTGTGCCTGCTTTCTCCAGACACTGCCCCATATGCTGTTTCCTTTGAATGCTTTTGCTTGGTATCCTTTCGCTGTAATAAGCCACAATCTGAGTATGACTATATGCTGCATCTGGTAAGCTGTTCTAGCTAATCACAGAAACTTATGATCTTGGGAACCCCTGACAACATTCTTCGCAAGGCAAGGAATAAGCAGGGTACACAAACACTTCAACTTCTCTCTCTTTCTATGACTGATGACCTGATGGTGAGCAGGATTCACTTGGAAAGCCAGAAGGCAATGGAGTCTAGAGAATTATGGAGCAGAGAATACAGGCAAGCCTCCAGAACAGTACAGGGCAGAACAGGGTGCGAAGTTCATGGCGGGGTTGGAAGGCCAATGGCAAAGAATCAGCATAGATGCAGAATACGTACTTATTGCGCTCTCTGTTCTGCAGTAAGTCCCTGGGACGTGGGGATATCATGCCAAATCTCACACAGTCATCAAAAATTTAATTTTAAACTATAAAAGTTCAAAAGATAATGTTCCAAATTTTTAAAATCAAAACACAAAATTGAGAGCTATAATTTTTATCTAAAATTCTCCATGATCCTCTTTGGTTGTCATTTTCAGTTTTTCAAATGTCTTCATTAGTGAAAAGTGCTTTCACTGTCAATTAATTATTTAAACATCTCTGCTGAAGAAAACTAGCAAAATGACAATCATGGGATTAATTTGGGAACTTCCTGAAAGGAAATTCTGTATTTAAAATTATAAAGAATTTCAATCGAGCGAGTATATTAAGCATTTGAATAATATGGGCAACTTTCTTGCCAATGGGTCCTTGTTATCAGCATTAATTTATCCATACAATAGTTTTTGCATACCTACTATGTGGTAGCACTGAACTAAGTATTTAGAGAATAGCTAACTTCCATTTCAAAAACAGAGATGGGTTTTTCTTAGGAGGAAACCAATATTACACCATACAGAATCTGATACTTTTACCTGTGTAGTACTCCTAACAGAGGGCATTCCTGGTGGCTCAGATGGTAAAGAATCTGCCTGCAATGCAGGACACCATAGTTTAATCCCTGGGTGGGGAAGATCTAGAGGAATGGCTTCCCACTCCAGTATTCTTGCCTGGAGAATTCTACGCACAGAAGAGCCTGCTGAGCTATAGTCCAGGGAGTTGCAAAGAGTTGGACACAACTGAGTGACTAACACACTTTCACTTCATTTTCACTCCTGACAGGCACTCTTTTGAACTATAGGTTAAAAATGTATGTATGCCTTTGCAAGAATAAACCCTTATTTTTCATATCTCGACACCCTTGCTTAATAAATAACAATTAAATGAATTTCTTAGAATCAGAATTAAATGTTACTGAATCCTCAACTAATCAAATGCCTTCTTATATAACCAAGGAGAATTAAAAGTCATGAAAAGCTTTTCTAACTGAGATGACATTCCAGAGGGGTCCAGTGAGGGTGTTCTATGAAAACCATAATTACATGGTGCTATGTTTCCCAGTATTGCCTGGCTAACTGCAGCAAAGAAAATTCTTGGAAGATTCTAAGTCAGAAGTGAAGGGAAACTGCCTGTTAACCAAGGGCTTCCCTGTGGTTCTCTAGGAAGCAGCGGTGGGCAACAAGGAAGCGTGACCATCAAAATGCAGGGCAGTGCAAGATAATGGACGTTGGCTTTTATTCCGGGCATGCTCCCCTTGCCTTCTCACCAGACCACTACCCCTAGTTTGCCTTTTGGCTCTCAATTATCCAAAAGGAACATAAACCCTGTTAATAAGCTTGCTGGTGCAGAGATCTTATGGTCTTTATTCTAATTTCAAGCCGGAATGTTTACTGTGTGATCTTGGCCAACTAACTTAATCTTTTGAGCTTTCTGTGCATATGAAAAATGCAACAGTGTTGATGATATAACCCATAGTATAAGTATGTGTAAACTGATTAATTCATTATTTCTCATTCTTAGCAAGTAAGATTGAAGCTGTTGATACACATTCCCCTGAATGTTAATCAGAGGCCTGAAGACTTAAAAGTCATTAATATCTGAAGTTAAGGTAAAAACTTTAAGCTACTAAACGGTAAAACAAGTTAGTAAAGATTCTGTATGTTCTTGGTTCTTCACAATTCTACTTGAATAATTGTTTTCAATGTGCTAATATTATTTTGAAATCCAAATATTGAGAAAGTTATAAGAACTGTATTGAATAAATAGTTGTTTCGTTTTGTATTTTTTTCCCCTGAATCATCTGAAAGTAAGCTGTGGCCAGTGTGCCTAGCCCTCCCCAATAGTTCAGCATGTTCACCGACTGACAAAAATACATCTTCTGGGTAATCACAGAACAACTATATAAAATCAGGACATTACACCAGTGCAAGTATCACCCACTCCTCAAACCCCACTCAAGTTCACCAACAGCATTCTTTATAGCCAAACGACCCTACCCAGGATCATGTGTGGCACCAAGTTGTCATGTCTTTTTAGCCTCCTTCCCTCTGGAACAGTTAATACCTTGATACTCAAAGCCCAGGATTTTGTAGCAAATGCCTCAGTTTGGGTTTGTCTCTTTCTTTTTAATTGGATGCAGGTTATGAATTTTGAGCAGAATATTACAGAAGTGCTCTGAGGTCTCATGCCTTCTCCTGGGTAGTAAGTGATATATGTCCCACTCCAGGTGACGCTAAGTTGGGTGATGGTTGATGCGCTCCAGCTTTTCTCCTGTAATGCTGTTCTTTCTCTCTTTGTAAGTGACATTTGGTAGAAGAGTATTCCAGACTATTTGAATCTCCAATTCCTTATCAAACTTATGTCCATTCATTTTAACACCTAGTCATGTTTCTTGGTTGAGTTAACTATTATAATGATGAGTGGCATTTATATTTATTATACATTTATTACTTAAAATATGTTTTTTTTTAACCTGAAACATTTATTTATTTAGGTGTAAAAATATAAGTTCTGCTTTCTTAGTAAATTTTGATTTTGCCATACCGTGTTCTCAACTATAGTCACCATGATATACATTAGATCATCATCTTTTTCACCTAACAGTTAAAAGTTTGGATACTTTTACCAACTGTTTACTATTTCCCCCATGCCTCCATGGCCTGGCAACCACTTTTCTGCTTTCTCTTCTATGATTTTGACTTTTCATTTAGATTCCACATATAAATGACACCACATAGTATCTGTCTTTCTCTATTTGGCTTACTTTACTTAGCACAATGCAGTCAAAATCCATCTGTGTTGTCACAAAGGGCAGGATTTCCTTCTTCTCATGGTTGAGTAATATGCCAGTTTATATATATTTATTATATTATTATATTTATTTATACGTATATATGCTGCTGCTGCTGCTGCTAAGTCGTTTCAGTCATGTCTGACTCTGTGCAACCCCATAGACGGCAGCCCACCAGGCTCCCCCGTCCCTGGGATTCTCCAGACAAGAACACTGGAGTGGGTTGCCATTTCGTTCTCCAATGCATGAAAGTGAAGTGGAAGTGAAGTCACTCAGTCGTGTCTGACTCTTCACAACCCCATGGACTGCAGCCCACCAGGCTCCTCCGTCCATGGGATTTTCCAGGCAAGAGTCCTGGAGTGGGGTGCCATCATCTTCTCCGATATGTATATATATATATATATGTTTATATATATTTGGGGCTTCCCAGTAACTCAGTGGTAAAGAAGCCACCTGCAATTGCAGGAGCTGCAGGAAACGTGGGTTCAATCCCTGGGTTGGGAAGACCCCTTGGAGGAGGAGGAGGCAATCCACTCCAGTATTCTTGCCTGTAGAATCCCAAGGACAGAGGAGCCTGGTGGGCTACGACAGTCCCCAGGGTTGCAAAGAGTCAGACACTACTGAAGCAACCCAGCACACATGCACACGTGCACACACACACACACATGCACATATATATAGTAATATAGATACATTATCCATTCATTTCTTGATGGACATTTAAGCTGTTTCCATACTTGGTTATTAGAATAATGTTGCAATGGACATGGGAGTGGTGCAGTTATCTCTTTGATATCCTCATTCACTGTCCTTTATATTTACCTCCTTTTCTTCTGGATAAATATCTGAATTCAGCTACTCAGTTTCTGGTTCTTCTGGGCTACCAACTCACAGAAAGAAATAACACTGAAATTTAAAAATTTTGCAATAAACAAAAGTTTCATTTCTGTTTTTAAAGTTTGTTTTTTAATTGGAGGAAAACTGCTTTACAATGTTGTGTTGGTTTCTGCCATCTGCTAAGTCACTTCAGTCGTGTCCGACTCTGTGCGACCCCATAGACGGCAGTCCACCAGGCTCCCCCATCTCTGGGATGCTCCAGGCAAGAACACTGGAGTGGGTTGCCATTTCCTTCTCCAATGCATGAAAGTGAAAAGTGAAAGTGAAGCCACTCAGTCGTGTCCGACTCTTAGCGACCCCATGGACTGCAGCCTACCAGGCTCTTCCTATGGGATTTTCCAGGCAAGAGTACTGGAGTGGGGTGCCATTGCCTTCTCCAGTTTCTGCCATACAACAATGCAAATCAGTAGTATTTATACACATTCCCTCCCTGATGAGCCTCCCTCCCCTCCCCCCACCCCACACCTCTAGGTCGTCATAGAGCACCAGGCTGAGCTCCCACCCCACACCTCTAGGTCGTCATAGAGCACCAGGCTGAGCCCCCACCCCCTGTGTTATACAGCAACATCTCACCAGTTTTCTATTTTACACATGATAGTGTATATATGTTGATGCTACTTTCTCCATTTGTCCCACTCTCTCCTTCCTCCACAAGTCCATTTTCTACATCTGTGTCTCCATTCCTTCCCTACAAATAAGTTCATCAACACCATTTTTTTAGATTCTGTGTGTGTGTGTGTGTGTGTGTGTCTTAGTAGCTCAGTCATGTTTGACTCTTTGTGATCCCATGGACCAGGGAATCTTCTGTCCATGGAATTCTCCAGGTAAGAATACTGGAATGGGTTGCCATTAGCTTCTCCAGGAGATCTTCTATACCCAGAGATCGAACCTATGTTTCCCATGTTGTAGGCAGATTCTTTACCATCTGAGCCACCAGGGAAGGCCCTGCATTCCATGTATATGTGTTAAAATACAATATTTGTTTTTCTCTTTCTGACGGTTCACTCTATATAACATGCTCCATGTTCATCCAGCTTACTAGACCTGATTCAAATCCCTTCTTTTTCATGGCTGAGTAATATGCAGTTGTATATATGTACTACAACTTTACCTGTTCATCTGTAGATAGATATCTAGGTTAATTCCACGTCTTGGCTATTGTAAATAGTACAACAATGAACAATGGGGTACATGTGTCTTTTAGAAATTTGGCTTTCTCAAGGTATATGCCCAGTAGTGGGGTTTCTGGGTCATATGATAGTTTTATTCCTAGTTTTTTAAGGAATCTCCATACTATTCTCCAAAATGGCTGTATCGGTTTACATTCCCACCAACAGTGCAGGAGGGTCCCTTTTCTCCACATCTTCTCCAGCATTTATCGTTTGTAGATTTTCAATGATGGCCATTCTGATTGGTGTGAGGTGATACCTCACTGTAGTTTTGATTTGCATTTCTCTAATAATTAGTGATGTTTAGTATCTTTTTGTTTGTTTATTGGCCATCTGTAGCACAAGCTGGAATCAAGATTGTGGGGCGAAATATCAATAATCTCAGATATGCAGATGACACCAGCCTTATGGCAGAAAGTGAAGAGGAATTTAGAGCCTTTTGATGAAGCTGTGAAATAGGAGAGTGAAAAAACTGGCTTAAAACTCTTATTCAAAAAACGAAGATCATGGCATCTGGGTCCATCACTTCATGGCAAATAGATGGGGAATCAATGGAAACAATGACAGACTTTATTTTGGGGGGCTCCAAAATCACCATGAATGGTGACTGTAGTCATGAAATTAAAAGATGCTTGCTCCTTGGAAGAAAAGCAATGACAAACCTAGACAATGTATTAAACTTTGCCAACAAAGGTCTATATGGTTAAAGTGAAGTAGTCGTGTATGAATGAGAGAGCTGGACAATAGAAAAGGCTGAGCATTGAAGAATTGATGCCTTCAAACTGTAATGCTGAAGAAGATTCTTGAGAGTTCCCTGGACAGCAAGGAGATCAAACCAGTCAATCCTAAAGGAAATTAACCCTGAATACTCATTGGAAGGACTGATGCTGAAACTGAGGCTCCAATGCTTTGTCCATCTGATGTGAAGAGCCAACTCATTGGAAAAGACCCGATGATGGGAAAAATTGCAGGCAGGAGGAGAAGGGGATGATAGAGGATGAGATGGTTGGATGGTACCACCAACTCAATAGACATGAGTTTGAGCAAACTCTGGGAGATGGTGAAAGACAAGGAAGCCTGGCTTGCTGTAGTCCATGGAATCACAGAGTTGGACATGACTGAGTGACTGAGAGTCACTTGGACAGCAAGGAGATTCAACCAGTCCATTCTAAAGGAGATCAACCCTGGGATTTCTTTGGAAGGAATGATGCTAAAGCTGAAACTCCAGTACTTTGGCCACCTCATGCGAAGAGCTGACTCATTGGAAAAGACTCTGATGCTGGGAGGGATTGAGGGCAGGAGGAGAAGGGAAGACAGAAGATGAGATGGCTGGATGGCATCACGGACTCGATGGATGTGAGTCTGAGTTAACTCCGGGAGTTGGTGATGGACAGGGAGGCCTGGCGTGCTGCGATTCGTGGGGTCGCAAAGAGTTAGACACGACTGAGTGACTGAACAGAACTGAACTGAACTGAGTGACTGAACAACATGTCTTCTTTGGAGAAATGTCTGTTTAGGTTTTCTGCCCATCTTTTTGATCAAGTTGTTTGTTTTTGTGATATTGAACTGTATGAGCTGCTTATATATTTTGGAGATTAATACTTTGTCAGTTGTTTTGTTTGCAATTATTTTCTCCCATTCTGAGGGCTGTCTTTTCATCTTGTTTATTATTTCCTTTGCTATGAAAAAGCTTTCAAGTTTAATTTGGTCCCATTTGTTTATTTTTATTTCCATTACTCTGGGAGATGAGTCAAAGAGAATCTTGCTGTGATTTATGTGGAAGGTACTGCCTATGTTTTCCCCTAAGAGTCTTTTAGTTTCTGGCCTTATATTTAAGTCTTTAAAGCATTATGAATTTATTTTTGTGTATGGTGTTAGGAAGTGTTCTAGTTTCATTTTTTTTCATGTAGCTGTCTGGTTTTCCCAGCATGACTTATTGAAGAGGCTGTCTTTTCTCCATTGCATATTCTTGCCTCCTTTGTCATAAATAATATGCCCATAGGTGCATGGATTATCTCTGGGCCTTCTATTGTTCCATTGGTCTATATATCTGTTTTTGTGCCAGTACCATACTGTCTTGATGACTGTAGCTTTGTAGTATAGTCTGAACTCAGAAAAGTTGATTCTTCCAGCTCCATTTTCTTCTCTCAAGATTGCTTTGGCTATTCAGGGTCTTTGTATTACCATACAAATTGTGAAACTTTTTGTTCTAGTTCTGTGAAAGATCCTATTGGTAGTTTTATAGGGATTGAATTAAATCTGTGGATTGTTTTGGGTAGTAATTTAACAATATTGATTCTTCTAGTCCAAGAACATGGTCTGTCTCTCCATCTGTTTGTGTCATCTTTGATTTCTTTCATCAATATCTTATAGTTTTCTGCATACAAGTCTTTTGTCTCTTTGAAAACTGTTAGTCACTCAGTTGTGTCTGACTCTGTGACCCCATGGATTGTAGCCTGCCAGGCTTCTCTGTTCATGGAATTCTCCAGGCAAGACTACTAGAGTGAGTAGCCATTCCCTTCTCCAGGGGATTTTCCTAATCCATGGATCAAACTTAGGGCTCCTGCATTGCAGGAAGATTCTTTACTGTCTGAGCCACTTTAGGTAGGTTAATTGGAGATATTTTATTCTTTTTGTTGCAATGGTGAATAGAATTGTGTCTCTTAATTTCCCTTTCTGATAGTTTATTGTTAGTGTGAAGGAATGCAAGGGATTTCAATGTATTAACTTTATATCCTGCAACTTTACTGTATTCATTGATTAGCTCTAGTAATATTCTGATGGCAGTATTAGGGTTTTTTATGTATAGTATCATGTCATCAGCAAACAGTGAGAGTTTTTCTTCTTTTCCAATCTTGATTCCTTTAATTTATTTTTATTTCTTCTTTGATTGTTGTGGCTAGGACTTCCAAAACTATGTTGAATAATAGTGGTAAGAGTGGGCAGTCTTGTCTTGTTCTGGTCTTAGAGAAAATACTTTCAGTCCTTCACCTTTGAGAATAATGTGTGCCGTTGATTTGTCATATATGGCCTTATATGGCCTTTATTATATTGAGGTATGTTCCTTCTATGCCTACTTTCTGGAGAGTTTTTACATAAATGGGTGTTGAATTTTGTCTAAAGCTTTCTCTGCATCTATTGAGATGATCATATTGTTTTTATCTTTTAATTTATTAATATGGTGTATCACATTGAATGGTTTGCATATATTGAAGAATCCTTGTATCCCTGGAATAAAGTCCACTTGATCATGATCATGAATAAAGTCCACTTGATCTTTTAAATGTGTTGCTGGATTCTGTTTGCTAGAATTTTGTTGAGGAGTTTTGTATATATGTTCATCAGTGATATTGGCCTGTAATTCTCCTTTTTGTGTGTCATCTTTCTCTGGTTTTGGTATTAGGGTAATGGTGGCCTTGTAGAATGAGTCTTGGAGTTTTTCTTCCTCTTCAATTTTCTGGAAGACTTTCAGCAGAGTTAGGTGTTAGCTCTTCTCTAAACTTCTGGTAGAATTCACCTGTGAAGCCATCTGGCCCTGTGCTTTTGTTTCTTGGAAATTTTTTTTATTATAGTTTCAATTTCTGTGCTTGTGATTGGTCTGTTCATATTTTTTGTTTCTTCCTGTTTCAGTCTTGGAAGGTTATACATTTACTATTATATTATACTTGAATAGTATATTATACTTAGAAGTTATATTATACTTGGTGGGTTACACTTTATACAACATTATATTGTTTGAAAAAGCTTTCTTTGTATTTGTTTGTTTTGTGAGTACATCAGCATGGATGCATGGTTTCCTGTTTTATTCAAAGCATTATCATCCCTTATTACCATTATTTATTTTTATATTCAACTTATTACTGATTTAGTCAGTAGAAGTCCCTTCATGTTTGCTTCTATGTGTTTTTTCCATGTTCCCATCTTTCCTTAAATATTTTATTGCCCTCTGTGACAAAAATGTTTCAGATTTACCTTGTTTGACTAACCTCAGCCTCAGAATCAACTTTTCTCCAAGAAGTCTAGGTTCTTTTTAGTAGGGAATGATATTTTATCCTGAGGATTTTCTCAAATTTTCAGTCAAGTTACTATTTATCTGGGTGTTGATGACTGTTGATTGTGAGTTCATATATGATTGGACTTAATTTGAGAAAATCCTCAGGTAATTAAAGCAGGTGATTTTGTAACTTAGAGCATTTTACTTTTTCTGAGGTACTACCAAGTTGGATCTACATGCCCCTTCTGGAACTTGAGTTCAGTGGTTCAACCCTGCAGTGGTCCAAAACTAGGCCTCTTTTTCGCAATGCCATTCTCAGAATTTGCCTCCAGATTTGCATGTATGTTTACCTGGTCTGTTCTGATTGCAACTCACTCTTTCAGCACTTTTTCCCCTCCTTTCTAATGCTTGAAATTTTTCCTTTCTATCTTAGGAGACTAGCATCTCTGTTCCAGTGAGAGAATCCTTCAGAGTATCTAGAATCCTGCAGTGTCAGAAGGGCCTAATACTCTTCGTGAGTACTTACAGGTGATAATTCACACACCAGCCAGAGACTTTAAAAAAGTGTAAATCAGAATATATGCCTTCCTGGCTGCAAATTCTCAAATGAGCCTTCCAGCACACTGAGAACAAAATCCAAACACCTTAACTTGGGGTCTCAGGCCTGCGTGGTCTGCATGCCTGATCTGCAGGAGAATTCTCTATATTCCTTCAACAGACCAGCCTTGTTTCCACTTTCATTTTGCACTGCATGTTTCTTGTCTGAAATTCTCACCATTTCCCTCAAATACTCATTCTCTCCTTGGGCCACCTTGGCAGGACTGAATCCTTTTTGAAGTGCAGTCTCAACACAATAATGATGGTGTTTCATTTCAGCCTGACTTTCTGGAGCCATTCCATTGAACACTGCTATCCTCTCACCCTAACCTCCTCTGTATCACATGTTTGCCTAATAGCATTTATCACTATTGAATAATAGTAATCACTTTTAATTTCTTCCATTTATTTTTTGCTTCTTTCCTAGAAAAGCAAGGGAGAAGAGAGACTGCTGAAACCCGTGCCAAGAAGCCCAGGCACAAAGTAGTCACTCAACAGATATGTGATGAATAAATAAAAGAAAGAAAAGTTATAACTCGAAAGTATTGAGAATCCTTGTAAAGTACATTCTCTTCTCAGGAAAATATATGCAGTGCAAGGAGCAAGATTGAGCTAGGAAAACTAAGGGGGAGGCATGACCTTCTATATCAGGGTTTTCAGTTGGTAACAGAACCCTGTGTCTTGTTCATTAATTCACCAGTGCAGGATTTGAAGAGTCCACGAAGTTCAAATTTTGGCTTTGTCTGTCAGCCCAAAGTTTACCCTTTTATCCACTGAGCAAAGTAAGATATTCTTTCATTTTATCAGGCTTTTGCTTTGTTCTCTGTTTCTTAATACTCATGGAACTTGCAAGATTGGGGACAAACTCACATATACACACAAAAGCTAAAATACATTTCAAAAACACTCTTCATTGAATCTGTATAGACATTCTTTCTAGGGTAGCCTAGTAAAAGTCACTCTCCTGGGATCTAATTCAGAAACTGCTTTTATATACTGAAGTGAAGTGAAGTGAAATCGCTCAGTTGTGTCTGACTCTTTGCAACCCCATGGACAGTAGCCTGCACCAGGCTCCTTCGTCCATGGGATTCTCTAGGCAAGAGTACTGGATTGGGTTGCAATTTCCTTCTCCTCTTATATACTATATGATCAGGAAAGAAAAAACTCATGACACTTTTTGGTGTAAAGCAGGAATATGTTCAACTCATTTTTTGTTCAACATCAACACTTTGCATGGCAATTTAAACTCTGACTCTTGCTGTGTACAAGATGCTGAGCCTGCAGCTTAGCCTTCACCTGGTTAATGAAAGAGTATTTTACTTTCTCTCTGGAGCTTTCTTTTCTTCTCAGTCATGCATAAACTGGAAACTAAAAACTCATATAAGCATGTTGCAAAAAATCAAGTGTTTGGAAATGTCATTGTCTTGGCAGATGTAGTTAGTCTTCTGAGCACGGCCAAAATGGTCCCTTGATAACTTCATTTTAACCATACCAATATTAATTCTTATCAGAGGAGGGTTTCTGCCACATTCTTCAAACTATTCAGGATTGGAAGTTGCCATGGGTCTTCCAGGACTTCTCTGTTTAGAATCAGGGTTCTAGGCAATGCGTGCCTTCCCCCCATCAACTTTTCTCAAAAATGTTTTTTTTTTTAATTAAAAAATTTTTTTTCAAACCTTACTGCAGACTTTAATCCAACCAGCTGTGTTCCATATTGTAAATTGGTTTTGACTCAGGTTTGCATTTTCATTCAAGCTTGACACTAAGGTTTTGCAAAACTGATTTTCCAACCATTCTCATATATCTATACACATGGTTCATGCTGATGTACATGTGTAGCATGCAAAAAGTTTGCTTTTGGTGCAAATCAATTCCAAGAGGCAAACTCTGGAAACAACTTTCTGTTCTCTTATATTTATTGGCTTTAAGTAGTATATAGGGTAGTATATAGTATATAGGGTAGTATATAGTAAACACTTAAAGAGCAAGATCAGTCATTATTCATCCTGAGGGAGGAAGAGGCAGCAGTAAGCAATACTATCTTTTTCAAGTAAAAATATGGTCTACTGTCACTAAATAATTCAAAATTTTCTTTTGGACAGATTTTAAGGAAGTCGTACAAAAGAGGAGAATGCATTTAGATCTATTCTTGAGTACTAAAGCAAGAACTTCACATCCCTCTCTTGGTGAAAAAGAATCTCATCACACAACTGTGAACAGGCTATAACGTCTTATATGATAATTTGTCTGGTCAAGGTCCAGGGTTCCTGGCATGGAGTTTCTAAAACACTTGGAAATTCCTGAGTAATAGAATGTCTTCATTATTCAGAAATCCCTTGGATCACTCCTGAGTTTGTGCTAGTGGGGTGAATGGATGGATCCCTAGAGAGCTTCGGGTGGGGGCTGGTCACCAGAAAGATCAAGTACATGATTAGAGAGTTGGACTTTGAGCCAGCCTGACCTCCAGGGAAGGGAGAGCTAAATGGGTGGAAATAGAGTCAATCACATGGCCAGTGATTTGATCAGTTGTATCTACTTAATTGGGCATTCTAGTTGGTACTAGTGGTAAAGAAGCCACCTGCAAATGCTGGAGATTCAGGAGATAGAGGTTCTATCCCTGGTTCATGAAGATCCCCTGGAGAAGGGCAGGGCAACCAACTCAAGTATGCTTGCCTGGAGAATTCCTTGGACAGAGGAGCTTGGCGGCCTATAGTCCATAGGGTTGCAAAGAGTCAGACACGACTAAAGTGACTTCACATGCATGCATCTCCTTAATGAAACCAAAGTAAAAACTCTGGACACTGAATCTCATGGTAGTTTCTTGGTTGATAAACACACTGATCTGCTAAGAGGGTAATATGCCCTGATTCTATGAGGTGAGGACCTGGAAGCACCAAATTTGGGAACTTCTCAGTCCACATCCGGGTCTCTTCACTTGAATGATCGATCCTGAGCTTTGTCCTTTGAAATAAAACTGTAATTGTAAGTACAGTACTTTCCTGGGTTCTGTGCATTGTTCCAGTGAATTATGAAACTAGTTCCTGAAGTTGTTGCCAGTTGATCATAAGTTGGGGATGACCTGGGATCCCATGAACTTGTAGCTGGCATCTGAAGTGGGGGCAGTCTTGTGGAGGGTGATGACCTTCACTCTGGGGTGTGTGCTAACTTCAGGTCATCAGTGCCAGAACTAAATTGCAGTATAACAAGTTGAGGTAAAAATAAAATAAAAATCTTTGAAGCAGGATAAGACAGACCTAATACACATATCTGGGTACTAGGTACTGGGTACTGGGTAAAGCATTTAAAGTCCTGCCAAGGATGAAGTGGTGACTAGACATGCTGATATTAATAATATGGAATGTACCCTTTCCCCTCCCTCTCATAAGACATCAGTACTCATTTCCAGTCATCGATATGGATGCTGTTGTTTGCTGTTCAGTCACTAAGCTATGTCTGATTCTTTGTGACCCCATGGACTGTAGCACACTAGGTTTCGCTGTCCTTCACTATCTCCTGGAGTTTGCTCAAATTCACATCTACTGAGTTAGTGATGCTATCTAACCATCTCATCCTCTGTCGCCCTCTTCTCCTCTTGCCCTCATCATTCCCAGCATCAGGGTATTTTCCAATGAGTAGGCTCTTCCCATCAGGTGGCCAAAGTATTGGAGCTTTACCATTAGTCCTTCCAAGGCCTATTCAGGATTGATTTCCTTAAGGGCTGACTGGTTGGATCTCCTTGCTGTCCAAGAGACTCTCGGGAGTCTTCTCCAGCACCACAGTTCAAAAACATCAATTCTTCAGTGCTCAGCCTTCTTTGTGGTCCAACTCTCACATTTGTACATGACTACTAGAAAAACCATTGCTTTGACTAGACAGACCTTTGTTAGAAAAATGATGTCTTTGATTTTTAATATGCTATCTACATTTAATATAGCTTTCAAGGAGCAAGTATCTTTTAATTTCATGGCTGCAGTCGTCATTCTCAGTGATTTTGGAGCCCAAGAAAATAAAATCTGTCATTACTTCCACTTTTTCTGTTGTTGGACACATGCTGCTGCTCATGCGGATTCTTGTGTGGGGGAAGGCCAAAGAGACTGGTGGCCTTGGGGATAATGGAATTTTCTGGATGCATGACAAGGGGCTAATGTCCCTTGGGACAATCACTGGATGTGACTTACCAGCAACATTTCTTTTAAATTTTAGGCAGGCTTGGAAGTGCTCTCCACCAGGCAACATAAAAGCCTGTGGATTAGAGCAAAAGAAGGCTTCAAGACAGATCTACAGGGAAAATGAAATGCTCAAGAATCTGATTAGTTTTGGTCCAATCCTCATGCTGAAACCTAAGAAAACTGGGACAAAAAAATCTGGATAAAGGGATCAGAAAACTATCTAAAGGGCAAAGAGTTGAAGTCACAAAACCAGGACCAGTGTTTGGTGCCATTTTTCCTTTGGAGGTATATAGTCTGTGCTGTTTAATGCAAGAAACACTCACTACAAAAGGGTTTTGAGCGCTTGAACTGGGACTAGTGTTATTGAGGGACTGAATTTTGTATTGAATTTATTTCATGTAATTAATCAATAACTAGTTTAAATAACCTCATTTGGTTACTAGCTGCCCTACTGCATATCACAGGTCTAGAGGTCCATGAGGTCCATGAGGAAAGCAGGGTGGCAGGACATGATGCTGACTTGTGTAGAGTAAAAAGGCCCTGATGCTGGGAAAGATTGAAGACAGGAAGAGAAGGGGGCAACAGAGGATGAGGTGGTTGGAGGGCATCACCAACTCAATGGACATGAGTTTGAGCAAACTCCAGGAGATAGTGAAGGACAGGGGAGTCTCATGTGCTGCAGTTCATGGGGTCTCAAAGAGTCGGCCATGACTGAGTGACTGAACAACAATAACAACCCTCCCAGAGTACTTAGAGGAATAAGTTTCCTTCTCTGTGTTCAGTTTATTCACCTACAAAAAAGGAATAAATAAAGCTACTTCATAAAATTGTTATATATATGAGTGCCTGCCCATAGGAGACACTCAATAAAGGTTAGAAAGCTTGCAGATAATGTTAGAAAATGACAAGTTACATCATTTTCAAAAGGTGAGTTTTCTTTTCTTCAAAAACAAAAAAGGCAAGGTGGTAATCATCCCTAGTAAGTTTTCCAAGTAAAAGATTATATGTGTTTTTCATAAAAAAGAAAAATGCCAAAGTTCATGTTATTGAGCTTATTCAATACAGAATATTTGGAAATAAAATTATATTTGGAAACAAAAACATATTTCACAAAATTGTTGTTGTTCAATTGTTAAGTTGTGTCTGATGCTGTAATCCCATGGACTGCAGCACACCAGGTTCCCTTGTCCTTTACTACCTCTCAGAGTTTGCTCACATTCACGTGCACTGACTCAGTGATGCCATCCAACCATCTCATCCTCTGTGCCCTCTTCTCCTTTTGCTTTCAGTCTTTCCCAGTATCATGGTCTTTTCCAATGTCAGCTATTTGCCTCAGGTGGACAAAGTATTAGAGCTTCAGCTTTAGCATAAATCTTTCCAGTGAATATTCAGGGTTGATTTCCTTTAGAATTGACTGGTTTTATCTCCTTGCTGTTCAAGGGACTGAAGCATTCTCCAGCACCACGGTTTGAAAGCATCAGTTCTTCAGCACTCAGCCTTCTTTATAGTCCAAATCTTACACCCATACATGACTACTGGAAAAACCATAGCTTTGACTTATGGGCCTTTGTCAGCTAAGTGATGCCTCTGCTTTTTAATACGCTGTCTAGATTTGTCATAGCTTTCCTGCCAAGGAGCAAGTGTCTTTTAATTTCATGGCTGTAGTCACCATTCTCAGTGACTTTGGAGCCCAAGAAAATAACATCTGTCATTCCTTCCACTTTTTCCCTTCTATTTGCCACAAAGTAATGGGACTGGATGCCATGATCTTAGTTTTTCTGAATGTTGAGTTTTAAGCCAGCTTTTTCACCCTCCTCTTTCATCCTCATCAAGAGGCTCTTCAGTTTCTCTTCATTTTCTTCTATTAGAATGGTATCATCTGCATATCTGAGACTGTTGATATTTCTCCCAGAAATCTTGATTCCAGCTTGTGCTTCATCTAGCCTGGCATTTTGCATGATGTGCTCTGCATATAAGTTAAATAAGCAGGGTGACAATATACAGCCTTGATGTACTTTTGATGCTCTAAAGGGACTACTTTCTTAGGGAGATGCCCAAGGTTAACTATTGATATCCAATAAATATATCTTGATTTGGGGCTCTCCAGGTGGCAAATTAGGAAAACTCAGCAGTGGCCACAGGACTGGAAAAGGTCAGTTTTCATTCCAATCCCAAAGAAAGGCAATGTCAAAGAATTCTCAGACTACCTCACAATTGCACTCATCTCACATGCTAGTAAAGTAATGCTCTAAATTCTCCAAGCCAGGCTTCAGCAATACGTGAACCATGAACTTCCAGATGTTCAATCTGCTTTTAGAAAAGACAGAGGAACCAGAGATCAAATTGCCAGCATCCGCTAGATCATGGAAAAAGCAAGAGAGTTCCAGAAACACATCTATTTCTGCTTTATTGACTATGCCAAAGACTTTGACTGTGTGGATCACAATAAACTGTGGAAAATTCTGAAAGAAATGGGAATACCAGACCACCTGACCTGCTTCTTGAGAAATCTGTATGCAGGTGAGGAAGCAACAGTTAAAACTGGACATGGAACAACAGACTGGTTCCAAATAGGAAAAGGAGTATGTCAAGGCTGTATATTGTCACCCTGCTTATTTAACTTATTTGCGGAGTACATCATGAGAAACACTGGGCTGGAAGAAACACAAGCTGCAATCAAGATTGCTGGGAGAAATATCAATAACCTCAGATATGCAGATGACACCACCCTTATGGCAGAAAGTGAAGAGGAACTAAAAAGCCTCTTGATGAAAGTGAAAGAAGAGAGTGAAAAAGTTGGCTTAAAGCTCAACATTCAGAAAACTGAGATCATGGCATCCGGTCCCATCACTTCATGGGAAGTAGATGGGGAAACAGTGAAAACAGTGTCAGACTTTATTTTTTTGGGCTCCAAAATCACTGCAGATGGTGACTGCAGCCATGAAATTAAAAGGCGCTTGCTCCTTGGAAGAAAAGTTATGACCAACCTAGATAGTATATTCAAAAGCAGAGACATTACTTTGCCAACTAAGGTCCATCTAGTTAAGGCTATGGTTTTTCCAGTGGTTATGTATAGATGTGAGAGTTGGACTGTGAAGAAGGCTGAGTGCCGAAGAATTGATGCTTTTGAACTGTGTGTTGGAGAAGACTCTTGAGAGTCCCTTGGACTGCAAGGAGATCCAACCAGTCCATCCTACAGGAAATCAGTCCTGGGTGTTCATTAGAAGGACTGATGTTGAAGCTGAAACTCCAATATTTTGGCTACCTCATGCAAAGAACTGATTCATTTGAAAAGACCCTGATGCTGGGAAAGATTGAGGGCAGGAGGAGAAGGGGATGACAGAGGATGAGATGGCTGGATGGCATCACTGACTCGATGGACGTGAGTCTGAGTGAACTCCGGGAGTTGATGATGGACAGGGAGGCCTGCCATGCTGGGATTCATGGGGTCGCAAAGAGTTGGACATGACTGAGCAACTGAACTGAACTGACTGAGGTGGCATTAGTGGTAAAGAGCTCTCCTGCCAGTGCAGGACACATAAGAGATGCAGGTTCAGTCCATGGGTTGGGAAGATCCCCTGGAGGAGGGCATGGCAACCCTTTCCATTATTCTTGCCTGGAGAATCCCATGGACAAAGGAGCCTGGCAGGCTGCAGTCCATAGGATTGTACAGAGTCAGACACTACTGAAGTGACTTATCACACATGCATGCATATTTTATTTTCAGATGAAATTATCTGGGACAAAAAGGGTTGTTTTCCTTCCACATGGAGTCCTTTTACTGTTTTTTTTTTTTAATAATAAAAAAATTATCTAAAAAAATCCAGCTATCTGCACAAAGTGGTGTGTTATGCTGCATACAAGCTTGGGAAGCCTCTTTCAGAGACTGTCTTGGCGCTCAAAGGGGGGCCATGTTTACTGCTCTGTGGGCAAGCAGAACGGTGCTTCTCTGGGGCCATGTCTCACTCACGTGTCATGAGTCAGCTTGTGATTGTGGTTAAGGCTTGTCACCATGCAAGACAGGCAGAAAATAATGTTCAATTGCCTTTTAAAAAAATTGTACTTTATTGAAGTATAGTTGATCTGCAATTCTATGCACGTTTCTGCACAGCAAAGTGAATCAGCTATATATTTACATATATTTACATAAATATATATTTATATTTTTACATTCTTTTTCATATTCTTTTGTTTGTTTGTTGTTTTAATTTTTACAATGTTGTGTTGGTTTCTGCGATGTGACGTTGCGAATCAGCCACGATTATACATACATTCCCTCCCCATTCCCTCCCTTCATATCATCACAGAGTGCCAGCATGGGCTCCCTGTGCTCAAGAGCAACTACAGCCATTATAGAGAACAGTATGAAGATTCCTTAAAAAGCTAGGAATAAATCTACTATATAACCCAGGAATGTCACTACTGGGCATATATCCTGAGAAAACCATAATTGAAAAAGACCCATGTACCCCAATGTTCATAGCAGCACTATTTACAATTGCTTTTGATTACAAGAAAAAGGCCTCCTATTGTAGCTATGGACTTTACCAGTGCACTAGCAAATAGTGTTTGCTAAGGCACCAAGATGCTGCTGGTAAATGATCTTGTTCCAGTGTAATGCTCTTTGTGCCTGACCTGATCATCCAAAATTATAAATGATATACTTTGCCTTTCAAAATAAAGAGGTGTTTGGGAAAGAAATGGAAAGGCATAAATGTGAGGATTTTAGCAGAAACCTGGTCATTTCACCATCATATTAAGAGGTGCCATTCCACAAGTACATAAGCCATACTAACCTTGAGCTGCAGTACCCGCCCCCCACCGCCTCGCACCACCCCGCCCTCCCTCCCCCCCCGCCCCCGCCACTGTTCATTTCAGCCTGACTACACCCTTAGGGGAGTAGTTTTTACCTTGGATGGTCAGAGAACTGGGGTGATTGATGGGCGGTTGATGGGTGGTTGATGGGTAGTTGATGGGAAGAGGGTTTAGAATCAAATTCATGTCCTCTGTCTCCAAAGTCAATGACCTTCTCTGCTGAATCCATTCCCAACATGAATCCTACATCTTGAGGGCCTTCTATCCCAAGAAAGTTAAGAATGTACAAGATCGAAAAGTTTATACCCAGATGTGTTGGTGCTACCCCATGAAAAATATCATAAAATCTGAAAAAACTTTCTAATGAAATAAAATGCAGTCATTACTGTACCTTGTCCTATAGAGTGCTATATAGGAGCCCACTAAAGGTCTACAAGAGCTGTAGGAGGAAGTTATAGTATCATTCCATTTCCCAGGTGATGAAACTGCCCCAGGCAAGGCTAGTGACTTGCCCAAGTCTGCACAGCTAGTGGTGGCAGAGGAGCTGGAACTCAAAGCTCAGAGTCTGATTACGCAGCCTTCACTTCTCTTAGCATAATAGGAACAGTTGGTAAAGAACAACTAAAGAAGAGTTGATATCCAGGTGCATGCTGCTAGATCTGGTGGCGTCTTCAGAATGCTGTTTCTTTTGATGACCTTCAAAGGAAGTCTCATCAAGGTATCATTCAGTAATTTATTTGGAATAATCTTAAACAGTATGTTATAAAAGAGCAGAAAATCTGGAAAAAATGCCAATTTGGAAAAGACCAGAGTGTCTCTTGGTACTATAAACTTTGCCCCCTTTGAGGGAATCCTGGCCTTCTGGTCTTGGACACTGAGGGCTGCAGGACTTTAGCTATGAACTTGAACTCTGTAAGAGGACATCTGAGAGCCATCCCTGTCCATGCAGGAGAACTCTTGTCCTTCTTCCCCTGGATTTGTTCCTTACCTTAAGGACAGTCACGTTGCTGATTGCACTTAGCTCCTGATGTCAGCTGCTGAACATTAAGTTGAACCATGACGGCCCTTTCAGTTCAGTCGCTCAGTTGTGTGTGACTTTTTGTGACCCCATGGACTGCAGCACACCAGGCCTCCCTGTCCATCACCAACTCCTGGAGCTTATTCAAACTCATGTCCATCAAGTCGGTGATGCCATCCAACTATCTCATCCTCTGTCGTCCCCTTCTCCTCCTGCCCTCAATCCCTCCCAGCGTCAGGGTCTTTCCCAATGAGTCAACTCTTCGCATGAGGTGGCCAAAGTATTTGAGTTTCAGCTTTAGCATCAGCCCTTCCAATGAGCACCCAGGGACTGATCCTTTAGGATGGACTGGTTGGAACTCGTTGTAGTCCAAGGGACTCTCAAGAGTCTTCTCCAACACCACAGTTCAAAAGCATCAATTCTTCGGCACTCAGCCTTCTTCACAGTCCAACTCTCACATCCATACATAACCACTGGAAAAACCATAGCCTTGACTAGACGGAACTTTGTTGGCAAAGTAATGTCTCTGCTTTTGAATATGCTATCTAGGTTGGTCATAACTTTTCTTCCAAGGAGTAAGCGCCTTTTAATTTCATGGCTGCAATCACCATCTGCAGTGATTTTGGAGCCCAGAAAAATAAAGCCTGACACTGTTTTCACTGTTTCCCATCTATTTCCCATGAAGTGATGGGACCAGATGCCATGATCTTCATTTTCTGAAAGTTGAGCTTTAAGCCAACTTTTTCACTCTCCTCTTTCGCTTTCATCAAGAGGCTTTTAGTTCTTCTTCACTTTCTGCCATAAGGGTGGTGTCATCTGCATATCTGAGGTTATTGACATTTCTCCCAGCAATCTTGATTCCAGCTTGTGCTTCTTCCAGTCCAGTGTTTCTCATGATGTACTCTGCATTTAAGTTAAATAAGCAGGGTGACAATATACAGCCTTGACGTACTCCTTTTCCTATTTGGAACCAGTCTGTTGTTCCATGTCCAGTTCTCACTGTTGCTTCTTGTCCTGCATACAGGTTTCTCAAGAGGCATGTCAGGTGGTCTGGTATTCCCATCTCTTTCAGAATTTTCCACAGTTTATTGTGATCCACACAGTCAAAGGCTTTGGCATAGTCAATAAAGCAGAAATAGATGTTTTTCTGGAACTCTCTTGCTTTTTTGCTGATCCATCAGATGTTGGCAATTTGATCTTTGGTTTCCTCTGTCTTTTCTAAAACCAGCTGGAACATCTGGAAGTTCGCGGTTCACGTATTGCTGAAGCCTGGCTTGGAGAAATTAGTTATTACAATAAATCAAAGAAATGTCTCAAGGTTCTAAAGTTCTTATCAGCCCCTCTCCCACAATTTACATTTTAAGATGACGGATTAGAACTAACAATAGAAGATTTTTACCACATCCACGTCCAAGGGCCAAGGAGAAGCCCCAACAGGGCTTCTCCGGTTTATAATTAAACCCCACACCCACCAGAGATCCTAAAAGGCTCAAACATACCTTGTGCGCATAAGGACCCAGAGACCCCACAGAGACTGAGACAGAACTGTGTCTGGGTGTCTCCTGAGGAGGTATAGGTCAGCAGTGGCCTGCTGTGGGGGCAGGGACTCTGGGAGCAGTAGACCCGGGTATGACATAAGCCCTCTTGGAGGAGGTCACCATTAACCCACCATGGAGCCTCCAGAGCTTACACAGGACTGGGGAAACAGGCTCTGTGAGGGCACAAACAGAACCTTGTATGTACCAGGACCCAGGAAAAAGGATCAATCACCCCATAAGAGACTGACCCAGACTTGCCTGTCAGTGTCCAGGAGTCTCTGGCAGAGGTGTGGGTCAATGGTGGCCTGCTGCAGGGTTGGGGGTACTGAGTATAGCAGTGCCTACATGGGACCTTTTGAAGGAGGTCCCCATTATCTTCATTACCTCCACCATTGTTTGGCTTCAGGTCAAAAAACATGGAAGGAATATAGCCCCACCCTTCAATAGAAAATTGGATTAAATATTTACTGAGCATGGCCCTGCCCATCATAACAAGACCCAGTTTCCCCCTCAGTCAGTCTCTCCCATGGAAGCTTCCATAAGCCTCCTATCCTCCTCCATCAGAGGGCAGACAGAATGAAAACCACAATCATAGAAAACAAACCATTTTTTATCACATGGACCACACCTTGTCTAACTCAGTGAAACTACATGCCACGCCATGGAGGGCCATGTCAGATATGCAGATGAGACCACCCTTATGGCAGAAAGGGAAGAAGAACTAAAGAGCCTCTTGATGAAAGTAAAAGAGGAGAGTGAAAAAGTTGGCTTAAAGATCAACATTCAGAAAACTGAGATCATGGCATCCGGTCCTATCACTTCATGGGAAATAGATGGGGAAACAGTGGAAACAGTGGCTGACTTTATTTTTCTGGGCTCCAAAATCACTGTAGATAGTGATTGCAGTCATGAAATTAAAAGATGCTTACTCCTTGGAAGGAAAGTTATGACCAATCTAGATAGCACATTAAAAAGCAGAGACATTACTTTGCCAACAAAGTTCCATCTAGTCAAGGCTATGGTTTTTCCAGTAGTCATGTATGGATGTGAGAGTTGGACTATAAAGAAAGCTGAGCACCGAAGAACTGATGTTTTTGAACTGTGGTGTTGGAGAAGACTCTTGAGAATCCCTTGGACTGCAGGGAGTTCCAACCAGTCCATTCTAAGGGAGATCAGTCCTGGATGTTCATTGGAAGGACTGATGTTGAAGCTGAAACTCTAATACTTTGGCCACCTGATGTGAAGAGCTGACTCATTTGAAAAGATCCTGATGCTGGGAAAGATTGAGGGCACGAGAAGGGGACGACAGAGGATGAGATGGTTGGATGGGATCACTGACTCAATGGACATGAGTTTGTGTACACTCTGGGAGTTGGTAATGGACAGGGAGACCTGGTTTTCTGTAGTCCATGGAGTTGCAAAGAGTCAGACACTACTGTGCAACTGAACTACCTAGACCCACGCTCATAATATACATTTTAACATAATAGGGTTACTCAGAAGGTGTTCAAAAAGGGGAAACTGTCCCCAAGCAGGATACATTGTTATATAATCCTTACTAAGGAATGTAGGGAAAAAACGTCCTTTCTTCCTGCTTGAGAGACCCAGACCCTTTTCTTTTGCTCGAGGACCCTGGACTCATCAACCTGCGTAGGAACGGACTCTCTCAATACCTTTATTTATTTAACAGCTATTTATTTTTGAATAGTTTCTACTATATGGTACACATTTTTCTAAGTTCTTGGCATACATCAGGGAATAAATCAGGCAAAAACTCCTGCCTTACATCATTGGAGGAGAAGGAAAGAGAAATAAACAGTAAATATCTTACTTTCTTACACATGGAAAAACATAAGTAGTGTAGGATCAGCAAACCACAGTCTATGGGCCAAATCCCACCCAGTCCTTGTTTTTGTACAAAGCTAATAATTACTTGTACATTTTTAGTGGCTGAAAAATTATCAAAAAAGGATAATAATGTGTGATGTGTGAGAATTACAAGAAATGCAAATTTCAGTGTCCATAATTAGAGTTCTTGGAACACAGCCATGCTCATTCATTTACATGGTGTGTTTGTCTGTTTTTGCCCTAAAACAGCAGTTTTGTAGTTGGAACAGACTGTACAATCTCCACAAACTGTACATATTTACAATAAGGCCCTTTACAGAGAAGATTTGTGCCCTGTACTATAAACAATATCCTTTGACCACAGTGTAAGATAATTATAATCAGTAATAATATTTTATCTACAAAATAATCTTAGATACTTTCTGTTTAAGGAATAACATTATAAACTTTAAAATAATAGAACTGATCAAAAACAGTACATACCAAAACATGCAAAAGAACAGTGTAAAGAAAAACAGTCAATAGAACTAAATAAATTTATTAAAAAAGGAAAAAAGAGACTGAAAAACTGATGAGTTAAGTGCTCAACTCTGGAAGTTGAGTAACAGAAAGAAAACTTGACAAGAACAAAAGGCCAATATCATTATGAATGTAAACGTAAAATCCTACAAAAAATTTATAAACTACATGTTTCAGTGCATATCACCCATAAGATTGTCACTGAAAATTTGCAAAGGCTAACATTAGGAATATTTCATGCAAAGATGGGCTCAATAAAAGACAGAAATGAAAGGGATCTAACAGAAGCAGAAGATATTAAGAAGAGGTGGTAAGAATACACAGAAGAACTGTACAGAAAAGAGCTTCATGACCCAGATAATCACGATGGTATGATCACTCAACTGGAGCCAGACATCCTGGAATGTGAAGTCATGTGGGCCTTAGGAAGCATCACTAGGAACAAAGCTAGTGGAGGTGATGGAATTCCAGTTGAGCTATTTCAAATCCTGAAAGATGATGCTGTGAAAGTGCTGCACTCAATATGCCAGCAAATTTGGAAAACTCAGCAGTGGCCACAGGACTGGAAAAGGTCCGTTTTCATTCCAATCCCAAAGAAAGGCAATGCCAAAGAATGCTCAAACTACTGCACAACTGCACTCATTCCACATGCTAGTAAAGTAATGCTCAAAATTCTCCAAGCCAGGCTTCAGCAATACGTGAACTGTGAACTTCCAGATGTTCAAGCTGGTTTTAGAAAAAACAGAGGAACCAGAGATCAAATTGCCAACATCCAATGGATCATCAAAAAAGGAAGAGAGTTCCAGAAAAACATCTATTTCTGCTTTATTGACTATGCCAAAGCTTTTGACTGTGTGGATCACGATAAACTGGAAAATTCTGAAAGAGATGGGCATACCAGATCACCTGACCTGCTTCTTAAGAAATCTGTATGCAGATCAGGAAGCCACAGTTAGAACTGAACATGGAACCACAGACTGGTTCCAAATAGGAAAAGGAGTATGTCAAGGCTGTATATTGTCACCCTGCTTATTTAACTTCTATGCAAAGTACATCATGAGAGACGCTGGGCTGGAAGAAGCACAAGCTGGAATCAAGATTGCCAGGAGAAATATCAATAACCTCAGATATGCAGATGACACCACCCTTATGGCAGAAAGTGAAGAGGAACTAAAAATCCTCTTGATGAAAGTGAAAGAGGAAAGTGAAAAAGTTGGCTTAAAGCTCAACATTTAGAAAACAAAGATCATGGCATCCGGTTCCATCACTTCATGGCAATTAGATGGGTAACAGTGGAAACAGTGGCAGACTTTACTTTTCTGGGCTCCAAAATCACTGCAGATGGTGATTGTAGCCATGAAATTAAAAGACGCTTACTCCTTGGAAGGAATGTTATGACCAATCTAGACAGCATATTGAAAAGCAGAGACATTACTTTGTCAACAAAGGTCCGTCTAGTCAAGGCTATGGTTTTTCCAGTGGTCATGTATGGGTGTGAGAGCTGGACTATAAAGAAAATGAGTGCAGAAGAACTGATGCTTTTGAACTGAGATGTTGGAGAAGACTCTTGTGAACCCCTTGGACTGCAAGGAGATCCAACTAGTCCATCCTAAAGATCAGTCCTGAATATTCATTGGAAGGGCTGATGCTGAAGCTGAAACTCCAATTCTTTGGCCACCTGATGTGAAGAGATGACTCATTTGAAAAGACCCTGATGCTGGGAAAGATTGAGGGTAGGAGGAGAAGGGGACATCAGAGGATAAGATGGTTTGATGGCATCACCGACTCAGTGGACATGGATTTGGGTGGACTCCAAGAGTTGGTGATGGACAGGGAGGCCTGGCGTGCTGTGATTCATGGGGTTGCAAAGAGTCGGACATGACTGAGCAACTGAACTGAACATTGGGAAATATGTTAATATAATTAATCATATTAAAGCATAATAAGGAAAAGCATGGAATCCTCAAATGAAATACTTAGTCTTATGAACTCATTTCAAAACTAGTAATAGAATAGAACTTTGATAGCCTGATAAACCTTATCTACTGAAAACCTTCAGAAAATATAATACCACTTAACAAGAGAAGATTAGAAGCAGTCCCTTTAAAATCAGACGTGAAGTGGACTGACCACTCTCACACTTCTAATCAGCTTTGTTCTGTAGGGTCTGAGCAGCACAACAGGACCGGGAAAGGGACATGTAGTCGAAAGTAGAACAAAAATGAAAACCATTTTTTTTTTTTTTTGCAGATGACACACTGTCTACATGGAAAATACAGGAAAGAGACAGACCCATAACCACAGATTAATGGCATTTCCATTATAGGGGCTTTCCCAATGGCCTAGCAGGTAAAGAATTTGCTTGCAGTGCAGGAGACACAGGAGCCATGGGTTCGATCTCTAGGACAGGAAGATCCCATGGAGGAGGGAACAGCAACCCACTCCAGTATTCTTGCCTGAAGAATCCTATGGACAGAGGAGCCTGGTGGGCTACAGTCCATGAGGTCACAAAGAGTTAGAGATGACTAAGTGACCAACTCTTTCACTACTTCACTTTTTCACTACCCTATTTATCCAGGGCTGTCACAGATAGAGCAAGATTCATTTATAAAGCAGTCAGCAAGACATTATGTAATTAAAACCTCCAGTGACCAAACAGAATTTACAGTTCTTTTTAAATTTTAGTTTTTTACTATAAGAGAGTCTTGTCTAAAACTCCAGAGTGTAAATTTCATGCTATGCATGGCTCTTAATAAACATTTCATTGAACAAATGACAGCATTCAGTATTCTTTGGGGACCTGCCAAAGAAGCAGAATAGGAATGGTCCCCTCTGAGTGTTCACAAAGCTTTCCCCAGAGTTGCACTGGCTATAAAGATGGAATGATTTTCCAGATTTGATGACTACTGTTAACAACAGCAACAACAGTGTCTACAGTGCTAAGCAATTTACATAAGTTCTAGTTCACATTGGTTTTTTTTTTATGGAATCTTCCCAGCAACCCCTTGAAACTACTGCCATGATGACTCTGTTTCAAAGGAAATCCTGGACTCAGAGTTCGTGGGCAAATGCCTAGCCCCCTAATGGAGATGTAGTCCGGGGGAGATTTGGACCTAACCAGGGTCACTAAGAGTTGGACACAACTGAATGACTTCACCTTCACTTTTTGCTTTCATGCATCGGAGAAGGAAATGGCAACCCAGTCCAGTGTTCTTGCCTGGAGAATCCTAGGGATGGGGGAACCTGGTGGGCTGCCGTCTGTGGGGCTGCGCAGAGTTGGACACAACTGAAGCAGCAGCAGTAGCAGCAGCAGTAGCAGCAGTCCCCACCAGACAGAGCACATCCGCCCTGTGTCCACTGCTGATCTGAATGGGAGCAGAGGAGAGACAGAACCAAAATGTGGACGGGAAGCTCCCTCTGGGGCACTAGGTGAACAAGCCATAACGCACAGCCCTACCTCAGTGCTTGCCTGGAAATCTCAGACCCAAAAGACCTGGTGGCCTATGCGTTACCGTGTGTAGTCTGAGGAAATAAGGCACTTGTCTGACTGTTGTTAATTTTCATGTTAATTCCATATGAAAAATACGGTTCCCTCTAAGATGCTCCATACAGTTGATGGTGTTCAGAGCAGAATTTAGGTGGTACATTTTTAGTTTCTTTCTTGTCTAAAGTTGTTCTTGGCTGACAATGAGGCCCCTTTGTTGAGGTTTCACAGTCAAAGTCAAATTAACATCTTTCGTCACTTTCTGGCAATGTTTCTAGAGTGTTCCGTAATCTGTGATTTGCTCCGAAGGTGATAATGAAACGTTGGCTCAGGTGTGTGTAGATGGTATTGTTGATATTCTGTAGGAGAGTCAGCTGGGCACTCTGGTTGCAGTTCAGTTCAGTTCAGTCACTCAGTCATGTCCAACTCTTTGCAACCCCATGAATCGCAGCATGCCAGGCCTCCCTGTCCATCACCAACTCCTGGAGTTCGCTTACACTCACATCCATCAAGTCAGTGATGCCATCCAGCCATCTCATTCTCTGTCGTCCCCTTTTCCTCCTGCCCCCAATCCCTCCCAGCATCAGAGTCTTTTCCAATGAGTCAGCTCTTCGCATGAGGTGGCCAAAGTACTGGAGTTTCAGCTTTAGCATCATTCCTTCCAAAGAACACCCAGGGTTGATCTCCTTTAGAATGGACTGGCTGGATCTCCTTGCAGTCCAAGGAACTCTCAAGAGTCTTCTCCAACACCACAGTTCAAAAGCATCAATTCTCTGCTGCTCAGCCTTCTTCACAGTCCAACTCTCACATCCATACATGACCACTGGAAGAACCATAGCCTTGACTAGACAGACCTTTGTTGGCAAGTAGACCACATCAAAGCTCTCTTTGTGAATTACCGTCCTGGGTTGGGTAGTTGCTCCATGTTCTGCAGGGGCTTGTTTCAAATAGTGCAACCAGCGCAACCAGCATTGCCTCCAGTCCAGACATCATTAAAACTCAAACTCCAAAAACAAGCTGGGAGCACTTCTGTGTTGGCATTGGGAAACTGCATGTGTGTATTTGTCCTAGTGAAGATTTTTATAAAGAGGATTCTCATCTAGTAGAGGGCTGCTTTCAGCTGATGAATTTGGGATTTTCAATAGAGAAGACTGATTGAACTCTCTGACACAGATGCTCAATATTACCTCAAGCCATGACTTTGTGACAGTAATGTAGCATTACCTGTGTTGTCACCTGTATCCACAGCCACCATCATCACCCACCTTTAGCCCCAAGCTCAGCAATGACACACCAATCACACAGGTCAGGCATCCAGGGCTGCTTTCTGTGGGTCCTGGCCATTAAGGACAACTTTTCTCCAGTGAAACCAATATTTGTTGAAAGACTCTGATGCTGGGAGGGATTGGGGGCAGGAGGAGAAGGGGACGACCGAGGATGAGATGGCTGGATGGCATCATGGACTCTATGGATGTGAGTCTGAGTGAACTCCAGGAGATGGTGATGAACAGGGAGGCCTGGCGTGCTGCGATTCATTGGGTCTCAAAGAGTCAGACACGACTGAGCGACTGAACTGAACATGATAGCAGCCAACCAATATTCAACTCTCATCACGTGTCAGGCACTGGATTAGGTACTTTAAGCAAATTGATTCTTCACAACTGCATGCATGCAGGAGAAGTGGGTATTGCTATCATTCCCATTTGACAGATTAAAAAAAGAGAAGCAAGAGAGGTTGAATAGCATCCCCATGTTCACAAAAGTAAGATAGAGCTCAAATTGATGCCAGGTCTGATAGCACCCAAACCTGGGCTTACCTTGTTGGTGCCTATGTCTACTGGCATCCTCCTTACCCAAGAGGTGAGACTGAGGGTTGACCTGACACACGGAAGCTCTTGCTAGCACCTTGAGAAGGTAGCAGGTACTGAAGAATCTTCGACTCCTTGGTTTAGCCTGCAGAGTCTTCTGCTAGCAGAATCCTGGATAATGTAGATATTGGAAGATGCATGGTGGACTTGGCTGAGACACTTTGGACCCTGGTGGCCACAGCCTGAACCCTGATTCTGTTGGTAACTGGTTGTGTGGCCTTGGTTAGTGTCTTCACTGATAACACTGGAGTAATAATAGTACTTTTATTATTAATATACCACCAGGTTATTAAAAGGAGTAACGGCATCACTCTGTGAAACTACAACACAACATTGTTAATCAACTGGATTTCAATTAAAATAAAATGAAATTTAAGAGAAAAAAAAGAAATAATTGAGAAAAAGCATGTAAAGTGACCTAAGGGGACAAAAATGGCAGCTAGATGTGGAGAGAGAACAAATTAGCCAAGATGGCATGTTCCAGCTCTTTCGCCCCACTTTTGGTAAATAATGACTATGTAACAACTGAGATCATTTATAGCACTTCGCATGCGCAACAGGGGCTACTTTGTGCTGTAGGGATATGTAAGCTTCACCTAAAACGCTGAGACATTATAGCTGCCTGAAGGCTGTGTCCTTTGGGTCAGCCATGAGAGGAGAAAATATAGTGTACCAGCCGGGATAGAATAAACATGTCTGCAGTTCCTAAGGCTCCTCAAGTCTCTTTCCAGTCTCTGGGCGCTCACCTTGCCTATGGCTGGGTTCAGTGAATAGCATGCAGAGTGAGACAGTTGGCATCAGGAGCAGGATCAGCAATACACTAGACCTTTAAGAAGTGGTCCTGTCCTGAAAGGTAAGTTAATCATGGGGTTAAAATAATACAGCTGAAGATTGCATCTATGAAATTTGGAAAAAACACTATAAAGTTCCTCGTGACCACACCGTCATGTTGACTTTTCCAGCATGTGAACAGCAGGGTTTAGGAAGCAATGGTCTCTGGGCTCTTTGGTTTGAATTTTACTTTAATGAATCCTCATGCTTTGACTTGGACTTGGTGGGGGCCACCAAGGGCCATGCTGGGTGCTCCCACCCTCTCAAGTATGAAGAGAGCAGTGGGCAGAAGCAGCTCACTATACCCTCCTCTGAGATGGAATTCCACACTCACCCTTTCTACTCCCATAGCTGCTCAGCTAGCTGACCAAGTTGGCACCACAAATCTGCCCCCTTGCCCAAGGAGAAAATCAGGGTAATCAGCTTGGCCCACCTCGGGAAAGCTCAAGGGGCATAGCCCATCCTGTAGCAATTTATCTAGTGGACACACTGCCCTTGACTTCACCTGTGCAGTGAAGTGTGTAGGAGCCAACCATAGGACTGAGAACACTTTTCCTGGTTCCTTTCAAACTTGGGGATGGCTGCCACTCTCATTTCTGTGAGTGCATTTCCCAGATAGTAATCACATGCTGTTCTAAAATATCCCAGACGATATGGGTCATGTTTGCTAAGATTACGTTTTATAGCACCTTTCAGGGCAGATGTGGATGGGCAGCAATGAGAAAGGTCAGTCCAAGGGGAGGGGAAGTCCTGAGGACTGCAGAGCCATGGGTGGAGAGGGGGAGCAGAAATTGGGTTATCAGTGGATAGCATTCAGAAGACCATGGATAGTAAGCAGCCAAAGCTCCAGGAGGTATCTCACAGAGTAGATGGTAGGATCCAGAATCCAGGAATAGGGAAGATGCAGCGATCCAGGCAGGCCACTGGCAACTTTCAACCTTGAGTGCTTCACTACAGAGAAACAGCACAAGTCCAGGCCCCAGAGTGGGCTCAAGCTCACCAGAGACTAACCACAAGTTCAAGCCTCATGTATCAACTCCTCATCCATCTATCCATCCAGCCATCCTTCCATTCATCTGTCAGTCCGCTCATTCAGCATCCATCCATTACATTCTTTTTAACCATTTGGCACAGTCCTAGAAATAAAAGATAAAGACAAACAATGAAATTTAATTTCTCCTCTTGTCACATTTTTCCTCATCACTAAATGAAGGAGAGGGGGACAGTGGTGAGTCATTTGCGCCAAGGAAATACTCTCTCCTCCAGTGACTCCCACTTCCTGCCTCCCATTGGAGGAGTAAGGGGCCTGTCCATTATGCTTCAACCCCCACAGTGCCAAAGGCTGGGAAGGCAGGGGCCAAGCAAGTCATCGTAACCTCTCCCTTGTAGAATGTGGCATCCATCTGAGGGTGTCTTAACCTTTCTTGTCCCCTATGAAATAAAAGGTGATAGCTGTCAGAAGAGCACTGAAAGTCAGAAGCCCAGATTATTTGTTTTCTATTCCTGCAAAAAGAAATTTTTACAGATTCAGAGTGTTAAGACAGCAGACATTTATTATTTCACATTTTCTGTGTCAGGAGGATGAAATTTCCCACCCCATCAAATTCAGGAATAGTGATAGCATTTCCTAGTAGCCACCTGTTATCTAGAGTATGTAGATATTTTGCCTGTATTATCTGTAACTGACCTGAAATACCAACAAGAGAGCAGGGGTGTTTCAGATGTGGGAACTGAGAGGCAGAGAAATTCCACCTACTTCCTGCTATACATTCTTGAAAAGCAAGCTCAGTGGGTAACCCAAAAGCCCAGTTTTAATCTGTGCCAGGAGGGGTGGGGTGGGGGAGGAGGGGTGGGGCGGGGGAGGAGGGGTGGGGGGGGGGAGGAGGGGTGGGGCGCGCGAAACTGGTGCGAAACTGGTGCTGTCTGAGACAGAGGGGAGAAGAAGGGTCTGGCTGGGACCATCAGATCCCAGAATAGCCAGCTTTTTCCCACCCTGGATAGCTAACATCAGTGTTATCCTTTATAGCCATTAAAACTGTGTCTGGCTTCACTTTGGTATGTGGATAACAATAATTATTGTACAAGAAATCATTTGGCAAATAACAATGTTAAAAGTGACAACAGTGGTAAAAATACTTTCAGAAATGTTTTTCTTTCCTGAAGATCACAAACATTCAAGGACCACAGATCGTGTCCTGCCCTTCATTTCTCCTACATTTGTATGAACACATGAAATGGGGGTTCTCTTTACCTAGATAACTTAGAGGTCTTCCCTCTGCCAAATGACAGGAGACCTTTGAACCTCCTGAAAAATGAAATCTTTTCTAGACTCCGGGATAACATATTTTTTTGAACAAATGTTAATGCTCTTGTGCTTTTCACCTTCTCTGATGTGACCCTTTGCCTCTCAGCCTAGACATTTATAGATGGAGAGCAAAGAGAAAGAGGCAAGGCATAGCTTTTAACTTCCAAACCAGACTTTTGAAGTGCTCAGTGAGAAAATGATCTTAGTAAGCCAGGCTTTGTAAAGAAAGAGGGAAATTTGAAATTCCCAAAGTTGCCTTCAAATACTAAGAGCGAAGATGAGGCCTGACTGAAGTATCCTTTCAGCCTGGGTAGAGAGACCCAAGGCTCTATAAAAGAGAGGCAGACAGGACCAGGATGGCCAGCCAGGAGTTAGTCTCTCATGTCACCAAGAGGAAACTGGTTCTGGGTGTAAGGATGTAAAAGTTGAGCAAGATAAGGAGTAGAGAAAGAGAGAGGTTTGGAGGGAAGGACAAGGCCCAGGTGGGAATGTTATTGGCCCTCCATGAGAAGATGCAGACTCAGGATGCAGGGACGGGGAGCAGGATGCAAAGTGGGCTTGTCCCTACTCTAACTGGGGACCTTGCAGGGAATTTTCTCCTAGAGCCACTCCCTTTACTTCAGTGGGACAATCACAGCCAAGCAGAAATGGCAGAGAGTGACACTTAAAATGACAACCTCATCTGGGGCCCATTTTCTGTCTTTCCCACAACTTGCTGGTGGGAGCAGTTCATCCAGCTTTCCTTACATGGATGGATCAAAGCCAGACAGGGACACAGTGGCAGCCTTCTTCATCCAAAAACTCTCTAGCCTATAGAAGTCTCTAGGCCTCCCTGTCCATTTGATACGAGGAACCCTGTTTATGAAAGGGAACCTTCCAGGATGCAAGTTTGAATCAGCCCTTTGCTAAATGTTGCATCCTGGCTCCTCAGAGAGGCACTTCTCGCCAGTTAAGCATCACCAGGAATGACGAGCTCATAAATGATCCTTGGGAGCTCCGTTAATTACCCTGTGGGCAATCCCAGGCCAGGTGGGGATCTGACATGTCCTTGATGGGAAGCAATGTTGGAACTTGCCCCCAAGCCTTGGAGCCCTGTGCAGCCAGCTGAGGAATGATGATGGTGGATTTTTCCAGCCACATTGCCAGGGAAGGTGCTTGCGTTCACCCCTCCCACAGCTGCTCATGCTATGTCAAGCTCAGTTCAGGCCTGCAGAGACACAGGTTGGACTCCTGTTTCAGGGAGTTCGCCTTGGGCCATTCTTCAGCCTGCTGCCTCCCAGCTCTTGATTTCTCCCCATCCCTCTCCTTTGAAAGGTATGATGCTTGAAGTTCCGTGTAGCATTCAGGGACAGAACTTTTTCTGTAAGAGGACAAACACAGCAATAAAACTCAAGTTGTGTATTTCATGTCATGATTCCTGGGCAGCTTGCATGAATTCTTCTGATTTTGGTGGAAGCATTTCTTCTGGGGCCCAGTGGTCTCGGTGTGGGTGGTGGAGGGGAGGGCATCCCAAATTGGGGAGACACCTGTTCTCTGTAGGAAAAACAGGGAGGTAGAATCTTATGTCCCTTAGAGGTAAATTAAAGTCATGCAGAAGTGCCCTCTTAAGAGGTCCAGAGCACAAAAATCTATGGAACAGAGACAGACTCACAGACATAGATAGCAGACTTGTGGTTGCCAAAGGAGAAGGAGGTGGGAAAGGGATGGAGAGGTTAGAAAATGTAAGCTATTGTATATAGACTGGATAAAAAGGTCATACTGTATACCACAGGGATATTCAATATCCTGTGATATGCCATAATGGAAGAGAAAATGAAAAAAATACATAGATGTTGTAACCGAATCACTTTGCTATGCAGCAGAAATTAACACCACATTGTAAACCAACTATACTTTAGCTTAAAAAAATTAAAGAGAATATCTTCCCCAAGAGTTATTTCCTGGGACTCTCATAATTTTAAACACCATTAAGATATGTGTGCTGTGTGCTAAGTTGCTTCAGTTGCTTTCAAGTCTGTGATCCTGTGGACTGTGGCCCACCAGGCTTCTCTGTTCATGGGATTCTCCAGGCAAGAATACTGAAGGAATTGGATTGCCAATTCCTTCTCCAGCGGGTCTTCCTGACTTAGGGATTGAACCTGCGTCTCCTGTGACTCCTGCTTTGCTGGCAGATTCTTTACTGCTGAGACTCCTTATTAATTCCAAGTTCAATAGGCTGATACCTCAGGGCCAGGTCTTGGAAGGTGAAGAAAGAGGATCTTCAGAAAATAAGGACAATGTGTAGCCTAGAACCCTACATTTGAATAAAAAGGGCGGTTTCAGGCATTTAATGAAAAGCACTTGATTTTGCTCTTTCTTTCTTCTTTGTCTACCTTCTTTATATCCCCTGTTGAGGAGAAAGATGAGCCAGAAGAACAGACAGAATCACTTCAGTCTTTAAAGAGCTGCTTGTCCAGGCAGATGTTTACTACTTTAAAATCCATTTTGCAGAAGAAGAGTAAACTGTGGGCTTCTGAAACACTTCCAGAAATCCTCCAAAGAGATCCAACTGAATTCTAGATGGAGTTTTGATAAACGTGAGAAATAAGAGATAGCAGCTCTCCACTCTTCCTACCTTTTCCCATTGCATACAGAAGGGTCTTTAAAATCATAGAAGTGTTGGCTTCTATGTTAATGTACTAGGGCTGTTGTAACAAAGCATCACAGACTGGGGGGCTTACACAACAGATACGTGTTTTCTCTCAGTTCCAGAGGCCAGAGTCTGAGGCCAAGGTTGGCAAGGTTGGTTCCTTCTGAGGCTGTGAGGGCAGCTGTTTTCCATTTTTCTCCTTGGCCATCTTTTCTCTCTGTGAGCCTTCATGTCCTCTTCCTTCCGTATGTGTCTTATGAGGACACCAATCACTGGGTTAAGGCCCACCCTAAAGACTCATGTTTACTTGATGACTTCCCTAAAGACCTTTTCTCCTGGGTTGCCACAAATGGCAGGATTTCCTTCTTTCTCAAGGCTGAATAATATTCTATTGTATACATATATCACGTCTACTTTATTCATTCATCTGTTGATGGCCACTTGGCTCAATATCTTGGCTATTGAGAATAATGCTGTGATGAACATGGGGATGGACTTAGAGGGCATTATGCTAAGTGAAATAGATCCAACAGAGAAAGACAACACTGTATGATGTCACTTATATGCGGAATAAAAAAAAAACAAACTCATAGAAATGAGGCATGGAATGGTGGTTATCAGGGGGTGGGAGAATTGGGGAGATACTGGTCAAAGGAGACAAACTTCCAGTTTAAAAATGAATACGTTCTGGGAATCTAATGTATAGCATTGTGAATACAATGAATAGTACTATATGCTACACTTGAAAGTTGCTAAGAGAGTTGATGTTAAATGTTCTCACCACAGAAAAAAAATGGTAACTGTGGGATATGATGGAGATGTTAGCTAATGCCATTGTGGGGATCATATTGCAATATATAAGTGTATCAAACTATACCCCTTAAATTTGCATGTTATACACCTTGAATTTACACAGTGTGCTGTTATTAGTCACTCATTTATGCCTGATTCTTTGACTGGAGCCCATCAGGGTCTTCTGTCCATGGGATGAATTTCTCAGGCAAGAATACCAGGGTGTGTTACCATTTCCTACTCCAGGGCACCTTCCGGACCCAGGGATCAAACCCATGTCTCCTGCATTGGCATGCGGAGTCTTTACCACTGAGCCACCAGGGAAGCCCAAAGTGTTTACCAAATCATGACAAATCATACTTCTTAAAAAGATCATTTTTATCTCATCTGGTTAGGTAAGAAATGTGACTCTGGAATGCTAAGAACAAGACTCCACTAAGTGGAGACCATTGCCTGTGGGATGTCTTCCCTTCTGTCTATACTGTGGTTTCATAAAGGTGTGCTCAAGTATCAAACAGGGTAATAAGTCCAGCATTTATTGGGAGCTCTATAACAAAAACTTTCATCCCCACAACCAAATGCTCTTGCCTTTCTGCAAGATATATGTCAGTTCTTTCTACATGTTTCCATCTTACTGCTCCTCATCAGAAGCATCATTGTCACTGGTTTCAATTATGCAACAGTCCTTTAGCACATTTCCCTGACTTGCCTCTTGTCTCCCTCCTGCAGTTTAATCTCATAGACATAGGGAGCTGTTTGCAAAGTACATGTTAATGTTGTCTCATCATCCAGCACCCTCAGATGGCTTCCATCACACTTAGCATGCAACTCAGATCCCTTCCTGTGGTCAGCAAGTCTGTCCTCAAGGTGGCCCCAGCCCTTTCCTCCCGTTTCATACTGAGCCATGGTCCCCACACTCCAGAGTCAGCATGGGAGCCTGCACTCTGCCACCGATCACGCAGGGCTTTCCTCAGCCCTAGGACCCCGTGCTTTGCTTATCCTTTGCCTGCAGTTCACCTTGGCCCCACTCCATCCCTTCATACTCACCCTCGATGTGACCAGCTTCTCCTTATGAATCAGGTCTCTGATAGAAGGTCGTTTCCCCACAGATATCCCCCTACACACAGCTAATCCCCCTACATCCAGCTGATTACTCTCTCTCTCACCCCCAATTAATGACTTCTTCCCAGAAGTCATTACCACTTGAAATTGTCCACTACTTACTTGTCAATTGCTATTCTTACCACCACTAGACTGTAAAATTCTAATGCCATTCCTGTTTAATAAATATTTTCAAAGTGAATGAAGAATCTTTATTTTTATCTTCATGGCAAGTCTAAAGAAAATTTACACAGGCTGATGCAAATCACAACTCACATCTCCATGGATTAAACAAAATACTTTTCCAACTCCTCTTTTTTCTCCTACCCCCATATCTCCACCGACCCTCGAAGAGTAAGACTCCAATAACATTAGAGATATTTGCTAATATCCCAATCTTTAGAATAGCTCAAGAACAATTCTTTTACCTCAGGTGCATTTTTTCCACACTAGCAGAATAAATTTGATCATGTCTTTCCTCTTTTTAGAGTATGCTACTCATGGAAAAGTTTATTCTAAGCCTTGATAAGTCTCTGTAATAAAAATTCTTTATCTCACAGAAGTCTGCTGTTTGAAACACAGTTGCTTCTATTTGAAAAATGCCAGTCATTTAATCATGACTTCTGCTTCAAGTTCACTGCAACATGGCTAGTATACTTCTGATTATGCTGCCACCATTTTTGCATTGGAGGAGGCTTTGTATATAAGAATCAAACAAAGACTTCTCACTATTTCATCATTTCTTTCTTTGGTCTCCCCAGGCATCCTACTTGGCACTGATTAATAGGCCTGGAAGCTTGTGATCAGATGTAATATAACAGCCAGACTCAGAGCTGGTATAGCATGTCATGTCTTAAGCAATGTTTTCTATTTGTTGATGAATTCAATGTAAGAAAAAAAATTGTTATCTGTCATGGAATATAGTAAACGCAAGAAACCATCCTTCTCTCAGGTTGATGGTTTATTCAGGTTTGTTCATTTGACAAAGATTTGAGTATCAGGCATGGTCAAGGTGCAACTCACCTGTGATGGCCCACTGTGCATAGTAAAATGAACAGCCAGTCTTTTCAGTGGTTTTAGTATTTTTTAAAATGTTGTCATCTTGAGTGTGACAGAATGAGAAAAGTCGCTAATCTTTTTCTGTCCTTTTTCTTTGTTCTAAACATAAATTTATTTATTTTAATTGGAGGCTAATTACTTTACCATGAACTGTGAACTTCCAGATGTTCAAGCTGGTTTTAGAAAAGGCAGAGGAACCAGAGATCAAATTGCCAACATCTGCTGGATCATGGAAAAAATAAGAGAGTTCTAGAAAAATATCTATTTCTGCTTTATTGGCTATGCCATAGCCTTTGACTGTGTGGATCACAATAAACTGTGGAAAATTCTGAAAGAGATGGGAAAACCAGACCACCTGACCTGCCTCTTCAGAAACCTGTATGCAGGTCAGGAAGCAACAGTTAGAACTGGACATGGAACAACAGACTGGTTCCAAATACGAAAAGGAGTACGTCAAGGCTGTATATTGTCACCCTGCTTATTTAACTTCTATGCAGAGTACATCATGAGAAACACTGGACTGGAAGAAGCACAAGCTGGAATCAAGATTGCCAGGAGAAATATCAATAACCTCGGATATGCAGATGACACCACCCTTATGGCAGAAAGTGAAGAGGAACTAAAAGCCTCTTGATGAAAGTGGAACAGGAGAGTGAAAAAGTTGGCTTAAAGCTCAACATTCAGAAAACAAAGGTCATGGCATCTGGTCCCATCACTTCATGGGAAATAGATGGGAAACAGTGAAAACAGTGTCAGACTTTATTTTCTTGGGCTCCAAGATCACTGCAGATGGTGACTGCAGCCATGAAATTAAAAGACGCTTATTCCTTGGAAGGAAAGTTATGACCAACCTAGATCGCATATTCAAAAACAGAGACATTACTTTGCCAACAAAGGTCCATCTAGTCAAGGCTATGGTTTTCCAGTGGTCATGTATGGATGTGAGAGTTGGACTGTGAAGAAAGCTGAGCACTGAAGAGTTGATGCTTTTGAACTGTGGTGTTGGAGAAGACTCTTGAGAGTCCCTTGGATTGCAAGGAGATCCAACCAATCCATTCTAAAGGAGATCAGCCCTGGGTGTTCTTTGGAAGGAATGATGCTAAAGCTGAAACTCCAGTACTTTGGCCACCTCATGCGAAGAGTTGACTCATTGGAAAAGACTCCGATGCTGGGAGGGATTGGGGGCAGGAGGAGAAGGGGACGACAGAGGATAAGATGGCTGGATGGCATCACAGATTCGATGGACGTGAGTCTGAGTGAACTCTGGGAGATGGTGATGGACAGGGAGGCCTGGTGTGCTGCAATTCACAGGGTCGCAAAGAGTTGGACACACCTGAGCGACTGAACTGAACTGAATTACTTTACAATATTATATTGGTTTTGCCATACATCAACATGAATCCGTCACGGGTGTACATGTGTTCTCCATCCTGAACTCCCATCCCACCTCCCTCCCCATACCATCCGTCTGGGTCATCCCAGTGCACTGGCCCCAAGCATCCTGTATCATGCATCGAACTTGGACTGGCGTTTTATTTCACATATGATATTATACATGTTTCAATGTCATTCTCCCAAATCATCCCATCCTTGCCCTCTCCCACAGAGTCCATAAGACTGTTCTATACATCTGTGTCTCTTTTGCTGTCTTGCATACAGGGTTATCATTAACATCTTTCTAAATTCCATATATATGTGTTAGTATACTATATTGGTGTTTTTCTTTCTGACTTACTTCACTCTGTATAATAGGCTCCAGTTTCATCCACCTCATTAGAACTGACTCAAATGTATTCTTTTTAATTTCTGAGTAATTCTCCATTGTGTATATGTACCACAGCTTTCTTATCCATTCATCTGCTGATGGGTATCTAGGTTGCTTCCACGTCCTGGCTATTATAAACAGTGCCCTTTTTCTTTGGCTTCCAGCTTCTAGGTGGACATGTGACTATCTTGCTGCCACTGCTGCTAAGTCACTTCAGTCGTGTCCAACTCTGTGTGACCCCATAGATGGCAGCCCACCAGGCTCCCCCGTCCCTGGGATTCTCTAGGCAAGAACACTGGAGTGGGTTGCCATTTCCTTCTCTAATGCATGAAAGTGAAAAGTGAGAGTGAAGTTGCTCAGTCGTGTCCGACTCTTCATGACCCAATGGACCACAGCCCACCAGGCTCCTCCGTCCATGGACTTTTCCAGGCAAGAGTACTGGAGTGAGGTTCCATTGCCTTCTCCGTGTGACTATCTTAGGTGGGTGAATAAAGGCTGTATTTTCCAACTTCCACTGTGTTTAGTACAACTGTGTGTCAGGCCCTAGGCAATGAGAAGTCAGCAGCATGTCATGTGGGACTTCCAGAAAGTATCTTTTAAAAAACAAGGATGGGCTTTTTTTCATGTCTTCCTCTTTCTTGCTGAATGGACTGCAGATAACCAGAGTTGCAGGTAGCCAGATCTCAGGCAGTCATTTTGACCATTAGATAGAAGATCGTGGAAAAACAAGGGATTTCAACAAAATTTTGAAAGATAAAAAAACCATACTAGTTGGAAAGGGGCAGATATTTTCAACCCTGTGGTATCTGGAAAAATGGTATAAATGGGTAAAGAGCCATTTAGCTGGCAGAGCCTTGGAAACCTCAGGAATTTGAGATACATGCACAAGGTAGGCTGGGTTCACAGATACGATTGGTTGACGTGTAGAAGTCCAAATGCAGTGTTACTAGGCCGAACTTTAAAGATTAGTAAGGTCACACACCATCCTGAGGCCCTACAGAATTCATTCCTTTCAGCTTCCAGCTTCTGATCAAGTTACCATTTATAGTATAATACATAGGGGTCTTGTTTTCATACCCATTCAGCCAATGTGTCTTTTGGTTGGAGTATTTAACACATTTACCTTTAAGGTAATGATATGTATGATCCTGGAGTTTGAAGACATCCTGGAGTGTGAAGTTAAGTGGGTCTTAGGAAGCATTACAATGAACAGAGCTAGTAGAGGTAATGGAATTCCAGCTAAACTATTTAAAATCTAAAAGATGATGCTGTTAAAGTGCTGTACTCGATACGTCAGCAAGTTTGGAAAGCTCATCAGTGACTACAGGAATGGAAAAGATCAGTTTTTTCATTCCAACCAATCCCAGATAAAGGCAATGCCAAAGAAAGTTCAAACTACCAGACAATTGCTGTCATTTCCCATGTTAGTAAGGTTATGCTCACAATCCTTCAAGCTAGGCTTCAGCAGTACATGAACTGAGAACTTGCTGCTACATAAGCTGGATTTAGAAAAGGCAGCAGCAGAGGAACCAAAGGTCACATTGCCAACATTCATTGTATCATAGAGAAAGCAACAGAATTTCAGTAAAACCTTACTTCTGCTTCATCAGCTATGCTAAAGCCTTTCACTGTGTGGATCACAACAAACCATGGAAAATTCTTAAAGAGACAGGAATATCAGACCACCTTACCTGTCTCCTGAGAAACCTGAATGCAGGTCAAGAAGCAACAGTTAGAATTTGACATGGAAGAACTGACTGGTTCAAAATTGGGAAAGAAGTTTGACAAGGCTATATATTGTCACCCTATTTATTTAATCTCTATGCAGAGTATATCATGCAAAATACCAGGCTGAATGAATCAATCACAAGCTAGAATCAAGATTGCCAGGAGAAATATCAACAACCTCAGATAGGCAGATGATACAACTCTAATGGTAGAAAGTGAAGAGGAACTAAAAAGCCTCTTGATGAGAGTGAAAACGCTGGCTTAAAACTCAACATGCAAAAAACTAAGATCACGGCATCTGGTTCCATCACTTCATGGCAAATAGAAGGGGGAAAGTGGAAAGAGTGACAGATTTTCTTTTCTTGGGCTCCAAAATCACTGTGGACAGTGACTGCAGCCACAGAATTTAAAGACTCTTGCTCCTTGGAAGAAAAGCTATCACAGACCTAAAAAGCAGAGACATCGCTTTGCTGACAAAGGTTTGTATAGTCAAAGCCATAAATTTTCCAGTAGTCATGTACAGATGTGAGAGCTGGATCATAAAGAAAGCTGAACACCAAAGAACTGATGCTTTCAGAAGACTCTTGTGAGTCACTTGGACTGCAAGAAGATAAAACCAGTCAATCCTAAAGGAAATCAACACAGAATATTCATCAGAAGGACTGATGCTGAAGCTCCAATAATTTGACCACCTGATGGAATGAGCCCACTCATTGGAAAAGACCCTGATGCTGGGAATGACTGAGGGCAGGAGCAGAAGGGGATGACAGTGGATGAAACAGTTGGATGGCATCACTGACTCAATGGACATGAGTTTGAGCAAACTCTGAGAGATAGTGAAGGTCAGGGAAGCCTGGCATGCTGCGGTCCATGGGGTCACCAAGATTCAACATAACTTAGCGACCAAGCAGTGATCCTATTATCATTTACTTAATTGGTTTTTTTTAAGCCCTTTTTTTCTTTTTCTTGTGTTTCCTATCCATAAAAGTTCTTTTAGCATTTGTTGTAAAGCTGGTTTAGTGGTGCTGAATTCTCTTAACTTTTGCTTCTCTGTAAATCTTTTGATTTCTGTATCAAATCCAAGTAAGATCCTTGCTAAGTAATCTTGATTGTAGGTTTTTTCATTTCATCATTCTAAGCGTATCCTGCAATTCCTTTCTGACTTGCAGTTTCTGCTGAAAGATCAGCTGTTAACCTTCTGGGGATTCCTTGTATGTGATTTGTTGTTTTTCCTTTGCTGCTTTTAATATTTTTTCTTTATGTTTAATTTTTGTTAGTTTAATTTACATGTGTCTTGGCATATTTTTCTTTGAGTTTATCCTATATGGGACTCTCTGGGTTTCCTGGAAATGGGTGGCTAGTTCCTTTCCCATGTTAGGATAGTTTTTGACTATAATCTCCTCAAAGATTTTCTCATACACCTTCTCTTTCTCTTTTTCTTCTGAGAACCCTGTAATTTGAATGTTGGTGTGTTTAATGTTGTCCCAGAGGTCTCTGAGGGTGTCTGCATTTCTTTTTATTCTTCTTCGTTTATTCTGCTCCCCTTCAGTTATTTCCACGATTCTATCTTTAAGCTCACTTATCTATTCTTCTAAGTGACTCTACTATTGGTTCCCTCTAGTGTATTTTTTCTTTCAGTTATTGTGTTGTTCATTGTTGATGGTCTGTCTTTTATTTCTTTGAGGTCCTTGTTAAACATTTTTGTATCTTCTCAATCCGCACCTCCATTCGATTTATCTGTGCCTCCAATCTATTTCTGAGATTTTGGATTCTTTAAACATTTTTGTATCTTCTCAATCCGCGCCTCCATTCGATTTATCTGTGCCTCCAATCTATTTCTGAGATTTTGGATTCTTTTTACTATCATTACTCTGAATTCTTTTTCAGGTAGACTTCCTCCTGTTCAATTGTTTGGTCTTTTCAGTTTTTCACCATGCGCCATCTGCTGCATTTCTCTTAGCCTTTGTTTCATTTGGTTTAACTTATGTTCCAGTCTCCTTTCAAGGATGCAAGCTTGCAGGTCCTCCTGCTTGTGGAGGCTGCCCCCAGTAGTGAGGTTGCACGTGTGCCTTGTGAACGTTCCTGGTGGAGGGAACTAGTGCCTGCGTTCTGGTCGCTAAAGCTAGATCTTGTCTCTCTGAAGGGCAATGCTGTGCCTAGTGGTGTGTTTGCGGATGTCTGTAGGCTTGGTATGGCTTTGGACTACCTGTCTGCTAATGGGTAGGGTTGTGTTCCTGTTGGGCCAGTTGCTTGGTGTGAGGTGTCTGGCTCTGGAGATTACTGGCCTCTGGGTGAGGCCAGGTCTTAGTGCTGAGACCGAGGCCTTTGGGAGAGCTCTTGCTGATTAATATGCCACGGGGTTGGGAATTCTCTGGTGGTCCAACATCCTGGACACAGATCTGCAACTGTGGAGGTTCAGGCCCCACTCCTGTCCGGAGCGCTTAGGCACCACTAGCTACATAGCTCCAAAGAGAAAAAGAAAGAAATAGGAAAAAAAAAATCAAACAAACATACAGGCAAAAAAGAGTAGACAAGCAAAACACCAAGAGAAACTGTAAAAGTAACACCAAACAGGTAAGAATGGAAAAAGAAGCTCATGCAACCAATAAACAAACCCATATAACTATGACAATAAAAACTAGACTAGCAAAAATATAAAATCAAAAGCATGTGAAAAAATGCAATATAATGAAAAAGCACTGTATAAATAGGAAAATAAAATAAGCTTATTTAAAAATAAAAGAATTTTTAAAAGGAAGAAGTAGAAAAATTAAAATTAAATGAATAATAAAAAAGAATGACAACAGAAGAAAACAATAAAGAGAAAAAGGCAAATATATATATAGACAGAGTGGTAATAAGAATAATACTTTCCTGTGGCCTCAGTTGTCAGTGTCCTCACTACACAGTGAGCTTCAGCCAATCTGTCTACTCAGAAAATCCTCCCATATTTCTAGGAAAGTCTCCAGACATGATGTGGGCGCTGTGGGGTCAGCTTAGATTCAGATCTGACTTTACTCCAGCTTGTATTTGCTTCCAAAGACCACAATTGCCCCCAAGTCCATAGCCTCCCGCCAATTTGGGGGATTTAATCTGTTGCTCCTGCAGTTATGTAAGCAAATTCCCTCCTTTTGGTAACAAAGCCCTTGGTTCTCAGTTTTGGTTTTGGCCCCTCTTCTGTTTGCTCTCTGGCATCTGTTTCCCACCCAGACAAGAGAAGTTGAATGCAGCAGCTGACTAGGGCTCACTTGCTCAGCTGGCCCAGGGAGAGAGTGGGATACAGCAGACAAAATTGGGATGTGCAAGTTGTAACTACGATGGTAGAGGCCTGCAGTAAGCTGATACAACCTGAGGAAGGTTGTGTGATTTCCCAAGGAAATTGGCCCTGAGTTGTGGGTCCCTTGGCAGTGCCAGGCTGCATAGGCTCCAGGAAAGTGTGGGCAGTTACCTGTGCCTGCTCACAGCTTGGTGGATGCTTCAGTGGCTGTTGTGCCAACCTCTGGGGTCAAAGATCACAGTCGCAGTCTGCCCCACTTCTGGCACTTGCTCAGGCAGAGATGGCAGCTGGCATGCCATCCTCTGGGATCACAGACTGCAGCTGTGGCTAGTCCCAAGTATGGCACTTATGAAGGTGGTGCCCTGCCATCTGCAAGCACATGGAATTAGAGGGTCCGTGTGACAATGATCTCTTGCTTCTCTGACAGTCTGAGGCTTTTCCTTGGACTTCCTCAATTGTCTTATCCTAACCCCTTCAGACTGTCTTCACTTGGCAGTCAACCCCAGTCCTCTTCCTGGGGACTGATCTCTGAAGCCTGAGCCTCAGCACCCAGCCCCCCACTCAGCATGATAGGTGCACAGACAAGCATCTCAGGCTGGAGAGTGCTGGTCAGTACTGATCTCTGTGCTGAATTCTCTTCTCCTTGCCTTCTGTGCACCTGTCGTACTTCCCTCTGAGGTTCTGAAGCTCTCCCCTGTCTCTGCTTCTGAGGGGGTTTCTGCTGCTGCTGCTTAAGTCGCTTCAGTCGTGTCCGACTCTGTGCGACCCCATAGACAGCAGCCCACCAGGCTCCCCCTTCCCTGGGATTCTCCAGGCAAGAACACTGGAGTGGGTTGCCATTTCCTTCTCCAATGCATGAAAGTGAAAAGTGAAAGTGAAGTCACTCAGTCGTGTCCGACTCTTAGCGACCCCATGGACCACAGCCTACCAGGCTCCTCCATCCATGGGATTTCCCAGGCAAGAGTACTGGAGTGGGGTGCCATTGCCTTCTCCAGAGGGGGTTTCTGAGTGTATGGAAACTTTCCCTGCTTCAGTCATCTTCCAGAGGCACAGGCCCTATTCTGATTCCTTTGTCTCTTTTTTTTCTTATTTCTTTTGCCCTATCTCATTATGTGAGATTAGCTTGACTTTGGAAGTCTGAGTTCTTCTGCCAGTGTTCAGTAAGTGTTCTGTAGGAGTTGTTGCAGGTTCAGATGTATTTTTGATGTATTTGTGTGGAGGAAGATGAGTTCTCCATGTCTTACTCCTCCACCAATTTGAAAACCCCTTCTTAATTCTATTTCTAAATAAAGTGAAAGTGAAAGTGAAGTTGCTCAGTCGTGTCTGACTCTTTGCGACCCCGTGGACTCTAGCCCACCAGGCTCCTCCGTCCATGGGATTCTCCAGGCATGAATACTGGAGTGGGTTGCCATTTCCTTCTCCAGGGGATCTTCCTGACCCAGGGATCAAACCCAGGTCCCCTGCATTGCAGGCAGACGTTTTAACCTCTGAGCCACGAGGGAAGCCCGAAAACACAGACTCTAAATAGACCTGTATACAATTGTTGATTAAACATCCCACAAACGAAAACCTAAGCTTCGACGGCTTCACTGATAGATATTATGAAACATTAAGGAAAAAATAATATCAATCCTACAAAAACTCCTCCAGAAAACAGAGGAGCCAGGTGTGTGCGCCTGTGTGCTCAGTCATGTCCGACTCTGTAACCTCGTGGACTGCAGCCCACCAGGCTCCTCTGGGAGCCTGTCCATGGGGTTTCCCAGGAAAGAATACTGGAGTGGGTTGCCATTTCCTTTTCCAGGGGATCTTCCTGACCCAGAGACTGAACTCATGTCTCCTGTGTCTCCTGCGTTGCAGGCAGATTCTTTACCCTCTGAGTCCCAAATTATTTTATGAAGCTGTTATTACCTTGATTTCAAAGCCAGGAGAAAATGTCTTAAGGAGAGGAACCAGCAAATCAACATCCTTCATAAACATGTACATAAAATTTCTTTATAGATACTTACACACCCAGTCCAGCTTACAATGATAAGGATTATGCACAATGACCAAGTGGTGTATTTCCCAGGAGAGCAAGATTGGTGTAACATCTAAAAATCAGTTAATGTAAAACACCACATCAAGAGATACCATATGATCATTCAATAGATTCAAAGAATTTGATAAAAATCAAATACTCTTTTATGGTAAAAATTCTCAAGCTGGGCATACACACTGAGGAAACCAGAATTGAAAGAGACACGTGTACCCCAATGTTCATTGCAGCACTGTTTATAATAACCAGGACATGGAAGCAACCTAGATGCCCATCAGCAGACGAATGGATGAGAAAGCTGTGGTACATATACACAATGGAGAATTACTCAGACATTAAAAAGAATACATTTGAATCAGTTCTAATGAGGTGGATGAAACTGGAGCCTATTATACAGAGTGAAGTAAGCCAGAAAGAAAAACACCGACACGGTATACTAACGCATATATATGGAATTTAGAAAGATGGTAATGATAACCCTGTATGCGAGACAGCAAAAGAGACACAGATGTATAGAACAGTCTTTTGGACTCTGTGGGAGAAGGCAAGGGTGGGATGATTCGGGAGAATGGCATTGAAACATGTATACTCTCATATAAGAAACTAATCGCCAGTCCAAGTTCCATGCATGATACAGGATGCTTGGGGCTGGTGCACTGGGATGACCCAGAGGGATGGTATGGGGAGGGAAGTGGGAGGGGGGTTCAGGATGAGGAACACATGTACACCCGTGAAGGATTCATGTTGATGTATGGCAAAACCAATACAATATTGTAAAGTAATTAGCCTCCAATTAAAATAAATAAATTTATATTTAAAAAAAAATAATAAAAAACAGTAGAAAAGACCTATGGGAAATAAAAAATAAAAGTATAAAGCATTTTTCCATTTTGTTATTTCTTTTACAAAAAATAAAAACATCCATGAAAACCCTACAACTAATGTGAGACATTTATGAAAGATTTGATTGTAAATGACTTCAATATCTAACCATTGCAATTAAGGTGAAAAAAATATTAACAGTATACTTATTCTATAGAAAGAAGTAAAATGATCTTTATTGACAGAAAACAGTATAGTCTGTGTAGAATGTCCTAAGGAATGTTATTAGTTGAAGAACTAATAAGTATACTCAAGTTCTAGGATATAAGATCAACGGCATTCCTATATGTTAGCCATAAGCTATCCAGAAACAAAGCTAAGGAATCAAGTTTAGTCATAATAGCTTCAAAAATAAGTTATTTAGAAATAAATTTTAAAAGAAATGCAAGAAAGATATGTTGAAAACTATAGAACAATGCTGAGAGAAAAAGTTCTAAATAACTGAAGAGATATACCAGGTTCATAGATTGAAAAATTCATGTTAAGAACTCAGTCCTTTTAAAATCAACCTATGTATTCAGTGCAATCTCTATTAAAATGCCAGCAGGCTTAAAGAAAAAATAGGCATGCTGATCTTAAAATGCATAAGGGAATTCAAATAATCTTGAATAACCAAAACAATTTTGAAAAAAAGAACTAATTTGGAGGACTTACACTGCCTGATTTCAGAACTTACTGTAAAGCCACTGAAATCAAGATAGGGTGGTATTGGCATAAGGATAAACATAAATAGATCAGTGGAACAGAATAGATTGCCCAGAAACAGGTTCACAGAAAACAGATGGTGGTATATAATTGATTTTCAATATAAATACCATGGAAATTCATGGTCTTTTCTACAAATACTGTTAATTAAATATTCATTTTCAAAAATACTAGGCCCTTAGCTCATGCCATACAGAAAAATTAACTGAATGAGCTAATGCTACAAAACTTCTAGAGAAAAGAATAGAAAAAAAAACCTGTATGATCTTGGGGTAAACAAAAATATATTAGATATGACATCAAAAGCCCAATTCGAAACACAAAAAAATTTGCATTGGAATTCATCAAAATTAAGATTGTTGCTCTTCAAGAGACACCACTGGGAAAATTTAAAGACAAGCCATAAATAGGAAGAGAATTGTTGTGACCCATGTATATGGTAAAAGACCTGTGTTCAGAATTTATAAAGAACTCTTAAAATTCAGTAATAAGAGGAAAACAACTAAATAATAGAATGTACAGAAGATTTGAACTGATGTTTCACCATAGATAATATATGCTAGCAAGCACATGGAAAAATGTTCAACACCATTAATCACTAGTGTAATGCGCATAAAACTGTGAGATTCCACTTTATGTAGTAGAATGACATAAATAAATGACATAAAAATAAATCATATTTTAAAAACCAACAATCTCTAAATGTGGAAAAATTGGAACTCTCGTACATTGATGGTTGCAACGGGAAATGGTATATCTAATTTGCAAAATATTTCATCAGCTTCTAAAAGGTTAAACAGAGACTTAACAAGGGCACCCAGAAATTCCGTTCCTAGATACTGACACACACAAAAATGAAAACATCTTTATACAAAGAGTTGTACCAAAATTTCATAGCAACATTAATAAAAATAGCCTCAAACTGGAAAAATCTAATAGTCCATTAACTGATGAATGAATAAAAAATTATATTTTCAGTGGAATACTATCCAGTAAGAAAGAGGAATCAACAACTACAGCATATAACATGAGCGAACCTTGAAAACACTGTTAAATGAAAGAAGCCAGATAAAAAATACTATATATTATATAAACCCATTTATATGAAATTTCTAGAAACAGCAAAACTCTGAGGCATAAAGGAGGTCAGTGGTTGCCTGAGGCTGGTGTTTGAAGCAGGAATCGCCTGCAAAAAAGGAATGAAAGAAACTTTGGGAGTATTGGAATTTTTCTAAAAATGGAATGTGGTGATAGTTGCACAACTGAGTAAATATACTAAAAGCCTTCAGATTTATCTACTAAAATGTTATGGAATGTAACTTGTACCTCAATAAAGTTGTCAAAAAAGATGTTGAAAAATCCTGCGGCTAATTATGGTAGTATGGTCTACATGCGTGATTCTTACTGATATGGTACTCACCACATTGTACTTATATGTACAAACATATGGACATATTTGCCCATCTCTATCAAAAGACTGTAAATTCTTTGTTTTATGCAGCTCCACATTGTGTCAAGCCTCCTAGAAGTATCTGTTGCTTCTGGATTTCCTTCTTCCCTTATTGTTTCCTACCTTGGTAGCCTTAATGTCTTTAATCAGAGATAAATAAATCAGGCTTACTAAGATATATATTTATTGAGGTTTATTTATTGCTATATATTCAGTTCAGTCACTCAGACATATCTGACTCTTTGGGACCCCATGTACTGCAGCACTCCAGGCTTCCCTGTCCATCACCAACTCCCGGAGTTTACTCAAACTCATGTTCTTCAAGTCGGTGATGCCATCCAACCATCTCATCCTCTGTCGTCCCCTTCTCCTCCTGCCTTCAGTCTTTCCCAGCATAAGGGTCTTTTCCAGTGAGTCAGTTCTTCACATCAAGTGGCCAAAATATTGGAGTTTCAGCTTCAACATCAGTCCTTCCAATGAAGATTCAGGACTGATTTCCTTTAGGACTGACTGATTTGATCTCCTTGCAGTCCAAGGGACTCTCAAGAGTCTTCTCTAACACCACAATCCAAAAGCATCAGTTCTTCAGTGCTCAGCTTTCTTTATAGTCCAACTTTCACATCCATACATGACTACTGGAAAAACCATAGCCTTGACTAGATGGACCTTTGTTGATAAAATAATGTCTCTGATTTTTAATATGCTGTCTAGGTTGGTCATAACTTTTCTTCCAAGGAGTGAGCATCTTTTAATTTCATGGCTGCAGTCACCATCTACAGTGATTTTGGAGCCCCCCAAAATAAAGTCTGTCACTGTTTCCATTGTTTCCCCATCTATTTGCCATGAAGTGATGGGACCAGATGCCATGACCTTGGTTTTCTGAAAGTTGAGTTTTAAGCCAACTTTTTCACTCTCCTCTTTCACTTTCATCAAGAGGCATTTTAGTTCGTCTTTGCTTTCTGCCATATCGGTGGTGTCATCTGCATATCTGAGGTTATTGATACTTCTCCCTGCAATCTTGATTCCAACTTATGTTTCATCCAGCCTGGCATTTTACATGAAGTACTCTGCATATAATTTAAATAAGCAGGGTGACAATATACAGCCTTGATGTACTCCTTTCCCAATTTGGAACCAGTCTGTTGTTCCATGTCCAGTTCTATCTGTTGCTTCTTGACATGCATGTAGATTTCTCAGGAGGCAGGTCAGGTGGTCTGGTATTCCCATCTCTTTAAGAATTTTCCACAGTTTGTTGTGATCCACACAGTCAAAGGCTTTGGAGTAGTAGATGTTTTTCTGTTATATAATATATAACAATATTAATAAAATTTAAGTGTACTATTTAATGATTTTTGACAATTGTATACAATTGTTTAACCATGACATACGTATAAGGTAGCAAATCTCCAGCACCACATAAAGTTTCCTTATAGCTAGTCTCCACTTTCATCTTCTAGCCACATAATACAATCTCTGATTTATTTTCTTTTGCCATAATTTACTGTATCATTGCCCTAAAATTTCATATACATGGAATCATATATCATGTATTATTCTGTGAATGACTTCTTTCACACTGTATAATTATTTGGAGATTAATTCATGTTGTAGTGTGTATCAATACTCCATTATTTTTTTCTGTTAAGTAGAATCTCATTGTATAGATACACCACAGTAAGTGGTGTGTAAGTAAGTAAGTGATATACTATTCACTGATTGATGGATACATGGATTTTTTTCTACTTTTTAGCTATTGTAAATAGAGTTGATATAAAAATTTGTATTTACATCTTTGTGTAAACTTATATTCTCATTTATCTTAGGAAAATACTTAGAAATGCAATTACTAGGACATATAAGTATGTGGTTAACTTTGTGAGAAACCACTGTAGTATTTTCCAAAGTTGTACCATTCTGCATTTTCACTAGCAATGTATGAGCAATAGTTGCAAATTTATAGTACAACACCACAGCCAGGATACTGACATTGAGATACCCACCAATCTTGTTGAGAGCTCCCATTTCACTTGTATTTGTGTGTGTGTGTCTGTATGTGTGCATGCTCCCGTGTGTATTTAGTCCTATGCAATTTTATTACACACGTAGGTTTGTGTATTCATTACCACAGTCAAAGTATAAAGAACAATTTCATTTCCCTCAAGGATTCTTTTATGTTGCCCTTTTATAACTACACTTCCCTCCCCCGGGCTCTCCCAACCCTCACCCCTGTCAAATAGTAATCTGGTCCCCATCTTTTTAATCTTATTTCAAGAATATTATTAAAATAAAATCACAGTATGTAACCTTTTGGGAATGGGAATGGATTTTTAAACTTAGCATAAATTCCTTGGGGTTTCATCTAAGCTGTGTATATTAATGGCTATTTCCTTTTGTTTTTGAATACTATTTCATGGTATGTATATACCACAATTGTTTAACCATTCACCCACTATAAGACACATGAGTGTTTTTCCAGTATTTGGTTACAAAGAATAAAGATGCTATGAACATTCACATACACATTTTGTGTGTAACCAAAAGGTACAGTTTCTCTAGAAAAAATGCTCCCTTTATGGATCATAACTTTTTCATGGTAAAGGGGTTTCTGTACCTCAGTGAAGCCATGAGCCATGCCCTGCAGGGCCACCCAAGACAGACAGGTCATAGTTAAGACTTCTGACAAAATGCATTCCACTGGATGAGGAAATGGCAACCCCCTCCAGACCTCTTACCAATAGAACTCCATGAAATGTATGAAAAGGTAAAAAGATATGAACCAGAAGATGAGTCCTCCTGCTCAGGTTGGAAGATATCCTATATGCTGCTGGAGAAGAGTGGAGAGCAACGACTAATAGCTACAGAAAGAATCAAGTGGCTGAGCCAAAGCAGAAATGATGCTCAGTTGTGGATGTGTCTGGTGGTGAAATTAAAGTCTGATGCTGTAAAGAACAATACTGCATAGGAACCTGGAATGTTAGGTGCATGAATGAAGATAAACTGGACATGGTCAAGCCAGAGATGGCAAGAATGAACATAGACATTGTAGGAATCAGTGAACCAAAATGGACTGGGATGGTGAATTCAATTTAGATGACCATTATATCTACTACTGTGGGCAAGAATCCCTTAGAAGAAAAGCAGTAGCCATCATAGTCAACAAAAGAGTCTGAAATGCAGTACCTGGGTGAAACTTTAAAAAATGATGAAATGGTCTCAGTTCATTTCCAAGGCAAACCATTCAGCATGACAGTAATCCAAGTCTATGCCTCAAACACTGATGCCAAAAAATCTAAAGTTAACTGGTTTTATGAAGACCTATAAAATTTTCTAGAACTAACACCAGAAAAAAAAAAAAGATGTCTTTTTCATCATAGGGGATTGGAATGCAAAACTAGGAAGTCAAGAGATACCTGAAGTAACAGGCAAGTTTGGCCTTGGAGTATAAAATGAAGCATGGCAAAGGCTAACAGTTTTGTTGAGAGAATATCCTTATCATAGCAAACACCCTTTTTCTACAATCCAAGAGATGACTTTATACATGGACATCACCAGATAGTCAATAAGGAAATCAGACTGATTTTTGTCTTTGCAACAGAAGATGGAGAAGCTTTATACAGTCTACAATAGCAAGATCTGGAGCGGACTGTGGCTCAGATCATGAGCTCCATTTGGCAAAGTTCAGGCTTAAATTGAAGAAAGTAGGGAAAACCACTAGGCCATTCAGGTATGACATTAATCCCTTACAGTGGGATGATGAATGGATTCATTGGGATTAGATCTGGTAGACAGACTGCTTGAAGAACTGTGAATGGAGAGTCATATCATTGTACAGGAGACAGTGACCAAAACCACCCCCAAGAAAAATGAATGCAAGAAGGCAAAGAGGTTGTCTGAGGAGGATTTACAAATAGCTGAGGAAAGAAGAGAAGCAAAAGGCAAGAGAGAAAGGAAAAGTTATATTTAACTGAATGTAGAATTCCAGAGAATAGCAAGGAGAGATAAGAAGGCCTTCTTAAATGCAAAAAAATGTAAAACAATGGAATGGGAAAGACTAGAGATCTCTTCAAGAAAGTTTGGAGCTATCAAGGGAACATTTCATGCAAACATGGGCATGAAACATGCAGAAACAGTAAGGACCTACCAGAAGCAGACGAGATTAAGAAGCAGTGGCAAGAATACACAGAAATACTATACAAGATAGATCTTAATAACCCAGATAACAACGACAGTGTGGTCACTCATCTAGAGCCAGACATCCTGGAGTGTAAAGTCAACTGAGCTCTAGGAATCATTGTGATTAATAAAACAAGTGGAAGTGATTGAATTCCAGCTGAGCTATTTCAAATCCTAAAAGATGATGCAACTAAAGTGCTGCACTCAATATGTCAGGAAGTTTGGAAAACTCAGCAATGGACACACGAATGGAAAATGTCAGTTTTCACTCCAATCCCAAAGAAGGGCAATGCCAAAGAATGTTCAAACTATCACAGTTGTGCCGCTTTCACATGCTAGCAAGGTTATGTTGAAAATCCTTCATGTTAGGCTTCAGCAGTATGTGAACCAAGAACTTCCAGATGTACAAGCTGGGTTTAGGAAAGGCAGAGAAACAAGAAGTCAAATTGCCAATATACATTGGATCATGAAGAAAGCAAGGGGGTTCCACAAAACCATCCACTTCTGCTTCATTGATTGCACTAAAGCCTTTGACTCTGTTGATCACAACAAACCATGGAAAATTCTTAAAGAAATGGGAATACCAGACCACCTTACCTGTCTCCTGAGAAACCTGTATGCAGCTCAAGAAGCAACAGTTAGAATTGAACATGGAACCATGGACTGGTTCCAAACTGGGAAAGGAGTACATCAAGGCTGTATATTGTCACTCTGCTTATTTAACTTCTATTAGAGTATATCATGTGAAATGCTGGACTGGATGAATCTCAAGCTGGAATCAGTATTGCTGGGAGAAATATCAACAATCTCATATATGCAGATGATACCATTATAACAACAGAGTGAAAAGAAACTAACCTCTCTTGAGGGTGAACGAGGAGAGTTAAAAGTCCAGCTTGAAACTCAACATTCAAAAAACTAAGATCATGGCATCCAGTCCCATCACTTCATGGCAGATAGATGGGGAAAAAGTGGAAGCAGTGACAGATTGAGACATCACCTTACTGATAGAGGTCCATATAGTCAAAGCTATGGTCTTTGCAGTATTCATGTACAGGTGTGAGAGTTGGACCATAAAGAAGGCTGAGCTCTGAAGAAATGATGCTCTTGAACTGTGGTGCTAGAGAGACTCTTGAGAGTCCCTTGGGCAGCAAGGAGATCAAACCAGTCAATTGTAAAGGCAATCAAGCCTGAAAACATAATGACCCCAAGCTTACAGGATGCAACAAAAGCAGTCCTGAGAAGGAAGTTTATAAAAATACAATCTTACCTCAAGAAACAAAAAAATCTAAAAGAAAACCCCCAAAAAACAAAATCCCAACAACCTTAACCTAAAGCAATGAGAGAAAGAAGAATGACAAACCACAAAATTATTAGAAGAAAAACGATCGTAAAGATCATAGCAGAAATAGTTGAAAGAAAATGAAAAACAATAGCAAAGATCAACACTAGACATAAAAATAAACTCAAAATGGATTAAAGATCTAAATGTAAGGCTGGATACTATAAAACTCTTAGAGAAAAACATAGACAAAACACACTCTGACATAAATTTCAGCAAAGTCTTTTTTGTCCCACCTCCTAGAGTAATGAAAATAAAAACAAAAATAAACAAATGGGATCTAATTAAACATAAAATGGAAACCATAATCAAGACAAAAAGACAACCTTCAGAATGGAAGGAAATATTTGCAAATGAAGTAGCTGACAAAGGTTTAAACTCCAAAATATATAAATAGCTCATGCAGCTCAACGTAAAAAAAAAAAAAAAGCAACTCAATCAAAAAAATAGAAGGTCTAAATAGACATTTCTCCAAAGAAGACATATAGATGCTCAAGCACATGAAAAGATGCTCAACATCACTAGTTATTCAATTCAGTTCAGTTGCTCAGTCATGACCAACTCTTTGTGACCCCATGAATTGCAGCAGCCAGGCCTCCCTGTCTATCACCAACTGCCAGAGTCTACCCAAACCCATGTCCATTGAGTCAGTGATGCCATCCAGCTGTCTCATCCTCTGTCATCCCCTTTTCTCCCTGGCCTCAATCTTTCCCAGCATCAGGGTCTTTTCAAATGAGTCAACTCTATGCATGAGGTGCCCAAAGTATTGGAGTTTCAGCTTCAACATCAGTCCTACCAATCAGACCCAGGGCTGATCTCCTTTAGGATGGACTTGTTGAATCTCCTTGCAGTCAAAGGGACCCTCAAGAGTCTTCTCCAACACCACAGTCCAAAAGCATCAGTTCTTTGGCGCTCAGCTTTCTTTATAGTCCAACTCTCACATCCGTACATGACTACTGGAAAACCATAGCCTTGACTAGATGAACCTTTAGTTATTAGAGAGATCCAAATCAAACTATGATAAGGTATCATCTCACACCAGTCCGAATGGCCATCAGCAAAAAATCTACAAACACCAAGTGCTGCAGCGGGTATAGAGAAAAAAGAACCCTCCAAATTCTTGGCGGAATGTAAATTGATACAGTCACTATGGAGAACCATATGGAGGTTCCCTAAAAAACTAAAAATAAAGGTGCCCTATGATATACCTTCACTGTGATCTTCCTGGGTCAGGAAGATTCCCTGCAGAAGGGAATGGCTACCCTTTCCAGTGTTCTTGCCTGGAGAATTCCATGGACAGGAGAGCCTGGTGGGCTATAGGCTATGGGGTCACAAAGAATCAGAGATGACTGAGTGACTAACACTTCCACTTTCACACTATGATCTAGGAATCCAACTCCTGGACATGTGCCCAGAGAAAACCATAATTTGAGAAGATACATGCACCCCAGTGTTCATTGCAGCACTGTTTACAATAACCAGGACATGGAAAAAACCTAAACATCCATCAATAGAAGAATGGATAAGGAAGAAGTGGTAAATATATACAATGGAATATTACTCAGCCATCAAGAGGAACAAAACTGTGCCATTTGCAGAGACGTGGATGGATCTAAAGACTGTTGTACAAAGAGAAGTAATCCAGAGAGAGAAAAACAAACATAGTATAATACTGATTATTTGTGGAATCTAGAAAAATGATACAGATGATCTTATTTACAAAGCTGAAATAGAGACACGAATGAAGAGAAATAATAAATGGATACCAAGGGGGGAGAGTGGGTGTGATGAACTGTAAGATTGGGATTGACATATATATACTACAATTATATAAAATAGATAACTAATGAGAACCTACAGTGTAGTGTAGGGAACTCTATTCAGTGCTCTGTGGAACATAAATAGGAAGGAAAACAAAAAAAAGAGGGGATATATGAATATATATAGCTGATTCATTTTGATGTGCAGAAGAATCTAACACAATATGGTAAAGCAACTATACTCCAATAAAGATTGATTAATAAATGACAGAGAATTGGTTTATACAATCTGTAGTCATTGTTGCTGTTCAGTATCTAAGTTGTGTCCGACTCTTTGTGACCCCATGGACTGCAGCACACCAGGCTCCTCTGTCTTCCAGTATCTCCCAGAGTTTGCTCAAATTCATGTCCATTGACTCAGTGATGCTATAATCCTCTGCCTCCCCTTCTCCTTTTGCCTTCAGTCTTTCCCAGCACTAGGGTCTTTTCCAATGAGTTGGCTCTTCACTTCATGTTGCAAAAGTATTGGAGTTTCAGCGTCAGCATCAATCCTTTCAATGAATATTCCAGGTTGATTTATTTTAGGATTGACTGGTTGGATCTCCTTGCTGTCCAAGTGACTCTCAAGAGTCTTCTCTAGCACGACAGTTCAAAAGCATCAATTCTTCGGTACTCAGCCTTCTTTATGGATCAACTCACATCTGTACATGACTACTGGAAAAAACCATAGCTTTGACTATACAGACCTTTGTTGGCAAAGTGATGTCTGTGCTTTTTAATATGCTATCTGGGTTTGTCATAGTTTTCCTTCCAAAGAGCAGCCATCTTTTAATTTCAAGGCTACACTCATCATCCACAGTGATTTTGGAGCCCAATAAAATAAAATCTGTCACTGCTTATACCTTTTCCCCTTCTATTTGTCATGAAGTGATGGGACCAGATGCCATGATCTTAGTTTATTTAATGCTGAGTTTTAAGAGAGCTTTTTCATTTTTCTCTTTTACCTTCATCAAGACACTTGTTAGTTCCTCTTCATTTTCTGCCATTAGAGTGGTATCATCTGCATAATCTGAGATTGTTGATATTTCTCCCAGCAATACTGATTCCAGCTTGTGATTCATCCAGCCTGTCATTTCACATGATATACTCTGCATAGAAGTTAAATAAGCAGGATGACAATATACAGCCTTGATGAACACATTTTCCAATTTGGAACAAGTTTGTTGTTCCATGTCTGGTTCTAACTGTTGCTTCTTGAGCTGCACACAAGTTTCTCAGGAGACAGGTAAGGTGATCTGATATCCCCATTTCTTTAAAAATTTTCCACAGTTTGTCCTGGTCCACATAGTCACAGGTTTGGGGTAATCAATTAAGCAGAAGTAGATTTTTTCTGGAACTCTCTTGCTTTCTCCATGATCTAGTGAATGTTGGCAATTTGATCTCTGGTTCCTCTACTTTTTCTAAATCTAGCTTGTATATCTGGAAGTTCTTTGTTCTCATGAACTAGGAAGTCCCTCCCCAGACTGGGTGGGCTGACAGCTTGATCCTGACTTCTCACCATCTAGCGCCTAGAGAAATAAATATTTGTTGTTTATAACCCACCCAGTCTATGGTATTTTTGTTGTAACATTCCAAACAGACTAAAAGAAGGACCTATGGTCATACTCTGTTTCATTTTTGTTATTACTAATTTGTGTAATTTCTGTCTTTTTTTCCTTTGTCAGTCTTGATAGAGGTTTGTCAATTTATCAATATTTTCAAGGAACCAACTTTTTTTGGTCTTGCTGAGTTTTTTCCTATTGTTTTCCTGCTTTCAATTATTGATTTCTGCTCTTATCTATTATTTCCTTGTGTTTGCTTTGAATTTATTTTGTTCTTCCTGAGTTAGGAACCTTGTGAAGTGAAGTCGCTCAGTTGTGACTGACTCTTTGCGATCCCATAGACTGTAGCCTACCAGGCTCTTCTGTCCATGGGCTTTTCCAGGCAATAGTACTGGAGTGGATTGCCATTTCCTTATTGACTTAAGACTTCTTTTTTTCTAATATAAGCATTTAGTGCAATAAGTTTCCTTTTCAGAACTATTGAGCTCCCTCCCACATATCTTAAAATGTTTTATTTTTATTTTCATTCAATTTTAATTTGTCCTACAAACATCTTATTTGACCCATAGATTATGTAGAAGTTGTTGTTTAATTTCCATGTGTTTAGAGACCTTCCTGTTTTCTTTCTGTTGTAAATTTCTAGTTTGATTCTGTTGTGGTCAGAGGATATATTATGTATGATTATAATCATTTTCAATTTGTTGAGGCTTGTTTTATGACCCAGAATATGGTCTTGGTGAATGTTTGATGGCAATGGAAAAAAATGTGTAATGTGCTGTTGTTGGTTGTAGCATACTGTATATGTTAATTAGATTCTGTTAGTTGATTGTGTTATTCTTTTATATCCTAGCTTATTTTTCTCCTCTAGTATCTCTATCAGTTGCTGCAAAGGGGTTGAAGAATCCTTATAACACAGGATTTTCCTCTTCAAACTTTAAACTCGATTATTTTTGTATCATACATTTTGAGTCTCTGTTTTCTGTTGAGCACACAATTAGAATTATGATGTCTTTCTGGTGGATTGGTCCTTTAATTACTATGAAATGTTCCTCTTCATTTTTAGTAAGTTTCTTTGCTTTGAAATCTACTTAATCTGATATTTATATAATCACTCATACCTTGTTAGAAATGTTTACATGGTATGTTATTTTCCATCCTTTTATTGCAACCCACATATGTTGACTTTAAGATGAGTTTCTTGTAAACAGACACACAGTTTATATTAATAATGTTTCATTTTAATCAGCTCAATTTCTGCCTTTTGGTGGGTATATTTATCCCATTCACATTACATTAATATATTTTTATAGTTTGTTTCCTGTTCTTCTCTTTCTTATTTCCCTTTTCAATCCTTCCCATAGATTAAACATTTTTAGGATTCCACATTGGTTTATTTATAGTGTTTTTGAGGGGGTTGTGGTATAATTTTCTCCAAGGTTGAACTAGATATTAAAATATATGAATTATTGCAGTACATTGGTATCACCATATTACCACCTTGGGTGAAGTATAGATACCTTACATTCATTTATGTCTTTTTAGAGATAACATCCCTACAAATAACTTCTCTATAATTTTTCTTTTATAATCAGTATCATATACAAAATTAATGATGAAGAGGGTATATTTAATGTAATAATTTTCTCCTATTTTAATTGCTTTTTCTTCTTTCCTGAATTTTCAGTATTCCTTATTTTATCATTTTATTTCTGTTTGAGGGAATTTCTTTAGCAATATTAAAAGTGGACTTCTGGTTGGTCTCCCTTGCTGGTACTGTTGACTACCTGATGTTATTAGTGGGAATCTTATTCAGTCCAGAAGAGAAATGTGTCTACTAGGGTTTCCTTGTGTTGATAAGTTGAGTGTTGGAGAATGCCAGGCCTGGGTCACTTTGTTCTGTTGGGTGGAAGAAGAGGTCATGAGACACCTTGCTGTAATGTTGTTCAGTTCAGTCGCTCAGTTGTGTCCCACTCTTTGCGACCCCATGAACTGCAGCACACCAGGCCTCCCTATCCATCACCAACTCCTGGAGTTCACCCAAGCTCATGCCCATTGAGTTGGTGATGTCATCCAACCATCTCATTCTCTTGTCGTCCCCTACCCTTTGTGCCCCCGTTGTTTCCCAGCATCAGGGTCTTTTCAAATGAGTCAGCTCTTCACATCAAGTGGCCAGAGTATTGGAGTTTCAGCTTCAACATCAGTCCTTCCAATGAATACCCAGGACTGATCTCCTTTAGGATGGACTGGTTGGATCTCATTGCAGTCCAAGGGACTCTCAAGAGTCTTCTCCAACACCACAGTCCAAAAGCATCAATTCTTCAGTGCTCAGTTTTCTCTATAGTCCAACTCTCACATCCATACAAGACTACTGGAAAAACCATGGCGTAACTAGACAGACCTTTGTTGACAAAGTAATGTCTCTGCTTTTCAATATGCTACCTAGGTTGGTCATAACTTTCCTTCCAAGGAGTAAAAGCCTTTTAATTTCATGGCTGTAATCACCATCTGCAGTGATTTTGGAGACTCAAAAAATAAGGTCAGCCACTGTTTCCACTCTTTCCCCATCTATTTGCCATGAAGTGATGGGACTGGATGCCATGATCTCAGTTTTCTGAATGTTGAGCTTTAAGCCAACTTTATCACTCTCCTCTTTCACTTTCATCATGAGGCTCTTTAGTTCTTCTTTACTTTCTGCCATTAAGGTGGTGTCATCTGCATATCTGAGGTTATTGATATTTCTCCCTGCAATCATGATTCCAGCTTGTGCTTCTTCCAGCCCAGTGTTTCTCACGATGTACTCTACATATAAGTTAAATAAGCAGGGTAACAATATACAGCCTTGACATACTCCTTTTCCTATTTGGAACCAGTCTGTTGTTCCATGTCCAGTTCTAACTCTTGCTTCCTGACCTGCATATAGGTGTCTCAAGAGGCAGGTCAGATGGCCTGGTATCACCCTCTCCTTCAGAATTTTCCACAGTTTATTGTGATCCACACAGTCAAAGGCTTTGGCATAGTCAATAAAGCAGAAATAGATGTTTTTCTGGACTCTCTTGCTTTATTGATGATCCAACGGATGTTGACAATTTGATCTTTGGTTCCTCCGCCTTTTCTAAAACCAGCATGAACATCTGGAAGTTCACGGTTCACGAATTGCTGAAGCCTGGCTTGAAGAATTTTGAGCATTACTTTACTAGCACGTGAGATGAGTGCAATTGTGTGGTAGTTTGAGCATTCTTTGGCATTGCCTTTCTTTTTAATCTAAATACCTTAGCACTTTCTACAAAAATAATCATGTTTTCTCCAGATAAGGAAAGTTTGCATCTACCCTTCCAGTTGATATATTTTAATTTCTTTTCCTTGCCATATTTTATTGGCTAGAACCTCAGTGTAGATTTTGAGGACTGAGAATAGACATCCTTGTTTTGTCATGATATTATCCTGTTTTAGTATTTCTAGATTTATTTTGCTAGATTTTTTTAAAAGTATATTTCATCTGTGATCATGGGGGAAGTTGGTCGATAATTTTATTTTCTCATACTGTCTTTGTCTGGTTTTTTTATAGGGTAAAACTGCTCTCATAAAGTGAGGTATTTTCCCCTATTCTTTTTTAAATTAATTTATTTTTTAATTGAAGGATAATTGGTTTACAGAATTGTGTTGGTTTCTGCCAAAAATCAGCATGAATCAGCCGTAGGTACACATGTATCCCTTCCCTCTTGAACTCCCTCCCACCTCTCTCCCCATCCCACCCTCTAGTCCCTTACTCTTACATTTTCTGAAATAGTTAATGTAGAATTCACTACTGATGCCATCTGGGTGTAGGATTCTTTGAGGGAGATTTTGACCCTAAATTCAATTTTTAGTTCTTTCATAGATAAAGCACTATTCAAATTATCTATTTCTTCTAGAGTGAGTTTTGGTAGTTTATGTCCTTCAAGGCATTTTTCTACTTAATTTGAGAAACGTATATGCAGGTCAGAAAGCAACAGTTAGAACTGGACATGGAACAACAGACTGGTTCCAAATAGGGAAAGGAGTACGTCAAGGCTGTATATTGTCACCCTGCTTATTTAACTTCTATGCAAAGTACATCATGAGAAATGCTGGACTGGAAGAAGCACAAGCTGGAATCAAGATTGCTGGGAGATATATCAATAACCTCAGATATGCAGATGACACCACCCTTATGGTAGAAAGCAAAGAGGAACTAAAAAGCCTCTTGATGAAAGTGGAACAGGAGAGTGAAAAAGTTGGCTTAAAGCTCAACATTCAGAAAATGAAGATCATGGCATCCAGTCCCATCACTTCATGGCAAATGGATGGGGAAACGGAGGAAACAGTGTCAGACTTTATTTTTCTAGGCTCCAAAATCACCGAAGATGGTGACTGCAGCCATGAAATTAAAAGATGCTTACTCCTTGGAAGAAAAGTTATGACCAACCTAGATAGCATATTCAAAAGCAGAGACATTACTTTGCCAACAAAGGTCCATCTAGTCAAGGCTATGGTTTTCCAGTGGTCATGTATGGATGTAAAAGTTGGACTGTAAAGAAAGCTGAGCACTGAAGAATTGATGCTTTTGAACTGTGGAGTTGGAGAAGACTCTTGAGAGTCCCTTGGACTGCAAGGAGATCCAACCAGTCCATTCTGAAGGAGATCAGCCCTGGAATTTCTTTGGAGGGAATGATGCTAAAGCTGAAACGCCAGTACTTTGGCCACCTCATGCGAAGAGTTGACTCATTGGAAAAGACTCTGATGCTGGGAGGGATTGGGGGCAGGAGGAGAAGGGGACGACAGAGGATGAGATGGCTGGATGGCATCACTGACTGGATGGATGTGAGTCTGAGTGAACTCTAGGAGTTGGTGATGGACAGGAAGGCCTGGCGTGCTGCAATTCATGGGGTTGCAAAGAGTCAGACATGATTGAGAGACTGAAATGAACTGAACTCAACTGAATGTGTGTTATCAGAAGTTTTCCATAATAGTCCATTATTTTATGTTTTGTGTCTGCGGAATCTGTGATCCTATCCGCTTTCTGATTTGTGATATTGGTAATTTATGGCTTTTGTCCTTTTTTTTTTTTTTGGTCAGTCTGGCTAAAATTTATTATTTTTTTATTGTCAAGTTTTTTTTTCTTTATTTTTGACATCAAATTGTCTCTTTTTTTCCTATTAATATAGTGAGTTGCTTGATTTTCAAGCATTAAATCCACTAGCATCTATACTCGAATGGCTCACTGTTGACAGACCCTACCTTTGCCCATTTTCTGGCCTTTATGAACACTACCAACAGATTTTGGCCGTTCATATTAACAGCAGCATCTTTAAATCCATTCTACAGTTGTGTGCACAGACAGAATCTTTCTAATAAAATAAAATATTAAGCTATTAAGATTATGTCATTGTTCAGCAAAGGAAATAGATTATAGCAAAGGGAAGAATATTTCTCATAATTGGGATTTTCCTCTTGTGTTTTGCTATGTACATTGGTAGCTCAGTGGAAGGAGGCAGTGATGCCAACTTGGAAACTGAATTATACAGCTCTTATAAGCACAGAATTTAATGAAAGACAATTGTTCCCTAAAAGAAGGTTAATTTATTTGCATTCTCTAAGTAATTTTTAAAGCAATAGGAAAGTGTTACATCAAACATCAATTATCTACATTTCAAAAATCTGTTTATGTCCCAGGAACAGCTCAAACAGACCCATTGAATGGCTTGAATGCTTTGAATGCAAATAGAAGAAATGATGTTGCAGTTCAACAATCTGGAGAAAAACAATTATCTTGGCTACTAGGCTTTTTATGAAGTATTTCTTTGTAGATGAATAGATTCATTGAAAGAAGAATCTTCTGTGAATCGTTTAATCCTGTCTCCACAAAGAGGCATCGTTTGCATAAATAATTTTAAGCATTCATGCTGAGTATGTATTCTAGTGCTGAATACACAAGAAATCATCTTAAATAAACCCTTCCTGAATTGAATTTATCCTGCCCTTAATTCTTCCCAGAAAAAAAAAAAAAAAGGAGTTACGCACTTTTCTTCAGCATTCCTATCTAGAAATTATATAAATTTCCCCCTGTGCTAACCTGCTTGCTTCTGGACATGTCAGTGTGGCATCCTAGTAATGCTTAACAACCAGCTCATAAAAAAAAGTTGTAATATACACTGATTTTTGTGGAGTAAATATTCCCATGGTAGCTTAATCAAGCTGCAATCCTGATTGCACTGAATACAGACTTGAGAAACAACACACAGTAGCACATCAGTATACAGTATCTCCATTACACAGATACAATAGACACAAATAATTTTAAGAACAGATATAATGATAGAACTGTAAAATAGAAAGTGATGAATTTTTGAGACTTATTGCTACTGTTTATAGAGTAATTAAATTATAACTTCACATAAGATTATTTTTAAAGATGTGTGTGCAAAACAGGCTCATAAAATTTCTGCAAATGGTTTAATAATTAGCCTCCAATTAAAATAAATTAATTAATTTTTTAAAAATTTCAGCAACTGCAACGTTTGGCCTACAAGTCAGTCTAGCACACCACTGTGAGTAACTCTGGTTGTGTTCTCTAAGGAATGAAAAGACAATGGGCCACCAATCTCCTTGGCATCAGTTTTAAATTTCCAACACTGACAATGATTTTTGAAGAAAGTGCAGACACAGTTCATAGTTGAGGGTATCTCTTTAGCTGGGACTTACTTTCTTAACCAGCAATAGATGACCAGGGCTATTTTAGGATCTCTCAGAACTGGGAGGCCTGAAGTCCAAACCCAGTTGCTGGAAGGAGATGTCCTGTCTTTCTCCTCAACACATTCACCTCAGATGTGCTGGAGGCACAGGGGCTTCTGGGCAGCAAAATCCACCAGGCCTGACACTCTGTGGGTGCCCCTTGCTGGAGCAGCCCCAGTGATAGAGGCTGCTGGACACCTAGAGGCTGCTGTGTCACCTCAGCAGTTGACGATTTGATGTGCTCTCACTGTGGTGGCAGGGCCACTCCCATCCCTGTGACAGTCTTTTGTGGGGACAGTTCTCTGGAGGGAGGGGAAGTAAATGAGAGAGACTGCCTTTGAGTACCCTGAAATATCACAGAGGGCTTTACACTCTGAGGGCAGTTTCCCACCCAGGGCCTAGGTCGCACTTAACAACCCAAATTGTGGGGACCCTGAATGTTATCTGAGAAAATGAAATATCTTCAGGTTGTTATTTTTTATATCTCACCTTTCAAAAACGATGTATGGTAGTTACCTGCAATAGTAACATCCTTCCAGCCCTGTTTGTATTTCAGAAATTACAGGTTTTGGAAGCAGTCTTAAATTTTTCTGTTTTCCCTCCTACAACCCATTCTTCTCACACACACCCACCCCCAAAACTGCTTTCTTATACACAGAGTATTTTGGAGTAACTTGCAAATCAGGTCCCATCATATCTGTGTACCATACCCCAGTGATCCTTCAGTTAGACACAAAAATAAAAACATGGCAAGAAGGGCTAATGCTTGTTGAGCACTGACTGTGTGCTGGGGCTGCTCTGAGTGCTTCAGACAGTTAATGCATTTTAATGCCCCGAACAGTCATTTGAAAGAGTTGTTCTTGTTATCTCCATTTTACAAATGAGGAACTGAGATGGAGAAGTAAAGAAACTTGCTCCAAGTCTCACAGTTAGTGATGCAGCGGAGAAAACACTTAAACCAGCAGACTCCAGCCCCTAATCTACCCTGCTGAGACCTGCATATTTATTGCCCTAGATTGTTATTTCCCAGGTATCTACTTGTTCTCTCTTGAAAGGGTCCTTATTTGTTAAACATACACTGGTTTTCTTGTAACTCTTCTCCAAGACTTGAAAAAATTATTTCCATTTCCCTCTTCTTCTGAGTTTGGAGAGATCTTTTCCCCCAATAATCATACCAAGCCTTTATTGCCTTTTACACTTAAGATTATCTGTATGCATCTGTGTCTCTGGTTTTGGTGGCTTATTTGCCTTGTGATGATTTGAAAAAGCTGATAAGAAAGTAACTTTGCTCTTCCCGTAAACATAGTTTGGTAAAGGACTATAATACAGAGGCACAGAAACCTTTTGGTGACAAGATGTAGAACTCTAGGATGAAAAGGTTTATTGTGCAGTTTGTAAAACCCCCAGGGATCACTTTTATAATATAGTCAAATTCCCACATGCTTTCTTTTTCCTTTGCATACACAAGAACTTCCTCTTTGTCCCACCAGATTCAGCCATTACCCTTTTCTACCTTGCTCTATGCGCCAAGAGATTGACGGGTGTGAACTACATCAAGTGGCTTTCCATTGGGTTATGCAGTGGGAAAAAAGGGTGGTGGAGCAGAGAGGAAAGGAAAGGACCGATGACTGCTTAGTAAATCTTTTAGCTCCATCCCTCCATAGAAGGGATGAGTCCCTCTCACCAGGACTCTGGGTTGCTTTTTCCTTCCATGTCTAGGGAGGACAACAGCCTGCTGTTTCTACCCCAAGGGAACTGCCCTATGCTTCCCACTCCCTGTTCATTTTTGTAAAGAGCCTCTTTATTAAAATCTACTCAATGTACCAATTTGACTGTGCCATATGGTTCTTCTCTGTGTGGATTCTAATCACTTTCCCTTTATCATTAGAGCAGCTGCCATTAGTTTTCTGCAGTTTTGTTTTCCTCTCTCAAAAAACGTGCTTTTAAACTTAAGTTCAGCTTCTTTAACTTCTTTCTTCAGTTCCTTACCAAAATTTACTGAAACAAGGGGTTTGCTACAAGTTACTATGTATGATTTGCAAACATAACAAAAAATCCTTATGGAGGCTCAATTAATGCAATAAATCGTATTATTAGGAAAAGGATAATAGACACAGAAAAGGCTTTTAACAAAATCTAACACACTTGCATAATAAAAACTCTTGAGGAACTAGGAATAGAAAAGAACATCCTCACCTGATAGAGGCCATCTACAAAAAAAACCACAGTTAACCTCTACTTTGGGTGAAAAACAGAATGTTCTCCTCTAAGATCAGGAGCAAGATAAGGATGTCTATGCTTGCCACTTATATTTAACATTGTACTAAACCCACTCCAGTGTTCTTACTTTGAGAATCCCTGGGACGGGGGAGCCTGGTGGGCTGCCATCTATGGGGTCACACAGAGTCAGACACAACTGAAGTGACTTAGCAGCAGCAGCAGCAAAAGATAATTAGAGAGAAAAAAAAAGAGAAACTAAAAGAGAATCCAGATTGAAAAGGAAGAAGTTAATTATCTCTATTTACAGTTGACATAATCTTGTATAGAGAAATGAATCTTTTAAAACACTATTGAATCTTTTTAAAAAACTTTAAAAAAAACTTTTAAAAAACCATTGAATCTTTTTAAAAAATTTTAAAAATCTTTCAAAAAACTATTGAATCTTTTTAAAAAACTAATGAATCTTTTAAAAAACTGTTAGAACTAAGAATTGAACTGATTAAGGTTGCAAGATAAAAGATAGATATACAAAAAATTCTATCTCTATACACTTGCAGTAGACATTCTGAAAAAAATTAAGAAAACAATTTTATTTGTAATAAAATCAAAAAGGATAAAATATTTAAGTATAAATTTAGTAAAAATATTTTTGTATTTAAGACTTGTACAATGAAATGACAAAACAGTATTGAAAGAAATTAAAGAAGATCTGCATAAACAGAAATCATGACATTGTCATGAACTAATTATTGGTAAGATGGAAATACTCTCCAACTTGGTCAGCACCATCTCTATCAAAATCTCAAGTGGCTTTTTTCCAGAAATTGACAAATTGACCTTAAAATTCATATGGAAATGCAAGGAAGCTAGAATAGTCAAAACAATCTTGAAAAAAGGAGACTGTTAGAGAAGTCACGATTCTTGACTGCAAAACTTACTAAAAAGGTATAGTATCAAAACAGTGGGGTTCTGGCATGAGGATAAACATACAGATCAACAGAGTAGAACTGAGAGTCCAGAAACATACTCTTGCACTGATGGTGCTTTTCAACAAGTACACCAAAACAAGTCAATGAGGGAAAGAATAGTCAAATTGTTCAAGAACAATTTGTGAATAATAACCACATACAAAAAATAAAGTAGATTCGTATATCACGCTGTACATAAATATTAACTAAAAATGAATCACAGACACAAACATAAAAGCTGAAACAATACAACAATTAGAAGAAAACACAGGAGTAAATTTTCATGACCTCAGTTAAGCAATGGTTTATTAGAAATGACACCAAAAGCACAAGCTTGTCATACTAAATGAAGTAAGTCAGAGAAGGAGAAATATCATATGACATCACTTAAATGTGGAATCCAAAAAGAAATGATATAAATGAACTTACAAAGCAGAAAGAGACTCACAGACTTTGGGAATGAACACATGGTTGATGGGGAAAAGGATGGGGAGAGCAGTTTGGGATGGACATGTACTCATGCTATATTTAAAATCGATAACCAACAAGGACCACATGGAACTCTGCTCAATATATGTGGCAGCCTGGATGGGAGGAGAATTTGCGGGAGAACAATTGTATGTATTGTTGCTGTTGTTCAGTTGCTAAGTCATGTCAGACTCTTTGCAAGCCCATGGACTGCAGCTCTCCAGGCTTCCCTGACCTTCACTATCTCCCAGAGTTTGCTCAAACTCATGTACATTGAGTCAGTGATGCCATCCAATCATCTTATCTCTGTCATCCTCTTCTTCTCCTGCCCTGAATATTTCCCAGCATCAAGGTCTTTTCAATGAGTTGTCTCTTCCCATCAGGTGGCCAAAGTATTGGAGCTTCAGCTTCAGCATCAGTCCTTCTAGTGAATATTCAGGATTGATTTTCTTTAGGATTGTCTGGTTTGATCTCCTTGCAGTCCAAGGAACTCTCAAGAATCTTCTCCAGCACCACAATTTGAAAGCATCAATTCTTTTTTTTTTCATTATTTATAGAATATTTTATTAGTTTCTGTAATCAAACCCATGTAGATAAGACCTTACATATTTAATACAGTGTGTTACCCCTTTACAAATGGAAAAAATTATGTTTAACATTTCTAGACCAATATGGCTGTTAATTTCTGTACAATGTCAATCCAACATGGTACAACTGGGATACTTTTTCCAAAGTTGACAGCACAGTTAAAGCTTCCATATAAAGACCTATATATAGAAACTATAAAACACTGATGAAAGAAATCAAAGAGGACACTAATAGATGGAGAAATATACCATGTTCATGGATCGGAAGAATCAATATAGTGAAAATGAGTATACTACCCAAAGCAATTTACAAATTCAATGCAATCCCTATCAAGCTACCAGCCATATTTTTCACAGAACTAGAACAAATAATTTCAAGATTTGTATGGAAATACAAAAACCTCGAATAGCCAAAGCAATCTTGAGAAAGAAGAATGGAACGGGAGGAATCAACTTGCCTGACTTCAGGTTCTACTACAAAGCCACAGTCATCAAGACAGTATGGTACTGGCACAAAGACAGACATATAGATCAATGGAACAAAATAGAAAGCCCAGAGATAAACCCACACACATATGGACACCTTATCTTTGACAAAGGAGGCAAGAATATACAATGGAGTAAAGGCAATCTCTTTAACAAGTGGTGCTGGGAAAACTAACTGGTCAACCACTTGTAAAAGAATGAAACTAGATCACCTTCTAACACTGCACACAAAAATAAACTCAAAATGGATTAAAGATCTAAATGTAAGACCAGAAACTATAAAACCCCCAGAGGAGAACATAGGCAAAACACTCTCTGACATAAATCACAGCAGGATCCTCTATGATCCACCTCCCAGAATTCTGGAAATAAAAGCAAAAATAAACAAATGGGATCTAATTAAACTTAAAAGCTTCTGCACAACAAAGGAAAATATAAGCAAGGTGAAAAGACAGCCTTCTGAATGGGAGAAAATAATAGCAAATGAAGCAACTGACAAACAACTCATCTCAAAAATATACAAGCAACTTATGCAGCTCAATTCCAGAAAAATAAATGACCCAATCAAAAAATGGGCCAAAGAACTAAATAGACATTTCTCCAAAGAAGACATATGGATGGCTAACAAACACATGAAAAGATGCTCAACATCACTCATTATTAGAGAAATGCAAATCAAAACCACAATGAGGTACCGCTTCACACCAGTCAGAATGTCTGTGATCCAAAAATCTGCAAGCAGTAAATGCTGGAGAGGGTGTGGAGAATAGGGAACCCTCCTACACTGTTGGTGGGAATGCAAACTAGTACAACCACTATGGAAAACACTGCAGAGATTCCTTAAAAAATTGCAAATAGAACTGCCATATGACCCAGCAATCCCACTGCTGGGCATACACATCAAGGAAACCAGAATTGAAAGAGACACATGTACCCCAATGTTCATCGCAGCACTGTTTATAATAGCCAGGACATGGAAGCAACCTAGATGTCCATCAGCAGATAAATGGATAAGAAAGCTGTGGTACACAATGGAGTATTAGCTGTTAAAAAGAATTCATTTGAATCAGTTCTGATGAGATGGATGAAACTGGAGCCGATTATACAGAGTGAAGTAAGCCAGAAAGAAAAACACCAATACAGTATACTAACACATATATATGGAATTTAGAAAGATGGCAATGATGGCCCTGTATGCAAGACAGCAAAAAAGACACAGATGTGTATAGTGGACTTTTGGACTCAGAGGGAGAGGGAGAGGGTGGGATGATTTGGGAGAATGGCATTGAAACATGTATACTATCATGTAAGAATCGAATCACCAGTCTATGTCCGATGCAGGATACAGCATGCTTGGGACTGGTGCATGGGGATGACCCAGGGGGATGTTGTGGGGAGGGAGGTGGGAGGGGGGTTCATGTTTGGGAACGCATGTACACCCATGGTGGATTCATGTCAATGTATGGCAAAACCAATACAGTATTGTAAAGTAAAATAAAGTAAAAACAAACTCCTAAAAATAAATAAATAAATAAAGTTTCCAAAAATTCAAATTATATATATATATTTATATAAAAAGACCAATAGCAGTATGTTATGCATCAATAGCAGCAACAGCTTTTCCAAGTTCTGCAGTCATCTGAACAAAATTATAGAGACATCCAGCACACTCCATTTAAAAAAAAAGTAAAAAAGCAAAACCTCAGAAAACAACAAAGTTACTGTTGTGGTACCTGGCACCATTTTTCTTTTTCAAATTACATTTCTCAATCATCATCTGGAAAGAAAACATTCTAGAATAACAGAATTTAAAACAGACCTGATAAAGCACGGTCACTACTACATATCATAGAGCAGGTACAAGATATTTTACATTCACAGAGGTATGACACAGTACTGTCCTACATCTATAATACTAGAGGCTATAATTAAAAAGGCATTATTTGAGACTTGATTCTACTTTTCCAGCAGAGGGCCCAAAGGATGGTTATGACACAGCTCTGGTACAGAAATGCACCTTCTTAGATAAGATTTCCTTTCTTTATTGGCATAGTTCTAGGTACTCACTGCTCTTCATGAACATCAGCTAAAAACCATTTTAAAAAATAAACAAAAACCAACCATTGGATTCACACAAAGATGACTGAAGAGAGGCAAGCAGGACTCAAACTAAGTAGCGTTTAACCAACTCCATCGTGTCTGAATGGTTAAGAGCTTCATGGAAGAAAGGAGATGCCAAGTAGCACTTCAAAGGAAAGCATCAGTTCTTAGGCACTCAGTCTTCTTTATGGTCCAACTCTCACATCTGTACATGACTACTGGAAAAACCACAGCTTTGACTATATGAACCTTTGTTGGCAAAGTGATATCTCTGCTTTTTCATAAGCTGTCTTGGTTTGTCATAGCTTTTCTTTCATGGACCAAGTGTCTTTTAATTGCAAGGCTGCAGTCACCATCCACATTGATTTTGGAGACCAAGAAAATAAAATCTCTCATTGTTTCCACGTTTTCCCCATCTGTTTGCCATGAAGTGATGGAACCAGATGCCACGCTGTTAGTTTTTTGAATGATGAACTTTAAGCCAGCTTTTTCATATGTATGGCTGAACTATCACAGCATTATTTGTTAATTGGCTATATCCCAGTACAGAATAAAACTTTAAAGAAAAACTACAGTGAGATACCACTTCACACTCACTAGAATGACCATAATAAAATAAAAGACAATAGCAAGTGCTGGCAAAGATATCGAGGAATTGGAACCTTCTACATTACTGGTGAAAGTGAAAGTGAAGTCGCTCAGTCGTGTCCGACTCTTTGCAACCCCATGGACTGTAGCCTATCAGGCTCCTCCGTCCATGAGATTTTCCAGGCAAGAGTGCTGGAGTAGGTTGCCATTTCCTTCTCCACATTACTGGTAGGAATGTAAGATAGTAAAGCCATTATAGAAAAGAGTTTGGTAGTTACACAAAATACTAAACTATCTGACTCAGCAATTTAGATTTATACCTAAGAGAACTGAAAATCATACAAAAGCTTGTACAAAAATGTGAATAGCTGCATTATTTATGGCAGTCAAGAAATGGAAACAACTCAACTGTCCATCTACTGACGTACACATAAATGTGGCATATTCATACAAGGGAATACTTTTGCCATAGAAAGGAATGAAGTAACAACACTTTTTTCCCCATTAATTTTATTTATTTTTTACATTTTTAAATATAAATTCATTTATTTTAATTGGAAGTTAATTACTTTACAATATTGTATTGGTTTTGCCATATATTGACATGAATCTGCCCCGGGTGTACATGTGTTCCCCTGCCTGAACCCCACTTCCACCTCCCCATCCCATCCCTCTGGGTCATCCCAACACAGATGAACCTTGAACATATTATGCTAAGTGAAAGAAGTCAGTCAAACAAGCCTACATATTGTATGATGCCATATATATGAAATGCCTACGAAAGGCAAATTACAGAAGCAGAAAGTAGTTTAGTAGTTGCTCAGGGCAGGTAGGTGAGTAGGAGTGGGATGAAGAGTGATTACTCATGGATACATGGATTCTTTAGGGGAGGGGCATGAAATATTCTAATTAGATTGTGGTGATGGTTGTACAATTTTGTCAATATACTAAAATCATTGATTTGTACACTTTAAGTTGATGAGTGTACCATGTTGAATTGTATCTTATTTAGGAGAAAACATTTCAGAGGTCTCAAGCTTGTTGATTTTAGTCCCAAACCAAGTTGTTTGTCTTCCTTGTTAGATGTTCCCCAAAGCCTGGATGACTTCCTACACAGTTGTGTTATAGTTGAGGATGCAGACCTTGATCTTTGGTGGTGGCTCAGATGGTAGAGTCTGCCTGCAATGTGGGAGACCCAGGTTTGATCCCTGAGTTGAAAAGACCCCTTGGAGAAGGAAATGGCAACCCACTCCAGTATTCTTGCCTGGAAAATCTCATGGATGGAGGAGGCTGGTGGGCTACAATCCATGGGTTTGCGGAGAGTCAAGACACGACCGAGCGACTAACACATCCAGATCATAGAAACATTCCTTTTTTCCTTACAAAAGACCCTTTCTTTAACCTGATAGCTCAGTTGTTAAATAATATGCCTGCAATGCAGGAGACCCCAGTTCAATTCCTGGGTTGGGAAGATCCCCTGGAGAAGGGATAGTCTACCCACTCCAGTATTCTTGGGCTTCCCCTGTGGCTCAGCTGGTAAAGAATTTGCGTGCAATGTGGGAGACCTTGGTTCGATCCCTGGGTTGGGAAGATCCCCTGGAGAAGGGAAAGGCTACCCACTCCAGTATTCTGGCCTGGAGAATTCCTTGGACTGTATAGTCCATGGGATCACAAAGGGTAGGACATGACTGAGCGACTTTCACTTTAACCTGAAGGTCTGCAGGATCTAGTCAGGCTTCCAAGTGTCCTGCAGTCTCATGTTATATTCAGTACCTCTGAGCAGCTCTGTGTTGGATGGGCAATAGATTCTCCAATTTCCTTCAAGATTTTCTTAAACTGTATCATACACATACTTCAGTATGTACTGGTGACCACATGGGTTTCTGAAGGCACAGACTAAATAGGGAGTACCAACCTGGAGTATCCCTGTCTGTGAAGGTATTTTTCAGGGAATAGTATTACTCTAGCATGAAAATATGCATGTCAAACAGTTATGAGGTGAAGTGCACTATGCACGTAGAGGCAGGAGAGGGCAGGGCTTGAGCACAGCAAGGCTTTTCAGCCCTGGCAACTTGCTCATTGCTTACTACCACTGAGGATATTTCAATTGCAAAGTCTGAGAAGCTCCATTAAGTTGTCTTCACAGAATAACTAACTCCCCAAATGAGAAAGCTGCACATTAGTAACATGCATTGAAGATCTTAGGAAACATTTATCAAGTCACCACTAAATACTCTCTATATAAAACTGTAATTTCTATTGTATGTCATTTAACTATTATTTAAGAATGTCTGTTCATGGTGAAATGTTTATCATTCCAATATTTAACTAAATTTCATTTCATGGTTTAAAGCATTCCTTGATTTGACTTGTCTTTATGCAAAAATGATCAACCCCATTTTTGCTTTCCAACTGAGTGGAAATATGCAAATGTTTTGATTAAATGATAAACTAAACAGTTTTGCCAGAAGCAGCTATTTCCATGGGAGGCAATGCTACTAAATTATCCAAGTAAAATGGAATGATGCCAATTGCTGGCAGATGTAGGGAAACTGATAGAAGCTTCCAAATGTGGCTATTATCAAACAGTCCCAAAAAAGAGAGAAAGAAAGAACACTCTCCACCCCTCTTAAAAAAAATTTAAGAAAAAGTTGTTAAACATGGTCCCAAGTCATGTTGGCCTATTTGTTTTGTATCTCTCATCTCCCATCTAAGTTTTACGAAACAGTAAGTAAGTCAAGTCGCTCAGTCGTGTCCGACTCTTTGCGACCCCATGGACTATAGCCCACCAGAGGCAGCCTCATTTCACACATTCTGAAACTTACCTTCAAAGTTTGTTCCTTTCCATTTGGAATTCACTTTCCTATAGTGTCTTAAAGCTGGTCATTGGCATCCAACCAGCGCATAAGAAACTTTTCAATCCAAATGTAATTAAAACACTCTGCATTTGCAATGAAAAGTATAGAAAACCACAGCAAAATCAGCAATTCAGACAGAAAAAAGTAAAAATGAGAAAAGCAATAAAAATGTAAACTATCCAAAACACTAGTAGCTAAACTATACCTCTAATATTGGAACATTCAAGTTATTTCCATTTTTAAAGGAAAACAGAACTTACAACTGATACGTTCCTGTGTATATCTTTGCACTCTTTTCTAATTATTTTCATTGTGAGGTTGTAATTAAACATTTTTTGTAAACAACACAAGAAATGCTGATGATACTTACTATGCAAAAAAATTGCATGGCAAAAATATCATAAGTCAAAGGATAAGTGATTAAGAAACATATTTGACAAATAAAGAGCTAATAATCTCCATCTACAAAAACTCTTAAAAATTAGTAAGAAAAAGATTTCAAAATCTCGGTGTGACAAAGATAGGAATAGACAATTTTGAAAACAGGAAAGAGTAATGACCCATAAAGATATGAAAATTTGATTCATTAATTTGACTTTTAGCCAGAGAAATGAAAATTCAGGTCATCATAAGATACTAATTTCATCTCGTATATTAGTTCAAAATTAAGAAAAAACAGTAACATCCTAGTATTGGCAAGGATTTAAAAGAAAGGGCACTTGTGTACTTTGGAACAATTACCACTATTTTGGAAAGCAATCTGACAAAATCAATTAAACAGTTAAAATACATGCTCACTTTGACCCAGCAATCTCACTTCTTGGAATTTATCCTATAAAATGAGGCTGTCTATGGCACCACTTTTTGGCTTGACAAAAATAAACTACAAGAAGTGTGAAAGACAATTTGCAGAGAAACATATGTAGTCTAAGTCCAGTTTTGTAAAACATAAAATGATTTTGTAAAACATTATCACTAATTTGTGTGAAGTTTGTGAAATGCCTGGAAAAAGGCATACCTGGCTGTTAGATGTGAGAGGTGGTACCTTAATTCAAAAAAACCAAGCCTAGATGATGATGATTTTACTGTGAGCACAGATTATTTTTTTAAGTCTTTATTGAATTTGTTACAACATTATTTCCATTTTATGTTTTGGTATTTTTGGCCTCCAGATATATAGGATCTTAGCTTCCTGACCAGGGAATGCACCCCCTGCATTGGAAGGTAAGGTCTTAACCATTGGACTGCCAGGGAAGTCCTACAGGTTACTTTGTAACTGAACCTTTTTAAAGAGCTCCATCACTTCATGGGAAATAGATGGGGAAACAGTGGAAACAGTGTCAGACTTTATTTTTGGGGGCTCCAAAATCACTGCAGATGGTGATTACAGTCTTGAAATTAAAAGACGCTTACTTCTTGGAAGAAAAGTTATGACCAACCTAGATAGCATATTCAAAAGCAGAGACATTACTTTGCCAACAAAGGTCCGTCTAGTCAAGGGTATGGTTTTTCCAGTGGTCATGTATGGATGTGAGAGTTGGACTGTGAAGAAAGCTGAGCACCGAAGAATTGATGCTTTTGAACTGTGGTGTTGGAGAAGACTCTTGAGAGTCCCTTGGACTGCAAGGAGATCCAACCAGTCCATTCTGAAGGAGATCAGCCCTGGAATTTCTTTGGAGGGAATGATGCTAAAGCTGAAACTCCAGTACTTCGGCCACCTCATGTGAAGAGTTGACACATTGGAAAAGACTCTGATGCTGGGAGGGATTGGGGGCAGAAGGAGAAGGGGACGACAGAGGATGAGATGGCTGGATGGCATCACCGACTCGATGGACCTGAGTGTGAGTGAACTCCGGGAGTTGGTGATGGACAGGGAGGCCTGGCATGCTGCGATTCATGGGGTTGCAAAGAGTAGGACATGACTGACCGATTGAACTGAACTGAACTGAACTGAACTGAAAGAGTTGAAAGAGTTTGAACCTAGAATCGGATGAAGAACTTCCAACACTTGGGCACGGGTTACAGGGCACAGAGAGCTTCATCATCACCCCAAGGGGTGCACGTATGGCCACCACCTCACTGGGTAAGGGCTGTGGGGCCCAGCTGGCACAATCTCCTGGCTGGAAACCCTTTTGTCCTATATCTGGGTTCCTGTTTCCCTTCCTCTGTTTCTTCTCCTGAAGAGTCCCCAGGAAATCTTCACCTGCTGCATCCTCTCCTGAATTACAGGCTTTGCAAAGGCTATGTGAGGCTCCTAGGCACCCTTCCCAGTTTCTGTGGGTACAGAAGTTAGGAAGGCTCTCTCCTCTTTCCCTCCTGCCCATCTTGTCCTCTCCTTTCCTGACCATCCTATGGCCAGTGTCCTAGGATCTGGGACTGGGCTCAGCATCCACAGGATAAAAACAGAATGTGGGGGGACCAAAGTAGTAGCCCTACTCAAAATCAGAAAGCATGGAGGCTAGAGCAGAAAGATCTCAGCAAAAGTCCATAGTGGCAGGAACCAGCAGGAATCAGAGTACTAGGACCATTCAGCCAGCTGAAATGAAGGCATGGAACATCTGTTTCTTTCTGTCCCTCCTGTCCCTCTTTGCAGGTCAAGTGCTGGCTGCCCACATTACTCAGCTGTCTGCCTGAGTGTTGCCTGGGTGGTGATCACTGGAACTGCAACATTCTGGGGTGACATTGGTGACTAAAAATAGTTACCAAGCCTGGGTACTTAAAAATCATGATGTATCTCTAGAGAAAAGACTCCTGCAGCCTCTGACCTTGAAGTGGGGATCCTAGGGAGCTAGAACGAGCAGCCCTTCAGTCTCTCCAGGCTGGAAGCAAAACAGAAGCCTCTTAAAGACCCCAGAGGTGTTTTTTCCCCAAGATTTCTTGGTGTGGACCATTTTAAAGTCTTTTTTGAATTTGTTACAGTATTGCTTCTGTTTTATGTTTTGTTTTTTTGGCCCTGAAGCATATGTGATCTTAACCTTCCAACCAGGAATCAAACCTGCACATCCCCTCCACTGGAAGGCAAACTTTTATCCCCTGGACCATGAGGGAAGTCCCCTAAAGGTGTCTTAAAAAAGAACATCATTCTCTGTATGTGAGCTGTGTGGCTCATCAGAGACTTTTCCTGGAGTGTATGGAGAAGTGGGCAGCTGTCCTGCTAACTAACTGCCTATACCCACTCCATTAAATCCTTCAAAGGATGGGCTTAAGCATAAATGAATGACAAGAGAGACTTTCATTCCAGTTGTGTTACTTTTAGTCTTTTCCATGTCACACTCTGGAACCACACAGCACAGACTCTGGAACCAGACTGCACAAGTTCAGTCAGTTTAAGCCCAGCCACAACCACGATGGTCTGAGACATTTCTCTGAGCTGCAGTTCCTCAACTGGAAGTGGGTTTAATAGCTGCACTTAAATGAGTTACCAGACTTCGCTCGTGGTCCAGTTGATAAGAATCCACCTGCCAATACAGGAACATGGGTTCAAACCGTGGTCCAGGAAAATTCAATGTGCCATGGAGCAACTAAGCCCTTTTACCACAACTACCGAGCCACCACTCGCTCGGTGGTGCGAGCTGCAACAACTGAAGCCGGTGAGTCTAGAGCCCATGCTCTGCAACAAGAGAATCCCGTGCACTGTAACAAAGAGTAGCCCCTGCTCACTGCATCTAGAGGAGGACTGCATGCAACAACAAAGACCCAGTGCAACCAAAAATAAGTAAATAAATATATATTTAAAATGACTTACCACATTTGATGTACACAGCACCCAGGTGCTGCAGAAGCATCAGCTGCCATTCTTATTTCTTCAGTGGTAACATACGTTACCTGCTCATTTATAAGATATAATTGGAGAAGCTTTAAAAAAATTGTGTGTGTGCACTGAGTCCTTCTATTTCTAGCATTGTGCATATTATTTACATGTTATTTCTACTTTTTTTTATAACAGCTCTCTAAAAGAGTATCATTATTTTTATGTTACATAATAAAATTAGTGAGGAAGCTGGGATTCAGGTCTGTTCAGACCCCAATTTTTGCCCCCATTTCTCACTCTGCTCTGCTGCCTCTCCATCATCAACACTGAAAGCGTGCGGATGTTGCTCATGTGTGTGAGGTGTAAGGCACGATACTGCTAAGAAGTACAAATGCCTGGGGTGATAATCTCCAACTCCTGCCTCATTCCCAAGTATTTACTAATGAGCTGGCAATAAGAGAAAATTCTCTCCTTCACAGAATTTTCATGATAGTGATCAGAGATTGGCGGGAAATGGAAACAGTGACAGACTTGATTTTCTTGGGCTCCAAAATCACTTTCTGTGGATGGTAACTGCATCAACAAAAGACACTTGCTCTTTGGAAGAAAAGCCATGACAAACCAAGGCAGTGTGTTAAAAAGCAGAGACATCACTTTGCCAACAAAGGCCCATATAGTCACAGCTATGGTTTTTCCAGTAGTCAGGTAAGGATGTGAGAGTTGGACCATAAAGAAGGTTGAGCACTGAAGAACTAATGCTTTCAAGTTGTGGTGCTGGAGAAGACTCTTGAGAATCCCTTGGACTACAAGGAGATCAAATCAGTTAATCCTAAAGGGAATCAATCCTGAATATTCATTGGAAGGACGGATGCTGAAGCTGAATCTCCACTACTTTGGCCACCTGATACAAAGAGCCAACTCATTGGAAAAGACCCTGATGCTGGGAAAGATTGAGGGCAGGCGGAGAAGGGGCAACAGAAGATGAGATGATTGGATGGCATCACCAACTCAATGTACATGAGTTTGAGCAAACTCTGGGAACTAGCGAAGGATAGGGAAGCCTGGCATGCTGCAGACCACGGGGCTGCAAAGAGTCGGACATGACTGAGTGACTGAACTGAACTGATCAGAGACAGATAATATACAATTAAATAATTTAAATGTGTCTTAATAATATGCAAAATGGTAACAATGCTATGGAGAAAATAAACCAATGGAGAGGAGCAGAAAGTTTAGAGTGGGGTGCAAGGAGAGGTGATTTTTAATTTTAACTATAAGAGCCACATCTAAATTATTTTCTGATAATCTTGGTGGTGAACTCTAAATGGTATAGAGGCTGCGAGAGGTGATGACTGGTGTTTGCAGTCGTGACCTAGAGCTTCAGTCTGCTACACAGTTTCCACCAGTCACATGTGGGTAAATTATTTAACATCAAGTAAAATTTAAAATGCAAGTCCTCAGTCTCACTCAGTTCAGTTCAGTTCAGTCGCTCAGTCGTGTCCGACTCTTTGCAACCCCATAAATCGCAGCACGCCAAGCCTCCCTGTCTATCACCAACACCCGGAGTTCACTCAGACTCACGTGCATCAAGTCAGTGATGCCATCCAGCCATCTCATCCTCTGTCGTCCCCTTCTCCTCCTGCCCCCAATCCCTCCCAGCATCAGAGTCTTTTCCAATGAGTCAACTCTTTGTGTGAGGTGGCCAGAGTACTGGAGTTTCAGCTTTAGCATCATTCCTTCCAAAGAAATTCCAGGGCTGATCTCCTTTAGAATGGACTGGTTGGATCTCCTTGCAGTCCAAGGGACTCTCAAGAGTCTTCTCCAACACCACAGTTCAAAAGCATCAATTCTTTGGTGCTCAGCCTTCTTCACAGTCCAACTCTCACATCCATACATGACCACTGGAAAAACCATACCCTTGACTAGACGGACCTTAGTTGGCAAAGTAATATCTCTGCTTTTGAATATGCTATCTAGGTTGGTCATAACTTTTCTTCCAAGGAGTAAGCATCTTTTAATTTCATGGCTGCAGTCACCATCTGCAGTGACTAGTCACATGGAAAGTCCTCAACAGCCACATGGCCTAGATGGTGTATGTTTAGAACATTCTTATCATTGCAGAATGTTCTGCTGAATGGTATTGAACTCAAGTAAAGCAGCCAGATGCTGCAGGAAATGAGCAGAATGCTTAGCGTCATGCTAGAGAGATTTAGTGAGAATGAGGTCAACATAACATTCATGGAGAAGATAGTTTCCCCCTCCGTAATATCTCCATGCACTTTCAGGAGATACTATCAGTTAGTTCATTCGCTGTTGTATCTGACTCTATGCGACCCCATGGACTGCAGCATGCCAGGCTTCTCTATCACCAGTTCCTGGAGCTTGCTCAAACTCATGTCCATCGAGTTGGTGATGCCATCCAAACATCTCACCCTCTGTCAGCCCCTTCTCTTGCCTTCAATCTTTCCCAGCATCAGGGTCTTTTCCAATAAGTCAGTTCTTCAGATCAGGTGACCAAAGTATTGGAGCTTCAGCTTTAGCATCAGTCCTTCCAATGAACACCCAGGACTGATTTCCTTTAGAATGGCCTGGTTGGATCTCTTTGCAGTACAAGGGACTCTCAAGAGTCTTCTCCAACTCCACAGTTCAAAGACATCAATTCTTCAGCACTCGGCTTTCTTTATAGTCCAACTCTCACATCCATACATGACTACTGGAAAAACCTTAGCTTTGACTAGATGGACCTTTGTTGGCAAAGCAATGTCTCTGCTTTTTAGTATGCTATCTAGGTTGGTCATAGTTTTTCTTCCAGGGAGAAGCGTCTTTTAATTTCATGGCTGCAATCACCATCTGCAGTGATTTTGGAGCCCAACAAAATAAAACCTGTCACTGTTTCCATTGTTTCCCCATCTATTTGCTATGAAGTGATGGGACCAGATGCCATGATCTTAGTTTTCTGAATGTTAAGTTTTAAGCCAGTTTATTCACTTTCCTCTTTCACTTTCATCAAGAGGCTTTTTAGTTCCTCTTCACTTTCTGCCATAAAGGTGGTGTCATCTGCATATCTGAGGTTATTGATATTTCTCCTGGCAATCTTGATTCCAGCTTGTGCTTCATCAAACCCAGCATTTCACATGATGTACTCTGCATGTAAGTTAAATAAGCAGGGTGACAATATACAGCTTTGATGTACTCCTCTCCCAATTTAGAACCAGTCTGTTGTTCCATGTCCAGTTCTAACTATTGCTTCTTGACCTGCATACAGATTTCTCAGGAGGCAGGTATGGTGATCTGGTATTTCCTTCTCTTGAAGAATTTCCCACAGTTTTTTGTGATCTATACGGTCAAAGGCTTTGGTGTGATAAAGCAAAAGCAGATGTTTTTTTTAGAATTCTCTTGTTTTTTCAATAATCCAACGGATGTTGGCAATTTGATCTCTGGTTCCTCTGCCTTTTCTAAATCCATCTTGAACACTGGAAGTTCACAGTTCATGTACTGTGGAAGCCTTGCTTGGAGAATTTTCAACATTGCTTTGCTGGCGTATGAGATGAGTGCAATTTTGCAGTAGTTTGAACATTCTTTGGCATTACCCTTCTTTGGGATTGGAATGAAAAGTGACCTTTTCCAGTCCTCTGGCAATATAGGAGATACTATAATGATATGCTTTTGCCTTTTTTCAAACAACTATAATACAAAACAGCACAAATATATCCATCTTCAGGCAAAACTTTTATTTAGTTAACCTGAGTTAAAATCACCACTATATCCTTCCTCCCCTTTCTCTTCAATATCATCATCATCACCAGTCAGCAGTATTATCATACCTTTGACCACCAAGCCTCTTGGCATGCTTTGATTTTCTAAGTAGTTAATGGAGTGAATGGAAATTTATAGAAAATAAATAATTGGTTGAATAAATATTGGTTTTACAATAACCCAAGATACTTTGTTAAGAACAGAAAAACAATGGTAGAATAATGTTTAAAGTAAAATATTAGTAAATATAACGCATGATATTTGGCTGGATCCTGGATCAACAACAAAAATCATCCCTGAAGGACAAATAGAAAAATGTTAAATCACACCAAACATGTAAGGAAAGACAATAGTATTGTTTAAATGTTAATTTTCCTGAGTGTGACAATTACTTGATTTCTGTTGGAATATAAATGATAAAGTATTCAAAAGTGAAGTGTCATAATATTTATGATTAACTCATTAACTCAGGTGGTTCCTCAAAAAATATCTGTGATTAACTCAGATAGTTCATCATTTGTGTGGATATGTGTGCATATAAAATAAGAGCTTTGCCTGAAGGTGTGTCACATATATATGTATTTAGCACAAACACTGCAAAATACTAACAACTGATGAATCTAGGTGAAGGATATGTAGATATTCATTTGAATATTTTTGCAACACTTCTGTAGGCTATTTCATAATAAAAGATTGGAGAGAAATTAAAGGATTATTTAAATGAGGTAATAAGAATGGCTCTCCATTAAAGAATGACCATGCCTATAAGCTTTTAAAAAGATCTAGTGAACAAATATTGTCTATCTTGTACATTTTATTTCATTTTTTTTCAACAGAACATTTTTCTCCTTTTCAAAACATTGGTCCCAGTTTAAACTGGATATATTTTGTGCTTGAATTTAAAGTTTAATTTACCCAAATATTTTTGTGTAAACTTAATTTTCAATGAAATCTTAACTTTCGGGATAAAATCTCAGCATGTCAGAATCAGACCCTTGGGCATCTGAACTACAAATCTCTGTAAGTGTAGTCATTCGTTTCTGGAGGAATCAGTACATTTCCACAGCCTCTGAGGATTTCAAGAATAAGCGTTCTGCACACACAAATGCTGAGGGGCATCTAGAACCACGTTTCAGCCTCCACGGGCCACACTGAGCCAGAGGACAGCAGAAAAGAACCTCGGGTTGTGGTGCAAAAGCAGGTTAAGAAAACTACTCCCTTCCGTTTGCATCACTTAGGACTCTGCTACAAGTGCCAGAAAACTTGCCTAAAACTGAATTAAGCAAGAAAAGAAATGGCTCAGAGGAGGATATGCAGATTCCATTGCTTATGTGACAAGAGCTCAGTGTCACTCTGCCTGTCAGCTCTACCTCCAACCCCCACCCCACACCCCCAACTCCATCCTCAGGTGCTTCTCTCACTGAAGCAGCAAGCAACGTGCGGCATAGTATGTGAAAATCCAGGACCGAGCAGCTAAACGCTCCGCCCCAGAAGTGCCCAGAGGTCTCGTTGGCTCTCAGGGTGTCATGTGACCCACGCTGACCCAATCACTGTGAGAGAGCAAGTGAGTGCACAGCACTTCCTGGAGGCTGTGCTGATTGGAGAAAACACACACTCCTCGGCTTCACCACCCAGTGGTCTGAGATCGGGGTCTTGTGTGTCCCTTAGTGTCCACTAGCAGAAGTGGGGTGCATGACATTTCTGGAAATCACACCAGTGTGGAAATCATTTGGATAACTTTAAGTCAGGGGGCATGCAACCTGGGATAGAAAAGGAAGAGAGCTTCAGGTAGAAAGAAGAAACATCTTAGTCTTCTTTCTCTCCTGAAGTATTGCGAATTTATAGAAGATGAATTCTTCCTCTCCATATGGATAAAAACTCCTTTTTGTTTAAGATCCTCACCCACTTAGATTTGGGACAAAAGTGGCCTCTCTTTTCAATGTAAGGACATTGGAACAGAAAATTCACTAACATTTCTGATGTGGTTCCCTGGTGGCTCAGAGGGTAAAGAATCTGCCTGCAATGCAGGAAATCCAGGTTCCATCCACTTGTCGGATGCCTGGAGAGGAAGGCAACCCTCTCCAGTATTCTTGTCTGGAGAATTCCATAGACAGAGGAGACTAGCGGGCTACTGTCCATAGGATTGTCTAGAGTCAGAAACAACTGAGTGACTACCACTTCATTTTCATTTTCCCCACACTGAATACCACCCCACCCTACCCCCGTTATGTATCCACTGGGAGCTTCAGATAGTTTCTGGAGTGGAAAATTTTAAGTGTGGAGTCCTGCGCTGTCCACCCCCACCTTTGTCAGCAGCTTTATTGTGGAGGATTCAAAACAGTGTGTTGACTGAACTAGGCACATAGCGAAGCAGGCCTGATGGGTGTCTAATGTTTGTTCCTCAAGAAGTACATCCTGAGATCAGGCTCTGAGTACAACGGAGGTACTGGGTGTTGCTCCCAGGAAGCACAGATTAGGGCGGGGTAATTGAGACACAAAGAAGGAAGCCAGTCCAGGGTGCTGTTGAAGTTATTGCTGTAGACAGTGGTGGCTCAATCACACTGACCTGTAGGTGGGAGGAAAGTACAGAACTTCTCCTTGGATTAAAGAACCAAGAATCTTAATTTACCAACTCTTGGTGGTTCATTTTCGGTGTCTCCGTCTCCCTGTCACTTTGGACCAGTCCTGTGTGCAGGTGTTAAACACACAGGGTCCTCAGATGGAGAGGTGTGGATGCTTCTGTAAGAACCCACCAGTGCGCATGATTCTGGTGAGTGCCATGGGGCACTGACTCAATCACTATAGGAAATGTCATCTTGGGTACTTGTTGGAAGCATTATTTTATGGATACTCTTGTCTAACAATTCTACCGTGGTGTTAGCAGTAAAGAATCCGCCTGCAATGCAGGAGATGTGGGTTCAATTCCTGGTTTGAGAAGATCCACCCCACCCCCACCCCCACCGGAGTAGGAAATGGCAACCAACTCCAAGTATTCTTGCCTGGAAAATTCCATAGACAGAGAAGCCTGGCAGGCTACAGTCCATGGGGTTGCAAAGAGTCAGACATGACTGAGCACACAGACACAGACATACAGTGAGCCTACCGTGAAGAAATAGTTGCATTCAGAGCAGGCTGTCTGGTCCCCTGAGCACTGGAAACATCTTTCACAGGCCCAGATATCACACAATTCACAAAAAGCCAAGTGACAAATTAGTAACTAGAGCAGAGAGCTGAACACACAGGAACTGGCTACTATAGCTGACCTCGCTAGCTCGGGGAGTAGGTGGTGACAGTGTCCCAGATTTGCATTCTGCAATTTCCCAGATCACATGTAGGGGAGAAATCGGAATGACCAACCTGAGTAAAATCTTGAATATGTTCACTTTCTTGCAGAACAGGGTTACCAAAGAGGCAACTGCAAGTGGAAATGTGCTAATAGTTATGAATTCTTATGCAACCTAGGGACGAAAGCCAACTTGGTAAAAGAATTTGGGGCCCTCAGCAAGTAGATAGAGAAAGAAGGCTTGGTATCTTTCTATTTACCATCCAGCTATAGCAGAATGGGGGCCTTCCCAGATGGCACCAGTGGTAAAGAGCCCATCTGCCAATGCAGGAGATGCAAGAGTTGTGGGTTTAATTCCAGGGTCAGGAAGATTCCCTGGAGGAGGCCTAGAGAATCCCATGGACAGAGGAGTCTGGCAGGCTACAGTCCATAGGATGGAAAAGAGTCAGATGTAACTTAATACCCATGCACACATGGCAGAATGGAATACTGGCACTCTCTAGATGAATAGAACTGAGTTTAAACTCACCTCTCATACTTGCCATGGATCTTTGGAGTTAGCATTCATCCTCTTTGAATTTTAACTTTCTCATCTGAAAAACTGGGATGTAATAAGTTACCATATAGATTTGAATGAGATGGCATATGTAAAGCACTCACATTAAAGAAACTCAGTGACTGAAAGGGATCACCAGAGGAAAGCCCAATTACAGGTTCTATTACTGGCTACCCTGAGTGTCAGTGGCCCTTCTGCTTCTGTAAGAAGGCTAGGGAAAAGGAAGAAAAAAGAAAGAAAAAATAGACACTCACAAGGGGAGAAACTAAGATGCCCTAGGGAGATAGTTGACTTTTGGCAGGCTATTAATATTGTAGAGCTATTACTGTATGTGGAGTGTGTCCATTTTCTTGGCACATGTTGAATTTTACATCCCCTCTAGTGTACTGCTAAGTGGACAGGGTGGGAAAGGGATGGGAAGGCCAAGAAAGAGCTATTATGGGTGAACCCTTTCCCACTCACCCAAAAGGACTTGAGGAATTGTCAGAGTCTGAATCAGTGAGCCAGCTTAGCATCTCACCACGTGAACATCTTTGGCTGAGGCCACAAAAATCTTGACTTTGTGCTTTAAATAGAGCACTGATTCAGAAGCCTCCCTGATAAGAGACTAAAATGAAACAGCAAATTGTGCTGTCACAAAAGACGACGGAGGATTTTAAAGATCTATTTTGGGGGTCACTTCTCTCTTCTCTTTGGAGGCTGAAAGAGCTCATGGCATGTGAGCTCAGGGCCTGTGTTCTGGCGGCTCTGAGGGGCAGGAGTTTTTTCATGTGCTGGTGAAGTCTAATCACTCGGTGTACTTTTCCTTTATTGTTGAGCTTAGTGGCTAAAGACCTTTACTGCTGTTGCCACGTGAAATCTTCAGTCATTTGGAAGTCACAGGCTCTATAATAATCTATGTCAGGAGACCTGATACAGAATGGAGTTATGTGACAGTAGCAAATGTCATGCCCAGAAATTGGAATTTGGAGGCAAAAGCTATGGGTTAATAGTTTTCTAGAAATCCAGCATTTGTTGATTTGAACCCAATGCTTCCCCCTCCAGAAATAGCACAATAGAGAAAGGCAGCTTTTTACCAAGTAATCCTGCATCTGTCAGAATGATACGGAGTAGATTGTCTTCCAGTATGTCCCCAGAGACAAGATCATCCCAACCACCTTCCCCATAAGAGTTCAACTTCCACCCATTTCTTGTCAAATGGAGCCAAGCACACATTCAATTTAGACTCATGGTATATTTTTAAAACTTTTTCATATTGAAATCATTTCGCTAAAGTGTTGCAAGAATAGTACAAACAACTCCCATTTTCCCTGCATGTAGATTTTTTGAATGTTAACATTTTACCATATTTGTCTCATCATTTGCTATAGACACATACTATTTTTTTCTGAACTATTTGAGAGAATGTTGTAGCCAAAATCCCTGTATTCCTAAATGCTTCAGTGTGTCCTTCCTGAAAGCAAGGGCATTCTTTTATATTTTGCAAGCACAATGATCAAAATCAAAAAATTAACATTGATATAATAATATTACTGAATCTCTCTGCCTTACTCAAATTTCACCAATTGTCCCAGTGATGGCCTTTAGAGCAAAAGGAACAAAGAATCCTGGCCCAGGGTCACATACAGTATTTAGTTGGTGTGTCTCTTGTCTCCTTTAATCTGGACCCGTTTCTCAGTTTTTCATGGCTTTGAGGAGTACAAGCCCGTTTCTTGTAAAATGTCCTTCAGTTGGGGTTTAAAGAACGAATTAATTAGAAAGTCGCCTTTTGGCAATGGTCATAGCAATAATGGATTCAGATAACCATCTATCAATGCTAGTGGGTGAAAATTTGATGAGGAAATGGGCTAAGTACATTTTTCTGATGCATTTCTGCACCAAATGCTTATTGATTACAAAGGAGAAAACAGTAACTTTACTGCAGGAGAACCTGGCTGACCCCACCTTCACTTGGTGATCTAAGTCAGTATCAGCAATATTGGGACAAACTGACTTCAGGTGCCTCCTGATGTGATACACTGAGAAAAACGTTGTGTTCCCACCAAAAGTGCATAACCTGAATCTGTCATGAACATCCAGCTGAACACACTAGAATGTTAACCCAGTGAGAAGAAAATTAGAACAATGGGCTGTTTACGGAGGGGAGACACTCCCAGAGACCCCTTTACACAGCAAGTCTGGCAGAACTAAGGCAGGATCCGAACTTGAAAGGACCTTTCTTGGCTCTGCCTGCCTCAGGCTCTTCTTCTAAATTCAAGAGGAACTTGCCAGCCCACTTATTTCCCAACAATCCTTTAACTCTTTGTTTCACATCCTCCTTTTCCTGCAGAGGCTTGAAGACCATCAAACGCTGAGTTTAGAGTCAAAACGACATCACAGTCAGCATCATCCTTGACCCCTGACTCAGCTTCCTCCATGGAGCCTCATGCCTGGGTGCTATGGCCATTGGTTTCTATCTTCCCATGTCCTTTCTGCTGTGTTAAGAACATGGGCTCTGTGGATGAGACGCTTGAGTCTGGACAGCAGCTCGGTTGAGTGACTCAAACCCACTTTCCCCATTTTTCCATCTGTTCAGTGGGAACCCTGCTGACCATATAGTAGGGCTGACAGTATAGGACAGAATATTTGTAAAATACTCATCATGGAGTTTGGCATATAGTAATAGAAAACATGCAGTCAATGTTAGCTTTTATCATTATTATCATCAGTGGGCTTTTAAGCATGTATGTTCTGGAACCAAACTGCCTGAGTTCAAATTCTGTCTCCACCACTTCTTAATTCTATGCTCCTAGGCAAATTACTTGAATTTGACCAAACCCTAGGAGATAGTGAAGGACAGGGAAGCCTGTTGTGCTGCAGTCCATGAAACTGCAAAGTCAGACACAACTTAAATGACTGAACAGCAACCAGGCAAATGACTTAACCTCTGTTTTGAGATGATTACAAGGCTTAAATGAACAGTGCCAGGCACATTGTATGAGCTAGGTAAGTTTGGACTGTCCTACTTGTTAGTTTCTCTTTTCCCTTTTTAAACCCTTGCTCTGCTCAGATGCTCAGTCATGTCCAACTCTTTGTGACCTGTGGACTGTAGCCCGAGAGGTTCCTCTGTGCATGGGATTCTCCAGGCAAAAATACTAGCGTTGACGTGCCCTTCTCCAGGGGATCTTCCTGACCCAGGGATCGAACCCTGGTCTCCTGTGTCTCCTGCAGGCAGGGAGATTTTTTACCACTAGAGCCACCTGGGAAGCCCTCTAGAAGCTTACTTTTGAATAAGACTTCTGAGTGTGCCATGGCTTCCCATTTTGACACTGATCCTCACCAGAATAAGAAAGGGAATATATTATAACCCCCATTTTGTGGACAAGAGAACTGAGGTCTGGGAAATGAAGCTATCTCACAAAAACACAAGTGCAAGTAGCAAAGTGGAACATTGATCCTAGTCTCAGGCACCAGCATACTATTCTTTACAGCATTCATCCTTCCAAAAAATATTGATGACATATTATGTACCAAATGCTGGGCCAAGGGCTGAGAAGGCAAAGCTTCCGAGTTAGAGGACTTGCATGAGATGAGGAGATGAGTCCAGAGTTACAGGGAGGCGTGGGAGAGTGGCATCCACGCTGATACTGACAGACCTCTAACTCAGCTGAGGTTTCAAGTAAGGGATCCTTGAGACAAGAACCAGGGAGGTTTAGAAGAAGCCAGTTAGGGTGGCTGCAAGATGAAGAACGTCCAGGAAAAATAAGTGTGAAGACAGGGAGGGTGAAACAACTTGAGGCTTTTGGAGACATAACAAATAGAGTGACTGGAGCAAAGGGCCCTAGAGGGGCGCTGGAGAAAGAGTGACAGCTAGAGCAATCTGGGTGGGCTTCTCTAAGGGGCTGGGAGTCACCCTGTTGCAGCTCAAAGCGGGCAGTTGGGAGGCTCCGTCCGGGCTGTGCCCTCAAGCCATCTTGGGAGAAGCGCAGGGGTTTCTGACTTTTCCCTTGGATACTCGGATAGTCCTTATAAAATTAATCTTTCTTTTCTTGGTAGGAGTATAGTTGTTTTACAATGTTTTGTTAGTTTCTTTTTTATTTTATTTTTTTTAATGTAAATTTATTTATTTTAATTGGAGGTTAATTACTTTACAATATTGTATTGGTTTTGCCATACATCAGCATGAATCTGCCACAGGTATACACGTGTTCCCCCTCCCTCTTCCCTCCCCGTACCATCCCTTTGGGTCGTCTCAGTGCACCAGCCCCGAGCATCCAGTATCATGCATCGAACCTGGACTGGCGATTCGTTTCATATATGATATTGTTGTGTTAGTTTCTACTGTAGAGCAAAGTGAATCAGCGATACACATATATCAGCTATATATACGTGTGTCTATATCCCCTCTTTTTTGGATTTCCTTCCCATTTAAGTCACCGCAGAACACTGAGTTCCCTGTAGCACTCAGTTTTAACTGCTTGCCCCAAGCACATCATAATTCTGTCTCATTACTCCCTTTCTCTTCCCTCAGAAGGCCATTTGTTCAGCCTCTGTGGTGAGGGTTGGGGCACAGAGAGCTCCACCGTGATGGGCAGACTGTGGCTCCACATGAGCCCCCACTCCGAGGCCTGTGCTAAGGGAATAATGAGCTGCCAAGCAGGGAGGTCCTCAGGGGTTCTGGGAGGTGACCTGCAGCCCAGGGCAGAGCTGGGTCATCGTGAGGTGTAAGAACAACCCAATGGGGATGCTCTGGAAGTAGCTGAATGTTTGCATCTGGAGCTCACGAGAGAAGCCAGGGCTGCGGGTGGAGAACATTTTTGTTACCTGATGTTTTAGAAAGAGAAATAGGGTTCTCTGAATCCCTCTGCAGTTTACCTGTCATCGCCAGCCTCTGTCCTTTCTCTCCCAAAGAAGGAGAGAAATATACAGAGACAAAGCAGTTAGTGGAAAGCTTCATATCACATTTTTGGGAAGGCATGATATTCTGACAGTTTAACTTGATGGCTATATTTTCCATCTCAGTCATATTTCCTGACAGGTTATACAATACTTTTTTCCTCAGTATTCCGCATTAGCTAACTGGCCATTTTAGTACTGACTTGCAAGAGTATAAACATTTAGGGAATTTTTTGCAATGACAAGAAGAGATAGTATGTTTGAAGCCAGTGAGCTAGTTATGTTTAGGAAAATCACCATGGGATTTAAATGATGCATTGATGTAATGCAATTGGTGGTTTATGAAAATTCTTTTAGACTAACCTCGGCTGTATAAGCACAACCACATTCCTTGCTAGTGAATAGCAGGCAGGGCCCAGTGGAATCATTTTTTAAGTATTTCATTATTAACCTTTCACTTTCTACCTCTCAAGGGAAGAGGGGGCTGGCTGGGGAGGGGAAAGGACTTCACAGTAAAATTTTCTGTTGGAGCTGTTTGAGGCTATAAGGAGTAAAAGGGAAAATCCAGAAATAGTTTAGGAAATTAGTCATCTGTCTTCAGACTGTGTTCAGTTATAGTATTGTGTTCTGCATAACTACTTTATGGACTTTTTTAAAAAGTGGAAATCTGGAAAGATTAATAATCACTTGTGTAAAGCCCTAAAGGTCCAATTTCATGTCCAGAAACTAGACGGAAAAAAGCTCCCATTTGCTAAAACTGTCAAAATAATTCCCATGATACAAAATTATGTTCTGGGAACTGGAAAAACATCTTGACTTTCTCTACATTTCCTAGTTTTGGGTTGCTAAATACCAATAATTAGGTTATGCTAGATGTTGCTTATTTAAACCTATAATCTATTAAAAGCATTTTCCATTGCTTACGTACACATACATTATGATGTTATGCATTAAGACATACCTATTCAATTTCTTTAAAGTGTACTAAAGGAGATCTAAAATGGGAAAAAAGCAGTATCCCAGTTTCTCTGTTCCTATTACTCTGCCAACTTACTATCATGATCATTCTAAGACTGTTCTTTTTCTCTTTGATGTTCTATTAAAATGTACCTCTTAAAGTAATAGGGGAATCCGAGAAAGTGGAATGGAAGACAATACAGAAAAGGAAAGAAAAGAAAAAAAAAGAGAGAAGGAAAATGAAACAGCGTATGGAGTCATAATGAGTCAGCACAGTCAGCCCTGGAGAAACCTCATGCTTAGTTTGAGGCCACATCGGACTTTCCTATAAACCCCTCAGCCTTCTGATGCATACGACTTGTATTGATGAAAAGTTCTTTTCATCTGAAGAAAACAGTTCAGAGAGCATCACACAGTTTGAAGGAGCTTCTGAGAATGTAAAGGGCAGACTACCCTAACAATATGCCATATGGAACTGCACAGTGCAGGCAGTGCCTGCAGACTGCGGAACCACATCTGAGTCAGTTAGGTGCTTCAAGTTGCAAGTAACAGAATAGTTAGCAGTGTTTAAGCCAATAGAAGACATTCTCACTTGCATTTGCTCACCAGGGCATCTGGTTAAAATGCAGATGCTCATCAGTAGGTCTCCATGGACCCCAGATCCTGAATTTCTAACAAGCTTCAGGTAATGGTGATATTGCTGGCCCATGGGCCACACTTTACTTTGAGTAAAAACTCTTTAAAAACCAGGGTCATAACTGTCTTGTACATCAAGATAGTGGACGTTCCCAGGCTGGTGCAGCAACTTGAGATTCCAGCGAGAACCAGACTCGCTGCAGCTTCCTTCCTACCACCCTTAGTGAGGGCTTTGTTGTTTCTGATGGCAAGTGTCGCATCCTCGCACAAATGATTGTTGCTGCCACATACAAACTTTTTCCTTCTTTGGCTCCCAGCAGACTTCCTATTAGCCAGGATTGCTTAACATCCCCATGCTAGCTTCAAAGGAAGCTGGAAGAGCCCCTTGGCCTTTCCAGGCTGTGTGGAAGGCAGCCTTGTAATCAAAGCAGTGGGCATGGAAGGAATCAAAGGTGGGTTGGCACCCCCACCTCAGGCAACTGCAGCAGGAGAAATGATGCTACCATCATGCAGAGACTTGCAGTAGGAAAATCAAAGTCAAGTGAGGTATACTTTGAGATTTTTGAGTAAAGATCTGCTTTTACCTAGACAGTATAACTGTATTATATTTAATGTTAATAAGCAAGTATTTATATTATAAAATATATTTAATTATATTTAATGTTGCTAAGCAATAAAAATAGGAACTAAAGAGTCTCTTGATGAGGGTGAAAGAAGTGAGTGAAAAAAGCTGGCTTAAAACTCAACATTCAAAAAAAAAAAAACTCAACATTCAAAAAACTAATGGACTTTTGGACTCTGAGGGAGAGGGAGAGGGTGGGCTCATTTGGGAGAGTGGCACTGAAACATGTATACTATCATGTAAGAGACGAATCGCCAGTCTATGCTCAATACAGGATACAGGATGCTTGGGGCTGATGCAGGGGGATGATCCAGAGAGATGATATGGGGTCGGAGGTGGGAAGGCGGTTCAGGATTGGGAACTCATGTACACCCATGGTGGATTCATATCAATGTATGGCAAAACCAATGCAGTATTGTAAAGTAAAATAAAGTAAAAAAAAAAAAAAAAAAAAAAAGGAAAGGAAAGGAAAGATCGTGGCATCTGGTCCCGTCATTTCATGGCAAATAAAAGGGGAAAAAGTAGAAGTATTGACAGATTTTATTTTCTTGGGCTCCAAAATCACTGTGGACTGTGACTGCAGCCACAAAATTTAAAGACACTTGCTCCTTGGAAGAAAAGCTGTGACCAACCTAAAAAGCAGAGACATCACTTTGCCTGCAAAGGTCCGTCTAGTCAAAGCTATGGTTTTTTCATTAGTCGTGTACAGATGTGCTGAGTGCTGGAGAATTGATGCTTTCAAATTGTGGCACTGAAGAAGACACTTGAGAGTCCCTTGGTCTGCAAGGAGATCCAACCAATCAATCCTAAAGGAAATCAATCCTGAATATTCACTGGAAGGACTGATGCTGAAGCTGAATACTTTGGCCACCTGATGCAAAGAGCCAACTTATCAGGAAAGACCCTGATGCTGGGAACGATTGAAGGCAAATGGAGAGAGGGTGGCAGATGAAATGATTAGACAGTTTCACTGACTCAATGGACATGAGTTTGAGCAAACTCTGAGGGACAGTGAAGGACAGAGAAGTCTGGAATGCTGCAGTCCTTGGCGTTGCAAAGAGTTCGCCACGACTTGGTGACTGAACAGCAACAACAAAGCAACTGGAAACACATGGTCAATACATTCTTTCTGATGATCATGTCATTTAATCTCTTGAGACCCACCACCATCATCCATTCCAGGGAAGAGTGGTACCCTCCTTTCCAGATTAGATTAGATTAAGTAGATTCTGGCCTTCCCTGATGGCTCACAGAAGAATCCTCCTGTCAATGCAGGAGACGTGGGTTCAATCCTTAGTCAGGAAGATTCCCCTGGAGAAGGAAATGACAACCCACTCCAGTCTTCTTGCCTGGGAAATCCTGTGGACAGAGGAGCCTGGCTGCCTACAGTCCATGGCATAGCAAAAGAATCAGACACAAGTTAGTGACTAAACAACAAGAAGGTTCTATGTGAAATTATTTAGGATTTTATATAAAAGGGTGAAACTCAGTTAATGACTACAGTAGGCACTCAGTATCAATAAAGCTATGTAATAATATAAACAACATGTGGTTTTATTCGTGTGAGTTTATTCAGTATAAGAAGCTGGATTATATATTGCCCTTCTATGCAGGTTTGGAAAATTCATGGTGATATCTACCTGGGATTGTATATGAGATATCTACTGGCAGACTATGAGAGCAAAGGTGCCACTACTGAGGTCCTGGATTGCAGATGCGAACTGAAAAAGTGACCGCCAATACTCAAGCTACCCACAATAATGACAAAGGTTGCCAATAAAGGAAATGGCATTGCCTAAAAATCTTTATATCCATTAGTTAACTGAGCCAGCTTCTCAGCTGATACTTTTATATGTGTTCAACCGAACTTATAATTTGGTTTAAGCAAGTGTTTTTAGTTCATTTAATTAAATCACCAAGTTGGCATTAATCTGAAATGTACTTAAAGTGTTTGTTAATGATGGTATGAAAATATGTCTTACCAACTCAATACTTAACTAAACAGTTGACAGCACCACCCTATAACTTAATGTCTGTCTAGTTTGAAGTTTCTTGTTTTGCATACAGCACAAGAATGAAACATTTTAGCCATTGAGTATATTTTAATTAGCATACAATTGAATTTGTTTCTTTTAAATAAATATGTTTATTTATTCCTAGGGTAGATTTGTATCATCAGAAACAAACAAAAAGCAGAGTGACTATGAAATATTATTTCCTAAAGGAAAACACATTGATATAATGATACTGATGTGTTGAAATCATGTTATCTTTTAAAGTATTACTTGGTAAGGCCTTATATTATTCAGATGATGCTCAAATTGCTGAAAATAGTTTGAGTTTCAGTTTGGAAATGGACTTAAAAATATGAAGTTTATCTTATTTTGTGGCCAATCTCTTAAACTTCAATAACAAAACAAAATGATTTAACTTGGTTTTCAAATGCTGTATGAAATAAAATTTTATTTGCCCTAACTTTTGAAAGTTTCTAAAAAAATCAAATTGCTGAGCATGTACTTTTTTTTAACTTTGTTGATATATAATGGACAAAGAAAACTGTATTTATTAAACATGTATGTGATGATACATAACCATTGTGAAATATTTACCACAATAAAGTTTATTAACACATCTACAACCTTACACAGTTGTCTTGTATATGCGAATGTGATGATAACACTTAAGATGTATTCTCTTAGCAAATGTCAAGAATACAATATTGTATTAGTAATATTAACTATAGGTACTATGCTGTACCATTCAGTTTAGTTCAGTTCAGTCGCTCAGTTGTGTCTGACTCTTTGCAGCCCCATGAACCGCAGCACACCAGGCCTCCCTGTCCATCACCAACTCCCAGAGTTCACCCAAACTCATGTGCATCGAGTCAGTGATGCCATCCAGCCATCTCATCCTCTGTTGTCCCCTTCTCCTCCTGCCCTCAATCTTTCCCAGCATCAGGGTCTTCTCAAATGAATCAGCTCTTCGTATGAGGTGGCCAAAATATTGGAGTTTCAGCTTCAACATCAGTCCTTCCAATGAACACCCAGGACTGATTTCCTTTAGGATGGACTGGTTGGATCTCCTTGCAGTCCAAGGAACTCTCAAGAGTCTTCTCCAACACCACACTTCAAAAGCATCAATTCTTCTGCACTCAGCTTTCTTTATAGTCCAACTCTCATATCCATACCTGACCACTGGAAAAACCATAGCCTTGACTAGATGGACCTTTGTTGACAAAGTAATGTCTCTGCTTTTTAATATGCTGTCTAGGTTGGTCATTGGAGAAGGCAATGGCAACCCACTCCAGTACTCTTGCCTGGAAAATCCCATGGATGGAGAAGCCTGGTAGGCTGCAGTCCATGGGGTCACTAGGAGTTGGACACGATTGAGCGACTTCACTTTCACTTTTCACTTTCATGGATTGGAGAAGGAAATGGCAACCCACTCCCGTGTTCTTGCCTGGGGAATCCCAGGGACTGGGGAGCCTGGTGGGCTGCCGTCTCTGGGGTCATACAGAGTCGGACGCGACTGAAGCAACTTAGCAGCAGGAAGTTGGTCATAACTTCCCTTCCAAGGAGTAAGTGTCTTTTAATTTCATGGCTTCAGTCACCATCTGCAGTCATTTTGGAGCTCCCCAAAATAAAGTCAGCCACTGTTTCCATTGTTTCCCCGTCTTTTTGCCTTGAAGTGACGGGACGGGATGCCATGATCTTAGTTTTCTGAAAGTTGAGCTTTAAGCCAACTTTTTCACTCTCCTTCACTTTCATCAAGAGGCTGTTTAGTTCTTCTTTACTTTCTGCCATAAGGGTGGTATCATCTGCATATCTGAGGTTATTGATATTTCTCCCGGCAATCTTGATTCCAGCTTGTGCTTCTTCCAGCCCAGTGTTTCTCATGATCTACCCTGCATATAAGTGAAATAAGCAGGTGACAATATACAGCCTTGATGGACTCCTTTTCCTATTTGGAACCAGTCTGTTCCATGGCCAGTTCTCACTATCGCTTCCTGACCTGCATACAGGTTTCTCAAGAGGCAGATCGGATGGTCTGGTGTTCCCATCTCTTTACATGCCCAGAACTTATTCATCTTATAACTGAAAGCATGTCCTCTTTGAACAACCTCTTACTGTTTCCAAACTTGCATTCCTGGAAACCACTATACTACTGAGTTTCTCTGAGTTTAATCTTTTTTTTTTCAGGTTCCACACACAGATGATACTATATTCTATTTGCCTTTCTCTGGTTTACTTCACTATTTCATAATGCCTTCCAGTTTCATCTGTATTGTTGCAAAAGTCAGGATATCCTTCTTCTTTCTTGTGGCTGAATTATATTCCACTGTATATATGTACTACATTTTCTTTATCCATTCATCCATCAGTAGACACTTAGATTGTTTCCTTATAGTGAATAATGCTGCAAAGAACATGGAGTGCAGCTATCTCCTTGAGATACTGTTTTCATTTCTTTAGGGTGTATAAGGAAGTGGGACTGTTGAATCATGGTAAAAGTGAAATTCGCTCACTTGTGTCCAATTCTTTGCGACCCCTTGGACTATATAGTCCATGGAATTCTCCATGCCAGAATACTGGAGTGGGTAGCCTTTCCCTTCTCCAGGGGATCTTACCAACCCAGGAACCAAACCAGGGTCTCCAGCATTGCAGGTGGATTCTTTACCAACTGAGCTATCAGGGAAGCCAAATCATATGGGAGCTCTGTTTTTAAATTTTGAAGTATCTCCATACTGTTTTCCATTGCCCCCAGAAATGAACCATCCTTCTCTTTTCTCTCAACATCCTCACCAGCACTTGTAATCTCTTATTTTTTGATAATAGCCATCCTAACAAATGTGAAGCCATACCTCATTGTGGTTTTGACCTACATTTGCCTGATAATTGAAGATCTTTTCGTGAACCTGCTAGCCATTTGTATGTCTTCTTTGGAAATATGTCTATTCAGAGGCTTTGCCCAGTTTTAACTGGATAATTTTGAGGTTTTTTGCTCTTGAGTTGTTTGAGCTCCTTATATATTTTAGAAATTAACCCCTTATCCTTTACACTAAGTCCCCATATAAAAACCATTAGGTTGAGAACTTTCAAGAGGCAAACATGGAACTTATTAATGAAGACCTGATGATATTGGAGGCCCAGAGAAAGGATGAAGAGAGACAAGAGGAAGAAGAAGTAACAGAAAAACCCAAGAGACTCAAGGAGCAGGAAATGGCAAGGGGTTTTTATTTATTTGGACCCGAATGTAGAACAGTACATGAAGATTGCAGCAGCCATTCAGAACCCAGTTCAGTGCTATCATGTCATCATGACAAGAAAAAAATTAAAAAGACATACTACCCAGACATCACTGAATCATTTTTTGGGCATCACTGACTCAATGGACATGAGTTTGAGTAAACTCTGGGAGTTGGTGATGGACAGGGAGGCCTGGCGTGTTGTGGTTCATGGGGTCACAAAGAGTCAAACATGACTGAGCGACTGAACTGAACTGAAATAGGCTTGAATGTAGCAAGGAAACAGAATCTACGCCAGCAACATCAACTGTGAATGAAACAGCAGCTTGCCCTCCATCTCCTATTGCTGAAGATCCTTCAGCTCTACCATTCCCCACTTCCTCTCCCTCCTCCAGTCAGTGACTCTTCTTGCCTGCTCACTGGATGCTAGCCCCTGTATGCCAGCCATTGTATTGTACTACTGTACTTTTTACGGTATTTTACTGTAAAATTAAAAATGTTTTCTTTTGAGGGGTGTGTTTTTTAATGTGCTATTTGTGTGAAAAGTATTGTAAACTTTTTACAGTACAGCACTATGTGGCTAGTTGTGTTAGTTTGGTACCCAGGTTAACTTTTTTGGATTTACAAATAAATTGGGTTTACAAATGCAGTCTCAGAATGGATCTCATTTGTATGAAGGGGACTTACTGTATATAATTTGCAAATATTTTCTCCCATTCTGTACATTGTCTTTCATCTTATTTTAAAAATTTCCCTTTTGATTTCTTCTTTGAGCCATTGATTGTTCAGGAGTGTGTTGTTGAATTTTCACATATCTGTGAATTTTTCAGCTTTCCTTCTGCTAGCGATTGCTAGAGTCATACAATTGTGGTCAGAAAAAATTCCTTGGAAAGCTCTCAACCGTCTTAAATTTTTAAAATTTATTTTGCAACCTGACATATGATTTATGCTGGAGAATGTTCCTTCTGTGCTTTAGAAGAATGGATATTGTGTTGCTGTTGGATTGAATGTTTTGCATATGTCTGTGAGGTTCATTTAGTTAAAATGTAGCCAGGTCCATCATTTCCTTACTGATTTTCTGTCTGGATGATCTATCCAGTGTTGAAAGTGAGGTACTGAATTCCCCTACCATTACTTTATTGCTATCTATTTCTCCCTTCAGATCTGTTAATATTTACTTTATATAATTGAATGCTCCTGTGTTGTGTGCATAAATATTTGCTAACATTAAATCTTTTGATGAATTGACCTTTTGTCATCATATAGTGACCTTTTAATCACTTGTTGAAATCTGTTTAGTCTAACATAAGTAGACTTAGCATGCATGCTAAGTTACTTTAGTCATGTGAAGTAACGCTTGACTCTGTGTGACCCTATGAACTGTAGCCGTCCAAGCTCCTTGTCCATGGGATTCTCCAGGCAAGAATACTGAAGTGGGTTGCCATGCCCTCCTCCAAGGGATCTTCCTGACCCAGGGATTGAACTTGCATCTCTTATGCCTCCTTCATTGGCAGGTGGATTCTTTACCACTAGTGCTATCTGGGAGCACAGTAATATAAGCGTCACTTCCCCTGCTTTCTTTTGGTTGCTATTTACATGGAATATCTTTTTCAATCCCTTTTCTTTGTGTATGTGTATATGTATATGTGTGTGTGTCCCTAAAGCTGAATGAATCTCTCCAAGCAGCATATGTTGGGTCTCATATTTTTTAATCCATTCAGCCACTCTATGTCTTTTCATTGGTGAATTTAATCCTTTTACATTTAAAGTAATTTTTATAGATAAGAACTTTCTGTTGACAACATGCTAACTGTTTTCTGGCTGTTTCATAGTTCCTTTCTTCCTCTCTTGCTTTTGTTCTGTGTGATCTGATTACCTTCTAAAGTGGCATGCTTTGATCTTTTTTATCTTTTGTGTATTTTCTATAGGTTTTTGCCTTATGCTACCATGAGGCTTATATAAAATATGTTATAGTCATAACAGTCTATTTAAGCTGATGGCAATTTAACTTTAATTGCATACAAATGCTCTGTACTTAATTCCTCCCCCCTTTACAACTTACATCCTTTCATATTATATATCTACTACTAAATAATTATAGTTATTTTAATACTTTTGTATTTTAACCTTTACACTAAAGTTATAAGTAATTGACACACTAGCATCACAATATCAGAATATTCTGAATTTGACAATATATCTACCTTCGTCAGTTTTATACTTTCAAAAGCTTTTATATTATTCATTAGCATGTTTTTATTTCAGCTTGAAGAACTTAATTTAGCATTTCTACTAAGCCATATCTGGTGGTGTGAACTCCCTAAGATTTTGTTTTTCTGGGAAAGTCTATCTCTCCTTTATTTCTAAAGGACAGCTTTGCTGTATTAAATATTCTTGGTTGGCAGTTTTTTACTTTAGCATCTAGAATATATTCTCCCACTTTATCCCAGCAAGATTTCTCATGAGAAATCTGCTGATATTCTTATGGGGATTCATTTGTATGTAATGTTTCTTTTCTTTTGCTGTTTTCAAATTTTTATCTTTTTTTATCCTTGAAAGTTTTATTGTAATATGTTGTAATGTATTTTGACAAAGTTCTCTTTGAGTTGAATCTGCATAACCTATGAACTTGATGTATCTGGATGTATCACTCCCCAGATTTGGGAAGGTTTCAGTCATTATTTCTTTAAATAAGCTTTCTGCCTCTTTCTGTCCCTCTTCTCCTCCTATCACTCCCATAAGACAAATATTGTTTCTTTTAGTAGTATCCTCTAATTCATGTAAGTGCTATCAACTCTTTTTCATTCTTTTTTTTCTTTTTTGAACAATTTCAAATAATGTATTTTGAGTTCAAAGATCCTTTCTTCTGCTTGAACAAATCTTCTCTTGATACTCTATTGCATGTAAAAATATTTTTCATTATATTACTCAGCTTCAAAATTTCTGTTTGGTTCTTACTTATGATTTCTATCTCTAGATTGAACTTCTCATTTTATTCATGTATTGTTTCCCTGATGTCACTGGACCATCTCTCTATTCTCTTGTAGCTCACTGAGCCTCTGTAAAAGTATTTTGAATTTTTTGCCAGACCATTTGTAGATCTCTATTTCTTTAGGGTCAATTATTTGGTAGTATCATGTTTCCTTGCTTTTGGTGTTTCTTGAGGCCTTTCTTTGCTATCTTTGCATGTGAAGCAGCAAATCACCTCTTCCAGACTTTGCTAAGTGACTTTATAAAAAAGATACCTTCATCTACCAGTCTGGCTAGGGATCCTGAGGCTTTCTCAGATCTTTTCTGTGGCTACACCCAATCCACTGTTCTTGCTCCCTCCTGGGGAATTCTTAATTATATGCTTCTCTTAACCTCAGAAAGCCAGGATGGGTGCTAAGAGCCTCTCGAATGTTTTTCCTGGGGTGGTACCCTGAAATGCTGTGATTTGTGAGACTTCTCCCCATCCTGAAAAGTCAATAGAAGTTTCTACTCTTGCCTACTATATACCTACAGAGGCTAGCTATCACCATTCACAGCAGTATGTGCAAGGAGCCAGCCAAAGGTCAGTAAGATGAATCACAAAGTGGGTTTTAGTTTCCCTTTGATGAATTCCGAGTCCTGGCTGCTGTGCTCCCAATCTTTCCTAAACTCTCAACCATAAAGAATACCTCAGTATTCTGGATGAAACAATAAAAAAGTGGGTCCTCTAGGCAGCATCCCACACAGCTGGGAAACCAGGCACTCCACATTCTTACTTTCCCCAATAGGAGAAACTGTAAAGTGTCTCTCCTGGCACTGAACCATTCAGCCTTGTGGCAGAAGTGATGCAGGCAAAGTGAAACTGGTCTTGTTACGTTTTTCAATGTGTATGTTCTTGGATTCCACCGCCCCCCCCCCAAATTGTATGTTGGAACTTCTCCATCAGGCTCTCAGGTGTCCACATAGGCATTCTTATCTGTGGGCAACTGCCAAAACTGATATTATATGGCAGTGGAGTGGTGGGGGGTTGGGGGGGATGGTAGAGAATTCTTATATTGCCAACTTGCTGATGTCACTCGTATTATTTTTATAGTAAGTAAAATAAAATAGAAGTTGGGATAAAAATATCCTCAAATAAAATCACACATGACAAAGATTTGCTAAGAATAAAACAATGTAAGATTGTGATGAAAGGACTGAAAGTAAAAATGGAGTTGCAGAATATTGGCTGCTTTAAATGAGAAATGTATTTCAAAATGTGATTATAAAAGTATCAAGCTGGCACTCCTATATATTGCTAATAAGTGTATAAAATGTTACAACTCTTCTAGAAAAATATTCTCTCTTGAGATACTGTGATAAAATAAGAAATATATATATATCAATCAACAGTTCCTAGCACAAATCTTATAAAGTCCTTGCAATTTCCTACTTGGTTTTCGCTTCAGGCCCTGGAAACATCTCTGGAGAAATAGAGGTGGAAGGAGCATCTTTCTTTATTCATAACAGGCCTCTTTTGACCACACCCAAGTATATATTAATGAAGTGGATTTTGGAAAGCACTTAAAGAGGGGGGAGTTAGTTGCCAGAGAAATCAACCTTTTGATTAAAGAACTGGAACCTTCAGCCCCGCCTCCAATCTCCAGGGAATGGAGAATGGCAGCTACTGCTGCTGCTAAGTCGCACCAGTCGTGTCCGACTCTGTGCAACCCCATAGACGGCAGCCCACCAGGCTCCTCCATCCCTGGGAATCTCCAGGCAAGAATACTGGAGTGGGCTGCCATTTCCTTCTTCCATGCATGCTAAGGCGCTTCAGTCGTGTTCGACTCTGTGTGACCCCATGGACAGCAGCCCACTAGGCTCCTCTGCCCGCAGGATTTTCTAGGCAAGAATACTGGAGTGGGTTACCATTTCCTTTTCCAGAGAGTGGCAGGAGGCTGAATTAATCACCAGTGCTCAATTATTTAATAAATTGTGCCTGTGTAATGAAGCCTTCATAGTAAATCCTAAATGAAAGGATTTGGTGGTTGTTGTTCAGTTGCTCAGTTGTGTCCAACTCTTTGTAATGCAATGGACTGCAGCACACCAGGCTTCCCTGTCCTTCACCATCTCCCGGAGCTTGCTCAAACTCATGTCCATTGAGTTGGTGATACCATCAACCATCTTGTCCTCTGTGGAACTCTTCTCCTGTCTTCTATCTTTCCCAGCCTCAAGGTATTTTCCAGGGAGTCAGCCCTTAACATCAGGTAGCCAAAGTATTGGAGCTTCTGTTTCAGAATCAGTCCTTCCAATGAATATTCAAGATTGATTTCCTTTAGAGTTGACTGATTTGATCTCCTTGCAGTCCGAGGAACTCTCAAGAGTCTTCTCCAAAACCACAGTTCAAAAGCATCAGTTCTTTGGTGTTCAGCCTTCTTTGTGGTATAACCTTCATATCCATACATGACTACTGGAAAAACCAGAGCTTTGACTAGACCTTTGTTGGCAAAGTACTGTCTCTGCTTTTTAATATGCTGTCTAAGCTGGCCATAGCTTTCCTTCCAAGGAGCAAGTGTCTTTTAATTTCATGACTGCAGTCACCATCCACAGTGATTTTGGAGCCCAACAAAATAAAATCTATCACTGTTTCCATTGTTTCCGCATCTATTTGCTTTGAAGTGATGGGACCAGAAGCCATGATCTTAGTTTTTTGAATGTTGAGTTTTAAGCCAACTTATTCACTTTCCTCTTTCACTTTCGTCAAGAGGCTCTTTAGTTCTTCTTCACTTTTGGCCATAATGGTGGTGTCATCTGCATATCTGAGATTATTGATATTTGTCCCAGCAATCTTGATTCTAGCTTGTGATTCATCCAGCCCAACATTTTACATGATGTACTCTGAATATAAGTTAAACAAGCAGGGTGACAATATACAGCCTTAATGCACTTCTTTCCCCATTTGGAACCAGTCTGTTGTTCCATGTCCAGTTCTAACTGTTGTTTCTTGACCTTCATACAGGCTTCTCAGGAGGTAAATATGGTGGTCTGGTATTCCCATGTCTTTAAGAAATGTCCACAGTTTGTTATGAATGATCCGCTCAGTCAAATGCTTTAGCATATTCAATGAAGCAGAAGTAGATGCTTTTCTGGAATTCGCTTGCTTTTTCTATGACCCAAGGATTTGGAGAGTTCCCAGATTAGTGACCACATGGAGGTGCTGGGGTGAAGGTGACATGCCTGGAGAGGGCACCATAGGTCTGTATCCCTCATCTTATACTTTACCCTATGCATCTCATTCTGAGTTGTGTCTTTTAATAATAAACTGCTAATCTAGCAAGCAAACTGTTTTCCTGAGTCCTGTGAAACATTCTAGCAAATTATCGAATTGAGAAAGGAGTTGTGGAAACCTTGAACTTATAGTCAAGTCTGTCAAAAGCACAAGTGACCACCTGGATTTGTTATTTTCATCTGAAGATATGAAGCCTCATGAGACTGGGCCTTCACTTGTGGAAACTGACACCATCTCCATGAAGATCATGTCAGATTTGAGTTAAATTGTAGGACACCCAGTTGGTGTCTTCCTAGAACTGGAGAACTGTGGTGCCCCAAGGATGTAAAAAACAAGGTGAAAAAGAAGGGTCTTGGAATGCAGGAACACCAACAACAAAAAAGACTCTTATCGCCCTTCCTCCACATATTGTAACCATTGAGAAATTTTTGGACCCTCCTGAATAGTATAGCCCGTCTCTCCTCCTACCCCGTTTAAGGAAAAGGTATTTCCTTACACTTCTCCAGCCTAATACCTCACCCAATCAGCAAATGACTCACAAGGCCTCTAGCGTACTTCTTGTCCCCTGGCTATAAAAACAATCCAAGGACCCATGTTCAAGTCTGGCTCTCCCTGTCAGTAACCTGGCCTGCTATAGTGGCAGCAACCCTTCTTTCCCCTACTCTGCTGCTGCTAAGTTGCTTCAGTCATGTCCGACTCTGTGCGACCCCATAGACGGCAGCCCACCAGGCTTCCCCGCCCCTGGGATTCTCCAGGCAAGAGCGCTGGAGTGGGTTGCCATTTCCTTCTCCAAGGCCTGAAAGTGAAAAGAGAAAGTGAAGTTGCTCAGTCTTGTCTGACTGTTAGCAACCCCATGGACTGCAGCCTACCAGGCTCCTCCATCCATGGGATTTTCCAGGCAAGAGTACTGGAGTGGGGTGCCATTGCCTTCTCCATTCCCCTACTCTAATAAATTTTACTCTCTTTCATTATTCCTTGTATATGGGAATTCTTTTCCAACCCACACATGGATTATGACAAGAATTACTTGGTGTGGGAGAAAACACATATCTGATGTCCGAAATGTCATGAGAACAGAGTAGAGGATACAATAGTGTCTTCTTTACAGATACCATACCGTAGCTACAAATTAGTTCATGCACAAAGTTATTCATCATGCCATGATTGGTAGTAGCTAATGATGAAAGAAACTTCAATGTCTAACCATAGGATACAAATACAAGGTAAGCTAGGAGCACCTTATTATACCAGAAAGCAAGTACTTAAACAAACTGATGGGGACATATGAAAAGGACATAAGTGTTCACTTAAAGGGATTTACACAAAGGGATTTTTTTTACACAAAAAAAATTTGAGCATTTTTTAATTTATTTTTTGAGCATTTTTTTAAAAGGGTTATAATACATTGATGAAAAAGTCCTTAGCATATCTTTAAAATGGGAAGAAACTGTTCTACTTAGAATAATATTATTATAATAAAGATGGAAGGAATTCAAAAATTCAATTTTGCTACTATCAAGTTAATGACTATTTAGGCAAGGCTTAACAATGAATCCTAAAGTAATCAGGTGAAGAGATGTGAGGAACCCAACCTCAAAGCATCACTACACAGGTTATTAATTAATTACAAAAAATAAAAGGATCCACTTTCAAGAAGAGATCAAAGTCAGCATCATCCATCACTGGACAACAAATGATGTAAAAGGAAGCGTACTACATCACCAAGTGTTTTCTTGTTAAAGAAGTTAAACATAAAACTAATGAAGAGAAACAATTTACAAATCCAGATAGTGGGATATTCTATAAGACAGTGGCCTAGACTCTTCAAAAATGCCAAAGTCATGAAAAGCAAATAAAAGTAGAGGGATTGTCTTAAACTGAAGTTGACTAAAGAGTCATAATAACCAAATGGAATGCATGATCTTTGATTGCACTCTGAATTTTTTAAAAAACCTAAAGAAGATTATTAATGTTAAAGCACAATAATGTTGAAGTACAGCTGATAGCTGTAGCTTATTTTCAAATGGTTTAACAGAAGTATGTGCGTGTGTGTGTGTGTGTGTGTACAGAAAAGCGAGAGAGAAAAAGTAAATGTGGCAAAATACTAACAACTGGTGAGTTTGGAGGAAACTTTATAGACGTTCCTGACAATTATTTCACCCTCCTGCAAGTTTGAAATATTTTAAAAGAAAAGGGGGAAATCCAGCTGATGACCGTACACTTGACATGTTAATCTGTGGAATGTGGTTATATGTATATGAATTGCAAGATTTTTATCATTTTAAGTAGATCATGATATCACTGGCAGGAATCAGGGTAAATGTTAATAAGAGCTAGATGGTAAGTTACTGAAGAAGCTTAAGAGTCTAAGGCAGGGTCTTGCACACAATAAGTAATACACTCTTTGTTTAAGGAATTACTGAGGTCTACATTTTCACTTCCACTTGGGTAAAAGTTAAGACTGAAAGGTTCTTAGCCACAAGTGCATTTCCCATGTACAGAAGACAAATGTGGAATCTACAGTTGAAGTGCTATTAAAGGTATTAAAAACTTTCAGAAGAGGTAATTTAGCCCTATTTGTGACCTAATTGCCCAAAATTCATGTAGCAAACATCTGGCTCTTTACTGACCCAAACTTTGATCTACTTATGTTTAATGGGCCATTTGCATATTGATGAAGAAATAAGGAAAATGTCTCACATTTCACTTTCTAAAACAATTAAGCTCTTAAATCCTCATGATGGTGGAATGTTTGGCATAGAGAATTAACAATTTTCATAGATAATGTTTCCACCATAATTGAGAGTTGAAATATACAGAATTCCAAGAGGGACCTCTATACACCACAGGATTGCCAATGGAGAAAGCATTTATCAGTGGTTTTCATCAGAGCATAATTATTTAGACTAATCAACCACTAAGTATGTTTTAATTAAAAATATCCTAAAGAGATTTATGAGGGTAAGGAAAACCCTCAAACTTCTAACTATATAAAATTATATCTAGTCATTTATTGAGAATTTCAATAAAATTAATTTTGAAGCATTTTTTAAATTATTCCTAACTCCACATATCCTGAAATAAATTTTATAACTGATCTTTTATTTTCTAGATTATCATGTTAAATAGCCAGTGTGCAGGTGTTTAATAGCTTATTCATAAGTTTTTGCTGTTAACTAATAGCATTTATATCTGAATGAATCTTTTTAAGGCTCTTCCTTACTCCCTTGTGCTCATTAACACTAAAAATTAATCTTTCCATTTTTCAGAACCAATCATCCATAGTGCTGCTTTCTTCTTACACTCATCTGATCCCCTCATTCATACCTACTTACTAGCTCTTCCAAAGACTCAAAGGTCCATTTTATAAACTTCAACATCAGCAAGAAATAATAGATGAGCTTCTAGTAAAGCCCAGAGGAGAAAAACCACAAGAAATGAATTGCAAGAACTTCCTTATACATCCTATGTGTTTATATATCTAGTTCATATACTCATATATTCATTCATATATACGTACATATATATTTCATATACTTACATGCACTTCAGAGCATTCTTTCTAAGTTGATGCAGTCTCAGCACAGTTTAACTTTCATGCTCCTATTGCTCATTTTAAAGTTACTTAAGTGATTTAAACATCAGCAACCATTGACTTGTTCATGATTCTGCAATTTGTGCATGTTTGCAGACAACACTCTCCTCCCTGCGACATCAGGAGGACAGCTAGAATGGAGGCTGGAAGATCCACTTCAAGATGATCGGTCAGAGCTGGCTGTCGACTGGGAGTTCTGCCAGAGCTATTGACCTCCATCCTCCTTGTGGCACCTCCTTGTAGACAGGGTAGGCTTATTACGGTATAGGGATGCTCATTTCCTTAAGAACCTAAAAATGAAAGCTGCCAGAATTTCTTAAGACTAAGGCCCGGACCTCACAAAGTGTCACTTCTGCCTCATTTTCTTAGTTGAGTTACAAAGACACCAGATTCAAGGGGAGGGAACCACATAAGGGTGTAAATATCAGGCAGCATCATCTACTGGGGGCCCCCAAAGTGGCACGGGTGGTAAAGAACCTGCTTGCCAATGCAGGAGACATAAGAAATGCAGGTTCGATCCCTGGGTCTTGAAGATCCCCTGGAGGAGGTCATGGCAACCGACTGCAGTATTGTTGTCTAGAGAACCCCATGGACAGAGAAGCCTGGCGGGCTACAGTTCATCTCAAAGAGCTGAAGACTGAAGCGACTTAACACACCGAAGTATCAGACAATTACATCAGTTGAATCATCTAGGAAAGATTAAATTCAGACCCTCAGGAAGGAAGGAGACTCCAACTTTTACTTCATATGTGAAGCACAAAAATGACACAGGCACTCTTAGGGAAACCCCAAAAGACCACATTGAGAGCCACAAGGGAATTAAAGGGGGAAGAGATAAATTGAGCAGCTAAGTAGAGGAAGCTATTTCTTTCTCTGCAGTTCGCTGTGGAAAAAAAAAAAAAAAAAAGAGCTATGGACCTGCTTTTCAAACCAAAGAAGCTACACTTCCTCTGTCTGAAGTGTTTTGAGGCTCGTGTAAAAAGACTGATGAGAATTCTTATATAGGAATGCCGAACCTATATATCGAAGGGAAGGTTTCAGTTTAGTATTGACTTATGTTCCCAAAGAGATGATTCCCACCTGTCACAGAATGCCCAGCTAAGAAATAAAACGACCTTGTATTTCATCCAGGAATATCTTGGGCCTCTGAGTTCTGAATGAGGAACTCAATTTGCTTTTCAAACCTTTAAAGCCCCCTTTTCTAGGAATCTGAACAAACATAAAATGAGGCACCACATTTTACCTTTTCTCCAATAATTCAGTAGGCAAAACTACAAAACAAAGTCTGGAAAAGATTTCATATTTTTCCAGCTTACAGGGACAGTGATATAGAATAGAAATAAAGACTACTCTTAGATTTCCCTGGTGGCCCAGTGGTTAAGAATCCCTCTGCCAATGCAGGGGAAAGGGGTTCCATCCCTGGTCCTGGAAGATCCCACATGTGGTGGGGCAACTAAACCAGTGTACCACAACTGCAAGGCCTGTGCTCTCTAGCCCATGAGCCACAGTCCTGAAGCCTGCATGCTCTAGAGCCCGTGTTCCGCAACAAGAGAAGCCACCGCTGAGAAGCCCGTGCACGGCAACGAGAGAAACCCCATGCATAGCAACAAAGACCACATGTAGCAAAAAAAAAAAAAATTTTATTTGGGAAGTTTAGGCTAGGGAGCACACCCAGCGATCAACCCAAGAGAGTGAAAAATCTTCAGTAATGAATACAAAGAAACAGACATCAAGGAGGAACATTGAAGTGAACTGATTTGTGGAAGTGAGGATGTAGGGAGACTTGAGTGTCCCTCAGTCAGGCACAGCCTCCTCCACATCCGTGTGTCCCTTCATTATCATGATCCTGATGTAGCCGCCAGTCTCCTGAGGAACCAGTAGGGAGAGAAGCTTCCAGAAGGACTGACTCTGCTTCTCTGGTTAAACTTTGACTGATACAGTCTCCAAAAATAAAAATGGCCTTTTTAGAGAAAAAAAGTGTCTTCAACAGAACTGTGATGTAAGAAATAATAAAAAGTTCTCCTTCAAACGTAGGGGAAATGACACAGGCAGAATCTGAAAACTATTTTCTCCAGAAAATAGAACAGAGAGAATACTTCAGGAGGAAGAGAGAGTGACTTTATGAGGTCAACATAACCTTGATACAAAACTAAACAAAGACATTATGAGAGAATTACAGATATAAACATCCCTCATGAGCATAGACATAAAAATCCTTTGCAAAAATGTCAGCAAATCAAACCTAGACACATTTTGACTAAAGAGGTGTTATCCTAGAAAGTTAGGGGCTTTCACAGTGGCACAGTGGTGAAGAATTCTCCTGCCAATGCAGGAGACACAGGAGATGTGGCTTTGATCCCTGGGGCAGTAAGAGCCCCTGGAAGAGGAAATGGCAACCCACTTCAATATTCTTGCCTGGAAAATTCCATGGACAGAAAGATGGTGAGCTACAGTCCATAGGGCCTCGGAGAATTGGACATTACGGACTGAACACACACACACATGAAAGTTGAGATTGGTTTATGTTTTTAAAAGCTATCGATGTAATTTACCACATTGCTTGGATACAAGCAAACCTAGAGGCAGAAAAAACATGTTACAAAATTTAACGCTCATTCACAATAAAAATTCTCAGCAAGCTGGGAATATATTGTAGGTTAGTTGCAGAGCAGGGGAAGTAACCTTATACAAATGTGAGACTGTGAAATGCACCATTTCTGATGTGTGCAATTTATCTAAAGGTGGCGGAGGAAGGGAGAGAGGCTTAAAAGTCCCATGGCTGGTGGCATTAAGGCATCTAAGAATTTCCCAGCAACTTCAAGGCAAACCATTGCTTTTATGTATATGTCCATGGGGCTCACAAATCCAGAGAGAGGTATCAAGTGCCCAGAACATTCTCAGGTAATGTTTGTTGAATTAATGAATGTTCAGAGTGATAAAGATGATTAAGTACAATATTCATCTTTAGTTTTTATAAATACTCTTTATTAAGGACATTTTAACTCATTCTTAGTGTACTAAAATGGTCCTATTTTTTAAAAATCTGAAACACTGCAAAATGCCTCTTGCTTTCTACAGATGTGATCCTATTTTTTTCTATTATTGTGACAAATTAGTGACATAAATTATACTTGTAGAAATTCTCAAGGTTGAACTGTCCTAGAGTAAACTTACTTCATCATGGTTTGTTATATTTTTTGTTTAAATATGCTAGATCTGATAATATATATTTAAGATTTTTGCACCACAAGCCATAAAGTAAAATCATTTGATAGTTAATTTTTCTATGCTATCTTCCTCAGGTTCTGTAATCAGAGTTAAAAAAAAAATCCTTGACCATAAACATAGAAAAAAACATGAGTAATAATCTGCCCCTTAAAGTTTTATGAGAACATGTTCCTCAAGTTGTTTGGAAGCAGATGCATGACTTCCAGACCAGGACTTCCTGATCTTATCAGATTTTTCTCTAGATTTAGGAACTATGATGGCCAAGAGAGGAGCAGTTATTTGGGCCAGTAGCTCTTTCTAGTCACCAAGGGGTCCTACAGTAATATTTATACCCGTGGAAACTTCAAGCATTATACTAACCTGATTGCTTTCATTAAGGAAAAATGAATAAATTCTACAAATAAAGCTCAGTAACATCAAAAATGATAACTCACAGCAGTAAACCAAGATAAAAATAGCATTAAGTGAGCTAGATCCCAGGCTTGTGAAAAGAAAGAAACAGGCCATCCCAGCTAGCCTCTGTGGACTTATTACTGTAAATGTCTGGCTTCCTTATTAAGCTTTAGGAAGTACTGAAAATAAGTCACAGAAGTGCTCAAATTACCACTGTAGAACTTTAAAGGGTCAAAAGATTCCACACTGGGGGGAATTTGGCATGGCGACTCTTTTAAAAACGTAAGCTAACTATAAGAGAGAAAGCCGTCCTGGCATTCTAACAGGACAGGAATTGCTTTGGACCTCGTGGCTAGTTTAAGCAATGTTCCCACAGGCTGAAGTCTCTTCATCTTCCATGCAGTCATGGAAGACTCCATGAACACATAGCTGTTGCCTGTTCACTGTGGTTCCACTGTTCCCACGGATTCTACAGGTAAACCATATCCTGCTTAATCCTGACTTGTACAGTGCTGAACCCCAGGTGGCTCAGTTGTAAAGAATCTAACTCTCGATGCAGGAGACGCAGGAGACGTGGGTTTGATCCCTGGATTGAGAAGATCCCCTAGAGGAGGAAATGTCAACCCACTACAGTATCCTCGCCTGGAAAAATCCCATGGGCAGAGAAGCCCGGCAAGTTATTTGTTCATAAGGTCACAAAGAGTTGCACACAACTGAGCACACACATGCACACATGAATATCTCCTGGGCCCTGACACTGAACACCCTTTGGTGTATATGATACCCAATGTATGTAGAGTCTATAATAAAACTTGCAAGAATCCCTAAGCCAACCCTGAGAGGATGCAAATTTGCATTTGCTTTCTATTCCTCTATCATCAATGGAACCTCTCCTCAGACAAAACTCAGCTACTTCCTTGACCTAAAGTAATTCATACTCTGAAAAGAGATATATGCAAATGTTTCTATGAAATTATGCTCTAGTATAACCCACTCAAACCTATCCAAAGAAGGAGACAGAATATCCATAATAAATTTCCAAAAGACAAAAAAAAAAAAATTGATTGTTAAAAAGAGTTGTTCTTTACCCCACACTGAAGGTGATGCTCAGACAGTTTTCTGGTAGAAAAGTCTGCAGGAGCTCAAGAAGCTACCCAGGATGATAGCATGACAAGCCACAAGCCAACATGCCCAACTGCTATTGCATCCCTCTTGTTAGGGGTGATTGACCAGCCTGTCTGGGAGGGTATGTGACCTGCTTTCTCTCTTCCTCTTTTAACTTCCTTTTGTCTTTTTTGTTTGTTCATCTCGGAGCTTGATGTGGGCCCACTTGCCTTTTGAGGCAACGCAGTCAGTGTTAAGATTACTTATCAGTCCCACAGGGAGGGGGTTTCTGTGCTAGAGGTACCAATACAACTAAATGAAGTTATCTGATAGCATGTGAGAAAATGGCATTTTCCGTTTCCAGATCTTCTCAGATTAGCCAATTAATACATTTTAAGAAAAAGAAAGAAAGAAAAGAACAAGGAAACATAGATCTTCCAGTACTGCAAGTTGAAATAAGGAGAAGGAGGTGGAGATGGGAATCAATTTCATGATCTTCATTGGCTGGAGATTAGGGGCTGCAGGGACTACCTGCTTGGGTCTACCTGACGGTTAGGTGACAATAAGCATCCTGTCATGTGATCTTTTGAGGCCAGCATTCCTCAGACCTGATTGTGCATAGAATCTTCTGAGGATCTCGCTCCAAGGCAGATTCTGCATCAGTGAGTTTGGAGCTAGGGTTGAGACTCTGCATTTCTAACAAGTCTACAGATAGTGCTGAAGCTCCTGGCCAGTGTCCACTTTGAGATCAGTGATGCAAAGCCTGTGCAGGGTTCTGACTAGCCCCATTCCTGAGGCAGAGCCCAAGGGGCGACAAAAGCAAGGTTAAGGGCATCTCAGGGAAAACAAAATCTCTCTGTGAGTTAAGAAAGTGACATGAAAGTGATAGAATGGACTAGCCTCTTTCCCTGGATGCAGACATCTCAGCAACAGACTCCCAAATGCAGGCCCCAGGAGGCGTTCATCATTGATCCTTCTCGTTAGAGGTTTACCTACTCAAAGAACCAGATGTGAATCACTCATCTCTTTAGCATATTTGTTTGCTATTTCATTAATATCTATTCTTACCTTCATTTCCCTCTTCCTATTTTCTTCGGAATTATTTTTCTGTTATTTTTCCAATTTTATTTTTCCTTCCTGCCTAGTACAGTATATTTGTTTAAAATGAAAAATTTTTAAGTTCCTTTTAAAGTATGTTAGCCACTATAATATTTTATTTGACCTATTGGTTACTTAGAAGTATAATTTTATTCTCAAATATATGGGATTATTTTAGCTTTCCTTTTGGTATAGATTTCAAACATAATAGTACTGTGATCAGAGAAAACACTATATAAATTATCCATTACAATGTGTTGAGACACTATGTGGCCAATTTTTGTAAATTTTTTGCATGTGCTGAAAAATATTGTATACTGTGAAATTGCTGGGTGAAGTGTTTTCCTGCATTTCAATGACTTTTAGCCATGTGTTTTCCATATCTCAATTTTGTGAAAACTAGAGTGTACTTTAATAATCAAAGAAGAATAAGTGACAATCTGTGATGGTACTGTCATTGCTGTGCCTACATCAATGTGTGTATATATGTAGTAGCAAAGCTAGCTTAAAACTCAACATTCAAAACTAAGATCATGGCATCCAGTCCCATCACTTTATGGCATATAGATGGGGAAAAAAGTGGAAACAGTGACAGATTTAGTTTTCTTGGGCTCCAAAATCACTGCGGATAGTGACTGCAGTCACAAAATTAAAATAAGCTTGCTCCTTAGAAGAAAAACTGTGACAAAACTAGACAGTGTATTAAAAAACAGAAACATCACTTTGCTGACAAAGAGTTGTATAGTCAAAGCTATGGTTTTTCCAGTAGTCATGTATAGATGTAAGAGTTGGATCATAAAGAAGTCTGTGAAAGTGATAGTCATACAGTCATGTCCAACTCTTTTCGACCATATGGACTGCAGTCCACCAGGCTCCTCTGTCCATGGAATTCTTGAGGCAAGAATACTGGAGTGGGTTTCCATTTCCTTCTACAGGAGATCTTCCCAACCCAGGGATATGAACCCATATCTCCTGGATTACATGTGGAGTCTACCATCTGAGCCACCAGGGAAGTCCACAGAAGGCTGAGCACCAAAGAACTGATGCTTTTGAACTATGGTGCTGGAGAAGACTCTTGAGAGTTACTTGGACAGCAAGGAGACCAAACCAGTACATCACAAAGGAGATGAACCCTGAATATTCAGTGGAAGGACGGATGCTGAAGCTGAAGCTCCAATACTTTGGCCACCTGAAGTGAAGAACCAACTCATTGGAATAGGCCCTGATGCTGGCGAAGATTGAGGGTGGGAGGACAATAGGATCACAGAGGATGAGATGGTTGGATGGCATCACCAACTCAATGGACATGAGTTTGAGTAAGCTCTGGGATTTGGTGATGGACAGGGAGGACTGGTGTGCTGCAGTCCATGGGGTAGCAAAGAGTCAGACACAATAGAGCAACTGAACTGAACTGAACTGAACAAATATTTTAAGGACCATTTAAGAGATATAATGTGTATCCCAGTTTTGTCTAAAAATATTCCATTGTCACTTTCAGGTAAGATCAAGCAGCAGAGCCTCAGAGGCAGTATCACTGGGTAGATAGTAATGAAGTTCTTTCTTAGGAATCTCCAAGAGAGATTATAAGTATGTGAAGACACATAACCATTGATGATTCTGAATCTTAAATAGATTCCAAAGAAAAGAATTCTCAAAGATGATTGAAAATACCTTATTCAATTTATTTCTCTTATGTTTTCCTTTTTATATATGCATAAGAATAACATAATTAAATATAAAAGAGCTTAAATGTGGAATAACAATTCTAGGTGATGAGGAATCACTCTGTCACAGTCGACATTTTCTTTTTTGTTAATGACCCATCAAATATAGCAGGTGTTACAGTCATTGACTTCTTACAGTCAAGGAAATATGTCATAAAGCCTGTTAGGTTAAGATCAAGTTGAGCAAATCTTTCCCTTCTGGATTTTTAACTTATTATTCAGTCAATTACTGAGAGCTGCATACTCAAATCTCCCACTGTGATTCAGTTTTTGTAGTTTTGTCAGTTTTTGCTTTACATGTTTTGAGGCTAAATTGTCCAGGTGATTTCAATATTTTGTCATTTTATCAGTTCAGTTCAGTTGCTCAGTCATGTCTGACTCTTTGTGTCCCCATGGACTGCAGCACGCCAGGCTTCCCTGTCCTTCACCAACTCCTGGAGCTTGCTCAAACTCATGTCCATCAAGTTAGTGATGTCATCCAATCATCTTATTCTCTACTGAACCCTTCTCTTCCTGCCTTCATTCTTTGCCAGCATCAGGGTTTTTTTCCAATGAGTCAGCTCTTCACATTAGATGGTCAAAGTATTGGACCTTCAGCCTCAGTCCTTCCAGTGAATATTCAGGACTGATTTCCTTTACGATTGACTGGTTTGATCTCCTTGGTGTCCATGGAACTCTCAAGAGTCTTCTCCAACACCACAGTTCAAAAACATCAGTTCTTCAGCACTCAGTTTCTTTATAGTCCAATTCTCACATCCATACATGACTACATGAAAAACCATAGCTTTGGCTAGACAGACCTTTGTCTGCTTTGTAATATGTTGTTTAGGTTTGTCATAGCTTTTCTTTCAAGGAACAAGTGTCTTTTAATTGTATGGCTTCAGTCACCATCTGCAATGATTTTGGAGCCCAAGAAAATAAAGTCTCTCACTTTCCATTGTTTCCCCATGTATTTGCCGTGAAGCAATTGGACCAGATGTCATGATCTTAATTTTCTGAATGTTGAATTTTAAGCCAACTTTTTCACTCCTCTTTCACTTTCATCAAGAGGCTCTTTAGTTCCTCTTCGCTTTCTGCTATAAGGGTGGTGTCAGCTGCATATCTGAGGTTATTGATATTTCTCCCTGAAATCTTGACTCCAGCTTGTGCTTCATCCAATCTGGCATTTCTCATGATGTACTGTGCATATAAGTTAAATAAGCAGGGTGAAAATATACAGACTTGATATACTCCTTTCCCAATTTGGATCCAGTCCATTGTTTCATGTCTGGTTCTAACTGTTGCTTCTTAACCTGCATGCAGATTTCTCAGGAAGCAGGTCAGCTGGTCTGGTATCCCCATCTCTTGAAGAATTTTTCACAGTTTGTTGTTATCTACACAGTCAAAGATCCAGTGAATGTTGGCAATTTGATTTCTGGTTCCTCTGCGTTTTCTAAATCCAGCTTGAATATCTGTAAGTTCATGGTTCACATACTGTTGAGGCCTAGCTTGGAGAATTTTCAGCATTGCTTTGCTGGTGTGTGAAATGAGTGCAATTGTGTGGTAGTTTGTACATTCTTTGGCATCTTGTTGTCTCTAATAGTGCTTAATTCATCAAAGCTTATTTTTCCTGGTATTTGTATAAGCTGTGCCAACTTAATTTTGTTTAGCACTAGAAGGTACTCTTTTTTTTCATCTGTTGTTTCAGTCCTTTTGTATTCTTATGTTTGCAGTGTCTTTCTATTTTTCCACCTCTTCCTGGTTGTTTTTTCATTTTTTTCTTACCATATTTGTAGTGATCAAGAGCTTTTTTATTCCATTTTATCCTTCTATTGGTTGTAAAATTATACACTCATTTTCTATTCTTTTAATGGCCGAGCAGTTACTTCAAAAATCACAAAATGCATTGCTAACTCACCTAGATCTAATATCAGTTTTTACTTATGTTCTGATCCTAGCTAACCCAAGATCTTAGAACAGAACACCATATACCCCATTAATTCTTATGTGCTGCTTTATTTTTACACATTTGCATGAATTTTTCACCATGTGAGAGATTACAAATAATGCCTTATGAAGTCAGTGTTATTTTAGATTTCAACACATTTGCCATTTTCATTGCTCTTCACTCTTTCCTGCACCTTTGACTTTCCATCTGGCACTGTTTTCTCTCACCTAAAAATCACTATATAGAAAATTACAGCAGATCTCTTGGCTGCCAACTCTATGAGTCTGAAATTGTATAAGGGTCTTATTCACCCATATTCTGGAAAGATCTTTTCACTGGGATAGGATTACATGTTGTCAGTTATGTTCTCTCATCCCATCAAAGCAATCATTCCAATACATTCTGCTTCCATTGTTCCTATTAAAATGTCAGCTGTCAGAATATCTGGTCTCCCCAGCCTCTGGCAGTACAAAAGAGAAGAAAACTCAGCTGTCAGCACTCCTTGGGGACTAATTCAGCTGAAGAAATGACCTGGCCCAAGGTCATATCTCTTTCCAGGGGCAGGCCACAATCACTGACTGGTCAATGAAGAGGAATAAAGACCATGCCTACTCACTCCAGCTCAGGCAAATCTGAAGGGTCATCCCAGTTCCAGGGGGACTTATAGGACTACCTCACACTATCACTGGAACTGCATGGCAGATCAGTTTCTCCTTCTGCCCAATCCTGTATCCTTAACTCTGCTTAGGGCTTGTTCTCAAGGGTTTTACCTAATAAAACTTCTACATGCTACTCACCTTCTCAAAGTCTGTTTACCAGGGACCCCAATTTATAACAACAGGTATCAAAAGTAGGCTTAAAAAGTGGTCATTGGAATGGAATTTCCTACTGGAAAACCCATCTTCCTGACAGTGAAGATCCCACTGCTAGAGACAGATGACACACAGACAGCCCAGCATAAAGAAGTGATGCAGTTATTAAAGTTTCCATTGGCAGTGTGCTGGAAGAAGGCAGCACATTAATGGAGGTCATATATCAGGGTTTGAGAAAATTGGGGGAAATAGTAACTAAAAGGAAAATGGTATTGGGTTGATTGGCCTTGGGAAAAAGATAATAAAAAGTGAAGATCAATCAATTAGAAACTAAAGGCTGAACATTAAAACTTACATCAATCCTTAATATTCATTGGAAGGACTGATGCTGAAGCTGAAACTCCAATACTTTGGCCACCTGATGTGAAGAACTGACTCATTGGAAAAGACCCTGATGCTGGGAAAGATTGAAGGTGGGAGGAGAGGGGATGACAGAGGATGAGATGGTTGGATGGTATCACCAACTCAATGGACATGAGTTTGAGTAGCCTCCGGGAGTTGGTGATAGACGGGGAAGCCTGGAGTGCTGTGGTCCATGGGGTCACAAAGAGTCGGACACAACTGAGTGACTGAACTGAACTGAACTGAAACTTTTAACTTATATATAAACTTTTATATATGAAGAGGTTCTTATCTCTTGCAGTGCAAGAGCAGAGAAAGTTGAGAATCAGGACCACGGCTTAATTGTGAGAGTACCAGAATGCCATGTAAGGATACACTCAACCAAGGCAGAACAAAGGCAAGGTCAGGCCATAGCTGGGGAAAATGGGGCACTGACATATAGGATGGAGACATCTAAGTGAATGCTTCCCCAACTTGTAAATCTCCCGACTTCCCCAGCCTCTGAACCTGCCTAAGTGGCCACCAGATGAAGGCTAGCATTTGCTGGTATTCAATGATTCCAGTTCTTCTCCTTCACATAACCCACATGCCTCTCTCAGAACCTGCACCTACTTCCCCTCCTGGTTTCCAGGCCAGTTACTCAGGTTAAGTCACGTCACAAACCAGCCTGGCATTGCTGGGCCTGAAAGCGAGGAAAGCAACTGCATCTCAGGAAGCTGCAGAACCTGGTTGGCAAGTACCAGTAAGTGCTGAGGGGTCCATGGCGGATCCGAGGGTGCTTTCAAGGGAGCCAGAATGAAAGGCTGAATAAGGGAAGCTATTTGAATTATTTAGTGTATCAGTTATTTCCTCCAATAAATCTCTTAACACATCTAAACTCTTCTTGGAAACCACTTAGAAGACCGAACTGACACAGAATTGCACTGAAGCTTAACTTCATCTTCTGAGTCTTTCCCTTCCCTTCCAAGGTGTTGCTCCCATGAGCATTCTTAACACATCTCTCACATGCCACTCTCACCTCGGAGTCTACTTCATGGGGAACTAGTCTACGACAGTTGCCTCTCAAAAGGTCTTCATTTCTATATTGTTTGGTCCTTCTTTTCCATTTTTCCTAAGCTCTCACAGGCTACTTTTCATTTTCTTCTGTTGTATTATTATCTCATCTTTGACATCTATTTTCCTTTAAGCTCTTATTTTGATGAGATTACGTTCTCTCTCACTTGCTCCAGTAAGAACTATTCATTGTCATTTTTCATTTGCATCCATGAAGATGGATATTCCTCATCTGTCTTTACTGGTTGTTACTGCCCTCTTTTTGGAGGAGAATTATCCATGCTAATAAGGACAGTTCTCTCTGGATGAGCTATTTGCTAAAAAATGTGGGGGAAAAGGATGAATCTGGGGGAGAGCAGTAGCTTTAACTCAAGTATATCTTTTGGGATATACTTTCTATGGCTCAGTGTCCTCTGAGTAGAAATGAGATCTGTTCACCAATTTCAGCGGCCCATTCCATGCCAAGCAGGCCTGTGATTTACAGCAATTCCCGATGTTACTGGGTACTTGGGATATTAAAGCAAATAATACTAAGCTGACTGCCATGAGGACTCCTTCTGTAACCCCTTGTGCTTCTCAGAATGGGCATCTTTATGGTTTCTTTGCAGTCCTGGTTTACATGCAATGCTAGGTGTGGACACCTCAAACTAGGACCTTCAGTTGGACCCCTTAGGGTGGTGTTACCCTTTAATGGAAAACTGTAGGCTAGAAAATACCTGTGTTTTGGAGGGGTGGAATGCATATTTTTTTGGTGTCATGTCTCACTTCGTTCCAAATGTTTTTGTATTTGGCAGCTATCCTTTGTAACTTTGGATTTAGCATGTATTATCAATGAAAATTGGAAAAGGAAATGACAATCCACTCCAGCACTCTTGCCTGGAAAATCCCATGGACGTATTTTCTTTTCTATTGCTCATTCATTTTGTTGTTTTAAGTTGGCCTCTGGGGAGAGAAGTAAACTTGGACCAGAATCCTGAAATAAATTTTAACAAGCTATTTGCATTTTATTCTATCAAAAAATCCAATTTACTTTGCATTTTAAGCACACAGTTGTAGATTTGTACTATCTTAATTACTAAGTGATCCCTGGTAAATTAGCAACACAAATTATGAGACCCAGAATAAAGGGAAAGGTATATGAATCATGAATAGAAATGCTAAGAAAAGAGCATCATACGTTTAATCACACATTAGAAATTTAGATTTGGAAAACAAAACAAAACAAAAATCAGTTTGGGATTGCCTCAGAGAAACAAAACCAGTTAAAAACAAAAACAGGCATGGCTGTGTTCACAGTGTTCTACATTGCTCATAAAATCTACTGTCAAGAAGTGGTGATGATGTAGTCCTGGAGGAAAACAAGCCGCTGCAATGGTGAGTAGCCTCCCCCCCACGTGTGAAGTCATCCACATTGCGTGGCAGGATGAACATCTGCCCATTAAACCCTGCCGCTGGCTGCAGTAAGCCACAAAAAACATTCTTTGTTTCTATGTGACCCTTGCTCTCATTTTGCTAGATGAAGATTGGTTCACAGGATAAGACTTTTCTGAAGTAACTTCACTGAGGACATTTAATGTCATTTCTTTACAAGCATGCTAATACAATCCAATGTCTTTGTCTCAAAAGTGTTGCTAATCCAGCATGATTCATAGCAGATGATGGGGGAGGAGGTGTGGGTGGGGGGAGAGTAATCAAGCACACTTTTCCATGCTGTTTCCACGCTGTCTTCCTTTTCATCTTATCAAGCATCTAAATGCCAGCTTGGGATCAACCCCACATGCCCCAAGTTTTTCTGCACTTTGACTATCAAAATGACCACTTATAATGGGAGAAAAATGACAGTGACTCAGACCAGACTCAATGCTGGTTTAAATTTAAAAGCAGTTATTCTGGCTAAAAAGAAGAGAGAACCAGTTCATATTTCAGACACACAAACTACAAATTTTTCAAAAACTACAGTTTCATTTTATGAAAAGATCATTAATTCCACTATATCTTTCATCCCTTTAGCAAAATGTGTAAAAAGAAATGAAGTTAAAGTGGAAATAATCTTACCCATCTCTCGATTTTAAAGCAATCACGACTTAATACAACGCAAATGAGAGAACAGTTTTCAGCTCTTCTGAGGAATTAGAAAAGGTTTCTGAGCAAACTAAAGGGGGAACATGTTCCAATGGCAAACCTCACGGCTGCATAGATGACGTGGTCTTTCCTCACTTGAATGCTGATTTCACTTTATGTAGTCGGCCTAATAGTGGCCCCAAAGATATCAGCTCCTAATCCATAGAAACTGTAAATGTTATTTTATAAAGGAAAAGAGCCTTTGCAGGTAGGATGAAGTTACGGATGTTATATGACAAGATTATCCTGGATTATCTGAGTGGGATCTAAATGTCATCATGGGTATCCTTTTGAGAAGCACAGGCAAAGGAATGCTGGCAGCACTGAAACTGACAGAAAATCTCTCCTGGAACTTGCATGCAGAGCCTGGCCCTACTTGATTTCAGCCCAGTGAAAATGAGGTTGAACTCCTGGCCTCCAGAATTATGTGAGAATAAATTTCTGCTGTTTTAAGCTATGCTTGTCCTAATTTGTTATTGTAGTAATAAGAAACTAATATGCCTTATTTCTGTATACATATTGCATGGTTTTATTTCATCCACTGTTATCACTTAATTAAATCATGTGAGTGCATGCTCAGTGGTGTCTGACTCTTTGAGATCCCATGGATTGTAGCCTGCAAGGCTCTTCTGTCCATGAAATTTTCCAGGCAACAATACAGGACTGGGCTGCTATTCCCTACTCCAGGGGATCTTCCCCACGCAGGGATGGAACCCACATCTCCTTGTGTCTCCAGATTCTTTATCACTGGCACCACCTGGGAAGCCCAATTAAATCATGCATATCATCTTTTAAAAAATGAAATTTAAAGCAAATACTTTCTAGTATTTGACTATTCTATTATTTAAAACTTTGTTTTGGATAAGTGCGTGTAAAAACTGGCCTATAATCATATTGTATCAATGTCAATTGTCTTTTGCTCCTTTGCCTTCTTTATTGGTCACCTGTTGATTCTTGGTGGTTTTCTAGTTGAATGAATGAAAACACTAAACAGTCCTTTTGCTCTTCAAAATGAAACATTTAAATCAGTGGCTTATAGAATGATGGAGGATTTAATATCCAAGTTTTCTAAAAATACCTTTGAAAATGAATACTGAGTGCGATGGGAACATGTGGCACAAAACCATCACTCTGCTATCACCAGCTCAGATATAATCATGGTAAAAATGGCATAATAGTCACATGCTGGAAACCAGTGAAGCACAACAAAGTAACTCCTGCCGCAGGGTGTTGTGACCTTTCTTTTCAGGATGATTGGTGCTTTGCCTGGAGGTGGAGAAATTGTAAAGGGGAGATGATAGAGAGCCTTCAGGGTAACAGTTACTTCCTTCCTACAATCAGGTGCTAACAATAAAACAATAAGAAACTGGTTTTACCATCCTCCAATACAGGGGCTTCCCAGGTGGTGCTAGTGGTAAAGAACACATCTGCCAATGCAGGAGACTAAAGATTCGCAGGTTCCATCATTGGATTGGGAAGATCCCCTGAAGAAGGAAATGGAAACCCACTCCAGAATTCTTGCCTGGAGAATCTCATGGACAGAGGAGCCTGGCTGGCTACAGTTCATAGGACAGCAAAGGGTCAGAACCTACTGAAGTGACTTCACATGCATGCAAGAGCAAAATAATTCAAAGCAATCAGACTCCAAAGCATTACATAGGTAAGGTATACCTGAAAATAAATTTGTGATTCCTTCTCTTTCCTCTTCCCAACTTTGCCAAAATTCAGCCAAGAAGTCCAATGCCTGTGGCACCTCTTAGAATTTACACAAAATGACATTCCAGTCTTGAGGAAATAATTAAACTTTATGTGCTAAAAGATGATGCTGTTAAAGTGCTACACTCAGTATGCTAGCAAATTTGGAAAACTCAGCAGTGGCCACAAGACTGGAAAAGGTCAGTTTTTATTCCAATCCCAAAGAAGGGTAATGCCAAAGAATTTTCACACTTCCGCACAATTGCACTCATCTCAGATTCTGGCAAAGTAATGCTCAAAATTGTCCAACCAGGCTTCAGAAGTAAGTGAACTGTGAACTTCCAGATGTTGAAGCTGGATTTAGAAAAGGCAGAGGAACCAGAGATCAAATTACCAACATCCGCTGGATCATCGAAAAAGTAAGAGAATTAGAGAAAAACATCTACTTCTGCTTTGGTGATTATGCCAAAGCCTTTGACTGTGTAGATCACAACACTGTGGAAAATTCTTCAAGAGATGGAAATACCAGACCACCTTACCTGCCTCCTGAGAAATCTGTATGCAAGTCAAGAAGCAACAGTTAGAACCAGACATGGAACAACAGACTGGTCCCAAACTGGAAAAGGAGTACATCAAAGATATATATTATCACCCTTCTTATTTAACTTAGATGCAGAGTACATCATGAGAAATGATGGACTGGATGAAGCACAAGCTAGAATCAAGATTGCCAGGAGAAATATCAACAACTTCAGATACACAGATGACACCACCCTTATGGCAGAAAGCGAAGAGGAACTAAAAAGCCTCTTGATGAAAGTGAAAGAGGAGAGTGAAAAAGTTGGCTTAAAACTCAACATTGAAAAAACTATCAAGGCATCCGGTCCCATCACTTCATGGCAAATAGGTGAGGAGACAATGGAAACAGTGACAGACTTTGTTTTCTTGGGCTCCAAAATCACTGCAGATGGTGACTGCAGCCATGAAATTAGAAGATGCTTTCTCCTTGGAAGAAAAGCTATGACCAACCTAAACAGCATACTAAAAAGCAGAGACATTACTTTGCCAACAAAGGTCTATCTAGTTAAAGCTATGGCCTTTCCAGTAATCATGTATGGATGTGAGAGTTGGGCCATAAAGAAAGCTGAGCATCGAAGAATTGATGCCTTTGAACTGTGGTGTTGAAGACTCTTGAGAGTCCCTTGAACTGCAAGGAGATCCAACCAGTCCATCCTAAAGGAGATCAGTCCTGGGTGTTTGGAAGGACTGATGCTGAAGCTGAAACTCCAATTCTTTGGCCACCTGATCTGAAGAACTGACTCACCGGATAACTCTGATGCTGGGAAATATTGAAGGCAGGAGAAAGGGTGACAGAGGATGATGTTTGGATGGCATCACTGACTCAATGGACATGAGTCTAAGTAAGCTCTGGGAGTTGGTGATGGGCAGGGAAGCCTGATGTGCTGCAGTCCACGGGGTCACAAAGAGTTGGAGACGACTGAGCTACGGAACTGAACCAATGCACTAAATTACATAAAATGAAGTAACAACACTTCCTCTCAGAGTACATTTTTAGGTACTAAACTCATTCATTCAGCAACTATTTATTATACTCCAAAGACCGTTTCTTTTTTTCTTGGGGATGGTCTTGATTCCTGTCTCCTGTACAATGTCATGAACCTCCATCCATAGTTCATCAGGCACTCTGTCTATCAGATCTAGTCCCTTAAATCTATTTCTCACTTCCACTGTATAGTCATAAGGGATTTGATTTAGGTCATACCTGAATGGTCTAGTGGTTTTCCCCACTTTCTTCAATTTCAGTCTGAATTTGGCAATAAGGAGTTCATGATCTGAGCCACAGTCAGTTCCCAGTCTTGTTTTTGCTGACTGTATAGAGCTTGTCCATCTTTGGCTACAAAGAATATAATCAATCTGATTTCAGTGTTGACCATCTAGTGATGTCCATGTGTAGAGTCTTCTCTTGTGTTGTTGGAAGAGGGTGTTTGCTATGACCAGTGCGTTCTCTTGGCAGAACTCTGTTAGGCTTTGGCCTGCTTCATTCTGTACTTCAAGGCCAAATTTGCCTGTTACTCCAGGTGTTTCTTGACTTCCTACTTTTGCATTCCTATAATTAAAAGGACATCTTTTTTGGGTGTTAGTGCTAGAAGGTATTTAGGTCTTCATAGAATCATTCAACTTCAGCTTCTTCAGGATTACTGATCAGAGCATAGACTTGGATTATCATGAGTTTGAATGGTTTGCCTTGGAAATGAACAGAGATCATTCTGTCATTTTTGAGATTGCATCCAAGTACTGCATTTTAGACTCTTTTGTTGACTATGATGGCACTCCATTTATTCTAAGGGATTCTTGCCCACAGTAGTACATATAATGGTCATCTGAGTTAAATTCACCCATTCCAGTTCATCTAGGTTTACTGATTCCTAGAATGTTGATGTTCACTCTTGCCATCTCCTGTTTGACCACTTCCAATTTGCCTTGATTCATGGACCTAACATTCCAGGTTCCTATGCAATATTGCTCTTTATAGCATCGGACCTTGCTTCCATCACCAGTCCCATCCACAGCTGAGTGTTGTTTTTGCTTTGGCGTCATCCCTTCATTCTTTCTGGAGTTATTTCTCCACTGATCTCCAATAGCATATTGGGCACCTACTGACCTGGGGAGTTCATCTTTCAGTGTCCTATCTTTTGCCTTTTCATACTGTTCATGGGGTTCTCAAGGCAAGAATACTGACGTGGTTTGCCATTCCCTTCTCTAGTGGAACTCATTTTGTCAGACCTTTCCACCATGACACCTCCATCTGGGGTGGCCCCAAGATGTGCTCAATAAAGGACAGAAATTGTATGGATCTAACAAAGACAGAAGATATTAAGAAGAGCTGGAAAGAATACACAGAAGAACTGTACAAAAAAGATCTTCACGACCCAGATAATCATGATGGTGTGATCACTCACACTCACCTAGAGCCAGACATCCTGGAATGTGAAGTCATGTGGGCCTTAGGAAGCATCACTATGAACAAAGCTAGTGGAGGTGATGGAATTCAAGTTGCACTATTTCAAATCCTAAAAGATGATGGTGTGAAAGTGCTGCACTCAATATGCCAGCAAATTTGGAAAACTCAGCAGTGGCCACAGGACTGGAAAAGGTCAGTTCTCATTCCAATCCCAAAGAAAGGCAATGCCAAAGAATGCTCAAACTATCACACAATTGCACTCATCTCACACTCTAGTAAAGTAATGCTCAAAATTCTCCAAGTCAGGCTTCAGCAATACATGAACCGTGAACTTCCAGATGTTCAAGCTGGTTTTAGAAAAGGCAGAGGAACCAGAGATCAAATTGACAACATCTGCTGGATCACGGGTAAAGCAAGAGAGTTCCAGAAAAACATCTATTTCTGCTTTATTGACTATGCCAAAGCATTCGACTGTGTGGATCTCAATAAACTGTGGAAAATTCTGAAGGAAATGGGAATACCAGACCACCTGACCTGCCTCTTGAGAAACCTGTATGCAGGTCAGGAAGCAAGAGTTAGAATTGGACATGGAACAACAGACTGGTTCCAAATAGGAAAAGGAGTACGTCAAGGCTGTATATTGTCGCCCTGTTTATTTAACTTCTATGCAGAGTACATCATGAGAAACTCTGGGCTGGAAGAAATACAAGCTGTAATCAAGATTGCTGGGAGAAATATCAATAACCTCAGATATGCAGATGACACCACCGTTATGGCAGAAAGTGAAGAACTAAAGAGCTTCTTGATGAAAATGAAAGAGGAGAGTGAAAAAGTTGGCTTAAAACTCAACATTCAGAAAACTAAGACCATGGCATCCAGTCCCATCACTTCATGGCAGATACATGGGGAAAGAGTGAAAACAGTGACTGACTTTATTTTTGGGCTCCAAAATCACTGCAGATGGTGACTGCAGCCATGAAATTAAAAGATGCTTACTCCTTGGAAGGAAAGTTATGACCAACCTAGATAGCATATTAAAAAGCAGAGACTACTTTGCCAACAAAAGTCTGTCTAGTCAAGGCTATGGTTTTTCCAGTGGTCATGTATGGATGCGAGAGTTGCACTATAAAGAATGCTGAGCACAGAATTGATGCTTTTGAACTGTGGTGTTTAAGAAAACTCTGAGAGTCCCTTGGACTGCAAGGAGATCTAGCCAGTCCATCCTAAAGGAGATCAGTCCTGGGTGTTCATTGGAAGGACTGATGTTGAAGCAGAAACTCCACTACTTTGGCCACCTGATGTGAAGAGCTGACTCATTTGAAGAGACTCTGATGCTAGGTAAGACTGACGGCAGGAGGAGAAGGGGACGACAGAGGATGAGATGATTGGATGGCATCACCGACTCAACAGACATGAGTTCGGGTAAACTCCAGGAGTTGATGATGGACAGGGAGGCCTGGTGTGCTGCAGTTTATGGGGTCGCAAAGAGTCACACATGACTGAGTGACTGAATTGAACTGAGAGACTGTTTCTGACTCCTGAGATACATCAACAAATAAACTGACAAAGACTCCTGCTTTTTGGAGCATACATTCTAGTAACAAGAAACAAGTGCAAATTATAAGCATAATAAATAAGACAACTTGCAATTTTATATAAGGGAGTAAGGTATGATGCTAAAGCTGAAACTCCAGTACTTTGGCCACCTCATGCGAAGAGTTGACTCACTGGAAAAGACTCTGATGCTGGGAGGGATTGGAGGCAGGAAGAAAAGGGGACGACAGAGGATGAGATGGCTAGATGGCATCACCGACTCAATGGACATGAGTTTGAGTGAACTCCAGGAGATGGTGATGGACAGGGAGGCCTGGCGAGCTGCAATTCATGGGTCGTAAAGAGTCGGACATGACTGAGCAACTGAACTGAACTGACTGAAGGTAAACTTTATGTAAGCTTTCCTGGTGGCTCAGATGGTAGAATCTGCCTGCAATGCAGGAGACTCAGGTATTACATACTGAGATGAACTTTGAATAGATTTAAGGGAGGTGAAGATGTGGTCATGTTGATAATTAGGAGAAGAGGATGACAGTTGGTAAAGCCACTGAAATGGGCTTCAGATGGACTGCTCAAGAAGGAGTGCTTATACTGCTGCTCTTAAGCACATAAAGGGAAATAATCCATTGCACAGTTTAAAACTTTGCTTAGAAAATAAAATAAAATAAAACTTTGCTTAGGTAGAGGTAGAGCTAATTCATCTCTGACATTAGTCCTCAAACTTTAACACATATCAGAAAAGTATGAAGAGTTTGTTAACTGAGGGCAAGACTTTCACAGTGGTGGAGTAAGAGTAACGTGGCAAATTATTTCCAAAACTAGAAACAATAAAACTAGAAAAACATGGTCAATGATCATCATTTCAAGACTGCTAAATTCAACCAAAGGCATACAACAAATTGAGAAGTGTTTTGTTCAGTACTATCACTGAACTTCAAGTAAGAACAGGCAGAGTTTGTGGCAATTTTGCCTGAAGCTGGTCCTGCCCCCAGACCCCACCTCTATAGGAGAGATTTCTATCAGGACATGAGAACTGTACCTTTCTACCAGATGGTGATGATTTGATCTGGAGGAGAGTTTGAGGAAACTCATGTCCGTGGATGTTGTTGGAAACAGTAGCAAGTCCAAAAGCAAATAAATGGGGATGAATAGCTGAAATTACGATTCTGGTAGGGGTCAGATGACCAGCAGACCAGAATTTAATTAGGAAGTCCAGGGAATGAGGCAGACTTAATGACCTTGATAAGTTCCCACATATTTCAGTCGGAATCTGGAAGGTTGTGCATATGCCCAAGGCCACACACATACTCAGAAAAGAACAGAGAGCACCTTAGCAATCCTCAAATCTGGCTTAATATGAAGCCACTCTCATACACACACACACACACACACACACACACACACACACACACACACACACACACCTGTGTGCCCACCTGAGAGAGACAAAAGGGCTGATTGGAAAGTAAAAGAAATCAGGACAAGTCTGACTTGAATTTTGACCTGAATTTTGAATGAGTTCCCCAGTCACAGACAGATCTCTTGACAAAGAGAGGAATCCTTACTCATCCAATGTGTTTGAACACAATCCCTGAGCAATCATCTGATAACCACTAAAGTATACTGACACACAGTCACCCAAAAGAATTCAAACATGGAAACTGAAACAAGAATATAAATGAAGAAAGAAAAAAAAGAAAGAAAGAAAGACTAGAGACATCAGCAGCCATCTTCCACAGAGGACATAGATACCACTGAATAAGTTAAGGCAAATTGTCAAAATAGAAAAAAAAAAGCAAACAAAAGAAAAAGAGCAACAGCAACAACAACCCATGTTATGAGGTAGGGAGGGAATCATAATTATTATACTAAATTATCTAAGATGTTTAGGCATCAACAAAATATTATAAGACAGCCTAAGAAACAGGAAACTGTGACTTATACTCAGGAAAATAAACAACTTATAGAAATTGTCTCTGAGGAGGCCCAAATGTTGAAGTTAAGAGACAAAGATTCTGAAGCAATTGTTATAAAAATGTTCAAACATAAGAATAACAACAACAACAAAACGTAAACAGAGACCCATGATCTGAAAAAATGCAGAGCCTCAGAGATCCATGGAACACCGTCCAGTGCACCAACATTTGTGTGATAAAAGTCTCAGAAGAGGAAGGAGAGAGGGAGAAAAAAATATTTGAAGAAAGAATAACCCCTTCATAAAATCCAAAAATTTGATTTTGTTGTGCTATGCTGATTTACTCAGTCGTGTCCGACTCTGCGACCCCATGGACTGTAGCACTCCAGGCTCCTCTTTCTATGGGGATTCTCCAGGCAAGAATACTGAAGTGGGTTGCCAGGCCCTCCTCCAGGGAATCTTCCCAACACGGAGACTGAACCCTCATCTTCTGCATTGGCAGGCAAATTCTTTACCATCTGTGCCACCAGGGAAACCTACTTGATTTTAAAAGGCATTAATTTATAGATTTAAAAAGCTCAACAAAGTCCGTATCACAGAAATAATGAAAGTCATGGGAAATGAGATAGCATATTCAAAGTGCTGAAAGAAAAGAAAAATTAACCAAGAATTCTGTATCCAGAAAAATTATTCTTCATAAATTAAAGCAAAACAAAATCATTTCCAGATGAACAAAGATTAAGAGAATTCCTTGTTAGAAATCCTGTCTTACAAGAAATCATTCAGGCTAAAACTGAAGGAAACCAAAGAGTGACTCAAATCCACACAAAGAAGCACAGATCACTGGAAGAGGTAAATATGTTGGTAAATATAATAGGCCATAATTTTTTTCTATTTCCTTTAATCCTATTTTAAAGACTGCATAAAACTATAATTATAAAACCATGCCATTGGAGTTATATAAAGATGTTACATTTATGACAATAAAGCACTAAGAAGCTACATTGGAGCAAAGTTTGTCTCTTTTATGAAATTAATGTGACATTAATCTGAAGTATATTGCAATAAATCAAGAAAATAATTCAAATAATATAATAAAAGACAAAGGGAATAAGATGACATACAAAAAATATCAACTTAACACAAAAGACAGTAAAAGAGGAAGTAAAAAAAGATCTGAGGAATAAGGAAAACAAATAGAAAAATGCACATAATTCCATTTGTATCAATAAGTACTTTAAATATGAATGGTTTAAATAGTCCAATCAAAACATAGAGATTATCAGGCTGAATTTGAAAAGCAAACAAAAGGCCAGGTCCAACCATATGAAAAAGAAAGAACAAGGTCCAATCATATGCTGTCTACAAGAGACATACCATAAATTTGAAAACACAAATAATTTCAGAATACAAGAATGGAAAAAGATATATTGTGCAAACAGTAACCATAATAGAGCAAGAGCAGCTATACCACTATTAGATAAAATAGATCTTAATTAAAAATATTATTAGAGAGAGACAAAGAAAATATTTCATAATGATAAAATGGTCAAAGTATCAGAAAAACATAATTATGAACCTAGACACTTTTAACAACAGAGTCATAAAACCTGACAAATTTTAAAAGAAAAATAATTTAATAATTGTGGTGAAATGTTTTAATGCTCCTCTTTCAATAATAGATTAAAAATTATATAGAAAATCAGGAAGGACATAGAAAACATGAATAACAATATCAACCAATTAACATAACAAGCTTATATAAAACACTACCCAATAACAGCAGAATTCATATATTTTCAAGGGCATATGAACATTCCAAGACAGATCCTATTCTAGATAATAAAGCAAATATCAATACATTTTAAAAGATTGAAATCATGCAAAACATGGTCTCCAATAATAATGCATTAAATTAGAAATCAAAAACAGGTAAGAAAATTGAGAAACTCTCTAATATTTAGAACTTAAATAACACATTTCTGAAAGACCATGGGTCAAAATAGAAATCACAAAAGATGTTAAAAAATATTTTAAACCAAATGAAAGTGAAAACAAAAATGCTATGCAAGTGGAGCAAAGATTAGAGTATAAGTTATTGCCTTAAGAGACTATATTAGAAAAGAAAAAAAGATCTTAAATCAATAACCTAAGCTTCCACATTAAGAAACTAGAAAAAAGAAAAAAATTAATACAAGACAAACAGAAGAAAAGAAATAATAAATATTAGGGTGAAGTATTGTATGATTCCATTTTTTAAAAATGTCCAAACAAGGCAAATCTGTACAGACAAAAAGTAGATTATTGATTATTTAGAGTGGAAGAGAGGGTATTGAGAGAGATTAATGGTGAAGGTGCATAAGGAATCTCTTGGAGGTGATGAAAATATTCTAAAATTGATTTATGATAATAATTGCTGTATTAAGATTCTCCAGAGGAACAGAATCAGTAAGATGTACAGAGATTTATATTAATGAATTGGCTTATATCATTATGGAGGCTAAGAATTACCAAGAGCTCCAGCTGGCAAGCTAGAGACATAGGAGAGTCAACTGTGTACTTTCACTATGAGTAGGAAGGACTGAAAACAAGGAGCGCCAATAGCATTAGATCCAGTCCAAAGGCTGGCAGGCTCAAGACAAGAAGAACTAATGTTTCAGTTTGAGTACAAAGGAAAAAAACACTGATATCCCAGCTTAAGAAGTCATAAAGACAGGAGTTTTCTATTTAGCCTTTTTGTTCTATACAAGTCTTCAGGGCAGGGGGCCTCCCCAGTGGCTCGATGGTAAAGAATCCTCCTACAAGGCAGGAGCTGCAGTAGACATGGATTCTATTCCTGGGTCAGGAAGATCCTCTAGAGAAGGAAATGGCAACCCAATCCAGTATCCTTGCCAGGAGAATCCCATGGACAAGAGGAGCCTGGCAGGCTACAGTCCATAGTGTTGCAAAGAATCGGACACAACTGAAGCGACTTAGCATGGCATGGGCACCCAAATTAGGGAGGGCAATTGGTTCACTCAGTCTACTGATTCAAAAGTTAATCTCATCTAGAAATACCCTCATTGACATACCCAGAATAATGTCTGAAAAGCCTATGGCCCAACCAAGTTGGCACATAAAAGTAACCATTTGTATGACTTGGCAAACTTGCTAACATATCTTTGAATTGTACACTTGAAATTTGTGATTTACATAACAGATAAATATATCCTAATAAATTTACTAATAAAATAGAAAAAAAAACCCCACAAAAATCAGTAAAATGATACCACAGTGAGGTATCATCTCACGCTCATTAGAATGGCCATCACCAAAAAGTCTACAAACAATAAATCCTGGAGAGGGTGTGGAGAAAAGGGAGCCCTCTTACACTGTTGGTGGAAATGCAAACTGGTACAGCCCACTCTGGAGAACAGTGTGGAGATTCCTTTAAAAACTGGGAATAGAACTGCTATATGACCCAGCAATCCTACTGCTGGGCGTACACACCAAGGAAACCAGAACTGAAAGTGACACATGTACCCCAGTGTTCACTGAAGCACTATTTATAATAGCCAGGACATGAAAGCGACCAGTCCTGGGTGTTCATTGGAAGGACTTACGCTGAGGCTGAAGTACTTCGGCCACGTTATGCAAACAGTTGACTCATTGGAAAAGACCCTGATACTGGGAGGGATTGAGGGCAGGAGGAGAAGGAGACAACAGAGCATGAGATGGCTGGGTGGCATCACCAACTCAATGCACATGAGTTTGGGTGAACTCCGGGAGTTGGTTGTAGACAGGGAGGCCTGGCATGCTGTGATTCATGGAGTCACAAAGAGTCGGACATGACTGAGCGACTGAACTGAACTGAACTGAGGACGTGAAAGCAACCTAGATGTCCATCGGCAGATTAATGAATAAGGAAGCTGTTGTACATAAGCACAATGGAATATTACTCAGGTATGTAAAGGAACACAGTAGAGTCAGTCCTCATGAGGTGGATGAAACTGGAGCCTATTATACAGAGTGAAGTAAGAAAAAGACAAATGCTGTGTATCAATGCATTTATATGGAATTTAGAAAGATAGTAATGACACAGACAGGGAGGACAGGGAGGACTGGCGTGCTGCAGTTCATGGGGTCGCAAAGAGTCGGACACGACTGAGAGACTGAATTGAACTGAATGACACAGACATTGGACTTACTAGACAAAGACTAAAACACTATGATTAAAAAACTAAAGGAATTCAGGAAAATGATTCATGAAAATAATGAGAATATCAACAAAGAGTTATAAATTCTTTTTTAAAAGAACCAAACAGAAATTCCAAAGCTGAAAAATACAGCATTACACTGATACCAAAACCAGACAAAGACACCACAGGAAAGAAAAACTATAAACCAATATGTTTTATGAATATTGATGCAAAAATTTTCAGCAAATGCTATCACAACAAAAGCTACAGTATATTAAAAGATTATATAACATGACCAAGTGAAATTTATTCCTGGGACACAAAGATAGCTCAACATACAAAAATCAATCCGAATAATACACCACATTAACAAAATGAAGTGATGAAAGAATACATGTAGATTGATGAAAAGGACTCCATAAATAAATAAATTCAGATTTTACCACAATAAAAAAGAGAAATAAATCTTCCCACAAAGAGAAATTCCTAAACCAGATGACTTCACTGGTGAATTGCAGAAGAACTGATTGTTTGAGACCAGTATTATCCCAATAACAAAGCTAGGCAAATGTATCACAAGAAAAGAAACATATAAACCAATAATCCCAATAAATACAGACCAAAAGGTTCTCAATAAAATATTAACAAACAATCCAGCAACATATAAAAATGCTTATTCAATATTATCAAATAAGATTTATCCCACAAATGGTTTATACTTGAATTTGGAACAAGGCAAGGATGTGCATTTTACCACTGCTGTTCAACATAGTACTGGAAGTTCCAGCCAGAATAATAAGGCAAAAACAAAACAAAAACAGAAGATGGAAATTAAAGGTATCCAGAGTGGAACGAAGAAATAAATCTGTCTTCTGTCATAGATAATATAGTCTTATACATAGAAATTCCTAAGTATCCCATAGAAAGAACCCACTAGAAATAATAAGTTCAGCAACATCACAGGATAGCAGATGAATATGCAAAAGCCAATTGTATTTCTATACACTAAGAAAATAATTCCATGCATAACAACATTATAGGAAACAACTTAGGAATACATTTCACAAAAGAAATGTAAGACTTATACACTAAAAACTATAAAATATTACTGAGAAAGAACAAAGAGCTAAATAAATGGAGAGCTATTTCATATTCATAATGGAAGACGATAGTGTTAGGGTGACCATGTTTCCTAAGTTGATTTATGGCTTTGATGTTACTATCTATCAAAGTACCAGCAGGCTATTTCACAGGAAAAATTGACCCTGAAAATGAAATGGAAATGTAGAGTACCCATATAGCCAAAATTATTTTGAAAAAGAACAAACTTTGAAGGGACAGTTACCAGTTTCAAAATGTTTTATAAAGCTGTAGCAACTAAAATTTTATAATACAGGGTATCTGCAGATATATAGGTCTATGGAAGAAAAGGGAAAATTCAGCCATAAACCTTACATTTATGGTCAATGTATGTAAGAACAAAAATGCAAAAGCAGACCATTGGAGAAAAGATAGTTTTCCAGTGATGTCAATAAATTGGATATCTATGCATTAAGATGAATTTGACAAAAAGGCAACAAACTTTTTTGGTAAACAGCTAGATAGTAAAATTTTGTGCTTCGTGACCTTAGCACTTTTGTTGCAACTACTCATCTGCTGCTGTATTGAATTCTTTTGCGTTCTCTTGAAAGGCTGTTGATTTCTTTCTGTATTCATCAGTGATGGTGGTAAGGAAGATGTTGGAATATGTAGACTTTGGTTCCAAGATCTTGAACCAAAGGTCACAACTGGAAACAGATAATAAAGACTTCTACATGTGAGGACATACTGTAATTCAAACATATTGTTTGGTATAATGTATGTTGCTGTTGTTCAGTTACTAAGTCATGTCTGACTCTGTGACTCCATAGACGGCAGCTCGCCAAGCTCCCGTCCTCTACTCTCTCCTGGAGTTTGATCAAATTCATGTCCATTGAGTCAGTGATACTATCTAACCATCTCATCCTCTTCTGCCCCCTTCTCCTTTTGCCTTCAATCTTTCCCACCATCAGAGTCTTTTCCAGTGAGTCAGTTCTTCACATCAGGTGGGCAAAGTATTGGAGTTTCAGCTTCAACATCAGTCCTTCCAATGAACATTCAAGGTTAATTTCCTTTAGGATTGACTGATTTGATCTCCTTGCTGTCCAAGGGACTCTCAAAAGTCTTCTCTAGCACCACAGTTCAAAAGTATCAATTTTTCTTTATGGTCCAACTCTCATATCTGCACATGACTACTGCAAAAACAATAGCTTTGACTAGATGGACCTTTGTTAGCAAAGTGATGTCTCCATTTTTTAATATGCTATCTAGGTTTGTCATAGCTTTTCTTCCAAGGACAAGCATCTTTCAATTTCATGACTGTAGTCACCGTCTGCATTGATTTTGGAGCCCAAGAAAATGAAATCTGTCACTGCTTCCATTTTTTCCACTTCTATTTGCAATGAAGTGAATGTTGAGTTTTAGGCCAGCTTTTTCGCTCTCTTTTTCACCTTCATCAAGAGACTTTTAGCTCCTCAACACTTTCTGCCATTAGAGTAGTACCATCTGCATATCTGAGGTTGTTGATATTTCTCCCAGCAGTTTTTGATTCCAGCTTGTGCTTCATCCAGCCCAGCATTTTGCATGATGTACTCTGCATAGAAGTTATAGAAAGGTGACAATATGCAGCCTTGGCATGTTCCTTTCCCAATTTTGAAACTGTCCATTGTTCCATGTGTGATTCTGTTGTTTCTTGACCTGAATACAGGTTTCTCAGGAGACAGGTAAGGTGGTATGTTATTCCCATCTCTTTAAGAATTTTTCAGTTTGTTGTGAGCGAAGAGTCAGACACAACTGAGTGACTTTCACTTTCACACAGTCAAAGGCTTTGGCATAGTCAATAAAGCAAAAGCAGATGTTTTTCTGGAACTCTCTTGCTTTTTGATGATCCAGTGAATGTTGGCAATTTGATCTCTGGTTCCTCTGTCTTTTCTAAATCCAGCTTCAACATCTGGAAGTTCACAGTTCATGTACTATTGAAGCCTGGCTTGGAGAACTTTGAGCATTACTTTACTAACATGTGAGATGAGTACAATTGTGCAGTAGTTTGAGCATTCTTTGGCATTGCCTTTCTTTGGGATTGGAAGGAAAACTGACCTTTCCCAGTCCTGTGGCCACTGCTGAGTTTTCCAAATTTGCTGGCGTATTGAGAACAGCATCATCTTTTAGGATTAGCTCAGCTGGAATTCCATCACATCCACTAGCTTTGTTCATAGTAATGTTTCCTAAGGCCCACTTGACTTCACAGTCCAGGATGTGTGTTCTTAGGTGACTGATCACACCATCATGATAATCTGGGTGGTTAAGGCCTTTTTTTATATAGTTCTGTGTATTCTTGCCACCTCTTCTTAATCTCTTCTGCTTCTGTTAGGTCCTTGCCATTTCTGTCCTTTATTGTACCCATCTTTGTATGAAATGTTCTCTTGGTATCTCTGATTTTCTTTAAGAGATCTCATCTTTCCCATTCTCTTGCATTCCTCTGTTTCTTTGCACTGTTCACTTAAGAAAGATTTCTTATCTCTCCTTATCTCTGGAACTCTGTATTCAGGTCCTAGTAATGATGACTTGAACATCAAAAAGAAAGCAAAGATTTGGGTCCACTGGAATCATTTAAATACGTGAAAAGCTGTAAGTACTTGTTAATATGCAAAAGGTCCAAATCATATCAAATGTGCTAGAGGAGAGACGTGCCTCTAGAGTGAATTAATGTTGGGCTGTAGAGGTATAGGATTACCCCAACATCAAAAGAGAAGTAAACAAAGGAACAAATTATATCACTATTATTGTTCTCTATTATTATTATTATTATTATTACTAGGTAAAACACTTGGTTTGTTTAACACATGACTGTTCATTGTGGTTCACAGATACATGGTATTTCATGAGGTCAAATTCTTTATCGTAGTGCTAAGACAGTATTTGTCTTTTTCAGTCTCATCCTTTCATGAGCATGCAGTAAAGATTTCCAGAAGCTTCACAATCTGTGCTGTCACACAGATTCAACACAGAAGCAGAGATGAAAGCTCACCCTCCATCTACGAAGCTGATAAGAAAAAGATTTGCAAGAATGGACAATGCTGCCACTCTGCTCACAACTGTTTTGTTCAGGAATTTTTATTTTTGCTTAAAATATGTTATTTACATTAATATATAATGAATTTATCTTTGCTATTTTAAATGAATTAATTATGTTTTAAGCTCAGGTTTAATTTCTGCTACAGTAAATATCAGTAAACTAATACAATTTGTGGGGTAGGGACTCAATTCTTTTTAAAATTATAAAGGAATCTTAAGATCAAAAGTATGAGAAATACTATATATTTTCCTTTTATCATTCAATTCAAATAGTTATTGCATCAGCAGGGAATATATCTGTTTTGTTTTCTGTCTCAGATGCAAGAAAAGTTTCTAACAGAAAAATCAGTAATGCTGACTTGACTCTGCTAGAATATTTAGCCTTTATCAAGGGTGATTGAGGGCTTCCCAGGTATTGCAGTGGTAAAGAATCTGCCTGCCAGTGCAAGAAATGTAAGAGACTTGGATTCAGCCTTTGAGTAGGGAAGATCTTCTGGAGTAGTAAATGGCAACCCACTCTAGTATTCTTGCCTGGAAAATTCCATGGACAGAGGAGCCTGGCAGGCTACAGCCCATGGGGTCACAAAGAGTTAGACATGACTCAGCACGCATGCAAAGATGATTGAAGGATGGATTCCAGAAGGATCTGAACCCCTTCTGTAAAAGGAATGTGTACCTGGGAAATGTAGTGACTCTGGAAGAACTTAGAAATAGAGGAATCTTATAATCTCTTGCACTCAGGGACCAGGCAAGCTCATAGCCAGTCTCCAGAAAAAAGAGAGGGTCCAAGAGGATAATATCAGCTCAGAGAATGCCAAGTGGAACTTCCTGAAGCACCCAGTGGAATCCTTCCCAGGCAGATGGTATGATCCAGCCAGGTACCTTCACAGGGACTTGAGGGCAGGCTGGGGTGCTCTGCTAGGTGGACACTATATGATCCTTTACATGTATTTGAAGGAACTCACATGCACTGTTGATGTCTGCTGAAATCATGATGTCAGTCTTAACACCTTTTGATAACTACAGAGATTGACAAGCTTTCAGTTCAGTTCAGTTTAGTCGCTCAGTCGTGTCCGACTCTTTGTGACCCCATGAGTCGCAGCACGCCAGGCCTCCCTGTCCATCACCAACTCCCGGAGTTCACTCAGACTCATGTCCATCGAGTCCGTGATGCCATCCAGCCATCTCATTCTCTGTCGTCCCCTTCTCCTCCTGCCCCCAATCCCTCCCAGCATCAGAGTCTTTTCCAATGAGTTAACTCTTCGTATGAGGTGGCCAAAGTACTGGAGTTTCAGCTTTAGCATCATTCCTTCCAAAGAAATCCCAGGGCTGATCTCCTTCAGAATGGGCTGGTTGGATCTCGTTGCAGTCCAAGGGACTCTCAAGAGTCTTCTCCAACACCACAGTTCAAAAGCATCAATTCTTTGGCGCTCAGCCTTCTTCACAGTCCAACTCTCACATCCATACATGATTACTGGAAAAACCATAGCCTTGACTAGATGGACCTTAGTCAGCAAAGTAATATCTCTGCTTTTGAATATGCTATCTAGGTTGGTCATAACTTTTCTTCCAAAGAGTAAGCATCTTTTAATTTCATGGCTGCACTAACCATCTGCAGTGATTTTGGAGCCTCCAAAAATAAATTCTGACACTGTTTTCACTGCTTCCCCATCTATTTCCCATGGAGTGATGGGACCGGATGCCATGATCTTCGTTTTCTGAATGTTGAGCTTTAAGCCAACTTTTTCACTCTCCTCTTTCACTGACAAGCTTTATCACAGAACAATTACGAACCACAACAGAATGTTAGGGCAAAGTAAAAAACTCAAATGGTTTTGCCAGTGGCCCTGTTACACCATCCTTCAAGTGGATTCTTCAAATCTCTGAGTTCCTCCCTCCCGAAACTGAAAAATGATTGTTGGAATAAGGTAATTTTCAGGAATGCCTTATTGAAACAACTCCACTGACAGGAAGTGTTACACAACAGCTAACAATAGATGGTATTTCAAAAGAAAAAGTGTTCCAGAGAAGATCTGGCAAACTGGTAAACATGGGCAGGAAGTGAAATCTCCTTCTCATTGTAGAACCTCATCATACCGTCAGGGAAGAGAGAGATAAGGTTTAACAAAGTTGGATAAAAGAAGATATATGGAATCTGAAAAAATGACCTCAAAATGACTCTAGATTCTGAGAACAAGTACTCAACATAATTAGATTTTTTGGAAATTTAAGGTAGACAAAAAACCAGCAATTGAGTCTTACTGAGTACACGTCGTCAATCCACAAAACTAAAATTTACCCCCTGACACATACATGAGTGAGTATCATCAGCTAACATTCAGTCCTTCTGCTAAATGGCATAGATGCTCGAAGAGTGACAGCATATTGGAAGGTCACATTCAGTGTTTCACTAGTCATCCATTACACCATGACAGTGTCTTACTGGCAATTTCTTAGGAATTGGATGTCATCAACTGCCTTCTGAAGAAGGAAGAAGCCCTCAACAGAACATTGGAAAACAGACAGATAGTATGTGAGTGAAAGGTAGAATCGTGTTAAGGGTACAGGGCTGGGAAAGGAGGAGAATTGGGAGCCTCTTTTTCTTTCACTCTGTATTCAACACTAAGTGTGGTATTTGGCACATGGTGCTCAATAAATATCTCATGAATGACTGAGATAGTGTACTTCCCTAGTTCTGAGACACACAGATGTATAGAACAGTCTTTTGGACTCTGTGGGAGAGGGAGAGGGTGGGATGATTTGGGAGAATGGCATTGAAACATGTATAATATCATATAAGAAATGAATTACCAGTCTAGGTTCGATGCAGGATACAGGATGCTTGGGGCTGGTGCTCTGGGGTGACCCAGAGAGATGGTTTGGGGAGGGAGGTGGAAGGGGGGTTCTGGATTGGGAACACGTGTACACCTGTGGCGGATTCATGTTGAAGTATGGCAAAACCAATACAGTATTGTAAAGTAAAATAAAGTTAGAAAAAAAAAAAAAGAAGAAGAATCTGCCTGGATTGCAGGAGACCCAGGCTCTATCCCTGGGTCAGGAAGATCCCTTGGAGAAGGGAATGTAATCCACTCCAGTATTCTTGCCTGGAGAATTCCACGGATAGAGGAGCCTGTCGGGCTACAGTCCACGGGGTAGCAAAGAGTCAGACACAACTGAGCAACTAACACACACATACAACCTAAAAGAGGAGAAATGGAAATCAGAGAACTGTTGTGAGAAGGAGATTGAAAAGGAAGGATAAGCTTAGTAATACTTTGTTATCTTTCCAGGATAAAGCAGAGTCTGGGGTTACTTTCCCAGAGTCTGGAATATTTTATTCAGTTGAAATACTTCCTCAGTCTTCCTTTGTGTTCTTGGAAAGTTTTGTTTTTAAAAATGTCACTTCTCTTTCAATGTGTTTAAAAAGCAAAAAAGTACTTCAAGTGGGTTTGAAAGAAACTTAATACCAGCTAAGGGATAACTCAGTCAAATTAGATAAATATTGTGTTTCATACTTGAAAAGACATAGTCAGGCCAAGAAAACAATCTCCTCCTGATTGGGGAGAAATCAGAAGATACAAATACAATGTGCCCATCTTTTGGCTTCTACTCATGAAAATCATACCTCTTTATTATTGTTGTGGCGATTAAACAAAATAAACAAAATGCTTAGCAAGCTATATGTACTTAATGAAAGTTAGTGCTTATTCTTTCTTTGATTTGGAGATGAGGTGGAGTTCTCATATGCTTTTTAAAAAAATTTTATTGAAGTCCAGTTGATTTACAATGTTGTGTTAATTTCTCCTGTACAGCAAAGTAACTCAGTTTTATACAGACTGTAGCATACCTGGCTCCTCAGTACATGGAATTTTCCAGGTAAGAGTACTAGAGTGGGTTGCCATTTCCTTCTCCAGGGGATCTTCCCAACCCAGGGATCGAACCCTGGTCTCCTGCACTGCTGGCAGACGCTTTAACATCTGAGCCATATATATGGGCTTCCCTGGTGGCTCAGAGGTTAAAGCGTCTGCCTAGGTTAAAGCATCTGCCTGCAATGCGGGAGACCTGGGTTCAATCCATGGGTCGGGAAGATCCCCTGGAGAAGGAAATGGCAACCCACTCCAGTATTCTTGCCTGGAGAAACCCATGGACAGAGGAGCCTGGCGGACTACAGTCTGTGGGGTCCCAAAGAGTTGGACACAACTGAGCGACTTCACTTTCACTTTCTTTCATATGTATATATGTATTCTTTTTCATATTATTTTCCATCACAGTTTATCAAAGGATATTGAATATAGTCCCTTGTGCTATACAGTAGGATCTTGTTGTTTTTCCATCCTATATATAAATTTTGTATATGCTAATCCCAAACTCCCAGAATTCCCTCCCCTCTCCCTCATATGCTTTTAAAAAATTCATTTTAACAGAATGTTAGAGCAGTTTCAGGTTTACAGAAAAATTGTTTCAACAGTACAGAGAGCTCCCTATGTACCCCCTCTCCCTCATCCACACTGCCTACTGTTAACATCTTGGCATTAGTATGGTACATTTATTAAATTGATGAACCAATATTGATATCTTACTATTAGCTAAATTCTATAGTTTACACTAGGGTTGACTCTGTGTTTCGAAGTTCTATGAGTTTTGCCAGATGCGCACTATCACATATCCACCACTACGGCATCACACAGCATAGTTTCACCGCCCTAAAAAATCCTCTGCTCTGTCTATTCATCCTTCCTTTCCTGCTAATCCCCAGAAACCACTGCCCTTTGAACTGTCTCCATGGCTTTATTTTTCCAAAATGTCATGTTACTGGAATCATACACTATCTAGCTTTTTCAGATTGGCTTCTTTCACTTAAGCGAAATGTACTTAATTTCCTCCATGTCTTTTCGTGGCTTGAGAATTCCCTTTTTTTACTGAATAATATTCCATATACATCTAAATGCGAATCATATGCTGTAGTTTTCAGCACTGGAATTAGGGCAAATTTGTAACTTCAAGCACTGTGGTTAGGGAAAATTTGACATCTTAGAGAGGCAGTGTAACTATAGTAACTAAAAATATGGCTTTTGCTATGCAGCACACTTTAATACAACAGTAGTCAATGTTCCACAACAATATATTGAGCATAGTACATAACAGGTGTTGTGTTTGACACTCTCAACTCTGGAGACAAAGTGGCAAATGTACAGACATGGTCCCTGTTGTGTTGTCCCTGTGGCCCATTGCTGTCACACATTTGCACTTTTCTAATACTGCGCACCATGAGCTGTTTTAAATCTCTTCCAACTGTTGACTCATTTAATTCCCAAAATGATCCTATAAGTAGGTATCATTATTATTATATTATTATCATTTTTGTTCAGTTGTATCCTACTCTTTGTGACCCCATAATCTGCAGCACACCAGGCTTCCCTGTCCTTCATTATCTCCCAGAGTTTGCTCAAACTCATGTCCACTGAGTCAGTGATACCATCCAACTAGCTCATCCTCTGCCTCCTCTTCTCCTTTTGCCTTCAATCTTTCCCAGTATCAGGGTCTTTTCCAATGAGTTGGCTCTTCACATCAGGTGGTCAAAGCATTGGAGCTTCAGTTTCAGCATCAGTCCTTCCAATGGCTATTCAAGGTTGATTTCCTTTAGGATGGACTGGTTGGATCTCCTTGCTGTCCAAGGGACTCTCAACAGTCTTCTCCAAAACCACAGTTCAAAAGCATCAATTCTTTGGTGCTCAGCTTTCTTTATGGTCCAACTCTCACGTCTGTACATGACTCCTGGAAAAAACACAGGTTTGACTATATGGAACTTTGTCAACAAAGTGATGCCTCTGCTTTTTAACATGCTGTCTACGTTTGTCATAGATTTCTTTCCAAGGAATGAGCATCTTTTAATTTCATGGCTGCAGTCACTGTCTGCAGTGATTTTGGAGCCCAAGAAAATAAAATCTGTCACTGTTTCCAGTTTCTACCCTTCTAACTGCCATGAAATGATGGAACCAGATGTTACAATCTTAGTTTTTTGAATGTTAAGTTTTAAGCCACTTTTTCACTCTCCTCTTTCACTCTCATCAAGAGACTCTTTAGTTCTTCTTCACTTTCTGCCATTAGAATGGTATCATCTGCATATCTGGGGCTTCCCAGGTAGCACTAGTGGTAAAGAACCTGCCTGCCAATGCAGGAGAGGTAAAAGATGCAATTTCAATCACTGGGTCGGGAAGATCCCCTGGAGGAGAATATGACAGCCCACCTCATTACTCTTGCCTGGAGAACCCATTGACAGACAAGTCTGGTGTGCTACTGTTCAAAGGATCACAGAGTCAGACATGACTGAAGTGACTTAGCACAGATGCATGCATCTGCATATCTGAGGTTGTTGATATTTCTCCCAGCAGTCTTGATTTCAGCTTGTGATTTATCCAGCCCAGCATTTTGCATGATGTACTCTGCATAGAAGTTAAATAAGCAAGGTGACAATATAGAGCCTTGACATACTCCTTTCCCGATTTTGAACCCAGTCAGTTGTTCCATGTCCTGTTCTAATTGTTGCTTCTTGACCTACATACATGTTCTCAAAAGATAGGTAAGATGATCTGGTATTTCCAAGAATATTCCACCATTTGTTGTGATCCACACAGACAAAGGCTTTAGCAATGTCAATGAATCAGTAGATGTTTTTCTGCTTTCTCTGTGATTCAGTGAATGCTGGCAATTTGATCATTTTTTCAGAACTCTCCACTATGACCCATCTGTCTTGGGTGGCCCTGCAGGGCATGGCTCATAGCTTCATTGCGTTGTGCAAGCCTCTTCTCCATGGCAAGGCTGTGATCCATGAAGGGGAGTCCCATTTTGCAGATAAGGAAATAAAAGCACAGAAAAGGTAAGTTACTTTCTCTGTGTTCTGCCACTCCCAGGTAGCAGAGCTGGGGCTGGGACCCAGGCAGTCTGACTTTAGGTCTAAATTCCTCACAATCAAGCTGTGCTGCCTTTAGCAGCAGCCCAGTGAAAGAGCAGAGGACTAAGGAAGCAATATCAAAGCAACAGATTAAACCCAGAGATAAGGCAAGCAAGTGACTCCCAGGGAGCATCAAGACCTAGTTCTGATCTAGGAGACTGAGGGAGATGGTCAGGAAATGCATCTGAGGAAGCAGTCCTTGTGATGCTGTCTGAAGTGTGAGAAAGCCACGACTTTCTGAAATGTGAATGTGGGTGAGTCCTAGATTTCTCAGCACCTCAGTGTCTCACCTGAGCATCCTCCTCTTCTGGTTTTGTGAGGTTTGAGAAATGCACAGTGCCATGGGAGAGAGCCACTTGTTAGCTGTGATGAAGGTTGTAATGATGATGCTTTCGTTTCCTGCTGGATTCTCACCTGGCCCTGGCCATGGGCTGACTGACACCACCACTCTGCCTTCTTTTGCTTCAATTTCACTTCCGTAAGATTGTCGCTCTAAGATTGCTGAGTGCTAGAGGAGAGCAATGCAGCTTGTCTCTGGGAATCACTGGTATCTTATCCTGACTATTGAAGAAGAAGGAAAGCATGGGGGAAAGGAGAGAAGTTGAGAAGCAGACATGTTGCTGTGTGCACTGTCCTCAGACTGCATTTAAGAATATCCATCTGCTTCTTTGACCAGTAAACTGGCCCTGAAGTCAATACCCAAGTTCCAAAACAGTCTGGAGCAATAGCATCCACAACAATGATAAACACACACACACCTTGACGCAGAGCCCCGTTTGGATGTATTTTTTTAAAAAAGAAACTCTTAGCTTTATAGGTTGCTTACTAGATTTAAGAAATCATGTACAAAGAGAAATATGGCTTTCTGCAGTGGCTATAATTCAGCATAAAAAAAATGCTGTATTGGGCTTGTGGATTGATTTAATGTGCCCAGGATCAGTCTCAGCACTGCATTCACAGTGGGACACCTGTGAATTCAGACTTTGTAACAGCACAACTGATTCACCAGCACCAGTGGTCCTCAAATGGCCCCGAGTCTCCCTGAAGATCCCCTTCACATCTGCATGTGAAAATGTACCTGTAACAATGATGGTGCTTCTTTATCATAGGACCTTCTGTATTTTATTTGCACAAAATAAAACCTGAGTTATCAATAAAGGATATACAATATCTGAATTGCTGTTGATGTCATTATCCACTTCTATGATCATGTATTATGCTGCATTGAATAATCAATTCAGACTGTGGGAAGCTTTATATCTAAGTTACTCCATTCAGTGTTCAATAAATGTGATAACTTTTGTCACTTCTATCAAGTCAGGCATTGGATCCTAAATTCAAAACTACATAAAATGTTTCCATTAGAAAAACCATTAGTATCTATTGTTTTGACTCAAAGCAAATTCTCTGGCCGTGGAACTACATAAAAGGATTGTTTATAAATGAGTGTTAAGTCCTGGGGAAAGTCTTCACTGACTAGCTATGGCAAATGTGAGTTTTCTCATAAGCCAGTACTAAAGTCATTTATCAGACAAAAGGTCTCCTTTTACAGGCTGACTGTACATATAGACCAAGTAGTTAGCTTACTCTGGTATAGTTTTAGGGGCTCTGGTTAAAAACCTACCTTTTTTTTTTTTTTTTTTTTACTGAGTCTGCAATCTACAAAAGCCTACAGTTAGAGGTTTGTTTTGTGAACTTGAGCCAAGTGAAAGCAAGGCCACCTCTTAAAGTGGAAAGCCTTGGCAGGCTCTAACAGGACCACTATAACAACAGGTGGGAAATGACATCAATGAGGAAAACATGTCTTTGAGCCCACCCTACTTAGCAGAGTCACCCAGGACACTCTCATGATGAAGTTGTTGGCATTCTGGCAATGGTTACCAAGTTCGACACAGAAGAGGAGGCCATGGTGATTGCAGAGGGTCTCAGCATGTGACTGCATTGCCATACTTCAAACCCCTGTGAAACCACTGTCATTAACAACCACCCTTAAAAGCTGAAGTCCCCTAAGGGAACCCAACTCAGCACTTGGTGTTATTTTCTGATACAGGGACTCTGATTGGAGGAGATCTGGGCAGCCATTTGGCCTGAACGGACTTGACCACCACGGGAGGGTCTGCACTGACCAGATTACACACTCTCCTGGTTGTGGAAGAAGACCTGCCTGGGCACATAGCATCCAGACTGCAGATTGGGGTGCCAGATTCACACCCTCTTGAGTCTAGACCCTGGCACCGCACCTACCTCTCCTAAAGAAAGGCTTAGTGTTTCGGGGAGATGCATAGTTTGGCTTCATCCCAGGAAAGCACAGCAGAGTGCCACAATGGGACTAAACGACAGAAATGGCTAAAAGAGCAAAAGGGTTATTCCAAGAAGGACTGAGGATGATAAATAGCGAGGCCAGGAGACTTGAGCAGCCAAGATCCTCACAATCTTGGAGAGTTCAAGTCACTAGTTTTCACTGTCGAGGTCCATCAGTAGGGAGGGACTCTAATTGTAGCCTTTGCACAAGATTATGAGATAATGCGACCCTGTGGGTGACAAGAATGTTGAGGTGTTCAATGTCTGCTCTCCCAGTGAAAATGCAGAGGGGAGGGGAAATGCTATGGGCAACCAGAATCACGAAGCATGGGTGTTAAAGTTTGGCTTGTCCATAGCGTCATAGTCTCAAATTGCTGTTATCTTCTTTAAACAAAAAGGGTCATCCAATGTCAGCACTCCCACACGGAAGTGAGCTGCTTACACAAGGCTGGAGTATGAGCTGGCATGAGGCCAGTTTGGCCGTATGTCCTAGAAGCCACAAACTATTTATCCCCTTTGACACAGCAATTCACACCCAAGAATTTATGAGACACACATATTGAATTAGTTCACTGCTGCATGGTTTGTAAGACAGAAAATTTTGAAACAGTGCAAATGCTTAGTAATACAGGCATGATAAAATAGATTATGTACTTCTATCCAACAGACTACTCTGCAGTCCTAAAACATCACATTCTAGAAAAACATTTGATGGGAGAAAAAATATCACAATGTATATGTTAAAGAAGAGCTTACAAAACAGCACCATTCTAGTTCCCTTCTTAAATTACTTAAAATGCCAGCTTGCAGTTTAAAAAATATTTTAAAATATACGGACATGTGGTCAGGAGAATTCTAAATGTGCCCCCCAAGTTTTCATGCCCTAATGCCCAGAACTGTGATGCGGGTGAGGTACCACTTGATGACTCCATTATGCTATATGACACAGTTGACCTTAAAACAGAAAGATTATCCCTAGGGACCTAATTCTATCACATAAGACCCTTTAAAAGCAGAGTCAGAGTGAATGAGGAGAAGGAAGTCAGATTTGAAGTGAAGGAATGACTCGGTGGGATGCTGCTGGCTGGGGATGGAGGAGGCCAGGTGAGAAGAAAAGCAGATAACCAGAGACACCAGATTCAACAGCCAACAAGGAAGTGGAGCCCTTAGTCCTACAGATGCAAGTGACTGAATTTGATTGAGAATGTGAATGTGTTTGCAAGTGGATTCTTGTCCAGGCATCCAGATAAGAGCCTGGCCTGCTGACAACTGGACATCATCCTGAGGGCCTGTGGCCTGTGGGATCCTCTCAAACCAGGGATAGAACCTGTTTCCCTGCATCAGCAGGCAGGCTCTTAACCACTGGACCACCCAGAAAGTCCCAGAATAGGTAGATTTAAAAGGAGAAAACTTCCTGGACCATGTCTGCTCAGTTCACAGCTACTTACCCCAGGCCTGTGCCTGGTTCATCATGTGTTCGTGAAAAGTATTTGTTGAATGAATAAATGCATATACTTAATCATCTTTATCATTTATCAAATCTAGGCAGTACATAACAGTTTCCTACCACAGAAGTTGAGAAACTTGCTTGCTTTATACTTCCTCATCGTCTCCAGCTCCATGGTCTTCTCAGTATTCGTGTTTCCTTCTTGCTTCTATTTCCCTTCCAGTTGATGACCACAATTCTTGTGTTCTGTGATTGTTAGTCCGACATGTAACTTAACACTGCATATAGTCTCACTACTTTTGCTCCCCTAAGATCCTACTGTTACGATTTCTCTCTGTCCCACTGCCTCCCATCTAGTCTGTCTCACATTTCCCACCCCACTCCATCCTTTCATTATCTTTCAACTTGCATCCTCTCATGATAGACAGCCATGAACTTGGCAGACAAGTCTTCACAGGGCTTGTATCCTAGTGAAGGGAGCAGACAAACTACAAGTCAACAAAGAAGCAAGATTTTATAACGTGGTGGCCATCATTATAAAGATCATAATGCAGAGATGTGATGAGGAAGGAAGAAGAGGAGGGCCTGCTTCAGAATCTGCATCAAGAAAGTCCTCTCTGAGGGGCAACTGCAACGACAGAGAGAGAAGGAGGGAGAGAGGCATGAGTTTGAGGTGGGCAAGATAGGCAGAAGCTAAGATGATTCTGTGATTTAGTGCCCAAAGACAGTCGGAGAAGGAAAGAGGGCACTATTAATAACTGTGTAGGAGTGATATAGATAAAAAGGTGCTGCCCTATGATCTGAGTGTGGCCCCAACAGAGGCCTGCCTCATAGACAGTGAGAAGAAGAGTGGATTTCATTCTAAGGATAGTAGGATCCTCCAAGGGTCTAAAGCAGGACAGCTCTGCTCTCTCTCTCTGTTTCAGATAAATGGATTGGAGAGGGTAAAAGTGTGGGGTGGAGGCCAGAAGAAAGAGTTGTCAAGAGGCCTGCCTCCTCCAACTAAAGATGCTGGTGTCTTGAACTGAGGTGACCGGGCTCATGAGAGAGAGAAACGAATGGCTTCACATATATTTTGAAGAAGAAATGTTGAGTTGAATCTGTTGGATAAGGACAAAGGAGAGCCTAGGGATGACCCCTCGGTTTTTGGCTTTAACTAATAGGTAGAGAGTAATATCTTTATTGAAATGTGGAAGAATGTGAAAGACAGACATTTGGGAAACTAGAACCACAATTTGGTTCTGCATATCAAGATGGAGATACTTATTCAGACACTCAGTAGTGATATTGCTGCATGCAAAATCTTCTATCTTCGTTGTAGCATGCAAACTCTTAGTTGAGTCGTGTGGGACTTAGTTCCTCAACCAGGGATCAAACCTTCGCTGCCTGTAGTGGTAACATGCAGTCTTAACCACCAGACCATCTGGGAAGTCCCCTAGTAGTGATATTAAATAGAAAATCTAGAGTCCAAGGGAAAAGTTTGAATGGAGGAAGTACATTAAAAGATATAAAAGAAAACACTTGCCAAACATATTATAACAAAGATTAGAAGGTAAGGGAAGTGCTTGTTTCATTATAGGGAATCCATAGCTATTATTAAAGTTTGCAGCTATTATTAAAGTAAAAAGGATTTAAGCTAGAAGAAATAAAATTGGCTATAAATCTTCAAAATTATCAAAAGGAAAATACCAACACACTCAAAAAGAAAAGCCATATAGCCAAAGACTCAAGGAAAAAAGAAGCAAGGAAGACAGAGAAAAATGAAGAGGTAAAGGCAAATGTATCCATAATATCAAGTAATGGATAGTGTTTTAAAGGGAAAATTATTTCCAGATTGAATCGAAACCCATCTAAAAGTTGTCTTTAGAAACAAATGTGGCAAAGACAAAACAAACGAGACAGAACACTTGAAATTACAAAAGACAGGCAAAGAAGTAGTCAGCAAACACTGAACTAGAAGAAAGCATGGAAGTAATAATAAAGATTAAATTCGAGGCAAAGAGCATTAAATGAGCAGGCTCACTTTATCACAATAAAGGGTACAACATACATGAAGAGCAATCACTGATCTCCACGTCCCAAGTAATCTGGCATCAAAATTAATAAAACAAAAAATGCGAAAAACACAAGGAGTCATGGAAGTACAATAGCAAAAGCTGACCAATCTGTTACTGACAGATCAAGCGGAGAACAATAAAGTAAGAATATAGAAAATTGTTTCCAAAATGCAACGTGCATCAGAATTATCTGTGATGCTTTTAAAATGCCATTCAGAATACTCTAGTCCAGTAGGTGTGGAGCAACACTAAAGAATCTGAACTTAATACACTCTCCAGATGATTCTGAAGCACAGACAACACTTCAAAGCAAACCTGTATGGAGAATCTAAATGACAAGCTGAATAAGGCAAATCTAATTGATATTGAACACTATGCCTGAAAAAAGAGAATACAGCTTATTTTGAATTGTTCATGAAATATTTACTGATTGTCTTTGAAGCTGCAGATGAAATGTCAAAAAAAATTCTAGATAGATATAGTTCAGATAACATTTTCATATCAAGAGGCTTTGAGGAGAAATAAAAGAAAATTAACAACCAGAAAACTCCAAACGTCAAAAAACGTTTAACCCCCTATTAGACAATAAACAAATTTGGACCCAAAAAGGTATTCAAAATCAAAATTGTACAATACCTAACAAGCACTGCATTTTTATAATGTACATTTCAAAACTATGGCATTTAGCTAAGTGGTACTTAATGGAAAAGTCTAGACCCCAAACACTTCCATTGCTAAGTACCAAAGAATAAAAGTAAATTTAAGTTAATATATCTTACATCTTCTGTGCGCCAAGTCACTTCAGTCGTGTGCACCTCTCTGTGGAGTTGGACCAGTCTCCTCTGTCCATGGGATTCTCCAGACAAGAATACTAGAGTGGGTTGCCATGCCCTCTTCCAGGGTATCTTCCCAACCCAGGGATCAAACCAGGTCTCTTATGTCTCCTGCATTGGCAGGTGGATTCTTACCACTAGCACCACCTGGGAAGCCCATCTTACATCTTACACTTACCTAAGTTTGCACTGTCTCAATATTGGTGAGATTGACTAATAATCTATTCACATGTTCATTCACCCTGGTAGTCTTATGATTTTGTAGAAATTATTCACATAAGTTTTCACTGCCTCAAGGTCATGAACATATTTTCTTACCCTTTAAAAAAATGCTGTCAAAAGATACTTTAAGATTCAGAAAAGTTTAGAAAAGAATATAATAAATACCCATGTCTAGTGCCCAATTCTAAAACACTTCAATATTTTGCCATTTTTGCTTCATTTTTAAATGGATTACATGTGGGAAATCTGGGGGATCGTGGAGGCAGTAGTATAGGTTTTGAATCACAACATGCTGTCTCCACAAAGAGAGAGTAAACAGGAGAACTCAATTCCTGCTGGTCCTCCTCGCCCTACCCTCAGAGCCCACCTGATTGCACATCACTGAAGGGCAACTTCATGCCCACCGCCATGGCCTAGTCACAGTCTAGGGAAAGTCCTTCTCTATAGAAATGTTCCAGCAAGGAAACGAAGATGGCTTTGTGAGTTGTAAAACTGTGTTTTGGCGTCCCTAATGAAGTCATGGATTAGGGCTATAAATGTCCCTGTATAGCATCCTATACCTCCAGATGGAACCCTATGCAGCAGTTGGTTATGAAATAATCATGTCCAAAAAGGGGGGGAACAAAGTGGAATCTGAATCTGATCAAATTTTCCCCTACTCTCACTTTACAGGGAATATAAGGAACAGAGAAATAATCAGCAAAATTCTGACTATGGGAAACCTCGTAAGACTAATTACCTAGTTTTTTCAAAAGCAAAAATAAACAAATGGAACCTAATTTAACTTAAAAGTGTTTTTTCATAATAAAGAAAACCATGACAAAATGAAAATACAACCTATTAAATGGGAGAAAATATTTACAAATGATATGACAAATAAGGGGATAATATCTAAAATATATAAATGTTCATATAACTCAATATAAAAAGATAATAACCTGATTAAAAACTAGGCCAAAGACCTCAATAGACATTTTTTCAGAGAAGATACACAGATGGCCAACAGAAATGAAAAGATGCTCAACATTGCAAACAAATCAAAACCACAATGAGATATCACCTTACATCTGTCAGAATAACTATCATCAAAAAGACCATAAATAACAAAAGTTGGCAAGGATGCGGAGAAAAGGGAACCCTCATTCACCATTGGTGGGAGTGGAAATCAGTGCAGCCACTGTGAAAACCAGTATGGAGGTCTATCAAAAGGCTAAAAATAGAGGTACCATAAGATCCAGCCATTCAACTCTTGGGTATATATCTGAAGAAAATGAAAACTCTAATTGAAAATGGTACATGTCCCCCAATGTTCATAGCAGCATTATTTACAATAGCCATGATATGGAAGCAACTTAAGTGCTCATCACAGATGAATGGATAAAGAAGACGAGGAAGGAAATACTATTGGAATACAATGGAATACTATTCAGCCAGAAAAGAATGGAATTTGTCTTTTGCAACCATGTGGTTATCATGCTTAGTGAAATAAATCAAAGACAAATACTGTCTGATATCATTTATATGTGGAATCCAAGAAGTAAAGCAAATGACTATAAAAACTAGGAAAAACATAGAGAACAAACTAGTGGTTACCAAGAGCAAGAGAAAAGGGGGAGGGGCAATGTTAGGGAGGGGTTTAATAGATACAAACTACTATGTATAAAGCAAAGAAGCTTGAGGATATACTGTACAGCACAGAGAATAGAGCCAATATTTTATAATAATTATGAATGGACTATAATCTGCAGAAAACTTGAATCACTATCTTGTACAGCTGAAACTAATATAATATTGTAAATCAAATATACTTCAATAAAAAATTTCAAAATAAAACCAGAGAAGGCAGAAAATGGTGGAGGACGGTGAATAATAGAGAAAAAGTGCAGTAAATTCAGCAAAACAAGATGATGGATATTAATCCAATGGTATCAATAATCAGTTTAAATGTCTAAGTGCAACAAATTAAAAGACAAATTGTCAGAGAACATAAAAACAAAAAACTCTATGTTGTTTACAAGAAAGATGCTTTAAATATAAACAGAGAGATTAGAAGTAAAGGGTCAGTTCAGTTCAGTTCAGTCGCTCAGTCGTGTCCGACTCTTTGCGACCCCATGAATCGCAGCATGCCAGGCCTCCCTGTCCATCACCACCTCCTGGAGTTTACTCAAACTCACGTCCATCGAGTCAGTGATGCCATCCAGCCATCTCGTCCCCTTCTCCTCCTGCTCCCAATCCCTCCCAGCATCAGAGTCTTTTCCAATGAGTCAGCTCTTCACATGAGGTGGCCAAAGTACTGGAGTTTCAGCTTCAGCATCATTCCCTCCAAAGATATCCCAGGGCTGATCTCCTTCAGAATGGACTGGTTGGATCTCCTTGCAGTCCAAGGGACTCTCAAGAGTCTTCTCCAACACCACGGTTCAAAAGCATCAATTCTTCGGCACTCAGCTTTCTTCACAGTCCAACTCTCACGTCCATACATGACCACTGGAAAACCATAGCCTTGACTAGATGGACCTTTAGGAAAGATAAATCTAAAATCAATAACCAAGCTTCCCTATTCTGATACTAGAGGGGAAAAAAAGGTAATTTAAGTCTAAAGCAAGCTAAATAAAAGAAAGAATAAAAATTAGAGAGGACAACAATTAGATTGAAAACAGAAAACCTACATAGAAAATAATCAGTTAAATTTAAAGCTAATTCTTCTAAAAGATTGAGAAACCATTAGATAGGCTATCCAAGATAAAAAGAAAGAAGACATAAATTATCAATATTACAAATAAAAGAAGGATCATTACTACTAATCACTTGAGTATTAAAAACATAATGAACATATCTTCACTTTACCACTTTCTTGCTTTTAGTGTGTTCAATATAGTTTTCTGTTTAAGTATTTTTTATATTTGAAGATTATATATCTGATTTTTAAGGTAGTGAAACCATATGGTAGTGTAATGCTAGGTACATGACATATGTTTGTCAAAACCCATAGAATATACAACACAGAGAGTGAAATCAAATGTAAGCTATGGACTTTAGCTAATATATATCACCATCAGTTCATCAATTGTAGCAGATATACCACAGTAATGTGATATATTAATAACAAGAGAATCTGTGTTGGTAGGGAGGAGATGGCAGGTATATAGCATCTTGTGTACCTTCTGTTCAATTTTTCTGTAAACCTAAAATTCCTCTAGAAAATAAAGTTTGTTAATTTTTCAGAAGATTATACGTCTTGTTTTCAAGATTTCTAATTGATTAATTTTTAGAAGCAACTGTTATTGTTTGATTTTTGACTTTGCATTTTACAATGTCTTACTTCTTTTTAAAAGACATTATTCTTTCATTTAAGGGCCCTCACATACTTATTTAAAAGTATTAAAAGCTGTTTTTTACAAAATTCACTTGGAGTAAATCACTTTCAAAATTATCTGGTTAATTATTTGATTTCTTAGTGTGCTTTGTAATTATGATTCAGAGATTTGTTTTGATTCCATATTCTTTTAAAAAGCTCCTGTTTGCTCACGTGGTGTCCCAAGGCCCTAAGTCTAGAACCAGATCTGACATGAAAGATTCTGACCCCCTGCCCTACAGTGATAATGGGAATGCTGAACACATTCTCCGTGCCAGCAGGCAATTCATTTCAGTAGCTAGTCAAAAGCTATAGTTATGTTCACACCCTGGGCACTACAGGATCTTACAAGTCCTGGACCAAGCAAAACTCACCAGCATTTTTGTCAATTTCCTTTCTCAAGTGAAAGTGGCCATACTATTCCTTTTTGAGTCTGAAATGAAAGGCTATTGATACTTACACATCAATGACGGGATTAAACTGGCTGTCCTGAGGAAACCAAGAAGTGAAGTCGCCCTACTTCTTATAATATTTACTTTTTTCCAACTGTTGTTGTTCAGAAACTCAGTTGTGTCTGGCTCTTTGTGACCCCATGGACTGTAGCACACCAGGCTTCCCTGTCCTTCACTCTTTCCCAGAGTTTGCTCAAACTCACTTCCAACTGTATGAGGTAAATATCTCAGTTTTTTCTTAAAGGGGTAGCCAATCAAAATGTATTTACTAGCCCATTCTTTCTTCATTGATTTAACATGCAACTTACAGTTGCTTTATACAAAATCCCATTCTTCCATGAGTCTCATTTAGGATTTTGTATTCCGTTCAATAGGCCAATTTGTCTATGTCAATATCAATAGCAGGATGTTTTCACAATATAGCTATTATCAGTTAGGACTGTATTTGGCTACATGTTACAAAGTCCTGATAACAGTGGCTGAACTGGAGTTAGTTCTTCTCATGTAACCAAAATGCCAGGGTTGGTTGGTCCAAGTCAGGGATGGCAAGGCTAAGAATACATCTGGGACCCAGAATCATTCTTACTTTTAACTTTGCTGCTTATTTTAACATTAGCTTTGGTCCTCAAGGTTGCCAGATAGCTGATGAACCCCTAGGGATCATATCATAATAGATACATTAAAGGGGGAGGGAGTTAGACATGGGAAAAAGCTATATCTAATATGAGTATATCCCTTTTTGTTTAGAAAACTATACTTCTCCCAGAAGCCTCACGTGAAAAACTTTTCTTAAATCTTCTCAGCCAAAACTATGTCACAGGGCCACTTTAAGAGCAAAGTGTAAGGTCGTTGCTGAACCACAAAAAGATGCCGGGATTCTTGGCTTCTGGAGGAGAGGAATTCAATCCAGGGCCAGAGACGAGGCTTGATCACTCAGAGCTTTTGTGTAATAAAATTTTATTAAAGTATAAAGGAGATAGAGAAAGCTTCTGACATAGGCATCAGAAGGGGGCAGAAAGAGTACCCCCTTGCTAGTGTTAACAGTGGAGTTATATACTCTCCAATGAATCCAAAGAATGTCTGGAGGTTGTAAAGACCTCACCAGACCTACTCCCATAATTTACATTTTAAGATAACAGGATTAGCCAGAAGGTTTAATCCACAGACTGTCCTCAGGCAGGATACATTTTTGTTATATAATCCTAAGGAATGTAGAGGGAAAAAAAGTTTGTCCTTTCTTCCTCCTTCAGGATTCCAGACCCTTCTTTCCTTGGGGACCCCTAGACTTCTTATCAACCTGCCTAGGAAATGACTCTCTCAAAAGGAGCAAGGGAAATTGAGAATTTTACCACCCCAAATAAATTTAGCATTGAGTTAGTAGGACAGAGGGAAGAATGTATACTGGGTAGACCACTAACAACATCTTGTACAGCAAATTTGTAATATTTTTATACCTGTGAAACAGTCTCATCTCCTTTTTTAACAATGTCTAGGATATTTATGCACATTTATAGCTCCATTTGAATCTTAAAATCAGATAGTTAATTTCTATGAAATGTATTAGTTGAGAACTTGATTGTTATTCATTGAGTTTAGAAATGAAGTTTGGGAATATTTCCCTATTTATTAAATTTTCTTCAAACTCATCCAGTAATATTTTACAGATTTCCCTATATAAATCTTCCACTTATTGTATGAGATTTATTCTTACAGATATTAAAATTCTGCTGTTGCATATAGTTTTTTTCTGTAACAGCTCTGTATTTGGTTATGGTCATCTAAAAATGCTACTTTTTTTTTATATTCATCTTGTGTCTGGTGGTCTGATTGAATTACTTTGTTGGAACTGACAGTTTGTCAGTTGACACCCCTAGATTTTTTACAGATAGAAATCTCGTCATTTGAAAATCACACTGTTATTTCTTCCTTTCTGATGTTTATGCCTCTTTCTGTTTGTTATTACTTGAGCTAAAACCTTCCGGCTTCCCAGGTGACGCTAGTAGTAAAGCGCCTGCCTGCCAATGCAGGAGACATAAGAAGCATAGGTTTGATCCCTCTCACTCCAGTATTCTTGCCTGGAGAATCCCCATGGATAGAGGAGCCTGGCGAGCTATAGTCCACAGGGTCACATAGAGTCAGACATGACTGAGTTACTCAGCATTGGGTGCACACGAATGCACACATGTGTAAACATGAGATAGAACTTTCAGTATAATGTTACACAGGCATAGTAACAAGCCACTTTTTTTTCTGATCTTAACCAACATATTCCGATATCTGATGAAAATTTTTATTAGGTACCAAGTTTAGGCAGTTTTCTACTATGATGAATTTTTCCAAACTATGCTTTTTTTCATATCATAGTGTCGAATTGAAAATAATATGGAATTTGATTTTTAATATTATCCTGCATTGAAAAAATTAACAGGTATTTTTGTTGTTGTTGTTTTGAAGCATTCCCCATTCCTTGCACATTTATTTTATCTTAAAACTTTAAGAATTTCCCATCTATACACATAGGTAAGCAGCTGCTGCTGCTAAGTCATTTCAGTCGTGTCCGACTTTGTGCAACCCCATAGACAGCAGACCACCAGGCTCCCCGTCCCTGGGATTCTCCAGGCAAGAACACTGGAGTAGGTTGCCATTTCCTTCTCCAATACATAAAAGTGAAAAGTGAAAGGGAAGTCGCTCAGTCGTGTCCGACTCTTCACGATCCCAAGCCTACCAGGCTCCTCCATCCATGGGATTTTCCAGGCAAGAGTACTGGAGTGGGGTGCCATTGCCTTCTCTGCATTGACCTATAAATTAGTATTTCTGATGTTCTTTTCCTGTTCTGATAACAGATTTATGCTCTAGGCATAAAATCAGGCATTTACTTTTTATCTTCATTCTGGACTGAATTATATTCTCTCCTCAAATTCATATGTTGAATCTCTAACTCCCATGTGATGGTATTGTAGAAAAGACATTAAAGATGTAATTAGGGTTACAATGAATTCATAAGAGTGGAGCCCTAATGTTATGGAACTGGTGTCCCCATAGGAAAAGAAAGATATCTCTGTTTCTGCATACAGAGAAAAGTCCACAAGAAGACCCAGCAAGAAGGTGGCCAACTGCAAGCCAGGAAGAAAGGTCTCACAGGAATCTGAATTTTTTTTTAACTTTGAACTTGAACTTCTCACCTCTGAATTTGTGCAACTATAAATGGCTGTTTTTAAAGCCACCCAACCTGTGGTATTTTGTTATAGCAGCTCAAGCCAAATAACATAATGTTTTCTCTCCCTTCCCCTCCCAATTCTACTCCCAGCCTCTGACTCCCCCTCCTTTTTCTCCTCCCTTCCCTACTTCCTCTACTTCCCCTACTTCTTCTTCTCCTCTTTGTTCTTCTTCTCCTCCTCCTTCTTCTACTTCTCTTTCAGATATAAGATAATATTTTCTATTCCTTGAAGGTTTGTTAGAACTTATCCATAAAACCAGTTGAGACTTCCCTAGTGGTCCAGTGGTACGGAATTGTCTGCCAAGGCAGGGGACCTAGGTTTGATCCCTGGTCCAGGCAGATTCAACATGCTGCAGGGCAACTAAGCCTGTGCGCTGCAACTGCTGATATTCACAAGCCCTAGAGTCTGCTCCACAACAAGAGAAACCACCACCACAAGAAGACTAAGCCACCACAACTAGAGAGTAGCCCTCGCTCACTGCAACTAGGGAAAGCCTGCATAGAGCAATGAAGACCCAGCACAGTCAAAAATAAAAAATATACAAATAAATTTTTTTTTTCATTTTGAATAATATCTATTTTTGAAGATGTTTGACTTATTTCCAATTCTCTTCTGGTTCACGATCTGTTTAGTTATGCCTTTTTGGAGTCAAGTGAAAAACAAATTAGAGCATTTTAGAAAATTGTCAAATTTACTTAAGTTTTTAAATGTCTTGTTATAAAGCTGTATGTTTCATTACCCTGTAATTTTAAATCTCTGTTTCTTTTATTATGCCTCCTTTCCTATGCTACCATTCTTTTGTTTTGCCTTCTCTATTTTTCTTGATCTAACTTTCTTGGTATACACCTGTTTTATTACTTTTTTCAAAGAATTACTGTACTGGGTTAAATGGTGACTCCCCTCCAAAAAATATGTCCAGTTCTTAATCTTCAGAACCTGAATGTTACTTTGTTTGGAAAAACAGCCCTTTCAGAGGTAATTAAGAATTTTGAGAAGAGCAAATCATCCTCATTTCAACAATTATCTGAGTGAACCCTAAACCCAATGAAAGTATCTTTGTAAGAGAAATGTAGAGGAAGAGTTGAGGCAAAAGAGAAGACTCCAGCACAGAGGAGAAAGTAATATGAAGATGAAGGCAGACAATGGAGGGATGTGACCACAAGCAAGAATTGCCCATAGCCACCAGAAGCTGGAGGAGTCGTGGAAGCGGCCTTCCCTAGATCCTGAAGAGGAAGTGCAGCCCTGTCCACATCTTGATTTCAGATTTCTGGCCTGCAAAACTGTGAGCAAATACATTTCTCTTGTTCTAAGCCTCCACCTTAATGGTAATTTATTATAGGAGCCCTAGTAAACTAACACAATTATCTTTTGATTTTTAAGGTCAATTCAATTTTTCTTCTAGTTTTATTACTTTCTGCTTTATGTTCTACTGTTTTACATTTTTTTATCAGTATTTCATGTTTAGTTTATAAAGCTTTGAAAGGTCAAACTAACCTCATTTCCTAAGGCTATGTATTCTTATTCCATGTATCAATTGGAACATGTGAAACTGTAGAACTGACAAAATAATTGAATTCCTTTATTGCTCTAAACACAGTGTAGCTTAAGTTCTCCATAATCATTGCTGATTGAGTAAATCTTCCACAAATCAATGAACAGGAATAAGTTTTCACCCGAGAAGCATGAGCAACTACAAACATAGTATAGATTACATACTTGGAGGGCACAGAACGTAGAAATTCCCAGGCATGAAAATAATGAAAGCAGTTTATTCATTGCCCTTAAAGTTACACAGAAGAAATTGGATTGCAATGTAATGTTTCATTTCTATTCTAAATCTTTCTATATTGCCCATATGTTGAAGATGGATGAGGTATTTTTGCAGCTTTCATGATATAAGAAAAATAGTACTATTGGATTTATGATGCTTTTCAGAGGGTACCCGATGCACTCACACCATATGCCATGCATAATGAGCCAGATGCTCATTTTTTACTTTCCTGTTTAATAACTACAAAGTCAAGCTCTGTTTGCTGGGCTTTGGCACATGCATAGTTCAGAAGTATTAAGTAATTCCTCCACAGAAAACCCTTGAACAAGAGGAAATAAGATCTGGTGGGTAGGCATTCCCACCTTCTATCCATCAGATGGATGATTCTGGCTTCACAAGTTGTCCATTAGTAATCAAGCTCCCATTGCTCAAGATGGCAACCTCAAAAAAGCACCTTATATTGATTTTACTTCCTTCCTGTCTCACTCACTTCTGTGTCTCATTTTTGCTCCTGGGATTACTTATCAAACTACCTACATATAAGTCCATGCCTCAGACTCTATCTGAGTCCTCCTGGACCAGACATTGTTTTTCAAAAATGTTTCCTGAAAGGAGCATATAAAATCCCAGTCTCTACACCTTCTCTCCAACCCTTCCCAAGATCTTCCAGTTCATACAAAAACTTTTATAGTAAGACTGTTCATATCAACTTATCTGTAATAAGAAAATCAAGAAACAGCCAACATATCCATCAACAGATAAACAGAGTATGGAATAATAGTGATATATCCATGCAGTAGAATATTACTAAGCAATAAAAAGAAATTAAATATTAATATACACAGTAATATGGAATATCTTAAAATAATTATGCTGATAAAAGAAGCCAGAAAGAAATTTGTGTGACTTCCATTACATAAATTTTAGAAACTATGAAAAATCTGAAGATTTTTAACATCAGAAAATTCTTTTTTAAAAAATCAATAAATCAGTTATTTAAAGACAAAAAAAAAAAAGCCATGTAAAATAAAGCAATAAATGAGCTCCTGATAGACTATAGGTTCAGAACAAATCTTGAAAGAGATTTATAAGAAAAAGTGATGAGACATAAAAAGGGCACAGGAACCAACCTGAAGGAGCTCCTAAGGGCCCCAGTTAGAGCAATTTAAGCCATAAAATAACTAATACTACTGAATAGAATAACATAAATATCCATATGTTCACATGCAATGACTCAGTCGTGTCCAACTCTTTGCAGCCCCATGGACTGTAGCCCACCAGGCTTCTTGGTCAATGGAATTTCCCAGGAAAGAGTATGCAAATAGGGAGAAATTCCATATAGTGGATCTTTCTGATCCAAGGATCAAACCCACGTCTCTTGCATCTCCTGCATTGGTAGGTGGGTTCTTTACCACTAGCACCACCTGGGAAACTCCTATGTGCTCATACTGATTTTATGAAATAAATAAATAAGAGAAGAGACAGCATTTCTTAATTTAAAAAAAACATGTGCCATGTTTGCCACTGAATCTCCTAGCAATTAGCATGATGCTTCAAATGTTAAAGTCATTTAATCAGTATGTATTGAATGATGAAATGGAAAAGTGTTCCACTTACTGAAAAGAATTATGATGCTTTTTTCTTTTATGTTGAATTATAATTAACATGCAATATTGTATTAGTGTACAACCTATAATATTTTTATACATCATGAAATGATCACTGCAATAAACTATTCCATCTGTCACCATACAAATTGTTGCGGTATTATTGATGTTTTCCTTAGGTGTATATTCACATGACATTTATTTTAGCTGGAAGTTTATACCTCTTCAACCCTATTTCATCTGTCCCTCCACTCCTCTCCTCTGGCAACCAGCATTTTTTTTCTCTGTATTTGAGTCTTTTTCTGTTTTGCTTGGTTTCCTCATTAGTTTTATTTTTTTAGAATACACATATAAGTGAAATTATACAGTATTTGTTTTTCTCTGACTTATTCCACTTAACATAATATTCTCCAGGTCCATCCATGTTGCCACAAATGACAAGATTTGATATTTTTATGGCTAAAAATACATTTTTAAATTTCTTTATCCATTCATTTTTGACAGCCACTCAGGTTGCTTCCCTATCTTGGCTATTCTAAATAATGCTTCTGCGAACATTGTAGTACCTGTATCTTTTTCAATCAGTGTTTTAATTTCTTCAGATATATATCTAGGAGTGTGAATTGCTGAATCATAAGGTAGTTCTACTTCTAATTTTTGGAGGGATCTCCATAATATTTTCCATAACAACTGCACCGATTTCCAGTTCCTTTAACAGTACACCACAGTTCCCCTTTTCACATCCTCGCCAACAATTATTGTTTCTTATCTTTTTGATAATAGCCATTCTGACAGGTGTAAAGTTATACCTCATTGTGATTTCAACTTGCATTTTCCTGATGGTTAATGATTTCAAGTGTCCATTGTTCATCTGAGGTCTTTTTGGAAAAATGTCTATTCAGGTGCTTTGCCCATTTCTAAACCAGGTTGGTTCTTTGATATTGAGTTGTATAAGCTCTTCATATATTTTGGATATCAACCTTCTATCAAGTATATCATTTGCAAATCTCTTCTCCCATCCAGTAGATCGCTTTTTTATTTTGTCGATGGTTTCCTTTGCTGTGCAAATCTTTTTAGTTTGTAGTTTTACTTTGTTGTTTTTTTTGTTTTTTTTTTTGCTTTAGGAGACATATCCAAAAAAGGGGTGCTAAGACTGATGTCACTGTGGTTACTGCCCATGTTTTCTTCTATAAGTTCTATGATTTCAGGTATCATACTTAGGTCTTTAATACATTGGAGATTATTTTGTGTATGGTATAAGAAAGTAGCATAATTTAATTCTTTTGCATGTAGCTCTCTAGTTTCCCCAACACCATTTATTGAAGAGGCTATATTTTCTTCATTTTTTACTCTTGCTTCCTTTGTCATGTTGTTGTTCACTCGCTCAGTTATGTCCAACTCTTTGCAGCTCCATGGATTGCATTTCACCAGGTTTCCCTGTCCTTCGCCATCTCCCGGAGCCTGCTCACACTCATGTCCATTGAGCTGGTGATGCCATCCAACCATCTCATTCTCTGTCATCCCCTTCATCTCTTGCCTTCAATCTTTCCCAGCATCAGAGTCTTTTCTACTGAGTCAGCTCTTCGAATCAGGTGGCCAAAGTATTGGAGATTCAGCTTCAACATCAGTCTTTCTAATGAATATTCAGGATTGATTTCCTTTAGGATTGACTGGTTTGATCTCCTTGAAGTCCAAGGGACACTCAGGAATCTTCTCCAACACCACAATTCAAAAGCATCAATTTTTTGACACTCAGCCTTCTTTATTGTGTAACTTTCACATTCATACATGACTACTGGAAAAATCATAGCTTTGACTAGACGGACCTTTGTCGGCAAAGTAATGTCTCTGCTTTTTAATACACTGTCTAGGTTTCTCATAGCTTTCCTTCCAAGGAGCAAGTGTCTTTTAATTCTGTGGCTGCAGTCACCATCTGCAGTGATTTTGAACCTAAGAAAATAAAACGTTACTTTCCATTGTTTCCTCTTCTATTTGTCATGAAGTGATGGGACCAGATGCAATGATCTTTGTTTTATGAATGTTGAGTTTTAAGCCAGCTTTTTCACTCTCCTCTTTCACTTTCATCAAGAGGCCCTGAAGTTCTTCTTCGCTTGCCATTATTATAAGGGTGGTGTCATCTGTATATCTGAGGTTATTGATATTTCTTCTGTCAATCTTGAATCCAGCTTGTGCTTCTTCTGGCCCAGCATTTCTCGTGATGTACTCTGTACATAAGTTAAATAAGCAAGGTAACAATATATAGCCTTGACGTACTACTTTCCCAATTTGGAACCAGTCTGTTGTTCCATGTCCAGTTCTAACTGTTGCTTCTTGACCTGCATCCAGGTTTCTCAGGAGGCAGGTAAGGTCATCTGGTATTCCCATCTCTTTAAGAATTTTCCACAGTTTGTTATGATTCACACAGTTAAAGGGTTTAATGTAGTCAGTGAAGCAGAAGTAGATTATTTTCTGAAATAGATGTTTTCCTTTGTCATAGGTTAATTGAACATATGATAGTGGTTTTTACATCTAAACTCCCTAGTCTTTCTCATTGATCTATGTGTCTGTCTGTTTTTGTGCCAGTACCATACAGTTTTAATTACTATAGCTTTCTAGTATAGTTTCAAGGCTGAAAGCATGATGCCTCCATCTTTGTTCTTTTTTCTCAAGATTGCTTTGGCAATTTGGGGTCTTTTGTGGTTCCAAATAAATTTTAAAATTTTTGTACTATTTCTATGAAAAATTCCATTTGTATTTTGAATAATAATTGCCTTGAATCTGTAGATTTCATGGGGTAATAGAGATATTTAAAAATATTAATACTTCCAGTCTGTGAGTATAGTTAATCTTCCCATTTATTTGTATTGTCTTCAATTTCCTTCCACAATATCTTACAGTTTACAGAATACAGATCTTTCACCTCCTTAGTTAAATTGATTCCTTGGTATTTTACTGTTTTATATGATTAAAATGAAGTTGCTCCCTTAACTTCTTTTTCTTATAGTTCATTTTAATGTATAGAAATGCAACAGATTTCTTTATATCATTTTCGTATCCTCTTGCAACTTTACTGAATTCATTTACTAGTTCTAGTAATTTTTTTGATGAAATATTTGAGGCTTTTTTCTAACATATAGAATCATGTCATCCACAAACAGGGACATTTTTACATCTTCCTTTCCAATTTGGATGCCTTTTCTTTCTTTTTCTTGCTTAATTTCTGGGGCTAGGACTTTCAATACTATGTTAAATAAAAGTGGCAAGAGTAAGGCATCCTTGCCTTGTTCTTTATCTTAGAGGGAAAACTTTCAGCTTTTGACTATTAGATGTATTGCTAGCTGTGGGTTTGTCATACACAGCCTTTATGATGCTGATGTATATTTCTTGTTGGAGAAGAAAATGGCAACCCACCCCAGTATTCTTGCCTGGAGAATCCCAGGGACAGTGGAGCCTGGTGGGCTGCCTTCTATGGGTTCACACAGAGTCAGACACAACTGAAGTGACTTAGCAACAGCAGCAGCAGATGTTTCTTCTATATCCACTTTCCAAGAATTTTTATCATAGTGGATGTTGAAGTTTGTCAAATGCTTTTTCTGAATCTATTGAGATGATTATATGATTTTTTATTCTTCATTTTGTTAGTGTGGTATATCACATTGATTGACTTAACAGCTGTTAAATCATTTCTGCATCTCTGGAATGAATCTCACTTGATCATGGTGTATTTTTTTAATGTATGGTAGAGTACAGTTGGCCAATATTTTGTTGAGGATTTTTTGTCTATTTTCATCAGAGATTTTGGGCTGTAAATTTTTTCTTTTCTTTTTTTTTCTTTGGTTTGGCTTTATATCAGGGTAATAGTAGTCTCATAAAATGAACTTGTATGTGTTCCTTCCAATTTTTGGAAATAATTTGAGAATAATAGGTATTAACTCTTAAAATGTTTGGTAGAGTTAACCTGTAAAGACATCTGGACCTGAACTTTTACTTTGGGGGAATTTTAAATTACTGATTCAGTTTCATTTTAAGTCATTGGTCTTTTCCTATTTTCTATTTCTCCATTATTCATTCTTGGAAATTGTATATTTCTAGGAGCTTATCCATTTCTCCAAGTTGTCTAACTTCTTGACATAAAATTATGCCTTGTATACTTTTAGGATCCTTTGTGTTTCTGTGGTGTTTGTTGTAATTTCTTTTCTTTCATTTCTGATTTTATTTATTTGAGTTCTTTTTTTTCTTGAGGAGACTCCTTAAGGGTTTTTGATTTGTTAATATTTTCAAAGAATCAGCACTTAGAGTCATTGATCTTTCCTATTTTTTTAGTGTTTATTTCATTTATTTCCTCTCTGATTCTTATCACTTTCTTCCTTCTACTAACTTTGGACTTTGTTCTTCTTTTTCTAGTTCCTTTAAATATAAATTTAGATTGTTTATTTGAGATTTTTCTTCTTTCTTGAGGTAGGCCTGTACTTCCCTCTTAAAACTGTGTTTGCTGCATCTCATTGATTTTGGACAGCTGTTTTCCATTGTCATTTGTCTCAAGGTATTTTTCACTTTCCACTTTGATTTTTTTTTTTTGTTGGTCATTGATTGCTGGGTAGCATGGTTTTAGTCTTTACATGTTTATTGTTTTTCCCATTTTCTTCCTGTAGTTTATTTCTATACCACTGTGGTAGGAAAAGATGCTTGATATGATTTTAACCTTCTTAAATTTGTTGAGACTCTTTTCGTGTCCTAACATTAATTCTATCCTCAAGAATACTCCATGTACACTTGAAAAGAATGTGCAGAGCTGTATCAAGGTGTATGTTTGGCAGCCTATCTCCTGATGGATGGGGTGTCTTCCTATCTATTGGTTGTTTGGCCTGAGGCTTTCCAGCATTGGAGCCTGTAGGTTGTTGGGTAGAGCTGGGTCTTGGTGCTGAAATGTAGAATACCAGGAGTGCTCATTTTGATAAATTTTCCCTGGAGCTTCTGCTACAAGTGTCCTGTACCCACAGTCAGGAAGAGTCTACATTCACCTCCTCAGGAGAACTTCCAAGATCCCTAGGTAGATGTACCCCAGATTCCATGGAGGTACTGCATTGTGCTAGATCCCAGTGCATATGAAACCTTGTATGCACTCTCCAAGAGTCAAGTCTCTGTTCCCCTGAGGAGCAGTGACAGAAACCATCCCAAAAACAAGGAAAGGCAAAAAGGCAAAATGGTTGTCTGAGGAAGCCTTACAAATTGATGAGAAAAGAAGAGAGAAACAAAAGGCAAAGGAGAAAAGGAAAGATATACTGAAATGAATGCAGATTTCCGGAGAATAGCAAGGAGAGATAAGAAAGCCTTCTTAAGTGAACAATGCAAAGAAATAGAAAAAAACAGGAGGATGGGAAAGACTAGAGATCTCTTCAAGAAAATTAGAAATCCCAAGGGAACATTTCATGCAAAGATGGGCACAATAAAGGGCAGAAACTATAACTACCTAACAGAAGTAGAATATATTAAGAAGAGGTGGCAAGAATACACAGAAGAACTGTACAGAAAAGATCTTAATGACCTAGATAACCGCAATGGTGTGGTCACTCACTTAGAGCCTGACATCCTGGAGTGTGAAGTCAAGTGGGCCTTAGGAAGCATTACTGGAAACAAAGCTAGTGGAGGTGATGGAATTCTAACTGAGCTATTTCAAATCATGAAAGATGATGCTGTTAAAGTGCTACACTCATTATGTCAGTAAATTTGGAAAACTCAGCATTGGACAGGGGACTGGAAAATGTCCATTTTCATTCCAATGCCAAAGACAGGCAATGAGAAATAGTGTTCAAACTACCATACAATTGTGCTCATTTCACATGCTAGCAAGGTAATGCTCAAAATCTTTCAAGCCAGGCTTCAGCAGTACATAAACCAAAAACTTCCAGATGTACAAGCTGGATTAGAAAAGGTAAAGGCACCAGAGATCAAGTTGCCAACATCTACTGGATCATAGAAAAAGCAAGAGAATCCCAGAAAAACACCTACTTCTGTTTCATTGACTACCATAAAGCTTTTGATTGTGTGGTTCACAACAAATTGTGGAAAATTCTTAAAGAGATGGGAATATCAGATCACCTTACCTGCCTCCTGAGAAACCTGTATGTAGGTCAAAAACAATTAGAACTGGAGCTGGAAAATTGGGCTGGCTCAAAATTGGGAAAGGAATATGTTAAGGATGTATACTGTCATTTGCTTATTTAACTTCTATGCAGAGTACATTACGAGAAATGCCAGGCTGAATGACTCACAAGTTGGAATCAAGATCGCCAGGCCAGGAGAAGTATCAACAACCTCAGATATGCAGATGACAACCACCCTAATGGCAGAAAGTCAAGAGGAACTAAAGAGCCTCTTGATGAAGGTGAAAGAGGAGAGTGAAAAAGTTAACTTAAAACTTCAAAAAACGAAGATCATGGCATCTGGTCCCATCACTTCATGGCAAATAGAAGGGGACAAAATGGAAACAGCGGCAGATTTTATTTTCTTGGACTCCAAAATCACTGTGGACAATGACTGCAGCCATGAAATTAAACGATATTTGCCCACTGAAAGAAAAGCTATGACAAACCTAGACAGCATATTAAAAAGCAGAGACATTGCTTTGCCAACGAAAGTCCAATGAGTCAAAGCTATAACTTTTCCAGTAGTCATGCACAGATGTGAGAGTTGGACCATAAAGAAGGTTGAGCACTGAGGAATTAATGCTTTTGAACTGTGGTGTTGGAGAAGACTCTTGAGTGTCCCTTGGACTGCAAGGAGATCAAACCAGCCAATCCTACAGAAAATCAACTGTGAATATTCATTGGAAGGGTTGATGCCAAAGCTGATGTTCCAATACTTTGGCCACCTGATGCAAAAAGCTGACTCATTAGAAAATACCTTGGTGCTGGAAAAGACTGAGGGCAGGAAAAGAAGAGGGCAACAGAGGATGGGATGGTTGAATGGCATCACTGACTCAATGGACATGCGTTTGAGCAAATTCTGGGAGATAGTGAAGGACAGGGAAGCCCAGTGTGCTGCAGTTCATGGGGTCACAAAAAGTCAGATATGACTTAGTGACTGAACAACAATATCATACTTTAGGTACTCCTCTGTTGAGTACATAAATGATTGAAAATCCTTTGTTGGATTGACACCTTTATCATTATCGCAATACCCTTTTTCTTTTGTTATAGTCTGTGTTTTAAAGTCTATCATGGTTGATACGAGCATTGCTACCCAGTTTTGTTTTCTTTTCTATTTGCATGGAATATCCTTTTCCATCTCTTCACATTCAGTCTATGTGTGTCTTTAGATCTGAGCTGAGTCTCTTGTAAACAGCATGCATATGGATTTTGGATTTTTATCCATCCAGCTATACTACATCTTTTGATTAGAGCACTTAGTCCACTTACGTTTGAAGTAAGTATTGACAGGTATACACTTATTGCCATTTTGTTTATTGTGTTTTGGTCGTTTGGGTAATTCTCTGTTCTTGTCTTTTTTTCCTTGGATCCATCCTTTGTTGTTTAATGCATTCCTTTAGGATGTTAGGATTCCTTTTTATTTTTCATATGTCCATTGTAGGTTTTTGATTTGTGGTTACCATGAGGTGTATATATAGGCTTCCCAGGTGACTCTAGAGGTAAGAAACCCATCTGCCAAAGCAGGAGACGTAAGAGACATGGGTTCAATCCCTCAGTCTGGGAAGATCCCCTAAAGGAGGGCATGGCAACCCACTCCAGTATTCCTGCCTGGAGAATCCTACAGACAGAGGAGCCTGGCAGGCTACAGTCCTTGGTGTCACAGAGTCAGATACGACTAAAGCAACTTGATATACACGCATGCATTTATATATACCCTTATATATAGCTATCTATTTTAAACTAACAGTCACTTAAGTTCAAAGGCTTTCTGAAAGTACTACATTTTTATCTTTTAACCTTCATATTAGCTTTTTAAATGACTTATGCACTGTCTTTACTATATATTTGCCTATACCAATGAGATTTTTTTTCTTTCATATATTTTCTTATTTCTAAATGTGGTATTTCTGCTTAAAGAAAATCTTTAAACATTTCTTTGGATACCAGTTTAGTGGTGATGATCTCCTTTGATTTCTGCTTGACTGGAAAGCTCTTTATCTCTCTCTCAAATCTCGATGATAATCTTTCCAGATAGAATATTCCAGGTTGTAAGTTTTTTCCTTTCAGCACTTTAAATATATTCTGCCACTTCCTTCTGGCTTGTAAAGTTCCTGCTGAAAAGTCAATTCATATTTTTATAGAGTTCCCCTTGTATGAGATTAGTTGTTTTTCTCTTGCTGTCTTTAAGATTTTCTCTTTAACTTCCCCCATTTTAACTATGGACTTCCCTGGTGGCTCAGATGGTAAAGTGTCTGTCTACAATGCAGGAGGCCCGGGTTCGATCCCTGGGTCAGGAAGATTCCCTGGAGAAGGAAATGGCAATCCACTCCAGTACTATTGCCTGGAAAATCCCATGGACAGAGGAGCCTGGTAGGCTACAGTCCATGAGGTCGCAAAGAGTCGGACACGACTGAGCGACTTCACTCACTCATGTTAACTACAGTGTAGGTTGGTATGGCTCTTCTGGGGATCATCTTGTTTGGAACTCTCTGTGCTTCCTGTTCCTGATGTCTGTTCTCTTTCACAGGTTAGGGAAGCTTTCAGTCATTAATTCTTCAAATAAGTTTTCTGTCTCTCTCTCTCTCTCTCTGTTCTCTTTCTGGGATTCCCATAATGTGAATGCCTGCATGCTTGATGTTGTCTCAGAGGTTCCTTAAATACTCCTCAATTTAAAAATGTCTTTCTTCCTTTTCCTATGATTTCCATTATTCTACCTTCTATATCACTTATCTCTTCTTCTCTACATCTTATCTGCTGCTTATTCCCTCTATGTATTTTTTTTTTAATTTCAGTGATTATATTCTTCAGTTATGGTTGATTCTTTTTAACTTTTTAAATCTTTGTTGAAGTTCTCACTGAGTTCCTCTATTCTTCTCTTGAGTTTAGTGAGCATCTTATTACCATTTTAAAAAAATTCTTTATCAGGTAAATTAATTATCTCCATTTCATTGGGGTTTTTCTGGGGTTTTACTTTGTTCTTTCAAAATAATAGAAAATGAAACAACTGACAAAGTATTAATTTCAAAAATATACAAACTGATCATGTGACTCAAGACCAGAAAAATAAAAAACCCAATCAAAAAGTGGGCAAAAGACCTAACCAGACATTTCTCCAAAGAAGACATACAGATGGCTAATAAACACATGAAAAGATGCTCACCATCACTCATTATTAGAGAAATGCAAATCAATACTACAATGAGGTATCACCTTACTCTTAATCAGAGTGGCCATCATCAAAAAATCTACAAACAATAAATGCTGGAGAGAGAGTAGAGAAAAGGGAACCCTCTTGCACTGTTGGTGGGAATGTAAATTGATATAACCACTATGGAAGACAGTGTGGGGATTCCTTGTTTTGTTCTTTCATTTGGAACGTATTTCTTCATCTCCTCATTTGTTTGACTTTCCATGTTTGTTTCTGTGAGTTAAGTGAAAGAGCTACATCTCCTGATCTTGAAGGAGTGGTCTTGTGAGGAACATTCCCTGTGTAGATGACCTGCACCTGGCAGTTCTGGCCAGCTGGCTGAGCCAGCATGGCCATAGGCCACGGGCAGTCCCTGAGAAGCGCAGAACCTAAGGCCATCTTCGCATGGGGGCTGGAGCTGGAGTGGATCCTGCCCAGGGACAGTCTCTGCAGAGTGCCACACTGAGGGGCAGCTTAAGTTAGAATGGGCTTAGTCTGGGCAGAGTCCTGGAGGAACTCAAAAGCACTCACCAGTGCCTCCAACCCCTAGAAAGGCTCCAGCAATTTCCTTCCTATTTGGCAGGAAGTCTAAGGTTAGTAAATGGATTTCCTTCCTGTATAGTCAAAATGCCCTATAAACTCCGGGGGTTTATTGCTGTGTCTCCAGGCAGGCCAGTGTGTGCTAGGACCTCTCCATTGTATCCCTCTGTCCTGCAGTTTCTTGCATCAGGAGTTGAGTTCCTGTGGATACTGTGTCTCTCTTTTTCCCACCCATTTCTATTCTGCGCAGTAGCTGTTCAGTTAACCCTCAGGTCTTCTTCAGGAAAAATTTCTCTATATGTAGGTTTAGATGTGTTGTGTTAGTGGGAGGAGGCAAGCTCAGATTCTTCCTAGTTGTCCATTATCTTGGGTCTCTCCTGAATTGTGATGTTTCTTATGGAAGCTTTTAGAAAGTAAAATGTGATTATTATTATTATGGCCCTCTATAGAAAATGTATGGATCTTCTACAAAATCAAGGCACCATGGTTCTATGATAGTATTTTTCAGAGACAAAGACCTTATTTTTTGTAAACAAACAAACAAAGCAGCAAATGCTGTTGGGATAAAAAGCCTTCCTAAAAGATATTTTCCATGGAATAGGAATAATTTTTCATTTACAACTGTCTTGTTTGCTTATACTTAGGAAACATAAGTTATGAGTTATTGTATTTATTCTGTTCTTTAATTGTATTCCTCAAGGCTCATTCACTTGAAATCTCTTTTCCACATCAAAAGCTTATGCTTAATTCTATCAAATAAACAAAGCAAGAGATGAGATACTGTAAACTATAAAGATAAATCTCAAGTCAATATAGACTGTCCTCATTTTATGACTACTTATAGTGGTTTAATTCTATCAGTTCTCTTAATTAGATATCTACCAATACAAAGTTCACTCTATTCTTATGTTTTAATTTCAGAGAAAAATTCAGACTAATATGTGTAATAAATGACTGTTTTAGTGTATTGTCAGAAATGTCCCTGCTTTAAAATACAGTTTCAAATTATCAAAAAGATCTATCGGTAAAACCACTTGAGGAAAATGCCAAATTGCAAGGATTTAAGAACAGTTTTTGAAATATCTAGGCAAAAATTAAGTTTGTATCAATCCAAAATAATCTTGAAACCATCAAGATTATTTTTAAATTTTTTTGTTAATAGGTTATTATATATAACAAAGGATGTTAGGCCATAAAACCTGATGAATGTTTGCATGCTGGTTTTGTTTATCATGCTGTTATGAGCAGAATTATATTATTCTCTAAATTCATATGTTTGAGTCCAGTATCAGAATGTGACCATATTTGGAGATTGGATCTTTACAGATATAATTCAGTTGTATGAGATCATTCCTAGGTGGCTCAGTGGGTAAAGAACCCGCCTGCCAAGTAGGAGAAACAGATTCAATCCCTGGGTTGGGAAGAGCCTCTGGAAAAGGAAATGGCAACCCACTGCAGTATTCTTGCCTGGGAAATCCCATGGACAGACGAGCCTGGCGGGCTACACAGTCCAAGAGGTCACAAGAGTCAGACATAACCTAGCAAATAAACAACAATCAAATATGACTGGTGTCCTACTAAGAAGTTTGGACATAAAACACAGTGTGTAAACACAAGAAGATGGCCATCTACCAGCCAAGCAGGGACATTTGGAGCAGATACCCCTTTACAGCCCTCAGAAGGAAATAAACCTTCTAACTCTTTAGTCACAGATGTCTCGCTTCATAGAACTGTGAGAAAATAAATTTCTGTTGTATATACCTAGTCTCCGGTTCTTTGTTAAGGCAGCCCAAGAAAACTAAAACAGGTGTTAATTCCAGTTCTCATTCTTACAGCCAATAAATATCTTGTGATCATATCAAGGACTGTGAATATTCTAGGATTTTACTCTACTTCCGAGCTAAATATTTAGCCTGTTAATGCTTCTTGACTGCCAGCAGAAGGCATGAGGTTCCTGGGTCAGAGATAGGACTTCATTACTGATGGCAAAAGCAGCAAGTGTACATGGGTTCCCTATTGCCTGCATATCCCACAGGGCCAAAACAAAGGTTCCATGATGAATGCCTGTAAGCGCAATGAGTTGTGTTACAGGACAGGAGCACACAACCTTAGGAGAATCATCCCTATTATAGTAGATGGAACGAGGGCTCCTCTTTATCTGTGAAGAGACACGAGCTCATCTTTCAAGATTACTCAGTGCAAACAACTCTGAGAAGTGGCCCAAAGAGAGTGCCACTTGGTATACTCAGCAAGAACATGCAAAAATACTCAGGATCAACTGTGGCTTGCCTCTTCAACAGAGTTATTATGTGCCAGGCACAATGTTGGAGGCTCTAGTGATGGAGAGCAACAAGCCAAAAGTTAATTCCAATATGGAATATTAGGTGGTATGAAAAGTGTCAAAATACATAGAAGCTTGGAATTTTTTAAAAGGATGAAGAGACTACCTGATTTTGTATAAGGAAGTCAATATGTGTTTCCTGTAAGATTTGATAGCTTAATTGACACTTAAAGGATCAATAAGAATTCTATATGTGAAATGCTAAAGAAGAAGAATGAGAGGCAGTTCTAAGCAGCATAAAAAATTAAAGCAAAGGCCAGGAGGCAAGAAAGGGATCAGTGTAACTGGAAACATGAAACATTTAATATATCTATATACATATATATTTATACTTACATGAAATCTCTAATATGGGCAAGTTCATGGAGACAGAAAGTATATTGGAGATTACCAGGGGCCTAGGAGAAGGGGAGTAGAGAGTTATTCCTCTGGTTACACAGATTCTGTTTGGGATGATGAAAAAAAATTAGAAATAGTGGTAATAGTTATACATTATGAATATAGTCAATGTCATGAAATTGTATGCTTAAAATGGTTAAAATGTCAAATTTAAATATGCTATATCAGTTCAGTTCAGTTCAGTCGCTCAGTCGTGTCTAAGTCTTTGCGACCCCATGAACTGCAGCACGTCAGGCCTCCCTGTCCATCACCAACTCCTGAAGTCCACCCAAACCCATGTCCATTGAGTTGGTGATGCTATCCAACCATCTTATCCTCTGTCTTCCCCTTCTCCTCCTGCCCTCAATCTTTCCCAGAATCTGGGTCTTTTCAAATGAATCAGCTCTTCACATCAGGTGGCCGAAGTGTGGGAGTTTCAGCTTCAACATCAGTCCTTCCAATGAACATCCAAGACTGATCTGCTTTAGGATGGACTGGTTGGATCTCCTTGCAGTCCAAGGGACTCTCAAGAGTCTTCTCCAACATCACAGTTCAAAAGCATCAATTCTTCAGCCCTCAGCTTTCTTTATAGTCCAACTCTCACATTCAGACATGACCACTGGAAAAACCATAGCTTTGACTAGACGACCTTTGTTGACAAAGTAATGTCTCTGCTTTTTAATATGCTGTCTGGGTTGGTCATAACTTTCCTTCCAAGGAGTGTCTTTTAATTTCATGGCTGCAATCACCATCTTCAGTGATTTTGGAGCCCAGAAAAATAAAGTCAGCCACTGTTTCCACTGTTTCCCCATCTATTTGCCACGAAGTGATGGAACCGGATGCCACGATCTTAGTTTCTGAATGTTGAGCTATATTTTACCACAATTTACAAAACATGAACAACCTGATGTTACATATCAAATCCCACTGAATTGTACACTTTAAATTGATAGGTTTTATGGCATGCAACTTGTATCTCAATAAAGCTGTTTAGAAAAGGAGAGATTTAGGAGGTAGAATCAGTAGGAAACTGTAATTTACTATAAATGAGGATGTAAAAATTGTCATTCTTTCTGGCTGCTCAGCAGCTGAACCTCTTCTTATGTTTAAGAACATAGCCTGCCTCCTATCACAGAAGTTGAAAAAGCATCTGTTCATTTTCCCAGCCTCCTGGTAGCCTCAGCTCTGGCACATGATCTCTGACAATCAGAAATACCTACTCTCTTTATAGCTCCTCATCCCCACCTCCTAATCAGAAGACGATTTGAAACAGTAGAGTCATGCAGGTTGCTTCCCCATGGGGGTAGTGCCTGTGAAGTTGGCTGCATCCCATTTGCAGGGGCATTGAATCTGGTGGCAGCACCAACAGGGAGATGGCAATGCTTTCAGGGGACCATTTCTGCAGTCTGCTTTGGAGGATGGCTTCTGGCTCCATGGCCTTCACATCTGGTTTGCCAACCAGTGCATAGGTTCTATGAGTTGCCTGGTATTTCTAAAATAAATGGCTGTTCTGCTTGCTTTAGTCAGAAATGGTCAGTGTTGCATGCAACCAAGTATGCTGAATGATGTAAAAATTTGTCCCAGGTCCTCAGGAAGTTGAGTGAAATATGGGATGGATTTTTCTGAACAATATGTAACTGAAAGGAGCAAAAATCCAGCTAGTGTTAGAGATAGGAGGACTAATAGCATCTGGCGTGTATAGGTGAATGGTGAACTAGGTTATCAACTGTGGACCCTGGAATACAGTACTCACTGAAAGCTGACCAAGTGGTCTGAATAATCACTGTCAAGGGATAGAATAATAAGCTTGGAGACATGGTAAAATCCTAGTCCTTACCCCATAAGACAAACTAGTCTCCAGTTTGCCAAGGTATGTACATTCTAAGTTGCTTCAGGCATGTCCAACTTTTTGCAACGCTATGGACTATAGCCTGCAGCAGTGACTATAACTGAGCCACTACCAGAGTGGCTATGCAGCTCCCTTGTAGCAGACCAATTAGATTGGGCCTCAGAGGGAGGGCCATGGTGAATTGGCACTCAGGCCCCACTCCAATCTCCTTAAAGAGTTGTTTCATGTACCCACAGAAGCTGAATTCCCCCCCTCCCTTTATTAGCTTCTTTTGCAGCTGGGGTTTTGGATGCAAATTGAGAGAAAATTTGATGGTACAGGAGGGGTGAGGCTCATCTTCCTGTGGATTTAACAACCGCAGCAGGAAAAAGGTCATAGAGATATTGGGTTTTTCTGTGGCAGCGTCTCCAAGGGCCTGACACTTATACTAATCTATCATTCAGCTGCATCAAAATATTTTATTCCAATCCTCATAACTCTAGACTCTGATCATTTAAAGGACTAAATATCCAAGAGGGAAATGCTTCCACCAGTTGGCACTGCAATTGTGTATTTATATCGGAAGTGAAATTGCCATCTGGCCATTTTATGGCTTCATATGACGTTCAGTCAAAAGGTAATAAGTGAGAAACTGTGCCATTAGATGCAAGGACTGGTTTCAATTATCAAAGGGAAAGAAGAATGGTTTCAGACATGGGAGGAGGGTGGAGAGTATGGAGGGACTCAAGGGATTTTCTGGGGATCCCTAATAACTTCTGACTTCTTTTCCAATAGTATAGAAAAGAAAGTCTGAAAGTTTATGATGACAGGATCGCCAAATCCTATCTCAGATCTTTCAGAGATGACTGTTTGCCTTAACCCACAAGATTAACTGAAGAATGACAATAGAAAGGGAATAGGAATTCAAAGAATCACTTGGTAGATATGATTATTAGAACTTTAAAATGATTGCAAAAACAATGACCATAAAAGTTTCCTGCATTTTCTTCCTTACATTTCAAGTATAAACAAAATCGTTTTAGATAATTTTTCTTTTAAAGCCTTTAAAAAGAAGGCTTTTTCTGTTTTACTGAGATATAATGGACAATGTATAAGCTCCAGTTATACAGCATAATGACTCGACTTACGTATATTGTGAAATTTTTCTCTTTTCTATCTTCTTCTTCCAAACTACAAAGGGCATGTTGGTGCTCTATTTAGTCCTTAGATTACACAAAAGAGAGATGTGGTCATTTTAGAAATAGATCAGAAATGGTCATTATCTAAGTATCCTGTACTTGGCACTGTACGCAATAAAAGATTAGATGGAGAGACAATAAACATGTGTGTTTTTAATGAGGCAGTGTTGCTCTATGCTAGGAAGAAGCATTTTTTAAGAAACATTTTGTAAAAATGTAAAGAGGGTATATCGAACAGTCAAGGGATGGACTGTGAATAGGAATATATTAATTCTTTCTGGTCACCTGGCATCCGAGCATCATTCCTATGTTTGGAGAATCTACCGTCTTTTGATACAGACCACTACTCTCAACCCTGAAGTCAAAAACCCCAGATACCTACTTCCCAACTCTCTTTGTAGTATAGGTCACTTACATGTGTTAGTCAAATGCATTGGTTTCTCCCCATCCCACCCCCCCGTTTCCTGGTTATAAATTAGCAAATCAAAATAATCAGGTACTACGCAGATTCTCCTCTTCACACCCACCCAAGAAAGACATGTCATAGTGGCGAGTTCTGACAAAATGTGATCCACTGGAGGAGGGAATGGCAAACCACTCCAGTATACTTGCTGTGAGAACCTCATGAGCTGTATAAAAAGGCAAAAAGATATGACACCGAAAAATGAGGTCCCCAGGTTGGAAGGTGTCCAACATGCTACTGGGGAAGAGTGGAAGAAAACTACTAATAGCCCCAGAAAGAAGGAAGCAACTGAGCCAAAGCGGAAATGACCCTCAGTTGTGGCTATGTCGGCTGATGAAAGTAAAATCCGATGCTGCAAAGAATAGTATTGCATAGGAGCCTGGAATGTTAGGTCCATGAATCAAAGTAAACTGGACATGGTCAAGCAGGAGATGGTAAATAACATTGACGTCTTAGGAATCAGTGAACTAAAATGGACAGGAATGGGTGAATTTAATTCAGATGACCATTGTATCTACTACTGTGGGTTGAAACCCCATAGAAGATGGCATAGCCCTCATACTCAACAAAAGAGTCCAAAATGCAGTACTTTACTGGGTGTGACCTCAAAAATGATGGAATGAACTTGGTTCATTTCCAAGGCAAACAATTCAACATTACAATAATTCAGGTCTATGCCCCTACCACTGACGCCAGAGAGATAAAGTTGATCAGTTCTAAGAAGACCTAGAAGACCTCCTAAAATTAGCATTAAAAAAAAAAAAAAGATGTTCTGTTCATCATTGGGGATTAGAATGCAAAAGTAGGAAGTCATGAGATACCTGGAGTAACCGGCAAGTTTGGCCTTGGAAAACAAAATGAAGCGGGGCAAAGGCTAACTGAATTCTGCCAAGAGAGCCCACTGGTCATAGCAAACACCCTTTTCCAACAACACAAGAGATAACTTTACACATGGATGTCACCAAATGGTCAATATTGAAATCAAATTGATTACATTCTTCATAGCCAAAGATGGAGAAGTTGTATACCATCAGCAGAAGCAAGACATGGAGCTGACTGTGGCTCAAATCATCAGCTTCCATAGCAAAATTTCAGGCTTAAATAAAGCAGAGAAAACCACTAGGCCAGCCAGGTATGACTTAAATCAAGTCCCCTATGAATTTGCAGTGGAGGTGATGAATAGATTCAAGGGATTAGATCTAGTAAACAAAGTGGATAACTATGGATGGAGACCCATGATATTGTACAGGAAGCAGCAAGCAAAATCACACCAAAGGAAAAGAAAAGCAAGAAGGCAAAGTGGTAGTCTGAGGAGGCTTTACAAATAGCTGAGGAAAGAAGAGAAGCAAAAACCAAAAGAGAAAGGAAAGGTACACCCAACTAAATGCAGAGTTCCAAAGAATAGCAAGGAGAGACAAGCAGGCTGTCTTCAATGAACAATGCATTTTTAAAAAAAGAGAGAGAGAGAGGAAAACAGCAGAAGGGGAAAGACTAGAGATGTCTTCAGGAGAATTGGAAATATCAAGGGAACATTTCATCCAAAGATGGGCACAATAAAATACAGAAATGGTAGAGACCTAGTAGACACAGAAAAGATCAAGAAGAGATGGAAAGAATACACAGAAGAGCTGTACAAAAAAAGATCTTAATGAATCAAATTAAGTCAGTCACCCACAGCCAGACATTCTGGAATGTGAACTCAAGTGGGCCTTTGAAAGCACTGCTGTCAATAAAGCTAGTGGGTGCAATGGTATTCCAGTAGAGCTACTCAAAACCTTAAAAGATGATACTATCAAAGTATTGCACTCAATATGTCAGCAAGTCTGGAAGACCCAGCAGTGGCCATGGGACTGGATAATGTCAGTCCTCATCCCATTTTCCAAGAAGTGTAGTACTAAAGAATGCTTAAACCATTGGACAATTACACTCATCTCCCACGCTAGTAAGGTCATGCTTAAAATCTTGCATGCTAGTCTTCAACATTATGTGAACCAAGAACTACCAGATATCCAAGCTGGGTTTAGAAAAGGCAAAGGAACCAGAGATCAAATTGCCAGCATTCACTGGATCATAGAGAAAGCAAGGGAATTCCAAAAAAACATGTACCTGTTTCATTGACTATACTCAAGGCTTTGAGTGTGAGGACCATACCAAACTGTGGAAAACTCTTAAAGAAATGGGAATGCAAGATTGTCTATCTGTCTCCTGAGAAACCTGTATGTGGGTCAAGAAATAACAGTTAGAACCCTGTATGGAACAACTGATTGGTTCAGTATTGAGAAAGGAGTATGACTGCGCTGTCTGTTGTCACTCTGTTTATTTAACCTATACACTGAGCACATCATGAGAAATGCCAGGCTGGATGAGTTACAAGCTGAAATCAAGATAGGCTGGAGAAACATCAACAACCTCAGATCTGCAGATGATACCACTCTAATGGCAGAAAATAAAGAGGAACTAAAGAACCTCTTGACAAGGATGAAGAAAGAGAGCAAAAAAGCCAGCTTAAAGCTAAATATTTAAAAAAAAAAAAAAAGATCATGGCATCTGACCCCATTACTTCATGGCAAATAGAAGGGGAAAAAGTGGAAGCAGTGACAGATTTCCTCTTCTTGGGCTCTAAAATCACTGCGTATGGTGACTGCAGCCATGAAATCAGAAGACAACTGCTTCTTGGCAGGAAAGTTATGACAAACTTAGACAGTGTGTTGAAAAACCGAAACATTACTCTGCTGGCAAAGGTCCATACAGTCAAGTTAATGGTCTTCCCAGTGATCATGCACTGTTGTGAGAGCTGGACCATAAAGTAGCACAGCACCAAAGAATTGATGCCTTTGAACTGGGGTGCTGGAGAAGACTCCTGAGAGTCCCTTGGAGAGCAGAGAGATCCAACCAGTCATTTTAAAGGAAATAAAGTCTGAATATTCATTGGAAGGACTGATGCTGAAGCTGAAGGTCCAGTACTTTGGTCACCTGATGAGAACAGCCAACTCATTGGGAAAGTCCCTGACTCAGGCAAAGATTGAGGTCAGAATGAGAAGGTAGAATCAGAGGATAAGATGGCTCGATGGCATCACCGATACAATGGACATGAGCTTGAGCAAACTTTGGGACATGGTGAGGGACAGGGAGGCCTGGCCTGCTGCAGGCCATGGGGTCACAAAGAGTCAGACACAACTGGGTAATTGAACAACAGCAACAACACACAGACTCTATTCTAGTGAAGGTGTTAACACTGGAATCAGTTGTAATTTTAGCAGTAGCATCCCTGTTCTAGGGTCAGAAATGCTAGTGATGCAAACAAGTATCTGTGGCAGTTCTACTGGTTGATTCACTTCGGCTCTGTGGCTGCTAAGATGCACGTTTGTTTTCTAATCTTGCTGTGGAATCTGTGAGATACTGAAAATCCTTTCACCAAAATCCTTCCAACTTAGATTACCCAATGTTGCTTTCCCTGGCCAGCAACTCAGAACACTTCCTGATATAGTATGTGAGGGAAGAGTCAGGGATGAAAGTTAGATATCCAGTGGACCATGCAACCTGGTAGATAGTGGTCCCATTGTCTGAGATGGATACACAGGAATTGCTGCAGGTTTAAGTAGTGGGTGATGGTGAGATTAATTTTGAACAAATTGAGCATGAGTTTACTTGGAGCAATCCAAATGGACAGTTCCAGTAAGCACTGGATATACCAATCTCATCCACAGAAAAGAGATCTGAACTGGACATAGATTTGGATCCACCAGCATATAGAGGGCAAAGTAGAGCCTGGCAAGTGTATGACTTCTCCAGGGTAAGTGTATATAATGAGAAGAGGGCCTAGGAATTCTATGATTCGATGATGGACCTTGCAAGAAAGATGCAAAAGTCAATAGACACTAAGATTATGTACGGGCGCAGAAGTCAAGGCTCACGTGTGTTGAGCATCACTGACTGAGCATCCAGTGGGATGATGATGGGATGTATACCTGCGTGCGTGCTGCTAACCCTGCCAGGAACACTCCCAGAGAAATGGTGAGGCTGAAGGTAGTGTGCAGTGGGATAGGATGAAAGAAATCCCATCTGAAGCTCTGCAGGACACCAGGGCAACCTACAGCAAGGATGGCTGGCAGATTCCTGAAGCTTCTCTTTCAGTCATGTCACGATTATGTTCCTCTTTTATTGAAGTGAGTAGGAGGTGAGCAATCTATCCGGACTACCTGTTTTGAGAAGCTTGGTTGTGAGAGTAGGAGAGATTAAGGAAACCGGATGAAGAGAGAGTGTATGGTTGAGGGAGGATTAATTCAAACTATGGGGCAAAATAGGTCGCAAATTCATTCTGGTTTTCACACTAAGGGTCTCATGAGCCCAGGAAACCCTCTCATTTCCCAGTAAACATGATGGTTGGTCATTCTAAATTCAGATGCTAGTTATACCATCTATTAATACTGAATGCAGAGAGAAGGACACCCGGTTACTAAGCAAGGTTCTGGGAAGATGGGGGTACTGAGACAGAGCTTGAGAAAAGAACAGTTATCAGCCTTAGGGGAGGCATCTCTTCCTTGGTGATGGAGAAACATAGAGGAGTGTGTGTACTTGGATAACCTTGCAGTGTTGGAAAGTGGTAAGAAATGGAGGTAGTTTATTCATTTTTTCGTTGTGAGATTGCAAGACATGAGGTCATTTCCTGGGCCTGAGGAAGGAGGTAATGAAGTCTGCGGAAAGCAGAAAAGGTTTACAGTCATCTCCTGACAGAAGAAAAAGAGAAGTTTTTAGGGACCCACCTGAAGTTAGATCTGGTTATATACAGTCATTCTCCTTAAGTATTCTTCCCTTCCCCAGACTGCAAGAAAATAGTGAGAGGGATAAGTTTCTAAAGGTATTAACCTCCAAGACAAAGAATAAGGGAAAGGAACCATCCAGGGATAAAATAATTCAGCAAACTTAGTAGCAAGAGGAATTGGCCTTGCAGAGTAGAGGTGGCTACCCCACAGGGCCCTGAGAAGGGAGTTCAATGAAAAGGGACTCAGTTTCCCTTCTCAGGTGCCAGGAGATGTGGGACCAGTAGGCATGTGGGGGTGATGTAAGGAGCTATTGGCTGACAGTATTGGTTGAAAGTCTGGATATAAAGTAATTTTTATCCTTCAGGCTTCTTCCTGCCCCAACACCAGGATGCCTGAAGGATTCTTCTCTGGAAAACCTAAAAGAAAGACTTTCATATCTTCATATTTGCTGCACCTTGTATGACTTATTGTGTGTAAGTCCCATGGAGAGTCTGGGAAGGACATTTCTGTAAAGGAAATTTGGGGGGTACTGAGCAGAAAACACCTATCTATCAGTGGGAGTAATATTTAAACCTAAAGAAAGAGAAGGAGAAAGCCATGCAAAGCATTGAGAAGAATGTTTCAGGCAGAGGGAACAGCATATACAAAGGCCCTGGTGTGGGAAAGAGATTAAAATATTTTAAAACCTGAAGGAGGGAAAGTGTTTCTGATGACTAAGGACCAAGAAGAAAAGTGTGAGATGAATTTGAAAGGCAGAAGGGACCAGGATCACAGTTAGAGTGTGGTTTCTTTCCTGAGTATAATGAGAATCCACTGAATCAGGGCTGACCAGAGCCCACTTTTTTATGCTGTATGAAGTTAGGTTGTTGTGAAGATGAAAGTGGCTTGGACCAAGGTGATGGCAATGAAGATGGGAGGACATGGCTAGATAAGAGATATGTTTTGGAGGTCTTCCTGCTATACCTGGACCCCTCTAAAAACTGTCATTACCCAACAATCAAAGCATGTGTGTGTGCTCAGTCGCTTCAGTCATGTCCAACTCTTTGAGACCCTATGGACTATAGCCTGCCAGGGTGCTCCATCCATGGGATTCTCCAGGCAAGAATACTGGTGTGAATTGCCATGCCCTCCTCCAGGGGACCTCCCAGATCCAGGGGTCAAACCCACGTCTCCTCATTTCAGACAGATTCTTTACCATCTGAGCCACCAGGGAAACCCCTAACAGTCAGGAGGCTCTCCTTAAATTGTTAATCAGGTAATGTTTGTTGAATGAATGACGTTATGATATACAGGTGCTTTATTGATCAGAAAATTAAGCAAAAACTACCATAACAGCAACAACCATAATATTGTTTTATTTAGTGTAATAAGCACTCAATATAGGATTTATATATGAGGCAACTGAAGCCCAGAGAGGTCAAAGGATGTGCCTGGGGCCACATAGCTGGTTACTGGCACAGCCACAGCAGCTCCAATGCATGCTCTCAATCAATACACTGTTACCTCTCTCCACATACCAAATTCAGCCATTTCGACAATTTTAAAATAAATGCCTTTTTTGTACAAACAGCCTATGCAATTCAGTAACAACAACAAACTCAATTGAAAATGGACAGAAGACCTAAATAAACATTTCTCGAAAGAAAACATAGAGATGGCAAACAGGTGCATGAAAAGATGTTCAATATTACTAATCATTCGGTTCAGTTTAGTCACTCAGTCATGTCCGACTCTTTGTGACCCCATGAATCGCAGCACGCCAGGCCTCCCTGTCCATCACCAACTCCTGGAGTTCACTCAAACTTATGTCCATCAAGTCAGTGATGCCATCCAGCCATCTCATCCTCTGTCATCCCCTTCTCCTCCTGCCCCCAATCCCTCCCAGCATCAGAGTCTTTTCCAATGAGTCAACTCTTCGCATGAGGTGGCCAAAGTACTGGAGTTTCAGCTTTAGCATCATTCCTTCCAAAAGAAATCCCAGGGTTGATCTCCTTCAGAATGGACTGGTTGGATCTCCTTGCAGTCCAAGAGACTCTCAAGAGTCCTCCAACACCACAGTTCAAAAGCATCTTCGGTGCTCAGCCTTCTTCACAGTCCAACTCTCACATCCATACATGACTACTGGAAAAACCATAGCCTTAACTAGATGGACCTTTAGAGAAATGCAAATCAAAAACTACAGTGAGTTACCACCTCACACTGGTCAGAATGGCCATCATTAAAGGGTCTACAAGTAATAAACGCCAGAGAGGATGAGGAGAGAAGGGAAACTTCAAACAACTGTTGGTGGAAATGGAAGCTGGTGCAGCCACTACCGAGAACAATATGTAGGTTCCTCAAAAAACTAAAATTATAGAGTTGCTGTATGATCCAGCAGTCCCACTCCTGAGCAAATATCTGGACAAAACCATAATTCAAGAAGACACACGCACTCCAAAGTTCATAGCAGCACTATTCACAATAACACAGGACATGGAAGCAACCTAAATGTCCATCAACAGATGAACAAACAAAGAAGATGTGGTAATATATAAATGGAATACTTCTCAGTCCTAAAAAAGAATGCAATAATGCCATTTGCAGCAACATGGGTGAAACTAGAGATTAGCATCCTAAGTGAAGTAGGTCAAAAATAAAAAGACAAAGATCATGTGATATCACTTATAAGTGGAATCTAAAATATGACACAAGCGAACTTATCTGTGGAACAGAAACAGACTCACAGACAGAGAACAGACGTGTGGCTGCCAAGGGGAGTGGAGGGGGCGGTGGATTGGGGGTTCGGGGTTATCAGATACAAACTATTGCATGTAGAATGGATAAGCAAGATACTCCTATATAGCACAGGGAACTATATTTAATATCCCATGATAGACCATAATGCAAAAGAATATGAAAAAGAATGTATATATGTGTATAACTGAATCGCTTTGCTGTACAGCAGAAATTAACACAGTACTTTAAATCAACTATACCTCAATAAAATAAATTTAAAAATTTTTTAATGATCCTAAAAAACTGAAACACATTGGATACTGAGCCATTTGTAAGAAAGAACCAAAGATTAGGTTTATAGAAAACACTGGGTTGAGAATAAGGGTTCAAGTACAAAATTTCAAAGGAAATTTTTAAGCAATGTAACATCTATGATTGTATTCAGGAAATTACAGCAATCAGCCAATTACAACAGCTTGCAGGGGCAAGCAGCAAGCAAGATAAGGTGACTAAGTTTAAGCAAAAACATAATATGCAGATTGGACAGGCAAGAGGCAGACAATAAGTGCCAGAGGCAGTAACTGCAGGTGTTAAGGAGAAGAAAAATTCTGCATACAGCTCAAGGTTGCCTGGCAGATATCTTACAGACAGGACAACCTTGGCAAGAAAAGTTGACCACCCTAAGCCAGTAGCAGCAGCTTCTCTAGGGAAAGGTGCAATGCAACTTTAAAATGCTAAAGCATTCTTTAATTCTGGTTTTAGAATTCAGAAATATGGTCTCAGGAAATAATGCAAGTCCTTCCATTCAGGCTTGGGACCAATGAGGTTTGAGCCACAGTTTTCGCATCTGTCAACAAGTGAGCTCTAAACTTCTTTTGGCTTTAATGGGGGTCAGAGGCTGTGCTTCCCTGCTTATATGTCAAACGACTGAATTTGGAAGTTTACTTGTTTACAGAGCTTCATTTTTTTAAAATACAAATTTGATGTTAAATTTTGAAGTACCTATAGAAAAGTGAATGTTTTACCCACATGAACCCCTACCTTTGTAGCCCAGAAATGACCACCATGAACAATTGGATGTGCCTCCCTCCAGGGTTTCTGCATACGTAATACACATGTTTTATCTTTAGGAACAAGTGGGATTATGTTACCTATACTGATCTACTTGACTTACTACAATATTGCCATCTTTCAATATCAATATAAATAGAGCTACTTATTTTAATAGCTACTAAGTAGCTCATTGTAGGAGTGTATCATTATTTATTTAGCTAATGACCTGATGCCTAGCACTAAAAGTTGTTTTCAATTTTTCCTCGTACAAATATCATGGCAGTCAATATCCTTGTGCCACTTGTCTTTGCTCATTTATGTGATTATTTCTGTGGGACAGATTCTGAGAAGTGTGTTGCTAGTTCTGTAAGACAAATTCTAGGAAGTGTCTAGGTTAAAAGGCGGGGACATTTTAAAAGCTGATACACACTTGTCAAAATTCACTTTTAAAATCTATATTCATTTGCACTAGATTTCGGAGAAGGCAATGGCAACCCACTCCAGTACTCTTGCCTGGAAAATCCCATGGACAGAGGAGCCTGGTAGGCTGCAGTTCGTGGGGTAGCTAGGAGTCAGACAGGACTGAACGACTTCACTTTCCCTTTTCACTTTTATGCACTGGAGAAGGAAATGGCAACCCACTCCAGAGTTCTTGCCTGGAGAATCCCAGGGACGGGGGAGCCTGGTGGGCTGCCGTCTGTGGGGTTGCACAGGGTCGGACATGACTGAAGCAACTTAGCAGCAGCAGCAGCACCAGATTTCCCTAACACTCCTCCCAACAATGGATTGTATCCCACTCCATCATTTCCAGATGGATAAGTAAAAAAAATTTCATTTTAATGCTATTTTCTTCATTATTACTAATAATGAAGTGGCTTATTATGGTTCAAAGCAATTTGCATTTGATTTTTTTCAGAAGCGAGTTATTTGTGTTCGTATCTCTTACCTATTGTACCATTAGACATTGATTTTTTTTTTCCTTTGGCTGTATAAGAACTCAACATATTAAAAATATTCATCCTTTATCTAGAGTAAAAATTATATTTTCCCCAACTTTTTGCTTTTAATTTTGTTTGTCCCTCATCAAACAAAACCTGCTTGACTTTCACTTAACTAAATATGCTTATCTTTTGGGTTTTACTTTGTACCCTATCCCAAGATTATAAACCTTTTCTCCCATAGTTTGTTTTAGTAATTTTATGTGTAATTTTAACAGTTAAGTCTTTAATCACATGAGAATATTTTTAAGTTCAGAACTAGGTGAGGGAATAAGCAGTGATCCCAATATGAGGCACTTTCTCGTTACTAATAGATACTTGAGACCAGTTCTCTCAACAGCCACTTTATCTGGCTTCTACTTGGAGAGAATGGAACAGTAAAGAAAACATTTTCTAGACTCCCCCAGAACTGAGGTTCTGGGAGGAAACTATGTTCCATCACTTAAATGAACTCGTGAGGGATTTTGGAAGGCAGAAGACAATCATCTTCCTATGGCTCTTGTACGTTGCCATTAGCATTAGTCCTCCAGGGCCCATCTGCCAGCTTCCTGGGAATCCAAAAATAATATGATAAGGACAGCTTCTTAATGTCACTTTTAATTCCCAGACTAAGTTTTGGACACCACAGTCCAGTTTCCTGAATGTGACAGACAGTTGCAAAGGCAAGGCTTCTTTTCTGACACAGCTTTGGTGATAGTGTCTCATTTAGCTCCTATGGCTCCCACTGAATCAGCCCTTCTTATCCTTACTCCAGGAGACCCAGCCTTGAACATGTTCCCATAGCTCTCCCAACAGTGTTGTAAACATCTAATTTCCTATATTAAATCACCTTCTGTCCAAAATACCAAGAACAACTTGTATTTCCAGCACTGATATGGTCTTTGATGGCAATGATCTTCTTTATCATTTATGATTTTACATTTAGATGTGAAATGAATCTATTTTTTGAATTTCAGTTCCATTTCATTGATCAATTTGTATTTCACTGATGCCACATTGTTTTAATTAGTGCAGTTCTAATATCCGGTTTCATAAATCAAATAAGTTCATTGTATTTCTTCTTTTTCAAAATCAGTTCCATTATTTTAGAATATTTAACCATCCACTGGCAAATGCGAATCAACTTTTCAAGTTTCTCAAAATATCCATTGGAATTTTGATTAGGTGCACTTGGACTTATTGGTTAATTTGGGGATAACTGTAATCTTAATAACATTGACTTTTTTAATCCAGAAATGTGTTCAGTCTCTTCATGCATACATCTCCTTTCATGTCTTTATTCAGTGTTTAATAGTTTCCTTTACATAGATCAGCTTGCACTTTTCTAGTAGATGTAGTATTTTTGATTATTTAACCACTTTTTATTATAAATTATATTCTTATTATAAATACTACCTTTCCTCAATTATATTTTGAATATACTTAAATATAACATTTTAAATATAGTGAAAGAGTTTCACGTTTATTAAGCACTTTCTAGGCAGGAACTCTCCTTTTATTTCTACAAGCTTTAGTTTGCCTACATACTTTAGATTAACAGACATGTTAAATAACAGCTTCCTTGTAACAGTGAGAGTATGTTTTATTGCTCATTGCTGTTTTCAGGTAATAATGGTTATTCTTTTTTATTTTTCTGTTTAAACTGAACGTCTTTATTGTTCCACTGTGAGGTAATGGTTAAAATTATCCTGAAAAGGAATACTCTTCAAATAGTCTATAGTAAACACATCTTTTTTAGTTGATAACTTTAAAACGTTTTCCTTTTATAACAACAAATATCCATATATCTGACTAGTTTCCAGTAAACTTAACAAATGCATTTGGTTTTGGTCAGTTTCCAAGTCATGTCCAACTCTGCAACCTATGGACTGCAGCATGCCAGGCCTCCCTGTCCCTTACCATATCCTGGAGTTTTTGCAAGTTCATGTCCACTGAAACGGTGCTGCCATCCAACCATCTCATCCCTCTGTTACCCTCTTCTCCTTCTGCCTTCAATCTTTCCCAACATCAGGGTCTTTTCCAATGAGTCCATTATTTGCATCAGGTGACCAAATTATTGGAGCTTCAGCTTCAGTATCAGTCCTTCTAATGAATATTCAGAGTTCATTTCCTTTAGTATTGATTGGTTTGATGTCCTTGCTTTCCAAGGGACTCTCAAGAGTCTTCTCCAGCACCACAGTTCAAAAGCACCAGTTCTTCAGTGCTCTGCCTTCTTTATGGTCCAGCTCACACATTGGTACATTTCTACTGAAAAGACCATAGCTTTGACTATACAGATGTTTGTCAGCAAAGTGATGTCTTTGCTTTTCAATACACAAACCTCTTTACTTTGCAGCTCTAGGATTGTCATAGCTTTCCTTGAAAGAAGCAATTGTCTTCTAACAAACGCATATCATACCCAAAAAGAGTGCTGGAGAGGACTTGCCTGACACTTTTCTGACAACCTCATGCTTTTTTTGTTTAAGCCCTATTACTTGTACTAGCATTACCTCTTGGCAAGAAACAAAACAACATTTCTGGGGTATAAAGCAGAGGACTCTTCCAGTCCTGTGAGATATAAGAAATCTGGACACCAATTTCTCTGCAAGACTTAAAAATGTTGTTCTTCTCTGTTTGCTCCTTTAAATGTGAAAAGTGAAAGTGAAAGTGAAGTTGCTCAGTCGTGTCCGACTCTTTGAGACCCCATGGGCTGTAGCCTACCAGGCTCCTCCCTCCATGGGATTCTCCAGGCAATAGTATTGGAGTGGGTTGCCATTTCCTTCTCCAGGGGATCTTCCCGACCCAGGGATCGAACCCTGGTCTCCTGCATTCCAGGCAGACACTTTAACCGCTGAGCCACCAGGGATGTTGTTCTTCTCTGTTTGCTCCTTTAAATGAGGTATATATTATCAAGAAACCTATCTTTGAGAATATTACTGCCTTTTGTATCTTCTGCAGTTTCTGGAAGAGAGAAAAAAACAAGGTGTCTGGGCCTGGATTTCTAAGAAAATGGAGCACAAAGGCTTTCTTGGGAGGTCCAACCCTTGAACTGCAAGGGGGTGGGGGAAAGGGATGCATAGAAGCAGGGAAAATAACAGGCAGTGATGTGTTACCAAGCTGACTAGGGCTTCCTAAGCAAACCCTGCCCTTGCTCAGTGATGTGGATCACCATGCTGGTAAGCATTGTGGGTACCATCTCCTGCCTCTCACTGCTCAGAATTCCACCATATGATGCACCAAATACTCTGCGGTTTGGGGTGGTGTTACCTGCCCCATAAGCAGCTTTTGGGAAAGGCCAGTCCCCAGCTTTTGTGTTTGTTCGAGTTCCTAAGTGATGGAGCCCAAACATCTACAGGATCTGCCGGACCTGGTGCATGAAAGAAGCCAGAAGGTAGCCAGCCACACTCCCACAGGGATCAGAGATAGCTGGAGGGGTGAAGGTCTCCCAGACTAGGTCTCTCCACTTGGCAAGCAGTCGAGGCCTAGGCTAGCTGAGGCCAAGGGAATCCAGAGGGAGCCCACGCTAGGGCTTGTACAGCTGCTGTTTTTCTAAGGGGAGTGGATATCCTCTTGTACTTTAGGGGAAAATCCTGTGTGGCACAAGTCATGGGGTAGCATGAGTCCTGCTTCAGGAACCACTCACAGATGGCTGGGAGCAAACAGGCCAAGGGGCAGCACTCCAGGTAAGAACACCACCTGGAGGCAGAAGTCACAAGTCACATGGGCCTCAGCTTCCTGCCCAGTTAACCCTTTCATGCCCAGTTCCACACCATAGAGTCTCAAGCTGACCTGTGTCCCCAGGTTGGGTGAAGAAGTCACATAGCATGTAACTGCACAGGATGGCGGGTTTCCCGTGTGGCACTGAGCCCTTGGGCAGTCAAAAAGGGGCAGCCTGAATCTGAGACAGTCATTTCCTAAACAGGTTGATAAGAAGTCCAGGGGTCTCCAAGGAGAGAGGGGTCTGGAATTCTCATGGAGGAAGAAAGGACAGACACTTTTTCCCCCTCTACATTCCTTAGGATTACATAACAATACTGTATCCTGCTCAAGGACAGTCTCTGGAAAAAACCTTCTGGCTAATCCTGTTATCTTAAACTGTAAATTTTGGGAATAGGTCTAGTGAGGTCTTTACAACCTCCAGATATTCTTTTGATTATTCATTGTAATAACTAATTGGGGAGTATATAACTTCATTGCTAACACTAGCAAGGGGGTATTCTTTCTGCTCCCTTCTGATGTCTATGTCAGAAGCTTTCTCTACCCCTTTTATACTTTAATAAAACTCTTGCACAAAAAGCTCTGAGCAATCAAGCGTCGTCTCTGGCCCCAGATTGAATACTTCTCCTCCGGAGGCCAAGAATCCCAGTGTCTTTTTGTGGTTCAGCAACAACCTTTCAAGTCTGACTCCTGGCCCCAACACCTCTCACCTCTGCATGGGTGAAATGCCTTAAAACAGACAACACCCATCAAACAATGTGGTGCCTTAGCCCTTGTGCTTAGCTGCTCAGTTGTATCTGACTCTTTGTGACACGTTGGACTGTAGCCCGCCAGGCTCCTCTGTCCCTGGGGTTTTCCAGGCAAGAAGACTGGAGTGGGTAGCCATTCCCCTTTTCCAGGGGATCTTCCTGACTCAGAGATCTAATCTGCATCTCCTGTGTCTCCTGCTTTGCATTCTTTACCCGCTGAGCCACTGGGGAAGCCCTTGTGGTGCCTTAGAGGAATCCATTACTATGGTGGACTTGGGAGGGATGGAAACACTTGCCTGGCATTCACAAGACATCTCACTGGATGGCTGGCACTCACACAAATCCTTAAGGGGACCACTTCCCTGCCCTGATGCTGACACCTGCACTCACCCTCCAGAAACCACACAGCTTCCTTCTCTGGAGCAAAAGGGGAGCATCTCAGGGGAGACCCCACGTGGGAGGGAGGCCCGCAGCTCAAAGCCCTAGGACACCCAACATCTGGCACTCCCTGGTCATTGGGGGTTATCATGCTCACCTGGCCCCACTCCATGGGTCTCTGCCTCCTTGCCTGTCTCCTCTAGGGCCTCTTTGTCGTCTTCCTTGTCCCCTCTTCCCATGCCTTGCCACCTCGGCTCTTTACACCTGAATGAAGAACTCGTTTCTAGTTCTCTCCTGTCAGCATTCACCCTGTTTGCCACTCCCAGCTGGCCCTGCCTAGCACACATCTCTGAGAAAACACCCAGCCCTTTGTTTCCTTCAGAACTACAGCCGGCTCTGGATGTCTGCAAAGCTACCCAGGGAGCAGCAAGGCCTGAGGGTCCTCTGTCACACTTGGGTAGGAAAACTAGTATGTAAACACAGCCCCGTGGCTGGGCATTCTGTCTCTATATGTCTGAAGTTATTTCCATCCTGACCAATGCTAGTGGCCTGTCTGCCATGCACTTCACTCAGGGCTTTCCAGAAATCCCCTCACATTCTCACAACAATGTTAGGATCAAGTATAAGGTCATTATCACACTACTTTCTAGATGAGGAAACTGAGGCACCAGGGTTTCACGTGACTTACCCAGGATTGTTTAGCATGAGGTAGAGATCTATGGAATCCAGGGCTGTTGAGCTCTGGAAACCAGCCTTTCAACCCCTCCCTCACACTGATTCTTCTGTATGACATTTTACATAAAAATATGTTTAAAACATTTGTGTCTCTTTAAAATTTTTTTTACTTATTTTTAATTGGAGGATAATTGCTTTACAATGTTGTGTCGGTTTCTGCTGTACAGCAGTGTCACTTTGGTAGACCCTGTTTCTCAAGCCATTTGTGCTCTACCTGCCTGAACAACACACAAGCCCCATTGGCATGACCACTTGGGGTTCCCCAGGCCTGGACCTGGTCTGCTTTCCTCACCTGCTCTCCCACTGCCAGATTTCCTCCTTCATCTTTTCCAGGAATGCCTCAACAAAAGATGGTCAACTAAATGGAAGAATGAATGAACTTCTGCCCCTATCCACCTCTGGTATACTCTCTTCAAGATGGAGCCAAGCATGCATATATATGGAATCCAGGAAGATGGTACCGATGAACCTATTCACAGGACAGCAGTGGAGATGCAGATATAGGTAGCCAACTTATGGACCAGGGTTGGGGAGATGAAACAGAGGGTGAGATCAATGGAGACAGTAGCATGGACGTATACACACTATCATATGTAAAATAGATAGCCAAAGGAAACTTGCCGTATGACTCAGGAATCCCAAACCAGGGCTCTGTAACAACCAGAGGGGTGGGAAAGGTGGGAGGTGAGAGGAAGGTCCAAGAGGGAGGGGATATAAGTACACCCATGGCTAATTCACAATGATGTTTAGCAGAAATCAAACCAATATTGTAAAGCAACCATCAATCAACTAAAAATAAATATATATATATATATTTTTTTAAGATGTAACCAAGCACTTGTTGAAGTGAATTGAATAAGGGACTGACTATCCCTCAGAAGTCATTGTCCATATTCAATCAATAGGGATCCACACTCTGCACACACACTCACATATATGTGTGGAGTCCCACATATATACACACACATCTTCAGTTGATGATACCATTTCCCTAATGCAGACAAATTTTGATTGGGGTAATAACAATCATACCTAACATGAATCACTACCTCATATTGGATACTTTCCTAAGCAGTTAGCATATCTTAGCTCAGCTTATCCTCAGAAAAATTTGATGAGATTGATTATATTATTATCAATGGCTGCCAAAAGGAGAAACCAAGGCCCAATGCAGTTAAGGAAAGTATCTTGCCCCAGCCATATAGCCCGCGAGCGGTGGGGCTGCGACTCTGACACACCACTGTCTGCTTCTCACTTCTGAGCTCTATCGCCTGTTGGTCTGGATGACTGGCTCAGTGTCTGCTTTCCTGTCATCCCAACAGGCCACCAGCCCAGCAAAACCCTCCACACTTGTATGTGTACCGCTTACAGAGATCATCACACAGCAGGGGCTGAGCTAACGTCTCACGCACTTCTGCTGAGCTGCTCAGAGTCTATTAAACTGGAAGTTTCTCAGAAGACCAGAAATGTGGTCAAGCACCCAATTTCCGGGCTTCTAGTGCATTTACCAAACTGATAACATTCATTTTAATCTCTTGTTGAAACAAACCACACCTGCAGAGGACAATTTTTGTCTCTAAATCCGTCGTATACATTTCACAGTGCCGTCTCCTCTGGTGCATGCTACAGTTAGGAAAAGTAAAGGTTGTGGGTGAGCCAGCATTAACCTGGGGCAGCTTCTCTGAAAATGCCAAATTTGCAAGGTTTCCTTTCTGCACTGCATGCCTGTGGCTTCTGTTGAAGAATCACCCCCATTGCAATGCCAGGAGGCATGCTACAGAGAATCTGCCCAACTCCCTCGGGCCTCATATGAAGAAAGCAGGTTCAGAAAGATAGAATGATTCCCTTACTGAGTCTGGGGTAAGGAATGCATTAGAACCCCAGCCTCCTCGGTTGCAGCCTTGGCTCTTTCCAGCGAACTACTCTGTGTGACTTTGCAGAAATGTTTAGATAAGGTTTGCCTCAGTGGTTGGAGCTGCATTGCAAAGTGGACGTGTCATCTCTTATTCTTAGTAAAATGACTTTTGTTAGAACACATTTCACAATTTTATATTTCACACTCTTGTAACCCAGCTAACTGTGTCCCAGTCACCAGCTAACTGCTGCTACATGCTTGCTCCATCACTGCAGGTTTTGCAATGAACACAATTAGCTGCTTCCCAAGTCTTGATCATTTTTAGTACATTTGCTTGTCTCTCTTCTACTTTTTTGTTAGTTTCCTTTATTTTGACACCTTTACTCACATAGACCATTGAATCTGAGTGAACAAAAATGCTAATTGAAATGCGTGCCATCTGTGGCAGCTGAATTTGAAGACGTGTTTCAATTTCTGTAATGGTATACTTGCAACATTCTCTCTTCGTTTGCAAAATCACCTCTTTCTGATCTTTTCCTGGGTCTTTTTGGAAATAAATGCTTTGAAACATATTCAGACCATCAGCTGCTTTTGTCTGGGGAAATCATATAATCACTGTAGAGATCCAATTTCTTTCTTAGCTTGAGCAAGCGCCATTTAATAGGACACATTTCAACTTACCATAAAGACTGTACTTCCATGGTGAGTGTTATTTGACCATCTTCTATTACTCAATTTCCCACAAAAACTAGCTTTTGAAGAATAAGGCCAAGTATACTAATGGAACCATGTGGCAGAAGCAGGGGGACTGAGCAGCTGAGGCTGGAAGACAGAGTGGAAATTTTGAACGCTCACAATATCTGGGTTGTGGCTGGGCCAGGTAGGGGGCAACAGAAAAGAGGGGGTGGAAAGTTGGTAGAGGAAAGAATCCAAAGGAGTAATGAGGATTTGACAATTGAGTAAAGGTCAAGGGAAAAAATAAGGATGAATCAAATAAATCAAGAGAAAAAATGCAAAAAGAAAAAAAAGCAGAAAGAATAAAGGTCAACAACGGTGGATGAATGGAAAGGGAAGGAGCAGAGCAAGGCTAAAGACTGGAAATAACATGAAGTGTAGAAATAAAACAAAGTACACGAGGGAAATAAAAAAAAAATGCCATTCCAGGAAGCTTCTGCCTGAATACTCAATGACTCATTAGGTCAAAACATCAGCATAAATTGCATACTGATGGGTGTGGGCAGGCCTCCTGTGGGTGACCAGCATTGACCATTGCTTCCACACTATCTCACATTTTAAAGCCTCAATACAAAAGCAAAACAAAACTATAACGTATGGATTCCTAGAAATCGTTTCACCTTCTGTCCATAAAGTTTAATAAAAGGACACAAGAGACTTAAAAAAACACAGTGCAGTGGAAGGACAAGGGTTCTGGACACAAAATGCTGGCTGTGGGGCCCTGAGGTCCCCAAAGGATTTTTAGTTATGGAAAGTTTTCTGCAAAGAAAGCCAGAAGCCAATATCTAGAACACATAAGGTGGAGCTGTCCAATCTGGATCGCTGGGTAAGGTGCCTGTCTTTCAGCTTCCAAAGCTCCTTTTCCCTGAGGGGAGAACATCCAGCCCCCATTTCCTTTAGATGGGGCATTTTCTTTTCTCTGCCATGGTCCACACACAGGAAACCTGAATTCTCACTAGATAGCCCAGTTTGCAGCTGCTACCCCTGTGTAAAGGGGCCCCAGGTAAAAACTTCTCAATACATATGTCCTGTTAGGTATGTTCTCCCTCAAAACACATGCTATTGTAGGGTGCTTCCCATTTCAGGAAGAAAAGGTCACATTCTTAGTCATTCCCCTCTGCTGTTATATTTGCTCAGTCAGAAAGCATGTTGGTAGCATAAGCAGATGAGGCTGGTTCATTGTCTTCTGCCAGAAGTTCTCATCACAGTCCTGACCTTCTCTTCCCTCATTCCTCCCCAGCACTGAAAGGAACTGAGGGAAAGGAAGTTTTGACTTCACTACTTCAATCAGACCCCTCTTCCTCCTCTTTTCAAGGACCTAGTAGCAAGCCTGTTCTACACTCTGGCTCATGCTGACTTTCTGGAAGCTTCCCCAACCTGAGCAATTTGTTTCCAATGTTTCAGTTTGTATGCTCCATTTACTCCTGTTAATCTGCAAGTGCTTGCCTAGTCTGTGAATGTTCTAGGGTATAACATTGGATACATCACCTCTTGAGTCATGGGGACAGATCCTTCATTATATTCTTTAGTGGTTTCTTAATCACCAGGAGGAGCTAAAGAGTTATTTTCTAAGCTGGTATCACAGATATCTTTTATGCTTCATATGATTTCCAGGTAAGATGGCAATTAAAAATGATGCAGGCACAATCTCAAATATATTCAAGTAATTAGAGGAACAAAAGTTTTCAAAATTCAGCATAAAGAACCAGTTACCAGATTCAGAGAATTCCTCCTCTATTACCAATTGGGATGACTCCAAGCATTTCCCCTACCTTTCTTGAACTTCTAAGCTGTTTTTCTATAAGGCTACTTACTACCCATCCTGGGCATCCCTGGTGGCTCAGACAGGAAAGAATCCACCTGCAAGGCAGGAGACCTGGGTTCGATTCCTGGGTGGGGAATATCCCATGGAGAAGGGAAAGGCTCCCCACTCCAGTATTCTTGCCTGGAGAATTCCATGGACAGAGGAGCCTAGTGGGTTACAGCCCATGCAGAAGTAAAGTCAGACACGACTGAGCAACTAACACTACGCTACCCATTCTAGGACAGCTTTGGAATTCTGCAAAACTATTTAAAAAACAGAACAATGTGGACATGTTTGTAGGTTGGGGTTGGGGTGATATGCTCTTAGTGTCTCTGGACTTCTAGGGACTAGATGCATTTATAACCCTGAAAAAGGTAACTGACATGCATATGGTTTTAATTTCATCTAAGAGAGATTTTCAAAGCTACAATGGGCATTATGAGAATTTGGAAAAAAAGAAATGTATTAGTAAAAGTGAAAGAAGTGGAAAATACAAACTAAAATCAGGATTCATTTTCATCATAGAAGTCAACTCTTTGAAATAGATGTCTAATATAGGTAGCTGACTCAAAAGCCACACACAGATGTGCTTCTCGAATTGGTGAGCATCTGGAAAGGTGAATTTGGGGAAGATGCTAAAACCCCTACCGCATGTCTGCGTTGACAGGGCCCTGTTGGTAAGTCTACACTTGATCAGATGAATTGTGAACATGTGTGTGTTCTGAACCACAATATTGCCCTTGGAGAATAGTTTGAAATGCAAAGCCTTCCGAAAACCTAACTGCTATGTAATAAGCATGTTTAAGCATCAGTCTTCGGGTACTTATAATTTTGTAATATGAGAATGGGGAAGACAGAAAACAGACAAGCAGCAAGCAGAATTTCTATTGACGATGGAGGTTGGTGATGGTAACTGGAGGAAGGGGGGTGTTCACTCTACTCTTTGGTGTTTAGTTCGGATTTTTATTTTTCTAAAAAGTGAGTTTTTATCATAGGAAAAAATAAGTGGGCATTCGTGAAAGGCATTTAGCCTAACTCCCACATAGTCCAAACAGACCAGGAGACCCTTCTGCACCTGCCACATTCTCTGTTTGGGCAAGTCTGTGCATCACCATCAGGAATATGGCTCCCTTCGCAAAGGCAGGCACTGCTGCTCTATGTGTAAATGAGCCCTGTGTATGTCACGTGTCTTTTCAGTATGTAGCTCCATGGCTTAACTCGTTGCGAGGTGCCCTTTCTCCTATCACTTTATGTCTCTTACGTAGCCAGAGAATTTGGGGGGAAGAGCCAACCACAACCACTTAGAGGCAGAAAGCCAGACTTGCTCCTAGCTTCAAGATCAAGGAGACCGTGAACGGCCGTCTCAAGCCCCAGCAGCAAACGCCAGCGGGCGTATCAGCTGGGCGCACCGGGCCCGGGAAACCGCATCCCGGGCAGCCACTCTCGGCGTGGCCAGGGGGATTGGGGGAGTGGCAGATGGACCTCCGCCAGCTTGGTTTCCCAGTCATATTATGGAAAAACTTCGCAGCCGTCATCTTCGTCCTAATTGTGTAGTGAACGACATTTATTCGTGCGTTGCGCTTCCCCACCTAGCCAACCCCTCGCTCCCGGCCGTCGCGCTCTCAGTGGAGACGCGCGCGGAGCATTGTAACCGCTGCCTACGCAGCAACCCTGGGCTCTGATCCGCTGCCTGGCCCTCTCCCCTCCGCGGCCCGCCCGGAGTCCTGGCCGCTAGCCAGCACCCCCCGCCTTCCCTCTCGCCCACCTCCAGGAGGAGGGGTCCTCCAGGAGTGTGCGCGGAGGAGGCGGCGGAGGTCCCTGCCACGCCCCGGCCGAAGAGGCCTGCGGCTCTCAGCCCCGGTACTCGGTCAGCAACAGGTAGCTAGGCCGGCGTGCGGGGAAACAAAACGCGCCTTGGCGAGCGAGCAAGGGTCGCTGGGCTCAGGGAGGCACCTCGGTGACCGAGAGGGTGAAGACAGCGGTGAGGGGAACCGGACGGCGAGGCGGAGGTCTCCGGCCCCTTCCCAGGCTCGCCCCAACCGAGGCGGCCTCGCCGGCCGTTGCGCAACCCTGGAGCAGGGCGCGGGGCGCGGAGCGCTGGTCCTCCCGGTACTCAAGCGACGGTGGTGACCACGGCCGGGAAGGGACGCGGGCCGGGTGCTGGTGGCGCTGCCGGGAGGAGGAGTGGGCGGGGGCGGAGTGGGGCGGGGCATCGGAGAGCCCGCCCCCGCCGTCTGCGGCCATTGGCGGCGGGCTGGGGGCGGGTGCCGGCGCGGCGATTGGGGCTGGGGCCGCCCGTCACGGCGGGGCTGGCGGGTGGCGACGTAGCGCCGCGCTCGGAACTGACCTACTAACACACATCTCCCGGCGCGGCCACGGCGCCCGCGGACCAGGCGCGCCGCCTGCCTCCCGCGCCGCACCCTCACCGCCGCCTGCCGCCCCGGAGGCCCGGCCGAACCCCGGTCTCCGAACGCCGTCGGCTCGGCTCCTGGCCCCCGTTCTTTCTTCCCGCCGCCCCGACTCGCCAGCCGGAGAGCAGGATCACGGTAAGCGCTCCGCCCACCGCTGGCCGGGGCCCGGCGCCCGGCTCCCCGCGGGCTCCTGAGGCGCGCGGCCGGCGGGCGCTGGGCGCGGGGCGGGCTGTGCGTGGGGCCCGGCTGTGCGCTGGGCTGGCCCGCGGCTGCGAGTGTGCGCGGGGCATTCATTACATAAACTTTTGCTGCCTTGTCAGGAGGGGACTCGCCACCTTAAGGTGGCTGCTTTGATTGCAGCACCCTCGCTCCGGCACGTAGTCCGGGCTGGCTTGCGCTCCCCCCGCTGCTGTTGCATAATGTCTCCTGATTTCAGGAAAATTGATGTTTTGGTAGAGAAGAGCGCCGGGGAGGCTGAGCCATCTCGTGGGGAAGGGCTGCGCTCTCTCCTTTCTGGTCCCTTCAGTGGGACTGGCAGCGGAGGAGAGGAAGGGGGCTGAGTAGTGGGGAATAGTCTTGATTTTCTCGTTGAGAAAGAGCGTCGGTAGCGTGAACGGTGACGGCATTCAGAGAATGCCTGCGCTGCGTTTGTTTGTGTCCGGGGCTGAGTCTGCACAGACGTTTTCCACCCTGTTTGTCGTCAGCGTGTTTTACCAGCGCTCGGGGAGGTTGTGGGATTTGTCCTTGCATACATTGCATAATCTGCCCACGGTGAAATACTGGCAAGGATTAAGGGTTAATGTGGGAATGTGCGCGTACGTGGGCAATGATTTGGTAATTGTAGTGCAGCGTTGGATATTAGATCATTATTTGCCTGTATATTACGTCCCAAACGAAAAGGATGTGTCTTTTTTTGTTTTTTAACACTCCTACAAAACAGAAAAGGAAGAATTCCTCGGGTTGCATTCTGATCTTGGATACTACCCGAGCTCGTCCCTTTGGTGTTCTGAACTATTCTTTTTAAATCTGGGACAAACCATTGTGACGTTCACCTCCCCACCTTCCTAATTTTAATGCATTCCGTTCGATCAGCCCTTTTTTTCACCTTATTGTCATTGCTTTTTCAGACACGACAAGACAGCACATAATAGTTTCCTGGAAATGTTGCATTATGTAACTGACGAATTTGCTGGCAGTGAGCATAGGAAGAGGGAGCTAATTACGTGATTTTATAATCTTGCTACAAAGAAAGTAGGACAATCTCAGCCTTTAAAATGTCACTGTAACAGTTTTTTAAAAGGATATTTTAAACAAGCAAGTAGACAACTGGGTAAGCATTGAGTTTGCTCATGTTGCCGAATGTGCGTCTTTTGCCCTAAATGAAATGTGCGTTCTTCTAAATTTAGCCCTAACTATCGCATTTTAACAATTGTGGCCTCACAGCGCTATTTCTGGTGTTTTCTCCAGGGCTGTGTGCAAATACAAGTTCAAGGCCATTTGCTGTAGTTTTAACTCCACGCCTTCCGAGAGACCTTTGATAAGATTGTATTTTTAGGAAGGCATTTCGCAGAGCCCGGTGATTTGCTGGATGCTGACTCCCATTTATCTTTTTAAAGGACACTTTAGGAAAGTGCTGTTCCCTGAGAACAGCAGGGGATGACCGAGTGTCATCTTTTGGTCTTGGCTTTTGTAAATAACAGCGAATGAGGCCACAGTATTATTTCACATTTTTTTTTTCGTCCAGACCAGATATGATTTATGGGAAACAGATATAGGTTAGTAGATTGTATTTTTTTAATGGATGTCCCAGTTTTATTCATGTGAGAATTATGTGACTATGTAATATACTCAGATTTCTAATTTATTCCTGGACTCTCATGTAGTGTGTGTGTGAATATGTGTGTACGATGGTGTGTATATGCCAGATCGTTTCCCCCTAATGTAATAGTAAAATAATTAAAGAGCAGGGTTGTGGAGGGTTTTTCAGGGGCGGGGAGCTGGCAGAGAAGGGGACAAAGATTACGGAGATTCACCTCTGGAACAAATTTATTGCCCCAAGTAATTGAAGTCGCTTTCCTAGAAGCTAATATTGCTCCAGGGCCCCAGTGTCAGACCCCCGACCTACTCAGGAGCTCTGGTTGGGAGCCCTGGGCCTGAAGGGGCCGCGTAGCGCCACCTTCCGATCGCGACCTTAGGGGTGCTCCCTTCCTCCCAGCGCGTTCCTCCCAACTGCGGCCCCTTCGGGTCTGAGGGTGGGGGGGGGGGGGGGGGGGGGGGGGGGGGGGGGGGGCGGGCGCGGACCTCGGTCAACGGCAGGGAGCGCCCTTGGGCGGCGCTTGGACCGGGGCTGCAAGGCGGCCTGCGCTCCTCCTTCTCGCCCCCTCCCCACATTCCTTTGTTCTGGCGCGGGGGTCTAGGCTGCACTGAGGCCCCGCTGCGCCGCCCACCCGGCGGGGGCGGGCCCGGGGGGGGCGTGGCGCGGGGGACGGGCGGGGGCCGCCGAGGGACCGTCCGCTGCCGGGGAGTGCAGTGCTCCCTAGGTTCCCTTGCGCGGAAAGAGGGAAAGGGGAAGGGAGGAGGGAGAGAGAAGAGGGCAGCTGGAGCTGGGGGAGCGGAGCCGGGCGAGCTGGAGGGACCCAGGGCGAGGCTGCTCCGCGCCGGCCCCCTGAGCGCTTCAGCGCCGCGGCCCGGGCTGCTCCAGGGGCCTGCCTTCTTGCTCTTTTTGCGCGCTGAGCCCCTGAGCACCACCGACACCTTTGTTCGAGAAAGCGTCGTTGTGTGTCCGAGAGGAGCGCTTCCGATTCTTGTAAAATGAAAAAGACCTAAGAAAACCACCAAATGTCAACAGACCACAAAAATTGGGGGTGGGGGTGGGGGTCGCTTTAGTATTGATAATGACAAGGAGGACCCCAACTTGACTGTCGAGTCAAGTGTGTGTATATATATATATATATGTATATATATATATATATATATATAGTGTCGGTATATATATATTTTGAACATTAGTTATGTGGCTAGAGTAGAGAGAACTCGAATCCCCCCGAGTTAAATATTTTTAAAAATCACAACACTTGTGTGGATGGGATACCGCTGTCCTGCTGAGTAAGACTACGGTACTTTCATCCTGGCAATAAGTCTTCTGAGACTGTGCTCATGCAATAAATGGCGGTAAATTCAGGGCAGCGTCACAGTTCTCTAAAAGCCATCAGCGAAAAGTGTATTGTTTAAAAAGTTGGCTTCTATGGGATCAAATCCTACACCCCCGTCCCTAATGGTTTTTCTTGAGTTTCAGGCAGGTCAGTAGCTAGGAAACAGTGAAGTGCTACCTAGGAATACAGGCTCTGGGCTCAGAAGAGCTGGGTCCCAGGCCCCAGTCTTGGGCACTGCCCTGATAGGCCTCCGAGGTAAACTGAGGGAATAAAACCTGTTTATTTAGCTGGAGAGTTGTGGGGAGCTCAGTAAATGCTTCCTGTCTAAGTGACTTAAGTGACCGGGAAGCAGATATGTGTGTGTGTGTGTATTTTAATATTCATCTTTATTTTTCACTAAGTCTCTGCAATAAGGGTTGAAGTTTGAACTAAGCCTAAAGTTAAAGATTCTTCTTGAAATACTGTGCTTTTGTTGTTGTTGTTCTAGTATTGATTAATTTTTCTCTCAAAACTACTTGGTATTTCATTTAATGGTAATTTTAGTTTGAAGGAAATTCTTGACAGGATTGCAGAACCTCATACTTCCCAAGTCATTGGATTAATGTTTGGGGGAACTGTTTAAAGGAGAGAGAGGTGAGTTGATGGTAGCATTAATGGCGTAAAAAGGGCCAAACAGCTGTCTTTTACCAGTTCCCTTGACTTCTTTTGATGGTTTTCCTGGGCCTGGATAATCTCTGGATCTAAAATTCCAGTCTGAAATCACAGGCTGGTTAGACCTCACAGATTAGCTATCCTGGGAGGGAGTGTGTGCATCCTTTATGGTTAAAACCCTAGGATATGCCCCATGAAACTGTCAGTGGTTGACCGATTAACGTAGAATTAAATTTCATTTGGTTTATCCTTGTAACATAGAACAGTGCTTCACTAAGAATTGCAAGAGGCAAAAATTAGGCCTGGAACTAATCATAATCGTTGCCTTGATGCTGCTTATTCTTCAGAAATGAGATGATAAGCTAGTATTTACTAAACATGGACCCTGCCTGTGCCAGGCACTGTGTTGACTGTTCTATTATCATCCCCAGTTTAGACTTAAGAAAGTGGACCTTAGGAGAAATTGATTAGCAGTCCAGGCCAGGAACCTGAAAAATGGGTTTGTGGGGGAGGCGAGGGGGTGAGGGGGGGGGGGGGGGGGGGGTGGGGGCCTCTGTCTCTTCCCTGAATATGAGTGCAAGCTCACTGGAGTTTTTGAAACAATTTCCTTTTCTGTGTTAAAGACTTATCTTTGCTAAGTGCAATTATAACATCACTGTGATGCAACAACCTGAAAATTAAAACCCTTTGTTTGGGCCCTTTCCCATGTTGAGCAATATGCTTGACTCACCAGCTGAGTGGATATTTCTAGTTGACCTTGCTTTGGTCCATAGAGTCAGTTCCGAGACGTGAATGTGATTGCAGCATAGAATGGAAAAGGTACAGTCATATTGCCGAGGCTTTATTTTTACCCAAGTAAAATCACACATACTTCATTATTTCCATTGTAATCCAGATGGCATTGATGCTGTTCAGAGTTGTTTATTTTTAATTTGTATTAAGGAATGAGAGCACACTTGGGATTCAATTCAAAATATGACAGAAACAATGTAATTGAAGTTTCCTTTAATATTCATTTCTTGTTTTTGTAAGGTATGCCTGTATTTCACAGGGTTAACACATTGTTTGATATCCTGTTATTTTTCTAAATTACATTTGAGTTGATTTTTATCCAGATTGGACTTGTGTGAGAATGTCGAAAGACATTGACCTTTGATCACAGACATTACATAAGAGCTTTTCAGTTTCAAAATGAAGTTATATTACCACCACCCCAATTATCTCTCAAATTTCATTACAAATAACTTTCTTGCAGTTAAAAAAACAGTTTCTCATATGGTTTTAATTAGAGTATGCTAGCTTGTTTTTATGATAAGAAAGTGTAGTAGAGATTTACTAGATACCTTTCATAATAATCTGTGCTTTGAGCATTCATTTTCTTTGGAAGCAGAATGGTGTTTATAAGCCTTTTAGTTCTCAGAACATGGTGTCTTTTATTAATTAACTTTCTAGGGATCTAAAACTGGAATTAAGTAGCCTTCAAATAAACACTAAAAATAAACATTTAAAATAATCTGTTCTGCTCATGAGGCACATAGCAAATGACATGTGTAATCGTCTGTTCACTGGGAAAGAAAGTGAACAAGAAATTAAAAAGTCAAGCTGAGGAAAACTGGAATGACTCCTCAATTTAATTAGGAACATTCAGAACCTTGCCCTTTCATACCCTTTTCTCACCCAGCCCCGCACGCGCCCTGTTTTCCCCATCATTGCCACATGTTGCATGTATTCTGGCATTACTTACCTGTTGCAGAAATTTCCTATAACTGGGTTACTTCATGATTATTGGTGTCCCTTAGGATTTCAGATTAGTTGCTAGTTAATGAGAAGTTATCTTTTTGAAAGTTTCAAGAAAGCAGATGGTCCCCATTTTGAAGTGACTGCACATGTTTTTGTTGCTGTTAATGTATTAGTATTTCATCACCCCCACCCTTCTAGTTCCCCTCCCTCAAGCCTTGAAGTTGTTTGGTTGTGTTAGCATGTATGCATTTACCCCCAGTAGTCTTCAGAATATTTCCATTAAGAGCTCGGTTACAAATAGTGGACTCTTTTTATTAAAAAAAAAAAAAAAAAGGTTATACTATACTATTTCGTATTTCAATCCCATAAATTATATCAGTGCTATAGTAAAATGCAATATTGTCATTGTACTTATTAAGTTTAAATCTAATTTTCAAGTAGCCCTTTGTTGAAGATGAGAGAGCACGGAATTTGAAGTATTTTCATTTATCATAAACTTTCTCTGGTTTTGACACATTCATTTACAGAAGTACCTGAATAGAAAATGTTGGTCAGTTTGTTGCTATTATAGGATAGATTTTGGCAGAGTGTGAGAATCTGTTTATGTGTGTATTCATATCTTGATCAAGTATACATTTCTCTCTGACTTCAGGGTTGAAGTCTATGTTACTAGAGACAGAATTATATTATTAATGGCAGGCATTTATGAGGGTTAACATAGTTTTCTTAATTGAAAAAAACATTTTATTTTTCAGCCTGATTAGAAGATCCTTGTGCAACTTCAGTGTTTCCTTAGTTTTTTCATCCCTCATCCCCAGATTTTATTTTCATCCAGGAAAAGAGAGTAAAGCATTTTATTGAAACAATCACGTCATGGATTTTACCCACAGGAAGAAAATGTAGGTTAATATTTGCTAGTATTACTAGTTTAAAGAACTGTGAATTGATTCATTAACTTTATCTTTTTTCACTAAAATGGCACTTATCTCAAGACTAAGCCGTTGTCTTCCTAGTGGAGAGGTAGTTTAACATAAAAGATTTTTTTTCTTTAATGGTATCTATATCTCTGAGAGTGTAAATAGTACATTCAGAGAGTAGAGGAAAAATGAGGTAATTCTGTTAAAATATTTCCAAATCATTGGGCATACCAAATAGTATTTCATCTTGTACTGACAGAATGTTAAAATCAGAGTATAGAGTAGAAGCAATTTGCAGTCTCTTTAAAGAGATAATAAAATTTTTTCATAGTAGGTTTTAATGTCTAAGCTATTAGTCAGATTTTAGATGCTTGAAACAAAATGTTTCTTTTCTTGTTTTGAAATAAGTTTAAATTGTCCACTAGTATTTCCCTGAGAGATGTGTTGGAGGCCAGGGAAGATAAAGGGTCTGTTACTGTAAACATAAGTCATAAGGTCCCTCCTCAAAAAGAAGCTAGGGCTAGAATTTGTGTTGTAAAGCTTTATTTGTTTAGAGAATTTTCTAAACCAAATTTAATCTTAATTAAAAACAATATTTAGGTCATCTGACTTCAGTAGAATTTTAAATCTGGGCTTACGAAACAACTCCTGGCTAAATCTTGTGATGTACTATGAAAAAGCATTAATTAGCAATGGCACGTCCGTGTTAGGTGTGGGAAAATGTGTCATTGGAATGTGATGACTCCTGCTCTTAATTTCTCTTTTTATTTGTGTTTTTAAGAAGCAGCCATATTATCTAATGGGTGTAATGAAACCGATCGTGCTGAACACACCAGCATCATAGAATTGGCGTTTAATGTCACTCACCAGAAAGGAAACTAGCGGTGACTGATACAACACAGCATTAGTGGTGATCTGAAAACTTGAGGCAGAGGTGAAATGACTGTTAAATTAATCATAAGGGAAAACACTGGAATCTGAAATAAAGGTATTAGTTGAACATAAATACTGATGTTTTTAGAAAGCACTGCAATCCACCTTTGCATGCTCTTTAAATTTATTGTTGAGGCACAGATAGATCTCTCCCCTCAACATCTCTGCCTTCTAGTGCTGCATGATCTTGGGGAAGTCGCTCAGTCTTCTTTGTTTTAACTGTACCCTTTCCCCATGTTGAAAACTGATATATTTTGGGTTTGTGGGGAAAAAAAATCGCAGATGACAATGCCAACAGCTGTGACTTTTCTTTTCTTCTCATTTATTTTAGCATATAGGACTGCCAGGAGATTAAAATTTTAGAGAGAGATGAAAATTTAGAATGCTTTCTCAATTCACTAAATAATCACAGGATATAAAACAACTCTGAGGAAGATGGAGAAAAGTTCCAGATCGTACTTTTATTGTCTGAAAGAAGTTCTGGCAACATCTAATAGTGCTTTGCTGCCCCCAAATCACTTAGTAAATGGGTATATATTACACAGAAATGAGAAGAACAGAACTGAGAATCTTAGCTCTTCCACCTAACTAGCTGTGTGACACTGGGCAAGTTGCTTAACTTCTCCCAGCCTTAGTTTTCTCATCTGAAAGTGGTTATTATTATGAGAGCAGTGAAATAATGACAGGCCAGGCTCAGGGTGCCTGTTGCATAGTCAGTATTGAGTAAATGGCACCTGTAATGATTGTTTTTATTGTCACCATACCAAGAAAAAATCCACGTGGCTAGAAACAACGTGGTACGTACACTGACTCCCCATGTTGGCAACGTTCCTGCCACACCCGCGCGTGAGTACAGTGCTCATCTGTATTCATGAGCCTGCCTCTCACCAAAGACTAAGGGGTCCCTTGATTCTTGGGAGTTTGATTCTTCTTTCCATCTTTATCTGCCCCAAGTCTGGCTCAGTGCCAGATATACAGTAGGTGCTCCATATCTGTTGCATAAGACAAGTAATGAATAAGAGAAGTTCTCTCTTAATAAGTAAAACAAACTTTTTTATAATTTATGTAATAATATCAAATTTAAAAGAATGTATCAGCAAGTTTTTGTTACAAAGCTCTCTTACAGAAGGCAAATAAGTGTCAGTCAAATGACGAGCACCTAAGAGGTTCAGTTTGTTGCTAGGATACAAATATATTAATTTGCTCCCTGAACTAATCGGTATTCTAGTTGGGCATACAAAACAAACATGTAGGAAGATAAACATTGTACAAAATCAGCACCTCTCTCTATAGTATCTTGAACTGCTAATAAATTCTTTTCAACACAGCAAAGTTATTTGATAAATATTATAGAAAATACCCTTATGTAGTATGTGGTGATTTGCTGGTGGAATCATAGAGGCAGTTACTATGTGCAGATGAGGGAAGAATCCAGATTCTAGTATACCTAGTGAAATTGAAATTGGAAGAAGATTAACTGAAAAGAAATGAGATTTTTCTGCAGGTTTTGAACATACCAAACAAAGTTATAGAGATGAAAAAGTGGACATACAGTACTTAGACACATAGAAGTGGGTTAAGAGATTTTAGAATAAGTGAGATATTTTTGTTAAACAGAAGTAGGATTATTTTCTCTATGTGGTGTGGCAAGGGCTGCCTGCCTGCCCTCACTCACACTAGACTCAGCGTGATTCTTTGGAACAAGAGATTGAAATCAGAGTCTCAACTCACTCAACATAGGTTTGAAATGATGAAACGGATATGAAATGATGAAAGAACAAAAAGTTTAGAAAGAGTAATACAGACAAAATGGTGGGGCATTTCAAAAGCGTAACTGTAACAATTCATAGGTTAGATGAAATGTAGAAGGAATTTAATTTTTTTCCAAGGAAAGGATAAATTTAAAAATGCATGGAAGAGAAAGATTGTCAAGTGAAAACAATACTTAGAATCATAGTGTACAAGGAAATAAATAGTAGTACCTGGGGGTACAGTGGAGATTTGAAATGCATCTTGGAAAACTTCAATATAGTTACCTTCCTGGAGTTGGAATTTTTACTCTTGCTTCAGCATTCATTTGATTTTAGTGGGGAGGACTTAACAGATTTAAGAAATACAAATTATTGACAGAAGAAAATAATCCATCCAGTATGTAGACGGAAAAGGAGTTTTCATGTCAGACCAAGAAATGTTAAGTGCAAATATAGGAAGTAGTGTTGTTTACTAAAGTGATAACTAGGAAGCTCCCTTTCTCACACCATCACTGCCTGCTGTGGCAGACTTGTTGCCTTCATTTCCCACTAAAAGATATTATCAAAGACAAACAGAAGCTCAGTATTCATAACCATTAAGTTTTGCTGAATTGCAACTCACTGTTTGCATTGGCTCAGTTTGATGGACGAAAATGTGGCATTAAACCTTATCCTTGATGATCCTGAAGTGATTACATCATTCCTTCTATTCCTTCTTGAAAAGACACAAGAAGCTGGCAGGCTTTTCCAACTGATAAAATTAAACTTCATTAGTCAATATAAAACTATGCACAAGAAAGAAATAGGGACATGAAAACATTAAATCTTTCTAATGGGGCAGAGAGAGTGCTATATACAGATAGTGCTGAATAAACAGTTTTTTACCATATCTCCTTCATGAAAGTATAACCTACTGGAAAACGAGGCAGAGAAACCCTGTCCAGAAACACAGATCCGAAACCACCATGAAAAGATTGTTATTGGAGCCTAATATGGATTTATTATCTCCTGTCAGGCCAAATTCAGATTATAAATTTGTCATCAGTGGAAAAGGAAGCTAGTTGATAGTCCTGTTTTCGAGTTCTTATATCTTGTTTGAAACTAATTGGTAAAATGGAAAGAAATTCTTTCCATAATTAAATGCTCTCAGTTTAAAATAATTTTAAGTTTCAAGAAGGCACTGTACTTAAAAAAAAAATCCCTTTGAATAGCAACCATTTGTTTTAGTCTGAAACTACTATATCAGTGAAATCTATTATGACAGAATTATCGGGATCAAAAAAGGCATTGTAGATGCTACAACTTTAAGTGAATGTTTGATAAATGAATTTGAGGGAACCAGGGGGGAGTAAAGCATTTTCTCCTAGCACAAATGTGTCAAAGAGACAGCTTTATTGAGAAGAGTCCTTTTCAGGTGTGCTGAGTCACTTGGCAGAATGACCGTGACATAAACCACATAAGAATTAAACAACTACAACTCAGTTGTTTGTGTGACTTTTATTTTTGTTTCTGTGGAAATAAAAATCTAGCTCCATTTCTGTTTTCCATATAATTACAGAATCTGTCTACTGACATTAAAAGGTTTTCTTGGAAAAGTTCCTTTTATGAGGTGAACTGGTTTGCTTGGCAGTCATATAAATGCTATCTAAAGGTATTCAGAAGCCCCACAAGATGCAAGTACTATTTAAAAATGTACTAACCAGAGGCGATCTGTCATTTCCTTCCTGTAATGTCCTATCCCCACATGCCCCACCCCACTGTTTTTTCTCCTGAAACACAGCCGCCTTCTATTTCTCCCCAGGGCAGATCTGTTCTTTTTTCTCACTCCCCTGGACCACATATTCCCCTGCTGACAGTTCTCAGTGGGGACTTGTCCTTTACAGTATAGGTATTTGGGTACTTACTTTCTTTTCAAACTTGTAAACTCTTTGAAGGACAGAACTATTGCCCCTCAATGCTTCATGTAGTTTCTTGTACACAGCTGGTAATAAATATTTACCAAATAGATAACTATTTCTCTTCGTGTATTGCAGGTCATCTAGAAGACCCCTACTTCATTCAGCAAGAGGAGCGGGAGAGATTTATTCTGGATGGTAGAACAAAAGGAAGAATATTGATGGATTTTAAACTGCAGTTTTTAAAGCACTTGAGAATACTGAGGAAATAACTTCTTCTCCTGCACTGCATATATACGTTAAGGTGCAGCTGATGCAGCTGAGAAAAATGCAGAGCATCAAGAAGGAGCAGGCATCTCTTGATGCTGGTACCAGTGTGGACAAGATGATGGTGCTTAATTCTGCCTTGACCGAAGTCTCCGAAGACTTGACGACAGGGGAAGAACTCCTTCTCAGTGAAGGAAGTGTGGGGAAAAACAAGTCCTCAGCATGTCGGAGGAAACGGGAATTCATTCCCGACGAGAAGAAAGATGCCATGTATTGGGAAAAGCGGCGGAAAAATAACGAAGCTGCCAAGAGGTCCCGGGAGAAACGTCGACTGAATGACCTGGTTTTGGAGAACAAACTCATTGCACTGGGAGAAGAAAACGCCACTTTAAAAGCTGAACTGCTTTCCCTAAAATTAAAGTTTGGTTTAATTAGCTCAACAGCCTACGCCCAGGAGATTCAGAAACTCAGTAATTCTACAGCTGTGTACTTTCAAGACTACCAGACTTCCAAATCCACTGTGAGCGCCTTTGTGGATGAGCATGAGCCCTCGATGGTGGCCAGCAGTTGCATTTCTGTCATCAAGCACTCTCCTCAGAGTTCTCTGTCTGATGTTTCAGAAGTATCCTCGCTAGAACATTCACAGGAGGGCCCTGTGCAGAGTGGCTGCAGAAGCCCAGAAAGCAAGTTCCAGGTCATCAAGCAAGAGCCAATGGAACTGGAGAGCTATGCCAGGGAACCCAGAGATGACCGGGGTGCCTACCGAGGGGCCGTGTATCAGAACTACATGGGGAATTCCTTTCCCGGATACTCGCACTCTCCCCCTCTGCTGCAGGTCAACCGGTCCTCCAGTAACTCTCCGAGGACATCGGAAACTGATGAAGGTGCAGTAGGAAAGTCATCCGATGGAGAAGATGAGCAGCAGGTTCCCAAGGGCCCGATCCACTCTCCCGTCGAACTTCAGCGTGTCCACGCCACAGTGGTTAAAGTTCCAGAAGTGAATTCCTCTGCCTTGCCACACAAGCTTCGGATTAAAGGCAAAGCCATGCAGATAAAAGTGGAAGCCTTCGATCATGAGTTTGAGGGCACACAAAAACTTTCCTCTCCTGTTGACATGACGTCGAAGAGACATTTCGAACTCGAGAAGCATACCACCCCCAACCTGGTACATTCTTCTCTCACTCCCTTTTCAGTCCAAGTGACTAACATTCAAGATTGGTCTCTCAAATCTGAACACTGGCATCAAAAAGAACTTAATGGCAAAATTCAGAGTAGTTTCAAAACTGGAGTGGTGGAAGTGAAAGACAGTGGTTACAAAGTCTCTGACCCAGAGAATTTGTTTCTGAAGCAGGGGATAGCAAACTTGTCTGCAGAGGTGGTCTCACTTAAAAGACTTATAGCCACACACCAAATCTCTGCTTCAGACTCTGGGTAAAATTACTACTGAACAAGCTCTGGGCCTTTAGAGATGTCATTTGCAATAGATGAGTACGTTTTGTATTAGGCTGAATTTTCACTGGACCTGTGATGTCATTTCACTGTATAACATTCACATGTTGTCTGTTGGGTGTCTTTTTGTGCACAAATTATTATGAAGATTAGACTGTGTTATCACTCTGCCTTGTGTATAGTCAAATAGTCCATCGCAAAGGCTGTATATATTGAACGTTATTTTTGTTGTTCTATTATAAAGTGTGTAAGTTACCAGTTTCAATAAAGGATTGGTGACAAACACAGAACTTTTGCTCCATTGCACTTAGTTTTATGGGAAAGAAAGCAATTTAAATAACAAAGTGGATACTGTATTAAGATACTCTGCATTTTACTTATTTGGAAGAGTTTTCTCCCACCTGTAGTAAATGAAAGTCACTCTTTGTGACCCCATGGACTGTAGCCTAACAAGCTCCTCTGTCAGTGGAATTCTCCAGGCCAGAACATTGAAGTGGGTAGCCGTTCCCTTCAGGGGATCGTCCCAACCCAGGGATCGAACCCAGGTCTTCCACACTGCAGGTGGATTCTTTACTGTCTGAGGGAAAACTAAAACATAAGTTCAACACATAATTTTCTTTTTCTAGTTTGGTCCAGGGTATGGTAAGTTTGAAAACCTTCCATAGGAGGAGAGTAGAGAAAAGAGGGTGGGGAATGCATTTTCTTGCATTTGAGCCTAGTAATTTACTAAATTACTCCCTGTTATATATTTTTCTTTAAGGTTTCGTTTTCTATATCCTTTTTGTTTTTAAGTAGAAAAACCCAAGTTGTTTAGCATCAGCATGTCTTTAGTCATCTCTTTTAAGGATGACACATGGAAGTGAATAGTTGAGTCATTGACCCACTTTGTTATTTAGAGGTTCTATTAAAAGAGTGGATTAAAGACTAAGGATGAAGTCATTTTTATGTTATTGTAAATCTTAACAGTTCCAGAGTATAACAGTCTAGGAAATTAACCTAGTGAAATACTGTTTTTACTTAGTTTCCAAAATTTCAAAGAACACATCAATGATCACATTTCATCATATTCAACCTGAATATATGTAATGACTTGGCTTTTTACAGTTTGTTAATGATGACTATAAATAATAGCTCCAGTTTGGAAACTATAATATAGACGTCCAGAAGAAAGCATCATTCTAAGTAAACCAATGACAAGATCATGACTGATGATTGGTCCAGGATCCTCAGTCGTCCCATAGAAGTAAGTGTCCTTAAATACAGACAAGTGTGTCTTCTGTTGCAAGGTGGGACTGGCTTCTGGGTAGGCTGGAAGGGGTGAGTGGATGTTGGTTAACAGCTTCCTCCAGAGCTGTTCTCCTCACCAAAGCCTCTCCAGAACTGTTCCCACGCTGCCTTCTTTTTCATCCTAGAAGTATGTGTGTATGCCGGGGGCATAGGGAGGGGGTCTTGAGGCTTCATAATACATGTGAAGGATGACTTAGCCCTCACTCTGTTACGCATATCTCCCAATTATAACATCCCAGTTTAGAGGGCCCCTGCCCTTTTGACTGCCTGATTTTTAGTATTTTAAACTTCCTACACTTTTACATTTTAAAGAGAGATCCTTTGAGTTAAAGGGAATGCTGGGACACACACACAGGCCATCCACTTTGTCCTCTTGGACACAGTGACCAGTTTGCTCTGAAATCTCCTGACGCCTAGGGAATGTGTTGCCAGTCTCAGCCCTTGGACTTGTCTTTTCAGCACTTTTTAGTGACTGAATGAGGCCCAGAGGGACACCTATATCATCTGCAAATGTTACAGGGCAGAGGAGGGTTAAGATACTGGATGGTAGTCGACATCCAAAAGCATTTCACAGCCTAGAATGGATGGAATGACTATAACAACATGAATCAAAATAGGACAGGGTGTAAAGTCAGGTTCCTGTGTTAAGTGGGAAAACAAAAGGCTGTCCAAGTTCACAACTGGGGAGAAAACAATAACTCCACATGGAAGAAAAAAAGCTCTAGTTCCCTTCAGCACGCCCAGTGGAGTGCTGGGCTGTGTCGCACTCGAGGCTGTGTTACCTCCCCTGTGAATTGCTAACGTTAGCTATTGTGGTAACTATATTGCATCTGGACGCCCCCCTCCCTAGTCATTTTGTCTTATAATTTCAAGCATCTAAGATTCAATGGACATGAGTTTGGTGATGGACAGGGAAGACTGGCATGCTGCAGTCCATGGGGTCCTAAAGAGTTGGACACGACTGAGCGACTGAACTGAAGACATGGCTAGGATATTTAAAATGGTACTTCTTAAGCATAAAGGAGGACAACAAGGACCTATTGTATAGCACATGGAACTCTGCTCAATGTTAACATGGATGGGAGGGGAGTTTGGGGGAGAATGGATGTATGTATATGTATGGATGAGTCCCTTCACTTTTCACCTGAAATTATCACACTGTTAATCAGCTATGTGTTATGCTTAGTCATTCAGTTATGTCAACTCTTTGCGACCCCATGGACTGTAGCAAGCCAGGCTCTGCTGTCCATGGGATTCTCTGGGCAATATTACAGAAGTGGGTTGTCATGCCCTCCTCCAGGGGATCTTCCCAACCCAGGGACTGAACCCAGGTCTCCCACATTACATGGGGAGTTCTTTATCATCTGAGCCACCAGGGAAGGTCAAGAATACTGGAGTGGATAGCCTGTATCTTCTCTAGGGATCTTCCTGACCCAGGAATTGAACCAGAGTCTCCCACATTGCAGGTGGATTCTTTACCAGCTCAGCTACCAGGGAACCCCTAATTGGCTATACCCCAAAACAAAACAAAAAGCTTAAAAAAAATAAAGGTTGAAATAAGGAATTCCAGACTCAACAAGGAACCAAAGAGAGATTAAGTCAGATAACACTGTGATACTTGTGCTCTACAGTGTCAGCTGAGGAAATGCTACCTCTTCTCTGTCCCACTCACAAGGTTCTAATCAGTGGTATAAAATGTGATTAAAGCCAACTGAATCTGTGTGTGCTAAGTCGCTTCAGTCGTGTCTGACTCTTTGTGACCCTATAGACTGTAGCTCACCAGGCTCCTCTGTCCATGGGATTCTCCAGGCAAGAATACTAGAGTGGGTTGCTGTTTCCTACTCCAGGGGGATCTTCCTGATCCAGGGGATCAAACCCAGGGATCTCTTATGTCTTCTGCATTGGCAGGTGGGTTCTTTACCACTGGTGCCACCTGGGAAGCCAAATAAGTCTCTAACTATACGCAAAAAGTAAGAGAGGGAAGCCGCAGAGCACCAGAATCCATAGGAATTCCCAGAAAGATGGCTGTCAGGCAGGGAGTGGCAGCCAGGAACACAGAGGCCCCACGTCAGCCACTGGCCACGAGCAGAGAGAGGGAAGCCTGGATGGTCAGCAGTGGAGCTAAGAGGGAGGCTGCCGCAGAAACGACTGGATTTCCCCTCCACCTGCCCCAGGACGAGGTGAGCAAGGAGTGTGGTGGGTGGGTGGGGAAGTCAAGACAGACAGGCAGTGTCGCGGGGCCAATGTGTAGAACACAGATACGTGTCCCCTGTAGCCTGCCTACAGCACACCCCTCCTGTGTTCAGCAGTATCTCATTATTATTGTGCCCACTTTATAAAGGAAAATACCTGGACTCTCAGAAGTTAACTTGCCAAAATTTCTCACAGCAGCCAGAACCCAGGCCCCACAGGACCAGGACAAGGCAGGCCAGCCAAGTATCATCTGACACTTTAGTTTTCCTCTAAAATAATCCAGGGAGATGAGACTAGAGAGTCTCTCCAATCTGCAGCAAAGAAGGGGGGACTCTAAGGAGGTGTCCAAGCTGTAAGTACCCTTTCTTTGCAAATTAGTGGAAGTGCTATGTAAGCATCTCCTTTTGAGTGACATCATAGTTGTGTAATGACTCATTTTCATCTTCAAGGAGCGAATAGTCCCAAATAAAAAACACGAACATCTGGGTAGGTCTAAAAAACCATGTTAGATTTTTTTAATGGTAGCTATTGAGTTCATTTTTGAAAACTAAAAATTATTTCTCAAAAGTGAGAATCACTAGCAGCGCCCAGTTATGTGTGTGTGTATGTGTGTGCATGTGTGTTCATGCACTTCGTGGGGCAGGTGCTAGGGCTTGTTTAGGAAGTAGTACAACCACTGGAGTGACATTACGGTGTCCACAAACTACTCACACCAGGAAAATGTAAATAAGGAATACTCAAGTTTCCAGTGAAGATAGAGAAATAAAGAGAATTTAGAATTATGAGTTGCAGTTGAGTTAGAAACGTAAACTAGGATGTCTTATGGGAGGGTGAAGTAAAATATGACTGGTTTAAAGACTTTGGCAGCATTTTCTGCAGAGCTAGCTTTTCGTGATTCTAATGAATATAAGGGAAAAAATAATTCAAGAGCTAGTGGAGGTAAGTGGGAGCAGTCTTGGCAAAGGAGAGCAGGTAACATTAGACGGTGACAAAGAACATTTCTTAAAAGTCAGGAGGGCATGCCACTATCTCCATTGAGTTATGATGGAGATTGCCAAGGCATGATTGTTGTTGTTGAGCATTGATAGTGTTACTGGCAACAAATAGAAGTACTTCATAAAGTAAACTAAGCGAAGCAACCCAGACAGATACCACTGCCATTTTTTATATTTCCATTTTGTCAGCCTTGCCACGTGAGGAGGACAAGGTTACTTTGGGGAAAGTGCTTCAATAAAGTCCAAGGTTCTGGAAGTCAAGATTAAGACCCACTTGAAAGTGCACACGAACAAAATTCTGAAGATAGGAAAAGAGAGGAAGATCATTCGGTAACAATACATGGTGATTTAACAAAGGGGAGACTAGCAGAAGCCTCAGAATGAACTGTCCTTGAAGTGAGCAGATTTTTCAATGTAACAAGTTTTCCCAAAAGTTATTCTGGGGCTTCCCTTGTGGCTCAGTGGTAGAGAATCTGCCTACAATGGAAGAGATGCAGGAGCCACAGGTTCAATTCCTGAGTCAGGAAGATCCCCTGAAGAAGGAAATGCCAACCCACTCCGGCATTCTTGCCCAGGAAATCCCAAGGATGAAGGAGCTTGGCAAGCTATAGTCTATGGGGTCGTAGAGAATTGGACATGACTGAGTGACTAAACAACAACAACAACAACAACAAAAGACCCAGTTAATAAAAAAAAATAATAAAGTTATTCTAACAGATATACCAGATATACCATGAGAAGGGACTTTTGTTTTTTTTAGAAAATAACTTTGATGTACTACTGGGGTCACAAGGGAAGTCCTGAAAACAATGATGTCAGCAGGTGCTGGGCACCATAAGAAAAAGGTAGGTTGCTTTGCAGAGAAAATGAGAGCAGAAGAGGGTGGGGTGGTTTGTGCTGTGTTCAGGAGGCTACTTTTGAAAGGATGCGGGTAGAGAGAAAAGAGACAGGAGAGAGGAGGCCCAAGCAGGCCACTGATGAGTATGTGGCAAATACATTAATAACATTTCCTTCTCAAATTTTCGGTAAGTCCTACTAAGCGCTAAGCTGCTTTGTGAGTGGGTTTTTGTTTGTTGACTCTGGGTCGGCATTAGGCAGAGCAAGGTAACTCGCCTCGGAGCAGGGGTGGTGAGGGTTGGCACCCAGAGGAAACTGCAGAATCTAGATGGGCATCTGGACCTTGACCACCCATGTAACTGAGGCTAGGAGACCACCTTAGCTGGATCTTGGGGGCTTAGGGAAGCCCTGCCCATTATTAAGAATTGCCTCTAGATGCCTTTGTGCTGTGTGCTATGGAGGAAACAGCAAAAAAGGACAGTCTCTCCTCTTGAAGAGTTTTGAATTTGCTTGTGATGGAAAGACCAAGACACTAAAAGTGGAAACAGCCAGTAGACATTACCAAGAGGTAGAATGTATGGGGAAAAGTATGCCTGCAAGAGAAGATGAAGAGTGGACTGCAGCCGTAGCAAGGACCTGGGGGACATCCCAGCAAGAAAAGAATGGGCTGCAAGGGGCATTAGCACTTGGACCTCACAGAGGAGCTGAGGAGCAGTGCAGGTATTCTTGATCCCTGAAGAAGTAAATTCATTTAGAAGATTGATAAGCCATATATAAAGTAGATAGCCAGTGTGAATTTGCTATATGATGCAGGGAGCTCACACCTGGTGCCCTCTGACAACCTAGAGGGGTGGGATGAGTGGGAGGTGGGAGGAAGATTCAAGAGGGAGGGGACATATACATACCTGTGGCTGATTCATGTTGACGGATGCAAGCGTATTAGTTGCTTCAGTCGTGTGTGACTCTGTGCAACTGTATGAACTATCGCCTGCCAGGCTTCTCTATTCATGGGATTCTCCAGGCAAGAATACTGGAGTGGGTTGCGATGCTGTCCTCCAAGTGATCTTCCCAACCCAGGGATTGATCTGGTATCTCTCATGTATCCTGCATTGGCAGATGGGATCTTTACAACTAGTGCCACCTGGGAAGCCCGTTGATGTATGGCAGAAACCTTTTCTTTTTCCCAATTAATTTATTTTAATTGGAGGATAATTACTTTAAAATATTATGATGGTTTTTGGTATACATGTGTTCCCCTCAACCCCATCCTGAACTCCCCTCCCTTCTCTCTCTACCCTATTCCTCTGGGTTGTCCCAGAGCACTGGCTTTGGGTGCCCTGCTTCATGCATCAAACTTGCTCTGGTCATCTGTTTTACAAATGGTAATGTACATGTTTCAGTGCTGTTCTCTCAAATCATCCCATCCTCATCTCCCACTGAGTCCAGAAGTATTTTCTTTACATGTGTCTCCTTTGCTGCCCTGCATGTAGGATTGTTGCTACCATCTTTCTAAATTCCATATATATGCAGTTAATATACAGTATTTGCCTTTCTCTTTCTGACTTACTTCACTCTGTATAATAGGTTCCAGGTTCATCCACCTCATTAGAACTGATTCAAATGCATTCCATCTTATGGCGAAATAATAATCGACTGTGTGTATGTTCCACAACTTCCTTATCCATTCATATGCCAGTGAACATCTAGGTTGCTTCTTTTTTAATTGGAGGAGAATTGCTTTATGATACTGTATTTGGTTGATGTATGGCAGAAACCAAAAACAATATTGTAAAGCAATTACCTTCCAATTAAAAGTAAATTTTAAAAGACAGAAGATTGGTAAGAAATAAAATTCAAAAGTAAGTGTAGAACCTGTTGTCTAAGGACTTTGAGTTCCTGGTTTGAAAAACTACCCCTGATTCACTTAGGAATGGCTAGAGGAAAACACAGTCTCAGTCTCCTAACTGCCTGCTGAAAAACAAATCAAGTGTGTGATCAGGAGAGCAGGTGGGCAAGGGTGAAGGGAAAGATTTGCGGAAGGCCGGGATGAATCAGGGAGAGAGATTCATGGTCAGAGTGCAAAGGGTGAACAGAAAAGGATGCTGTGGGTGGACACACGAGCAGAGGTCTCCAGAGTTTTGGGGAGCGGGGCTGGGTTGAAGTCATGTGGGGCTGGGGTGTGGGCTCATCCCAGGAGCCCCACAACCCACTGGGCAAATGTGAGCAGACAGTGTGCGCTCTCCTTGTGCCCGGACAGTCACTGACGCTGACCTCCGCTATAGCCGTGAGCCGCCCTTGTGCCTGGCCTGGGTGCAGATTAAAAGCGACAGAGCATCTTCACGCATCCATGTTGCCAGGTTGGAAATTTCCTAAGGGTGCTCTGGAGTCACCCACTTCTACTTACTCTTGAAGTCTGGACTCAGAGCTTCTCCCAGCAGGTCCCCTAGACCTGTCCAGGCGTGCACTGAATTCTCCAGAAAAGAGGATGGGGAGAAAGGTTAGAAAACACGGCAGTGCTGAACTGAACCTGCTAAGAAGAAACCCACAAGGAGGCTCCTGGCAGGAGAAGGGGGCAACTCCAGGAAGTTGATGGGACAGGAGGCTGGCTCACCTGGGCACAGAATCAGAGAGGTTATGCAGCAGTTTTCCTTCTCGGAACTTACCGAGAACTGCTAAGTTGCCATACAACCAGCCTTTTCCAGCAGACAGTTCATAAGATTGCTTCTTTTCTCTCCTTAAAATCATGTCACCATACAATACGAAAAATACAGGTGTGAAATTTAGCTGAAAAGTTCTGACATGCCGGCATGCATCAGCATTTTCTGGACGCTTCACCAGTAATGAATTGAGCCAACCAGGGTTCTTGAGAAGGTGGATTGGAGTGAACCTATTCTTTGTCTTCTACAAAGTAGGATAAATGTCACAGTAAATGATGTTTTGCTTCTTTGATTTGTAGTTGCTTTTGTACTGTAGGCCAAGTGGCAACTGAGATCACATCTAGATCACTGCTGTGCAAAATTGTGATAATTATTTTGATAATTCAAGTGAAAGGATTCTGAAATTTTTGATATTGCAAATGAACATCTTTTTCAAAAAAAATCAAGATAATTGCCTTGCTATGAATATGCAAATTAGGCCTAAAGCTTGCAAAACACTCAGAAAGTGTGTTTTCGCTAGGTAGAAGGAATCATCTTAGCACCTCTTTAGAGTCATGCAATAAAGCAGAAATGCAGAAAGTGTCACTCTTGTGTTCACTGAATTTGAAGGTAAATTAACTTCAGGCCAAAATGTTCAGTGATGGAGAAAAGTGTAATATAATAACTGATGAAAGCAATAAACAATGGTTAAGCAGAAGGAAATACAAGCAATTACTAGAACCTACTACTTTTTGTTTGTCACTGCCTAACATTTTTGCCAATTTCTCTGATGCCTAAAAAACATGAACAGGGTGCCAAAATTGAAGTCTGCCTTAAAAATACAGTAATATATGTTTTTGATGAAAGCATAATAGAGAACTAATAACAGGTCATATTCCTGAGCATGCCTTTATAAGAACTCAAGGCTTTAAACATATAAAATTATTGTGTGTATCAAGTCGGGAACACAGGCAGCATTTCCTCTGCACCCTCTTTTCTCATCCCCGCCCCACTTCCTCACTCCCACATGACTGGAGAACAAAGTGATGGGGAAACCAGGGTTTGGTGACAGCAGATTCTGAAACTTCATTCAGAGGAATATTCTGCCTGTAGTGCCAGAAATTGTTTGCCTTAGGAAATATAGCTGGTCAGTGTAAGGATGTGGAAGCGCTGAGTTTCAATAGTGTGAACAGTACTGTCTATACTTCTGAGAGCTCTTGTGTCCATCAGGGACGTGTGAACTTAACCAGCTGTATTAGTCAAGTGTGTTTAGAGAAACAAAACCAATAGCATTTAAGGATATCTATATCTACTTCTCCATCTATTGAGAGAGAGAGATTGAGATTTATTATGAGGAATTGGCTCATGTAAATATGGGGCCTGAGAGGCCCACAATCTGCTTCTGTAAGCTGCAGAGCCAGGAAAGCCAAGCCAGTTGTATAACCATCTGAGTGCAAAGGCCTGAGAACCAGGAGAGCAGATGGTGCAAATCTCAGTCTGAGGGCAGAAAAAAACGAGGAGATGTCCCAGCTCAAGCAATAAGGCAGAGAAAGAGAGAGAGAGAGAATTCTCCCTTCCTCTACCTTTTGTTCTAGTCAGCACCTCAAATTGGATGAGGCCCTGCCCATTGGGAAGGGCAACCTGCTTTACTCAGTCCATGGATTCAAATGTTAACCTCCTCCAGAAATACCCTCACAAATACAGCCAGAATCATGTTTAATCTAGGCACCCCGTGGCCAGTCAGTCAACACATAAAATTAACCATCACACCTGCCTAAGCTCACAGAACTGGCAGGTAGCAGAGTCAGGATGTGATTTCAGGAGCCGTGTTCTTGACTATGGTCCACACTGCCTTTTATTCAAACTAGCAGTGCTTTAAAAAGCAGAAAGAAGAAAGAAAAAAAGAAAAAGGACAATAAGTATATTATCCTCTTGGTTTAGGCCTATTTGCCTCATGTCTGTGGGGTGCTACAGCAGTCCCTTAACTCCCAAATCTTCTTTACTTTGTGCTTATATTACATAATATGCTATATACAGTATACACACACACACACCACACACACATATGTCTCTGTGTGTATATACATCTATATGTATATGTGTGTGTGTGTTTGTATTAACACACTAAACCGCCATCATGTATTATTACTGGTATTTCTGATTTTCCATCTAAAAATTGTTCTGTTATATATTTAAAACTAATACAATATTATATGTCAATTATATCTCAATAAAAACATACACATGTATGTGTGTGTTGTGTATGTACTATATATATTATATTATATTATATTATATATATATATACACACACACACACAAGGGCTTCCCTGGTGGCTCAAATGGTTAAGAATCTGCCAGCAATGCAGGAGACCTGGGTTCGATCCCTGGGTTGGGAAGATCCCCTGGAGGAGGGCATGGCAACCCACTCCAGTATTCTTGCCTGGAGAACCCCCAGGGACAGAGGAGCCTGGCAGACTACTGTCCATGGGATCACAAAGAGCTGGACACAACTGAGGGACTAAGCCCACACATATGACCTCCACTCACTTTTTTAAAACCTCAGTAGGTCCTCTTGTTAATAAATAATAAAAGCCGAACTCCTTTATTTGGCACTCAACATTTTGGCCAATACTGATTTTTCCAGGCTTATCTTTTACCCACAGATTTGAGGCAGAGACTCAGACATGACTTAGCAACTAAAGTACCACCATGTATTATTACTAGTGTTTCTGATTTTTCCATCTAAAAATTGTTCTCACATTGTACATTTAAAACTAATACATGATATATGTCAATTATATCTCAATAGAAATAAATTTTATGTAAAAAAAGATAAAGATTATTTGATATTACACCCCTTACGGACAATTTGAATAAATTAAGTCACCTGACAAGTCTCTGAAAATGCAAAGGAAAACTGTTCTAGTATTTTAGACCAAAGATTTCCAACTTTCATTTGTTTATCACACAGTTCTAGCTATACCAAGAAAAAGTACATCCATCCATCCATTTATCTGTCTCTCCATCCACATCACCAGTTCTCACACTCACACTCAGTATGTGTACTAGAGTCAAAGCATTAAATGATAATGAGGTTTTATGTTCTGATTTTAGAGAAATAAATATAAAAAGAAATTCCAATATTTTCCCTACATCAAGAAGGATAATCTTTTTTTTTCACTCTTTATCAATATTTTTTTATTGAAGAATAGTTGATTTACAGTGTGTTAATTTCTGCTGTACAGCAAAGTTATTCAGTGATAGGTATGTGTGTGTGTATATATATACATTCTTTTTATTTTTTATTTTATTTTTTTAATATAAAGTTATTTTATAACTAATTACTAATTACTTTACAATATTGTATTGGTTTTGCCATACATCAACATGAATCCACCATGGGTATACATGTATTCCCCACCCTGAACTCCCCTCCTTCCTTCCTCCCCATACCATCCCTCTGGGTCATCCCAGTGCAGCCCCGAGCATCCTGTATCATGCATCGAACCTGGACTGGAGATTCGTTTCACATATGATAATATATATGTTTCAGTGCCATTCTCCCAAATCATCCCACCCTTGCCCTCTCCCACAGAGTCCAAAAGACTGTTCTATACATCTGTGTCTCTTTTGCTGTCTTGCATACAGGGTTATCGTTACCATCTTTCTAAATTCCACATATATGCATTAGTATACTGTATTGGTGTTTTTCTTTCTGGTTTACTTCACTCTGTATAATAGGCTCCAGTTTCATCCACTTCATTAGAACTGATTCAAATGTATTCTTTTTAATGGCTGAGTAATACTCCATTGTGTATATGTACCACAGCTATCTTATCCATTTGTCTGCTGATGGACATCTAGGTTGCTTCCATGTCCTGGCTATTATAAACATGCTGTGATGAACATTGGGGTACATGTGTCTCTTTCAGTTCTGGTTTCTTCAGTGTATATGCCCAACAGTGGGATTGCTGGGTCGTAAGGCAGTTCTATTTCCAGTTTTTTAAGGAATCTCCACACTGTTCTCCATAGTGGCTGTACTAGGTTGCATTCCCACCAACAGTGTAAGAGGGTTCCCTTTTCAAGGAGGATAATCTTGTAACATCCTGGACATGATGACCCCACATAAAGACCACTGCTCTGTATAGGGGGCACAGAGGTAGAAGTATAACTGCTCTTCATATACTTGATGAACCAATTGGGACTTTCTTTGTAATTTTGTTTAAGGTGTATTTTAGGACCTCAGTTCAAAGCTCCTCAGTATTTTTGAATTATAAAGATATACACACATCCCTATTTATTCCTCCTATTTCTTCTCACTAGCCAAGATTTTAGTGCATAATATTTATAGGTAATATAAATATTTTAAAATTTTCAACTATTTTAACAGTGTCAGACTTTATTTTGGGGGGCTCCAAAATCACTGCAGATGGTGATTGCAGCCATGAAATTAAAAGACACTTACTCCTTGGAAGAAAAGTTATGACCAACCTAGATGGCATATTCAAAAGCAGAGACATTACTTTGCCGACTAAGGTCCGTCTAGTCAAGGCTATGGTTTTTCCTGTGGTCATGTATGGATGTGAGAGTTAGACTGTGAAGAAGGCTGAGCGCCGAAGAATTGATGCTTTTGAACTGTGGTGTTGGAGAAGACTCTTGAGAGTCCCTTGGACTGCAAGGAGATCCAACCAGTCCATTCTGAAGGAGATCAGCCCTGGGAATTCTTTGGAAGGAATGATGCTAAAGCTGAAACTCCAGTACGTTGGTGACCTCATGTGAAGAGTTGACTCATTGGAAAAGACTCTGATGCTGGGAGGGATTGGGGGCAGGAGGAGAAGGGGACGACAGAGAATGAGATGGCTGGATGGCATCACTGACTCGATGGACGTGAGTTTGAGTGAACTCCAGGAGTTGGTGATGGACAGGGAGGTCTGGGGTGCTGCGATTCATGGGGTCACAAAGAGTCGGACACGACTGAGCGACTGAACTGAACTGATTTTGAATGCCTATACTATATTTTAGAACTGAGGCTGGGTTAGTTTCACAAGGTGCCCAATACTGTCTGTTACTAAACTGAGCAGGAGAGTCATGGGCCTGCCTAAGTCTCTCCCAGGGCTCGGGGAAAGGCTGTATCACTAAGCGAAATTTATTGAGGCATTGGGAACTACATAACATTGAGCTTTGAATCCATCAGGAGTTGTGTTTATTCAAGTACTGGGTATCCAATTATGGGATAAAAGACCAAAGAATATTAAGTGAAAGTCATTTAGTCATGTCTGACTCTTTGTGACCCCATGGACTATACAGACCATGGAATTCTCCAGGCCACAGTACGGAAGTGGGTAGCCTTTCCCTTCTCCAGAGGATCCCAACCCAGGGATCGAACCCAGGTCTCCCTCATTGCCGGCTGATTCTTTACCAGCTGAGCCACAAGGGAAGCCCAAGAATACTGGACTGGATAGGCTACTGAGTAGCCTATCCCATCTCCAGGGGACCTTCCTGACCCAGGAATTGAACCAGAGTCTCCTGCATTGCAGGCAGATTCTTTACCAACTGAGCTATGAGGGAAGCCCAAAGAATATTAAGACCCCCTTTAAAAATTGTAAGTTCTCTGAGGGCTAGAGTTCAAATAGCTTTGGAAAAATAATCACCTATTAAAGATTTTATGGGGAGCATCTCCAAATTAATCTTTTAAAGAATACCATCTGGTCTCTGAACTTAGAGCTTCTTGAAAATGACAACTGACCCCAAAGTCATTCTCTTTTGCTGTTTTCTGCCTTGGGTTCCAGCAGCCTTCCCAATAAGTGTAAGATATTTGTAAGATTCATCATCTGTTATTGCTCACTATATGTTAGGCTTCTAATGTAATAAAAATATTATTTTAAATAGTACATTTTTAAACTTCCTATCCCCTTTTGTGAACGTTTACTAAAGAATCATTAAGTCATTAAGGTAAGTATGATAATTTATTATTACATATTTGTTTTTCTGCAAAATGAGAACAGCTTGTCTATAATGGTAACAGAATCTTCAAAAACATCTGTTTTGGAGTTAACTTCTAATAGGCCTCACATGGAACAATCTGTTCTCCGTGTACAGGACTCAATCATTGCTGGAATCCCTGAGAAAAGATGGCACTAAATCAACTACTGCTGTTTCAATTTATGCTATTTTAAAATCATCTTATTTTTGGCTGTAGATGCTCTCTTCTTGAAATATACAACATATAAGAATTTTGCTAAATTCCATTTCTATAGTAAGACCAAACTATTAAATAGGGGAAACATATATAGTGCATTCAAAGAATGTAATTTTTTGCAAGTCTTTGAGGAGTTCTTGCCATTTGAAGAATTCCTGCAATGAATCAGAGGACCAGAAAGCTAAGTTACAGTGATTTTTCATAATGTATGGGACAAATGTCTGCAGAACTTTTGTTGTACGATTAACTGTAGTAGCAATTCATTTGCAACCAGTTTCACACATAGTTTTCTGATTTAACTTTATAAAATACAAATGCAGTCGAGCCAGTCTTGCTGTGTAGACTAACCTTTGCTACTCAAGCGTGTTCAAGACTCCAGCAGCAAGGACTTGACATAGAAGCTTCTAGAATCATGGACTCTTAGCTCCACCCAGAATTAGAATCTGCCTTCTAACAAGATCCTCAGGTGATTCACATATCCCCATTAAAGTCTGAGAAATGTGATCCGTAGGGTGGCCTCCACCAAACTCTGTTGTGGTGAAATTAGTGAAAAGTGGAGAATATGGTGAGTTTTTCATAAAGCTTAATGTATTCAGCTTTTTTTTTTTTTTAGTAGATATATGACCCACCTACATTCTTGGCATTATTCCTTATAAAAATGATGTTAATTTCAAATGATAGCAGTTTGGATTTTACTTAGTAAAATATTCAACAGTCTTATGACAGCTATTAACTCTTTACCTTGTAAAAGAAATGCAATCATCTGAGAATATCTGCTATGGCAAAGGCCAAAATCCCTCACATGCTCTTTAGAACTGTCACCCCTCCTCCAGCCCCCATCCCCCACCATTGTCCTCCGTTTAGTTCTCCAGCCACCAGGTTTTAGTCTTCACCTCCCACAGCTCTGGACTCCTTGAGTGAAGTTCCTTTGCTGGAAACCAGACCTCCATCTGACAAGTTCTTTACTTTCTTCAAGCCCAGCACAAAGTCTACACCTGTGAAGTCCTCCTCAAGGGTGTTGCTATGATGCTTTGCTCACACTGTTATTATAGTGCTTTTCACATTGCATAAAATATTGCTCGTTTAGATGTCAGTCAACACATCTAGACAGCATGCTCCTCAAAAACAGACACCACATTCTATCACTGTCTTCTCAGCTCCTAAGAAAGACACACACACACACACACACACACACACACACACACACACACACGCTCAATATGCATTTGTTGAGTGGCTTTGACATACTTGGAAGTAAGCCCTGTTTGAAATAGTTATCATTAAATATTCTATTTGATAGAATGAAAACAGTCAATGGAAAGGGCTACTGGTCTAGATGACTACATCTCCAAATCTGGTCTCAGTTTGCCCCTCACATATTATGTGACTTCGGCTGAGTCTTATTTGGTAGGTGTCTCAGTTTCTTTATTTGTAAGGCAAGAACACTTGCTTTACTTTACTTCACTGATTTATCCTGACAGTGAAAGGACTTATGAAAGAGTTTATCAAGTTGAAAGCTAAAACCTCAAACAAAAGATTAGGTGTAAGTATGAGGCCATACTTTCTCTTTTATCATCGCACTAGAATGAAGACATACCAAAGTTGAATGCACAGAAACAGAGAGTAGAAAAGTGGTTGTTTGGGGATGAAGGCTGGGAGATATAGATAGAGGCTGATAAAAGGGAACATGCTTTCAGTTATAAGAGGAATAAAGTCTGAGGATCTAATGAATAATGTGATTCATTAGAATAGTTAATAATTTTAACTACAGTTGAAAATACTATAATGTATAATTGACATTTGCTAAGAGAGTAGAACTTAAGTGTTCTCACCAAAAAAAAAAAAAAAAAGGTATATATGAAAGGTGATGGGTGTGTTAATGAACTTGATGGTGGGAATCCTTTTAAAATGTATGTGAATATCAAATCATTACATTGCATACTTTAAATATATTATAATTTTGTCAATTGGACTTCCCTGGTGGCTCAGACGGTAAAGCATCTGTCTACAATGTGAGAGACCTGGGTTTGACCCCTGGATTGGGAAGATTCCCTGGAGAAGGAAATGGCAACCCACTCCAGTACTCTTGCCTTGAAAATCCCATGGACAGAGGAGCTTGGTGCAGGCTACTATTCATGGGGTCTCAAAGAGTCAGGCACGACTGAGCGACTTCACTTTCTTTCATAACTCAGTAAAGATGGAAATAAAGGACTGAAAGTATACCATATATGAAGATTAGGTAACTGCATTAGTTACTAGGGGAGGTTGCATAACAAATACTAAAGCATGAGTGGACTAAACAGTAGAAATTTATTCTCTCACAGTTTTAGGTGCTAGAAGTCTGAGTCAAGGTGCCAGCAAGGTTGGTTTCTTCTGAGGCCCTTCTCCTTGACTTGTGGGTGGCATCTTCTCCCTGCAGCTTCACATGGTTCTCTCTGTCCATGTCTGTGTCCTAATTTCCTTTTCAGGGAAGGAAACCAGTTACTAACCATTACTAATCCAATATTAGTAATATTGGATTCACATTCACTCTAATAACCTCATTTTAACCTTGTTTCCTCTATAAAAGTCCTATCTCCAAACGCAGTCACATTCTGAGGTGTCAGGAGTTAGAACGTCAGCATATGCACATGAGACCATTCAGCCTATAAGTAATTATTTAACTTTGCATAGTAAGAATAAAGCTAAGGTATCTCCTATGTGGTTTATCCACTCCAAAAACCTGCTAGTTTTTTAAAAATTTTATTTATTTATTTTTGGCTGTGCTGGGTCTTGGTTGCTGCACATGCACTTTCTCTAGTAACAGCAAGGAAGGCTTACTCTCTAGTTGTGCATGGGATTCTCATTATGGTGGCTTCTCTTATTGTGGAGCATGGGCCCTAAGGCACAGGCTCAACATTTGTGATGCGTGGGCTTAGTTGCCTGGTGGCATGTGGAATCTATCCTGCTACTGCTACTGCTACTGCTAAGTCACTTCAGTCGTGTCCGACTCTGTACGACCCCATAGACAGCAGCCCACCAGGCTCCCCCGTCCCTGGGATTCTCCAGGCAAGAACACTGGAGTGGGTTGCCATTTCCTTCTCCAATGCAAGAAAGTGAAAAGTGAAAGTGAAGTCGCTCAGTCGTGTCCGACCCTCAGTGACCCCATGGACTGCAGCCTTCCAGGCTACTCTGTCCATGTTATTTTCCAGGCAAGAGTACTGGAGTGGGTTGCTATTGCCTTCTCCGGAATCTACCCTGACCAGGGATCAAACCTGTGTCCCCTGCATTGGCACGCGATTCTTAAAGGCTGGATCACCAGGGAAGTCTGTTTCTAATTTTTTTACAACACTGGGTAATTTCAGAAATGAAGGCAATGTTAAATTAACAGTGGTGAACCAAAACAGTTTATCCTTGGTAAATGGGATTTGATTCTAACATGATACAAATGTATCAATTTTCACAATATTTTTCAAGTTATAAAAATATAAGAGAAATATAGAAGTACAGGAAGAAAAATTTTAAGGCTTCCCTCTTCTAATGTGATCCTCTTAAGATGACCAATGTTAAGTTTGTATTTTTTCATATTAAAAAGGCTTGTATGTGAAAATTTACACTAAAACAGATGCACATATGGAGATTCCATATGGAGGTATTTTCATACCCATTTCACTTTTATCAATCATGTCACCCATCTTAATATCCCAGTTTCATGATGCAATTTCAGTGGAATTCATTTAACGACTCAACTTGACAGATAATCAACACCTTTCAATGAGGGGAGGGGCAAATAACATGACTTCCACTTGCCAATAATAGCAGAAAGCCCTAGCACTCAATTCTTTTCTTGTGTAGACCTTGCCCATTGGACTCTTAACAACTATTTCTAATTCCTTCCCTCTTGCCTTCTCAGAATATAGAAATAGGAACAAAATAGATGCTCACTTTTGTGGACTCCCTTGCAGCTAGCAGGGGAGATGTGACCTGATTTGTAAGCATAATATAAGGGAATTCACTCATACTGCTGAGAGTGATCTGTTTCTTCTCCTGCTAAGAGGAAAGCTGTCTACAAATGGTTTTCTCTATCATTACATAAAGTCTCATGAGGCTGCCAGGCCCAGAGGGAGGGCCAAGAAAACCACAGACATCCTCTGACATCCAAAAGAAGAGTTTCCCAGCAATTGGACTATGTTGAAAGGAGAAAGGTCTCTTCATCAAAATATACCAGGTGAATGTATTGTCAACCCACAGCTAGGGACTGACAATACATTTGATTTCTATCAGCATAACCAACAAGAGAGTCATAAAATGTGCTGTATAAATCTGTAAGAACTTGTATAAATCTGTAAGAAAAAGAACAGATTTCACAAATGAGGATATCCAATTGGCTCATGTTCTTAGTTATATGAGAAACACAAATTAAAACCACAATGGACACTATATACTCACCAGAATGGCTAAAACTTTAAAGCTTAAAATACCAAGTTTGGACAAGGATATGGATTAAGTGAAATGTTCATACACTGTTGGTAGGACTGTAAATTAGTACAATTACTTTGAAATCAACTTGTCAGTTACTGATAAAGATAGATATATGCATACCTTATAACCAGCAATCGTGCTTCTATATACATCCCCTATGGAAATGAAGACATCATCCACCCAAAAAACCTGTACACAAATGTTTGTATAGCAATGTTACTCCCAACACCTAAAAACTGAAAATAATCCAAATATCCATCAACAGTAGAACAGATCAATTAATTGATCAATTAATCTTGGTATAGTCACACAATGAAGACAATGAACAACCTGGGTAAAATTTACAAATATAATATTGCACAAAAGAAACCAGACTTTAAAAATACACACTATATAATTCTACTTGCATAAAGTTTTTTTGAAAGGGGCAAAACTACCCTATAGTGTTAGAAGTCAGGAGCATATTGGTAAATTTTAGGGAGGGAGAGGTAACTGGGAGAAGAATTGAGGAGGGCTTCTGGGATGTTGCCAAAGCTCTGTTTCCTGACCAGGCAGGTCACTTTGTGAAGACTGATCAAACTGTGTACTTATTATTCTGCACTTTCCTGTACATGTGTTATATTTCAACTAACAAAGTTTATTGATAAAGACATTACACTGAAAAACAGGATGGGAAGTTTGTGTCCCAAGAAAATATTTGAATTTGCCCCGTAAGAAATGAGGATCTGGTGAAGACTTTTAAGCAGAAGAGTGAAGTGATCCAGCCATACAAGCCCGTGGGATAAACTAGAGTGGTGGTTAAGGGCAAGAGATTGGTAGGGAGAGCCGTAAGCAGCAATATTGTAGGAAAGAGAAAAGGGATGCTGTGCCCTTGGACCACCACAGTGATGACTGGAGTATCACACCAGAGAATGAATGTGAAAGCCTGCTGGACTACCATGATCTGTTGGATGCTATGACAATGCAGAGGATGAAATTAAGAGAAAGACAAGTTGATTTGGAACATGTTCTCATTGGGCTTCCCTGGTGGCTCAGCTGGTAAAGAATCTGCTTGCAATGCAGGGGACCTGGGTTCAGTCCCTGGGTTGGAAAGATCCCCTGGAGAAGGGAACAGTTAGCCACTCCAGTATTCAGGCCTGGAGAATTCCATGGACTGTACAGTCCATGGGCTTGGACATAACCGAGCAACTTTGACTTTACTTTGTGTTCTCATTACCAGGTGGTGCTAGTGGTAAAGAGCCCACCTACCAATGCAGGAGACATAAGAGATGTGGGTTCGATCCCTGGGTCTGGAAGACCCCCAGAGGAGGGTTGAGCAACCCACTCCAGTGTTCTTGCCTGGAGAATCCCATGGACAAGAGGAGCCTGGCAGGCTACAGTCTATAGGGTCTCAAAGTCAGACACAACTGAAGCTATTTAGCACACAGCATACTCATTACTCAAGTCACTGTCACTCAACACAGGTATCTTGGAGGTGTCAATGCTGTGGGCAGGAGCAGCAGATCCCACATCCTCACATCTCCCTTCCTCACTGTCCTGCCCCCAACCTAGCATGAGGTGGCAAATACAGCCTCCTCTCAATGAAGCTAAATTTGCTATCTTTGTCCCTTGATAGTACCGCTGTCTTATTTTCTTTATATCCCAGTGTTTTAACAACCAGAAATGTTTACATTTCTATCAAAAGAATGCCAATCTAGCAGCACAACAAAAAAGCAAATACAAACCTCCCATAGTCAAGTGATCAAACAGCAGTTAACAGAATGAGGCAGAGTGAAATTCTGATGTGATGTGAATATGCAGCCTGGACCTCACCCTCAGGAAATAATCAGTGAAACCTGAAATCCAGACATTCTACAAGACAACTGGCCTGTCAAACTCTTTTTAAAAAGTCAATAATGTTCTAAATTAAAAGAGACTAAAGAGGCATCTGAAACTCCAATACTTTGGCCATCTCATGCGAACAGTTGACTCATTGGAAAAGACCCTGATGCTGGGAGGGATTGAGGGCAGGAAGACAAGGGGACGACAGAGGATGAGATGGCTGGATGGCATCACTGGCTCAATGCACATGAGTTTGGGTGAACTCTGGGAGTTGGTGATGGACAGGGAGGCCTAGAGTACTGCAATTCGTGGGGTCTCAAAGAGTCAGACATGACTGAGCGATTGAACTGAACTGAACTGAAAGAGGCATCACCAAGTGCAATATAGGAATTTTAAGTAGGAAAAAGCTATGGATGACATTCTCAGAAATTCTAAGTATAAATGATCCTTTGGACCAGTTTTTAGGTTTGAGATGTGATAGTGAGTATACATATGGAGACAGAATTTTCTCATTCTTAAGGAATACATGTTGAAACATTTAGCAATGAAGAGTCATGATGTCTGTAATTTATTTAGAAAAACAAATGCAAAAAACTGGTGAACATATCTTTTACCTGGTAAACGGTATATTCAAGTCTTTGTTGTACTCTTCTTTCAACTTTTCTGTAGATTTTAAATTTTTCAAAAGAGAAATATAAAGAAGAATCTCTAAGTATCATGTAATTAGTTTGTTAGTTCTGTCACTCAGTTGTGTCCGACTCTGCGACGCCATGAATCACACCACGCCAGGCCTCCCTGTCCATCACCATCTCCCGGAGTTCACTCAGACTTATGTCCATCGAGTCCATGATGCCATCCAGCCATCTCATCTTCGGTCGTCCCCTTCACCTCCTGCCCCCAATCCCTCCCAGCATCAGAGTCTTTTCCAATGAGTCAACTCTTCGCATGAGGTCGCCAAAGTACAGGAGCTTCAGCTTTAGTATCATTTCTTCCAAAGAAATCCCAGGGTTGATCTCCTTCAGAATGGACTGGCTGGATCTCCTTGCAGTCCAAGGGACTCTCAAGAGTCTTCTCCAACACCACAGTTCAAAAGCATCAATTGTTCGGTGCTCAGCTTTCTTCACAGTCCACCACTCACATCCATACATGACCACAGGAAAACCATAGCCTTGACTAGACGGACCTTAGTCGGCAAAGTAATGTCTCTGCTTTTGAATATACTATCTAGGTTGGTCATAACTTTCCTTCCAAGGAGTTCAGTTCAGTTCAGTTCAGACGCTCAGTCGTGACCAACTCTTTGCGACCCCATGAATCACAGCATGCCAGACCTCCCTGTCCATCACCACCTCCCAGAGTTCACTCAGACTCATGTCCATCGAGTCCGTGATACCATCCAGACATCTCATCCTGTGTCATCGCCTTCTCCTCCTGCCCCCAATCCCTTCCAGCATCAGAGTCTTTTCCAATGAGTCAACTCTTTGCATGAGGTGGCCAAAGTACTGGACCTTTAGCTTTAGCATCATTCCTTCCAAAGAGTAAGCGTCTTTTAGTTTCATGGCTGCAGTCACCATCTGCAGTGATTTTGGAGCCCAGAAAAATAAAGTCTGACACTGTTTCCACCGTTTCCCCATCTATTTTCCATGAAGTGATGGGATCAGATGCCATGATCCTCGTTTTCTGAATGTTGAGCTTTAAGCCAACATTTTTGCTCTCCTCTTTAACTTTCATCAAGAGGTTTTTAGCTCCTCTTCACTTTCTGCCATAAGGGTAGTATATCTGCATATCTGAGGTTATTGATATTTCTCCCGGCAATCTTGATTCCAGCTTGAGTTTCTTCCAGTCCAGCGTTTCTCATGATGTACTCTGCATAGGAGTTAAATAAGCAGGGTGACAATATATAGACTTGGCATACTCCTTTTCGTATTTGGAACCAGTCTGTTGTTCCATGTCCAGTTCTAATTGTTGCTTCCTGACTTGTATACAGATTTCTCAAGAGGCAGGTTAGGTGGTCTGGTATTCCCATCTCCTTCAGAATTTTCCACAGTTTATTGTGATCCACACAGTCAAAGGCTTTGGCATAGTCAATAAAGCAGAAATAGATGTTTTTCTGGAACGCTCTTGCTTTTCCATGATCCAGCAGATGTTGGCAATTTGATCTCTGGTTCCTCTGCCTTTTCTAAAACCAACTTGAACATCAGGGAGTTCACGGTTCACGTATTGCTGAAGCCTGGCTTGGAGAATTTTGAGCATTACCTTACTAGCATGTGAGATGAGTACAATTGTGCGGTAGTTTGAACATTTTTTTGCATTGCCTTTGTTTGAGATTGGAATGAAAACTGATCTTTTCCAGTCCTGTGGCCACTGCTGAGTTTTCCAAATTTGTTGGCATATTGAGTGCAGCACTTTCACAGCATCATCTTTCAGGATTTGAAATAGCTCAACTGGAATTCCATCACCTCCACTAGCTTTGTTTGTAGTGATGCTTTCCAAGGCCCACTTGACTTCACATTCCAAGATGTCTGGCTCTAGATTAGTGATCACATCATCATGATTATCTGGGTCGTGAAGATCTTTTTTGTACAGTTCTTCCGTGTATTCTTGCCACCTCTTCTTAATATCTTCTGCTTCTGTTAGGTCCAGACCATTTCTGTCCTTTATCAAGACCATCTTTGCATAAAATGTTCCCTTGGTATCTCTAATTTTTTGAGGAGACCTCTAGTCTTTCCCATTCTGTTGTTTTCCTTGATATCTTTGCATTGATCACTGAAGAAGGCTTTCTTGTCTCTTCTTGCTATTCTTTGGAACTCTGCATTCAGATGCTTATATCTTTCCTTTTCTCCTTTGCTTTTTGCCTCTCTCCTTTTCACAGCTATTTGTAAGGCCTCCCCAGACAGCCATTTTGCTTTTTTGCATTTCTTTTCCATGGGGATGGTCTTAATCCCTGTCTCCTGTACAATGTCACGAACCTCAGTCCATAGTTCATCAGGCACTCTATCTATCAGATCTAGTCCCTTAAATCTATTTCTCACTTCCACTGTATAATCATCAGGGATTTGATTTAGGTCATACCTGAATGGTCTAGTGGTTTTCCCTACTTTCTTCAATTTCAGTCTGAATTTGGGAATAAGGAGTTCATGATCTGAGCCACAGTCAGCTCCTGGTCTTGTTTTTGTTGACTGTATAGAGCTTCTCCATCTTTGGCTGCAAAGAATATAATCAATCTGATTTTGGTGTTGACCATCTGGTGATGTCCATGTGTAGAGTCTTCTCTTGTGTTGTTGGAAGAGGGTGTTTGCTATGACCAGTGCGTTTTCTTGGCAAAACTCTACTAGTCCTTGCCCTGCTTCATTCCACATTCCAAGGCCAAATTTGCCTGTTACTCCAGGTGTTTCTTGACTTCCTACTTTTGCATTCCAGTCCCCTATAGTGAAAAGGACATCTTTTGGGGGTGTTAGTTCTAAAAGGTCTGGTAGGTCTTCATAAAACCATTCAACTTCAGCTTCTTCAGCGTTACTGGTTGGGGCATAGACTTGGATAACTGTGATATTGAATGGTTTGCCTTGGAGACAACAGAGATCATTCTGTAGTTTTTGAGATTGCATCCAAGTACTGCATTTTGGACTCTTTTGTTGACCATGATGGCTACTCCGTTTCTTCTAAGAGATTCCTGCCCACAGTAGTAGATATAATGGTCTTCTGAGTTAAATTCACCTATTCCAGTGCATTTTAGTTTGCCGATTCCTAGAATGTCGACGTTCACCCTTGCCACCTCTTGTTTGACCACTTCCAATTTGCCTTGATTCATGGACCTAACATTCCAAGTGTCTATGCAACATTGCTCTTTACAGCATCGGACCTTGCTTCTATCACCAGTCACATGCACAACTGGGTATCGTTTTTGTTTTGGCTCCATCCCTTCATTCTTTCTGGAGTTACTTCTCCACTGATCTCCAGTAGCATATTGGGCACCTAATGACCTGGGGAGTTCCTCTTTCGGTATCCTATCATTTTGCCTTTTCATACTGTTCATGGGGTTCTCAAGGCAAGAATACTGAAGTGGCTTGCCATTCCCTTCTCCAGTGGACCACATTCTGTCAGCTCTCTCCATGATGACCTGCCCATCTTGGGTTGCCCCACAGGCATGGCTTGGTTTCATTGAGTTAGACAAGGCTGTGCTCTTAGTGTGATTAGATTGACTAGTTTTCTGTGAGTATGATTTCAGTGTGTCTGCCCTCTGATGCCCTCTTGCAACACCTACCATCTTACTTGGGGTTCTCTTACCTTGGGCATGGGGTGTCTCTTCACGGCTGCTCCAGCAAAGCATAGCCACTGCTCCTTACCTTGGATGAGGGGTATCTCCTTACTGCCACCGTTCCTGACCTTCAACGTGGGATAGCTCCTCTATCATGTAATTAAAACAGTTTAAAAAATAAATTTGATTTAGAAACAAGAGAGGCCATAAAACCCTATTCTAGAAACATTTCACAGGGCAAAGTATGTGACTGAGTTCCATGTTCTGATCAGTTAAATGAAACAAAATGTAGTGAAATGGGATACAGAACTGCAAAGGCCAGAGAAGGAACAAGATGGTAAGTAAACATATAAAGACAGAGGATAGACGGTGAGAACAGATCCCAAAGGCATGTACAGAAGCATGGGGCTCTCACACTAAGCAAAGAGACAGTACTGTCCTCTGGAAAACTGCTGTTGAAGACAGTTAGTGATCAGAAGCAGCACAGGTCAGAAGCTCAGACGCCAGCTCTGGCACTCACTGGCTAAAGAACTAAAGGCAAAGTTTTTTCCTTTTAACTTCCCCAATTTTAAAAAATGAGGATTAAAATACAAATATCCACAGGGTTCCTGAGAGAGGTCCATCAAACATCACAAGGGGTTAACAGTCACTGCTATTATGATCACATATATTTTACAACGTTAGGCCGAAATGGATATCCTGGAGTTACAGCTCCATGCAAGCTCTGTCAAATGAAGGTGATAGCCCACCTGGTGGGAGAAGCAGCTTGGGGAAATTATAATCAGAAAAGGGATATTTGAGGATAGTACAGCCTTGGTAATCAAACAAGTCTGGGATATAACACTAGCTCCATCTCTTTTAACTTACATATTTTTGGGTAATTACCTTTCCAAGTCTCAATTTTCTTGTTGGATGGCTAAGAAGTTAAAATAATGAATGCCTTGAATCTAAGTGAAAGTGAAGTTGCTCAGTCATGTCCGACTCTTTGCAACGCCATGGAGTGTAGCCTACCAGGCTCCTCTGTCCATGGGATTTTCCAGGCAAGAATACTGGGGTGGGTTGTCATTTCCTTCTCCAGGGGATCTTCCTAATCCAGGGATCGAACTCAGGTCTCCTGCATTGCAGGCAGACTCTTTACCATCTGAGCCACCAGGGAAGCCCACAGATATGTATAAAAACATTCTTCATTACATTGCATTATTTTAAAAAAGATTGAACTGAATTAAGAGTTTTTACTTTCATATATAAATAGCAAAGATGTTTTATTTGTGGGGGGAAAGGCATAGATGAGGTAGATGACTTCTGTCTCATGGTTTTTTATTTAAAACAAAAACTGCCCAGCTCTCCAACAGATTTTAGATAGGAAAGATGCTGAGAAGATAAGAAAATATATCAGCAAGTTACCACATCCCTTTGAAATCCTGATCACCTTTCTCTTCAGTCTTGGGGGCTTTTTAAGCCTTCTTTTCAGTTAGTTATATTTTAGATGAAGTGGGGTAGCACATAGTCATCCAGGTGAGGCTGCTCTATGGAATGACTATGTTCTATCCTGTGCCCAACACCTTCTTTTTTTCCAAGAAGGAATATAGGAAGCCAACAAAGGCATTCACCTAAGGCACAATCTAGAGGAGACTACTGATCCAGACCCCAGAAGAGACTGAGGACTACCATGGCCAACCTCAGCTCTTTCTTCTGCCATGACTTCTGGAGACCTCTCCCAACACTGGACGTCATGTTGGCAGAAAGGAAGAGATGGTAATCCAAGAGGCAAAGAAGGACTGTTCAAATTATTGGATTGGGCTAAAATATTTTAATTCTAAAAAAATAAACTTTATTTTTTAGAGCAGCTCAGTTCAGTTCAGTTCAGTCTCTCAGTTGTGTCCTACTCTTTGCGACCCCATGAATTGCAGCACGCCAGGCCTCCCTGTCTATCACCAACTCCCGGAGTTCACTCAGACTCACGTCCATCGAGTTAGTGATGCCATCCAGCCATCTCATTCTCTGTCGTCCCCTTCTCCTCCTGCCCTCAATCCCTCCCAGGATGAGAGTTTTTTCCAATGAGTCAACTCTTCGCATGAGGTCGCCAAAGTACTGGAGTTTCAGCTTCAGCATCATTCCCTCCAAAGAAATCCCAGGGCTGATCTCCTTCAGAATGGACTGGTTGGATCTCCTTGCAGTCCAAGGGACTCTCAAGAGTCTTCTCCAACATCACAGTTCAAAAGCATCAATTCTTCGGCGCTCAGCCTTCTTCACTACATCATAGTAAAATTAGCAGAAAGTATAGAGTTTTCCCAGGAGTGGTCACTGCGCAGGTGCAGGAAGGCCTAGAGGAGCTATCCCACGTTGAAGGTCAGGAACGGTGGCAGTAAGGAGATACCTCTCGTCCAAGGTAAGGAGCAGTGGCTGTGCTTTGCTGGAGCAGCCATGAAGAGATACCCCACGCCCAAGGTAAGAGAACCCCAAGTAAGATGGTAGGTGTTGCAAGAGGGCATCAGAGGGCAGACACACTGAAATCATACTCACAGAAAACTAGTCAATCTAATCACACTAAGAGCACAGCCTTGTCTAACTCAATGAAACCAAGCCATGCCTGTGGGGCAACCCAAGACAGGAGGGTCATGGTGGAGAGGTCTGACAGAACGTGGTCCACTGGAGAAGGGAATGGCAAGCCACTTCAGTATTCTTGCCTTGAGAACCCCATGAACAGTATGAAAAGGCAAAATGATAGGATACCAAAAGAGGAACTCCCCAGGTCATTAGGTGCCCAATATGCTACTGGAGATCAGTGGAGAAGTAACTCCAGAAAGAATGAAGGGATGGAGCCAAAACAAAAACAATACCCAGTTGTGGATGTGACTGGTGATAGAAGCAAGATCCGATGCTGTAAAGAGCAATATTGCATAGGAACCTGGAACGTCAGGTCCATGAATCAAGGCAAATTGGAAGTGGTCAAACAAGAGGTGGCAAGGGTGAATGTCGGCATTCTAGGAATCAGCGAACTAAAATGGACTGAAATGGGTGAATTTAACTCAGATGACCATTATATCTACTACTGTGGGCAGGAATCCCTCAGAAGAAATGGAGTAGCCATCATGGCCAACAAAAGAGTCCAAAATGCAGTACTTGGATGCAATCTCAAAAACTACAGAATGATCTCTGTTGTCTCCAAGGCAAACCATTTGTTCCTTTTTTCCTGCAAACAAGTAGAAGGAAGTTTGAGAGAAACACCTGAATAGTTACACACAGTTCAAAGGAGCTATTTTTGGAAAGATGAAGTTGAAGCATGAGTTCAGTTTTCAATGTTACTACATTGCTTTTAACAAGTTGAAGGTGGAGAGGCCACTGTACTAGCCTAGTGGTCAGGTATACTGAGTGTGGTGGTTAATTTTATGTGTCAACTTGCCTGAATCACAGGGCACATGAGTATTTGGCTAAACATTATTTCTGGGTGTATCTGTGAGGGTGTTTCTGGATGAGATTAATATTTGAATCAGTAAACTAAGTAAAGTAGATTGTCCTTCCCAATGCAGGTGGACTTCAGCCAATCCACTGATGGCTTCAACAGAACAAACCGGGATGGAATCTCCTGTCCTTGGCATGGGAATTTTACCATCAGCTCCTCTGATTCTCAGACCTTTGGACTCAGACTGGAATTTACACCCCTGGCTTTTCTGGATCTCCAGCTTGCAGACAGCACATCTTGGCACTTCTCAGCTTCCATACTTGCATGGGTCAATTCTTATAACTAATCTTTCTCCCTCTCTCCCTAAATATATCTTCCATACTTTCTTTTGGTTCTTGTTTCTATTTCTCCAGAGAATTCTGACTAATACACTGAAATGTGTGACTTATCAGAACATAGGTTGCAGTTAAAGCTATGATGTGGATGATATCTTCCCAAGAGGGTGCTTCAGGAACGAAGAGACAGCACCTAGGTCAGCACCCCGAGGTCCAAACCAACTCTTTGTGACCCTATGGACTGTAGTCCACCAGGCTCCTCTGTCCATGGGATTCTCCAGGCAAGAGTACTGGAGTGGGTTGTCATGCCCTCCTCCAGAGGATCTTCCCCACCCAGGGATTGAACCCACATCTCTTACGTTTCCTGCATTGGCAGGTGGGTTCTTTACCACTAGCACTACCTGGGAAGCCCAGGATCAGGAAGAAATCTGTAAATAACATGCAGAAGGAGAGGCCAGAGCGGCAAACAGTGAAACTAAGAAGCTATGGTATCACAAAAAGCTAGAGTACAACCACATAAGAAAATTGGATGGAGAGGCATTTAACATAGAATTTGGACTTTTTCCGTTGCTGACTTGAGATGTTCAAACAGCGAGTTCTCTACATTGACTTGCTTAATTTTCATAACATCTCTGTATGTATTTGAAATGTCACTGCCTGAGAGATATTCATTTCATTGCAAATGGAAATGAATATTGCTTCTTAAAATGTTTTCCTGTGAGGCTTAGTGGGGAACTGACAAGATGCCAAAACATCACTGTACAGATTGCTCATTGTTAGAAAAGGGGCAATGGCAACACTCCATGGAAAGACTTGACTGTGATCTGTGTTAGCATCACAGAGATTGGGCAGCCACACAGTCACTTCTCTTTTGGTGGAAAAATACAAACTTTGTGCTTTTCCTTAGGAGGTTCCTTGTCCCAAATGGTTAATCTGAGTTTAATGAAGCCTATCTACTTGCCTTCTGGTTTAGGATAAATATAGGTAAAGAAGAAAGTGCAGTGGCTTCAGTTCATTTCAATTCAGTTCAGTCCCTCAGTCGTGTCCAAATCTTTGTGACCTCATGAGCTGCAGCACACCAGGTCTCCCTGTCCAAAACCAACTCCTGGAGCCAACCCAAACTCATGTCCATTGAGTCAGTGATGCCATCCAAACATCTCATCCTCTGTCATCCCCTTGTCTTCCTGCCCTCAATCTTTCCCACCATCAGGGTCTTTTCCAATGAATCAGCTCTTCACATGAGGTGGCCAAAGTATTGGAGTTTCAACTTCAACATCAGTCCTTCCAATGGACACCCTGGACTGATCTTCTTTAGGATGAACTGTTTGGATCTCCTTGCAGTCCAAGGAACTCTCAAGAATCTTCTACAACACCACAGTTCAAAAGCATCAATTATTCAGTGCTCAGCGTTCTTTACAGTCCAACTCTCACTTCCATACATGACTACTGGAAAAACCATAGCTTTGACTAGATGGACCTTTGTCAGCAAAGTAACGTCTCTGCTTTTCAATATGCTGTCTAGGTTGGTCATAACCTTCCTTCCAAGGAGTAAGCGTCTTTTAATTTCAGGGTTGCAATCACCATCTGCAGTGATTTTGGAGCCCGCAAAAATAAAGTCAGCCGCTGTTTCCCATTTCCCCATCTATTTGTATTTTCACTACAAACAAAGGTAATGGAGGTGATGCAATTCCAGTTGAGCTATTTCAAATCCTAAAAGATGATGCTGTGAAAGTGCTGCACTCAATATGCCAGCAAACTTGGAAAACTCAGCAGTGGCCACAAGACTGGAAAAGGTCAGTTTTCATTCCAATCCCAAAGAAAGGAAATTCCAAAGAATGCTCAAACTACTGCACAGTTGCATTCACCTCACACACTAGTAAAGTAATGCTCAAAATTCTCCAAGCCAGGCTTCAGCAACATGTGAACCATGAACTTCCAGATGTTCAAGCTGGTTTTCGAAAAGGCAGAGGAACCAGGGATCAAATTGCCAACATCTGCTGGATCATGGAAAAAGCAAGAGAGTTCCAGAAAGACATCTATTTCTGCTTTATTGACTATGCCAAAGCCTTTGACTGTGTGGATCACAATAAACTGTGGAAAATTCTGAAAGACATGGGAAGACAAGACCACCTGAACTGCCTCTTGAAAAACGTGTATGCAGGTCAGGAAGCAACAGTTAGAACTGGACGTGGAACAACAGATTGGTTCCAAATAGGAAAACGAGTACGTCAAGGCTATATATTGTCACCCTGCTTACTTTACTTATATGCAGAGTACATCATGAGAAATGCCGGGCTGGATGAAGCACAAGCTGGAATCAAGATTGCTGGGAGAAATATCAATAACCTCAGATATGTAGATGACACCACCCTTATGGCAGAAAGTGAAGAAGAACTAAAGAGCCTCTTGATGAAAGTGAAAGAGGAGAGTGAAAAAGTTGGCTTAAAGCTCAACATTCAGAAAACTAAGATCATAGCATCTGGTCCCATCATTTCATGGCAAATAGATGGGGAAACAGTGGAAGTGGTTTCACAAGGACACAAACAGATGAAATCAGGATGTGGGACTTTCTACAGTACAACAGAAATCAGTACACAGAACACAGTATAACTGACTCTTCAAAAGGTTAATGTTGTATGAAGAAGGGTGGGGAGGGGGGTATAAGAGGGGACTGTGTTTTATAAAGAAATACCATACTGGATATAATTATGCAATATACAGTCCTGAATCAGATCCTGGTGTGTACACAGAAAGGCAAGTTTTGAGATAATTGTAAAACAACTATGAATTGATATGGGAGATATGGGAAATTATTAATTTTGTTAGGTATGATAATAATCACATGATTACAAAGCAAAAGCTTAATTTTTAAAAATACATACTGAAATATGTAGAGTTGAACTGCCATACTGTCTATAATTCACATTGCAATACTGTAATTGCATTACTTTGCCAACAAAGGTTTGTATAGTCAAAGCTATGGTTTTTCCAGCAGTCAGGTATGGATGTGAGAGTTGGACCATAAAGAAGGCAGAGCACTGAAGAACTGATGCTTTTGAACTGTGGTGTTGGAGAAGACTCTTGAGAATCCCTTGGACTGCAAGGAGATCCAACCAGTCAATCCTAAAGGAAATCAGTCCTGAATATTCATTGGAAGGACTGATGCTGAAGCTCAAGCTCCAGTATTTTGGCCACCTGATGCAAAGAGCCAAATCATTAGAAAAGGCCCTAATGGTAGGAAAGATTGAAGGCAGGAGAATGGGATGACAGAGGACAAGATGGTTGGATGGCATCACCAACTCTATGGACAATAGTTTGAGCAAGCTCTGGGAGTTGGTGATAGATAGGGAAGCCTGGCGTGTTGCAGTCCATGGGGGTCACAAAGAGTCAGACACAACTGAGTAACTGAACTGAACTGATACCTTACACTGAAACATTTTAACCAGCTCCCAACATATTAATAAGGCAAATAGAGCAGAATCAGACATTACTAATGTTCACCAGTATCTGATTGCCCCTACTTTCTAATGCCTGGAGAATTACACTCCCCCATGTTCTTGAAGTTAACCTAAGAGTGGTTGAGAAAGAAAATTAGATCTTGCCAAAGGAAAGTGCGCAGAAATAATAAGGTAGTTCAGGGGCAAACATTTAATCACCTGTATCATCTCTTCAGATCAGATTGCTTTTAGCCTGTCCCACAAGAAGCCCAGAAGCCTCTTGTTTTGATTTAGGTATCATAACATTATGGAGTCTTTGTCAGCCTGGACCCCCAAGTGATGCCCAAATGAGATACAAATTATATCCCTGATCTTCCCACCAACTTATGTTGAACATATAGCAGAATATTTTATTGCTTTCAAGGCCACTGTGAAGCCATTGGGGTTGTTTGGGGCAGACTTTCCTGTAACTGACTAAGTGATGGATGTATTTTATTACTTTACTTTTCTGAAATTTTTTACAATAAAAAGTCTAAATAATGATCTTCTTTTAAAAATGAGTGTCTATATCATTGGCATTAATTCATTGAGATTCTTGCTTATTCACAACTTCTTTTGTGATGCTGGAGCCAACTCCATATTAAATAATGAGTAAATATTTTGGTATACTGTAAAGAGTCAGGACCACATACTTACTAAAAAATTTTTCTGATTGACATGAGTCATAGTTTTTGAATTCAGTTTCCCTCCTTATAAAATGAAAACTTTGGATAAGACAGTCCCTAAGGTGCTTTCCATTTACAAAATGTACTGACTAGGCAATTTAGGGACTTAATACCACTCATTTTTAAGTGAATATAAACATATATATATATATATATTTCACATTGATTTTAAATCTATTTCATTTTCCTTTGACTTAAATTTTATTCTTGACTGTATTAACTTGTTCCTTAGCAGATACACTGCTTAAGGAACAATTTTTAAGAAACTCTGAGGATGGAGAGCAAGTAAATTCTGTTTTACTATCTCAAAATATTGACTGGGAATAATAGGCCATATGAGACATCAGTGCCTATGAAGCACCTTGAAGAAGCACAGAGCCAGAGGAGAAAATTTAGTACACGGTGTGCTTATACACATAAGGCTATTGAAAGTTCTTATTCTTAAGTAGAAAGCTGGACCTACTTTAAACGTAAAAATCAGGACTTGAATGCTATTTTGAGGCAATAAATGGAATGCCTGAACAGAAATAGCAATTGATAAAATACCTCACTGGAATAATATACTGTAATAAGACTGTGGTGACTAAGGGCCTGAGGTTGAAAGCAAAGACTTCCCGTCATCACTCCTTTGGTTTCTACTTGGAGGGAGCTCACTGGGGCAACGCTCTTGCTGTCTTTCCTCCCCACTCTTTTCTTCACCCCAGGGAAGAGAAGGGATTCATCTCATTGGTTGTTTGGGAGGAAAAAACTAAGGGTTTGTGGCTTAGCTCCTTCCTTTTCTGTCTCTCTTTAGGATCTAGATCTAACTATCTGAAAAGTATGCTTTCTTTGCCTCTCTGTGCCTTGAGTGTTAGGTGACCAAGTCCCGGCCTGAAGATTGGGAGGCAAGTATTGGGTTGGCTAAAAAGTTTGTTCAAGTTTTTCCTATAATGTCCTTAGAGAAAAAAATCTGAACAAACTTTTTGGCCAACCTAATAGTTCTAACAGCCAGTTGGTTGTCCAGTAATGACAGTGACTGAGTGAAAGTCTTGTTTTGGAGCCCAGCACTGGCAAGCTTATTGGATTGCAGGTGGAAAGCCACATTAGCTAATAGCCCTAAACAGAGATCAAAGTAATAGAAGAAAACCTGAGATAACACACACATGGACATGGACTCTCTACCTCCAGCTCCATTTCTCAATAGCATTGGGGTGGGGGTAATGTTGTGTAGTGTGCATTTTTGTGTTGTTTGTTAATATTTGATGATGCTATAGAAGAAATAAAATAAACGGGCAAAAAAGGAAATAAGTGGAAAGGAGAAAAGATATATAAATAAGTATAGCTGTAAGACATAAGTGTAGATAAGTAGATAATAAGCATTTGGAGTGGAAGGTATTGGCAAAGTTCCTAGGATATGCAGATAAAGAGAAGTTCCCAAGCAGAGTCTGTGTATGCTAAACACAGAGAGAGAAGGAATGCAAAGACTTAGAGAAATCTTAAACTCACAACTATAAATATCCATTAGGCACTGGGGTACTAAATATTCATGAGGTTTCAATTCAACCTTTCAAGTTCTTTTTTTTTTTTTTTTAACCTTTCAAGTTCTATGTGGCCTTCATCTAAGTGCAATTAGAACCTATAGCTTCTTAGCAAGGTAACTGGCAAATGTGGCTGGACCGGACATCCTTGTCTCGCTGGCCACAGGCACCTTTTCTGATTGCACCTCCTTGTTCAAATCTTATTTCCAGTCCTTAGAGCATTACAACAGAGACACTGATGATGCAGAGATAGACACCCAACAGGAATACTGGGTTGGCAGGACTCAGAGCATGGCTTTCCCACCTTGCTTGCACCTTACCCTGAGTTCATTAACTAACCCTATACATTCCGCCTAGCTTATCTCTGTGTTTTAAAGTGACTCAATAAACTAAGTGCTTGGAACAGTTACATTTGGCACTTTCTGTGCTGTGACCTCTGGGACCTCTTGGCTGATGAGTGTCCAGTTGGCAATGAATATGGGGATGACTCCCAACGAAGGAAATAGGTCAGACTAGAGAAATGTTCTCTGAAATTAAAGCAATATTTAAGAGGGAAATCTTCAACCTACGGGGACTATGAACACTGACTCATGGTCTATTGTAGAAAACACATTAAAAATAAATTCAGGTCAAAACTCAATAGAGGCCTGATCAAATCTATAGAGAAAAAAAATCAAAATCCCAAATCAAAGGAGATGGCTTTAGTGTTAGTGAGAGCTATGTCTAATGTGGATAAGCAGATATATTTGGCACAAATCAAGTGAGGCTGCAACTGCCCACTCCTGGGAGATGACTGTGGAGGACTCTGACACCCAACATCCCAACTCTGCCCAGAGCATATGAAGAGGAACATGATGATCAAGCAAAATAGCTTTTGAAAAACCCCAAATACTGCTCAGGTCTGTCACTCATCACAAAAATGAGGAACTTAAACCAGATCAGAATTAAATGAATAAAAGTTTAATCAAATCTTAATTAAGAAACACAATGAATTGGCAGAGTGAAAGACATTCTATTCTAAGTCAATCCATCACTATAGTTTTTGTCTTTTCAAGGATGTCTTGCAAATGGAACCATACCATGTTTAATCTCTTGAGCCAGGCTCAGAAGTTTCATTCAGCATAATGCCTTTGTGATTGATCCCAGTTCTGTGTGTATCAATTGTGTGTTCTCACTGCTGGACAGAATTTTGTGGTATGATTGTTCCACAGTCTGCTTATCTATTCACTTATTGAAAAACATTTGAATTGTTTCCAGGTTTTGGTTATTACATGTAAAACTTGTGCAAATTTTGGTGTAAAAAGAACTGTTTATTTTTCTGGGGTAAAAAGCTAGGAATGAAGTTGCAACCAAAAGTGGGAAGTATATGTTTAACTATAAACTGTCAAACCCATTTCCACAGCAGCTGTACTATTCTCCATCCTCAGCAATGTCTGAGAGTTCTAGTTGCTTTGTATCCTCACCAGCACTTGGTGGTGTTAGTACTTTTTATTTCAGTCATTCTGATAGGCATATAGTATGTGCATGTGTGTTCAGTCATGTCTGACTCTTGGCAACCCATGGACTGTAGCCTTGCAGACTCCTCCGTTCATAGGGTTTTCCAGGGAAAAAGACTGGAATGGGTTGCCATTTCCTCCTCCAGGGGATCTTCCCGACCCAGGAATCAAACTCAAGTCTCCTGCATCTCTTGTGTTAGCAGGTAGATTCTTTACCTCTGAGCCACTTGAGAAGCCCCTAGTATATAGTGGTTCCTTCTTAAATTCTCTTTTCTATTTCTTTCTTGGGAAACTTTGCGGATCCATTGATCATCCAACAAAAAAAAAAAGTTATTTCATTCCCAAAACTCATGCCATGAAAGTTTTGATAGTATCATCATCATTTAAGTTCAGTTCAGTCACTCAGTCGTGTCTGACTGTTTGCGACCCCATGGACCGCAGCATGCCAGGCCTCCCTGTTCATCACCAACTCTCGGAGTTCACCCAAACTCATGTCCATTGAGTTGGTGATGCCATCCAATCATCTCATCCTCTGTTGTCCCCTTCTCCTCTCACCTTCAATCTTTTCCAGCATCAGAGTCTTTTTAAATGAGTCAGCTCTTCACATCAGGTGGCCAAAGTATTGGCGTTTCAGCTTCAACATCAGTCCTTCCAACGAACACCCTGGACTAATCTTCTTTAGGATGGACTGGTTGGATCTCCTTGCAGTCCAAGGGACTCTCAAGAGTTTCCTTCAACATCACGGTTCCAAGGCATCAATTCTTCAGTGTTCAGCTTTCTTTATAGTCCAACTCTTACATCCATACATGACTACTGGAAAAACCATAGCCTTGACTAGACAGACCTTTGTTGGCAAAGTAATGTCTCTGCTTTTTAATATGCTGTCTAGGTTGGTCATAACTTTCCTTCTAAGAAGTAAGTGTCTTTTAATTTCATGGCAACAGTCACCATTTGCAGTGATTTTGCAGCCCGCCAAAATAAAGTCTCTCACTCTTTCCACTGTTTCCCCATCTATTTGCCATGAAGTGATGGGACCAGATGCCATGATCCTAGTTTTCTGAATGTTGAGCTTTAAGCCAACTTTTTCACTCTCCTCTTTCACTTTCATCAAGAAGAGGCTCTTTAGTTCTTCTCTGCTTTCTGCCATTAGGGTGGTGTCATCTGCATATCTGAGGTTATTGATATTTCTCCCAGCAATCTTGATTCCAGCTTGTGCTTCATCCAGCCCAGTGTTTCTCATGATGTACTCTGCATATAAGTTAAATAAGCAGGGTGACAATATACAGCCTTGACGTACTCCTTTTCTTATTTGGAACCAGTCTGTTGTTCCATGTCCACTTCTAACTGTTGTTTCCTGACCTGCATACATATTTCTTAAGAGGCAGGTCAGGTGGTCTGTATTCCCATCTCTTTCAGAATTTTCCACTGTTTCTTGTGATCCACACAGTCAAAGGCTTTGGCATAGTCATCATCTAAGTGGCAATGCAAATCTTGTCTTTGCTTCTCCACTTACTGTCTTTGTGATCTCTGTCATGGTACGTCTCTGTACCTCAGTTTACTCTTCTGTAAAATAAGACTGATAATAATAATATAGCTATCTCATAAGGAGGTTGCTAGGATAAATAAAGTGATAAACATAAATAATGCCTGCCAAGCAGTAAGGTCTGTAAAAGTATCAAACTTTATCATTATTATTTAAAAAAAAAAAGCTCTTTCATTTATTACATACCTGGAAGAAAAAGAATGGAAAGGGACTGAGGGAAAAAAAAATCCAAACAACCAGAACAGCTATAAAAATTTCAGACATCATCATCAGGAGGAATTTGGTACCATATGGTATAAAATAAAAATAATGGCTCTTCCTCTCTTAGAAGAAGACCACACAAAACCAACAGTACATTTAAATGTTGGGGATATGTATCTAACATCTGGTAACCCTTCTGTGAGGTTATGGGAAGATCCAGGAAACTTGAAAAAACCTCACAACAGCAAGATGGCCTTTGAATAACCTAAGCAAGCCCTTCAGTCTTTCCCCTAGCAGTTTCCTCCTGTGAGCTGGAAGTCACTATGTTTGACAACTATGCTTTCTTGTCTCTGTTTCACATTAGCAACTAGGCTTTGGGGATAAAAATCTGTCCCATTCCAAATCTAAAATGATACAAACTTCTTGCATGTGTGCACACGCACACACTTGTTCTGACAACATATTGGGCATTAGAACAAACTGGCACAATAACTCAAAACTATCCAGAAACACTGACAACTGCTAGTACAATGGGCTAGATGTACTGGGGTACATCTAACAAGAACCTGGGGGCAAGCCAGCTTCTCTCTGCATACAAAGGGAAGAGGCACACCATACAGCAGGCCAAACAGCAACCAAGGGCACATCATTCTTGTGTGATGCTACATCCTCCTTGTTAAGGGGGCTTGCTGGTTTCTCAGTGCTCACAGAGGCAGAGGGGAGGACCCACTGGGTACCTGGGCCCTTTATGACCTGGCGTGCTACAATCCATGGGGCCACAGAGAGTTGGACACAACTGAACTGAACTATCTGCTCTACAACTCTAACTGAAAAAATCAAATGCTGAATCTTGAGATACTTCTAAAATTAATTAGCAATTTTGGGGAGTTTGGTTCTAGTTCTAAGTAACTTCATGGAAAGCCTAGACTTATTTTTATTTGTTCAGTAAGAACAAATATTATCAAAAATCTACTTTGTATTAGACATTGTAGTGGATCTTGGGATACTATAGGCAATAAAGTGTATGAGGAGCTATTTTCCTGGATTTTACAGTGTGGCAGTAATTTGGGTGCTGATCCTGGGAGTATACAGAAAGGCCACAGATAGTATTCAAAGTAATTGAGAATTCAATGCTGGGCTACAGACTTGAAAAAGAAAAGCCCCAACTATCAAAATTTGATATGTGGCTCAGGATTACATTTTCCCTAATTAAACCTGTGCACTAGTAACATCACCTAAGTCGTGCGCTTGCTAAACATACATGTTCTTACTCTCATATTTACTATGAAACAAAGTCAGCTTTCTTTTTGGAGCTGAACGTGCCTTCTGACTCCAAAGACCAGAAGATTCCAGGGCATTTCCTTGGCTCTGGTAGATTGACTCTCAGGGAACTGACATCAGTCACAGAGGTTTCCATACTCTCCCCCTAAGGGTGAGTGTATACAGAGGGAACAGGAAAAGTCTCCCTTCCCTCTTAACTCTATTTTCTAAGAGACTTGATGAAAGATCTTTGGTGGTGTGATATGAGGAAGCATTTTCTTTTTTTTCCTCTCAGAAGTACAACTGAGTTACTTTTGCCTCTTGTTTGGAATTCTGCTTCTGATGATGGCACAGTAGTTCATATTGGACCAAATCTCTTGCAGATAACAACTGAAGCTCTAAACAAAAACAAGCAACAACAAAAACCCACAGACAACTAACTGAAGGAAGAAAGTGAGAACAGGAAAAAACTGGAGTGGAGTTGACACTGGGAAGAATGGTACATTACTTAATTATTCTCCCTCTTTTATGGATTTTTGCCTGAGGGCAAGCTTCAGTCTGTGTGATGGCTAAAACTCAGAAACCTGCACATTTGTACTCGTTGCCCCAGTACAATGTGCCTCAATGTACTGGCTGAGGAATCAGAGGAGAAATGTAAGGGCAACCACACAAACTAAAAGTTAAGGGGAGAAATCTCAGAAAAAGAGAATTACAGACCAGATGCACCAAATTATCTGTGTATAGACTGCCCATCTCTGACTGGCCTTTGAATGATGCATGAGCTTGGCAGACTGCAAGCAACACAGCTAAGGCTAAAAGAAGTAACAGAAGAGCTCAGCTACTGCCACGGCAAGAGAGACAGAGTCTGTGTTCAGACAAGTTAATTGGCTGCCAAAACAAACTAATCAGTGCTATTCAGAGCAACAGCAGAATCCAGAATCTCTACAATATATCACCACAATGTGCAGAATATAACCCAGAATTATTAGATATATGAAGAAACAGAGAAACATGACTCATACTAAAAGCAGTGCTTCTAAAACTTTTTGATCTGAGGAACTCTTTGTACTTTTAATAACTATTGAGGACCCCAACAGGGTTTTATCATGCATTTATATCTATTGATATTACCTTATTAAAAATTAAAGTTGACATTTTACAAAATTTATTAAGTTCTTAAAATGTGTGTGTGTACTCAGTTGATTCCGATACTTTGTCACCCCATGGACTGTAGCCCACCAGGCTCCCCTGTCCATAGGAACTTTTCAGGCAAAAATACTGGAGTGGGTTGCCATTTCCTCCTTCAGGGGATCTTCTTGACCTAGCGATTGAACCCACATTTCCTGCATCTCCTGTATTGGCAGGTGGATTCTTTACCACTGAGCCACCTGGGAAGCCCAGCTATTTTAAAATAGCAAAAATAAATACAGTACAGGTCAACATAAATAATATGTTTTCATAAAAAACAACTATATTTGGCAAAATAAAAGCAATTAATGAGTGGCATTATTTACATTTTTTCAAATCTTCAATGTCTGATGATAGAAAAATAGCAAGATTCTCATGTTTGCTTATCCATGCAACCTATTGCAATGTTTTGGGTTGGTTTACATTAAGAAGATAATCTGGCCTCATATAGTTGGAGAGGTAGAAATATTTTAATAGCCTTCAAGATGACTGTGGATATTCTTCTTTAATACTGTACCAAAATTTGAGAAATAGTAGTTTCTTAAAGATTTGTTGCCATGTGGAATCTGAAACTGGTAAATTTCATATTGTATTATATTAAAATCCATTGTTCTATATTGTACCTTTAATCCATGCATGAGTTTACAATACCAGCTTTGGTCATTTATAAAATAGTGGTTCATTAAGTCATGCAGAACTTTTAAATGTTGACTCATTTCATTGTGCAATATTAAAAATCACAGTCATTAATATCATTACTGATCTAATTAGGCAAGTCGTTAAATACTAAGAAACTCTTACACTCATGATGATAGTTATAAATTTTTAAAATTCTAATTTTCACTGAAATTTCAAATTATATTGCAGATGATAAATACTGTCAATTTCCTTGAAGTGAAAAACTCTCATTCACTTTTTAAAAATGTCTACCAAATACTGAATTCTGAATTACCAGGGTGGTTACTCATTGTTCTTTAAGTTAAAAATGGTATTTCATGAATGAATCAGCTAGTTCTGCTCACAGCTCAACAAATCACCAAGTACTTTTTAGATCTGCTTTTTTATGCTGCAAAGCCTTCTTCAGTGATCAATGCAAAGAAATCGAGGAAAACAACAGAATGGGAAAGACTAGAGATCTCTTCAAGAAAATTAGAGATACCAAGGGAACATTTCATGCAAAGATGGGCTCAATAAAGGACAGAAATGGTCTGGACCTAACAGAAGCAGAAGATATTAAGAAGAGGTGGCAAGAATACACGGAAGAACTGTACAAAAAAGATCTTCATGACCCAGATAATCATGATGGTGTGATCAGTAATCTAGAGCCAGACATCCTGGAATGTGAAGTCAAGTATGCCTTGGAAAGCATCGCTAGAACAAAGCTAGTGGAGGTGATGGAATTCCAGTTGAGCTGTTTCAATCCTGAAGGATGATACTGTGAAAGTGCAGCACTCAGTATGCCAGCAAATTTGGAAAACTCAGCAGTGGCCACAGGACTGGAAAAGGTCAGTTTTCATTCCAATCCCAGAGAAAGGCAATGCCAAAGAATGCTCAAACTACCGCCCAATTGCACTCATCTCACATGCTAGTAAAGCAATGCTCAAAATTCTCCAAGCCAGGCTTCAGCAATACGTGAACCATGAACTTCCTGATGCTCAAGTTGGTTTTAGAAAAGGCAGAGGAACCAGAATTGCCAACGTCCGCTGGATCATGGAAAAAGCAAGAGAGTTCCAGAAACACATCTATTTCTGCTTTATTGACTATGCCAAAGCCTTTGACTGTGTGTATCACAAGAAACTGTGGAAAATTCTGAAAGACATGGGAAGACCAGACCACCTGATCTGCCTCTTGAGAAATCTGTATGCAGGTCAGGAAGCAACAGTTAGAACTGGATGTGGAACAACAGACTGGTTCCAAACAGCAAAAGGAGTCCGTCAAGACTGTATATTGTCACCCTGCTTATTTAACTTATATGCATAGTACATCATGACAAACGCTGGACTGGAAGAAACACAAGCTGGAATCAAGATTGCCAGGAGAAATATCAATAACCTCAGATATGCAGATGACACCACCCAATGGCAGAAAGGGAAGAGGAACTCAAAAGCCTCTTGCTGAAAGTGAAAGTGGAGAGTGAAAAAGTTGGCCTAAAGCTCAACATTCAGAAAACGAAGATCATGGCATCTGGTCCCATCTCTCCATGGGAAATAGATGGGAAACAGTGGAAACAGTGTCAGACTTTATTTTGGGGGGCTCCAAAATCACTGCAGAAGGTGATTGCAGCCTTGAAATTAAAAGACTCTTACTCCTTTGAAGAAAAGTTATGACCAACCTAGATAGCATATTCAAAAGCAGAGACATTACTTTGCTGACTAAGGTCCGTCTAGTCAAGGCTATGGTTTTTCCTGTGGTCATGTATGGATGTGAGAGTTGGACTGTGAAGAAGGTGAGCACCGAAGAACTGATGCTTTTGAACTGTGGTGTTGGAGAAGACTCTTGAGAGTCCCTTGGACTGCAAGGAGATCAACCAGTCCATTCTGAAGGAGATCAGCCCTGGGATTTCTTTGGAAGGAATGATGCTAAAGCTGAAACTCCAGTACTTTGGCCACCTCATGCAAAGAGTTGACTCATTGGAAAAGACTCTGATGCTGGGAGGGATTGGGGGCAGGAGGAGAAGGGGACGACAGAGGATGAGATGGCTGGATGGCATCACTGACTGGATGGACATGCGTCTGAGTGAACTCTGGGAGTTGGTGATGGACAGGGAGGCCTGGCGTGCTATGATTCATGGGGTCGCAAAGAGTCGGACACAACTGAGCGACTGAACTGAACTGAACAGTACAGCTTGATTGATTCTAAAATGTCAGGAGTTTTAGTGACAACTGCTTTTGTATAGTCATTGCAAATGTTGTCATATTGAGACAGGCAAATAACACATTAGTATTATTAGTAAAATAGTTTTAACTTTTCAATTCCCCAGAAAGCATCTTGGTAACCTCAGGAGCCTGCAAACCATGCTCTGAGAAATGTTGCACATGAGAAAATATAAGCAATGAAGACTGACCTCAAGATCACCCAGTTTGGGACTTCCCTATGGTTAAGAATCTGCCTGCCAACACAAGGGATATGGGTTCAGTCCCTGGTCATGGAAGATTTCACATGCTTGGAGCAACTTAGCCCATGCACCACAACTATTGATCCCCCATGCTGCAGCTATTGTAGCCTGCTCACTGTGGAGTCAAGCTCCACCACAAGAGAAGCCACCACAATGAGATGTTCATGTACAGCAATGAAGACACAGCAGAGCTATAAATAAATAAATAAATGTAAAAAAGTCACCCAGATGTTTAAGACTAGAAACTTCCCTTTATTGTCTTACTTCAGTGGCTGAGACCCACAAATTAAACTGGCAAAAGAGATCAGTAGGAGAAAAAAGGATATTTTTTCTATGTGTATGTATACAGAAACTAACCAAAGAAGTAGTTAACTTCCTAAATGGTTAAAGTTAGAAGCGTTAGACCTAACTTAGAAGGGGAATGGGAGCAGACTTGTATGAGATGAACAAAAAGGTTTCATTAGGCAAGACAAATGGGTTTTAAGAAAACCAAACTGAAGATAAGAACATCTGTGGTAATGTTTATTTCAGCAGTGTGAGTGGAGTGGTCTTTCCTTCTTCTTCATGGCTGTGAAACTTCCCAAAGAAGGGATTTACAGCCAGTTTAGTTTATTTTGATTTCTCTCCTGGGAGAAGACCCGCTTTCAAGATGGGATTTATGACAGCCTCATTTCTCAGAAGCTCCTGCTGAGTCAGATAAAGGAAGCTCCAAGAAAGCTCCTTTCTACATCTGTCAAATCTCAAATATATTCAGCTTAAAATACAGATGCTGCTGTGGAGCTGGAGTAGGTGGATGTAGATCAGCAGAGCTGGTTACAGGGAACTGAAGAAGAGGAGTGTCTGCTATAGACTCAGTCGTGTCTCCTCAAATTCATATGTTGAAAACCTAACCTCTAATGAAACTGTATTTGGATATATGGTCCTCAGAGTAATGAAGATGAGTAACATCAAAAAGGTGGGGCACTAATTCTATTGGACTTAAGAGAAGAAGAGGCAGAGACATCAAGGAAGCACACAGAGGAGAGGTGGACATAGCTATATGGCGACCATCTGCAAACCAAGGAGAGAGGACTCACAAGAGACCAAATCTCTGGACACTTTGATATTGGACTTCTAGCCCAGTTTGTGGTATTTGCTATAGCGATCCAAGTTGACTAATAAACCCTCTTCAGACTCCTTTGGGCTTCCCTGGTGGGGAAGAATCTGCCTGCAAGTGGGAGACCCTGGTTCCATTCCTGGGTCTGGAAGATCTCCTGGAGAAGGGAATGGCTACCCACTCCAGTATTCTTGTCTGGAGAATTCCATGGACAGGGGAGCAAAGAGCTGGACACTACCAAAGTGACTGAGCACACACATGCAGACTCCTTTACAGATGTAGAGGACAGAATCAAATTCTTACCTACTGGGAAAGAGTCTAAGGAACAAAGCACAAGAACCCCAAGACTTGAAGAGAATGGGCTAAACCACAGCTTTCCAGTTACACTCTGACCAAGCAGAAGCTCTTTTTACCTGATGGAGAGGTAAGAGAGACACTATAACTTTGAGGGCTAAGAGAGCTAAAGAGCAATGGGATTGGCCTTCAAATCTTAGAGTTTTATGCCAATTCTCATCCTAGACATGCTAACAGCCAAGCAGAGATTTATTGTCTAGTGGGGATGGCATCATTTAAACTCGCCCTGGGTCTGTCTGGGAGAACGTGATGCAGGAAGGGAACTTCAAAGGATCTAAGGGGCAGGGAAAGACAAACAAGTGGCTTAGAGGAGAAGGCTGGGTGAGAGGCATGGAGGTATTCCAGAAGTGTCCAAGACCAAGTGACCAGGGTAGACTTCCAGCTCAGTTCAGAGCAGCACAGACTTATTGGTTTTGAATTAGGGTCCAGGTGGACTGTGGCATCTATCTTTTATTTTGTCTTAGTAATTTAAAAAATGTTACAATGGTTTTAGACTTATGGAAAAATTGATAACAGAACAGATGGTTTCTATATACCCTACTCCAAGCTTCTCCTCTTATTAATATCCTACTTTAGTATGGTATATTTGTTACAACCAATGAACCTATACTGACATGTTATTGTCAAGTAAACGCTATACTTTGTCTGGATTCCCTTAATTTTTACCTAATGTTCATTTTCTCTTGCAGGATCCAGCCAGGATTCCATATTCCATTTAATCATCATGTCTCCTTAGGTTCCTCTTGGCTGCAACAGGTTCTCAGACTTATTTTTGATTGTTTTGACAGTTTTAAGTATTGGTTAGGTATTTTGGAGAATCTCAATTGGGATTTGTCTGACATTTTAAATCAGAATTAGTATGTGGTTATAGGTTTTGGGAGGAAGACCATGGAGGGAAGATGGCATTCTCATTACACCATATCAAGGGTACATATTAATTCTGTCAATATGGCTTACTGCTATTGATTTTAACCTTGATTGTTTGGCTGTGGGGGGGTCTGTCAGGTTTTTCCACTGTAAAAGTAGTCTTTCTTTTCCCCTTTCCACACTGTACCCTTTGGAAGAAGTTACTGCATGCAGCCAACATTAAGTAATGCACTCCCTCCTTGAGGGCAAGGTGTCTACACAGATTATTTGAAATTCTTTTGCTTGGGAGATATGTCTCTTCTCTCCCATTTATTTATTTAATCATTAATTTATACCAATAACTATCCAATATTCACGGATATTTATTATATGCTTTGGCTCAAATGGTAAAGAGTCTGCCCGCAATGTGGAAGACCTGGTTTTGATCCCTGGGTCGGGAAGATCCCCTGGAGAAGGAAATGGCAACCCACTCCAGTACTTTTGCCTAGAAAATCCCATGGACGGAGGAGCCTGGCAGGCTACAGTCCATGGGGTTGCAAAAAGCTGGACGCGACCGAGCAGCTTCACTTTCTTTCTTTCTTTCTTGAATTAATTTAGCAGTGGCCACAGGACTGGAAAAGGTCAGTTTTCATTTCAGTCCCAAAGAAGGGCAATGCCAAAGGATGTTCAAACTACCGCACAATTGCACTCATTTCACATGCTAGCAAAGTAATGCTCAAAATCCTTCAAGCTAAGCTTCAACTGTATGTGAACTGAAAACTTCTAGATGTACAAGCTAAATTTAGAAAAGGCAGAGGAACCAAACATCAAGTTGCCAGCATTTGTTGGATCATAGAAAAAGCAAGGGAATTCCAGAAAAACATCTTCTGCTTCATTGACTATGCTAAAGCCTTTGACTGTGTGTGTGGATCAAAACAAACTGTGGAAAATTCTTAAAGAGATGGGAATACCAGATGCTTTACTTGTCTTCTGAGAAACCTGTATGCAGGTCAAGAAGCAACAGTTAGAACTGGACATGAAACAATGGATGGGTTCAAAATTAGGAAAGGAGGACATAAGGGTGTATATTGTCACCCTGCTTTTTAACTTCTATGCAGAGTACAGCATGCGAAATTCTGGGCTGGATTAATCACAAGCTAGAATCAAGATTGCTGGGAGGAATATCAGTAACGTCAGATATGGCGATGATACTATTCTAATGACAGAAACTGAAGAGGAACTAAAGAGCCTCTTGATGAAAGTGAAAGAGGAGAGTGAAAAAGCTTGCTTAAAACTCAACATTCAAACAACTAAGACCATAGACTCTGATTCTATCCCTTCATGGCAGATAGATGGGGAAAAAGTGGAAATGGTGACAGATTTTATTTTCTCAGGTTCCAGAATTATTGTGGATGGTGACTGCAGCCATGAAATTAAAAGACACTTGCTTCTTTGAAGAAAATACATGACAATCCTAGACTGAATAACAAAAAGCAGAGAATCACTTTGCCAACAAGGGTCCATACAGTCAAAGCTATGTTTTTTCTGGGAGTCATGTACGGATGAGAGGTGGACCATAAAGAAGGCTGAGTGCTGAAGAACTGATGCTTAGACCTTGCTTCTGGGAAAGGAGGAGAAGGGGGTGACAGAGTTTGAGATATTTGGATGGCATCATTGACTCAGTGGACATGAGTTTGAGCAAACTCCAGGAAATACTGAATGACAGAGAAGGCTGATGTGCTGCAGTCCATAAGGTTGTAAAGAGCTGGACACAACTTAGCAACTGAACAAAGAAGTAAGCATTAGAAAAATGTCAGGATGTGGAGGAATAAAAAAGACTATTAGATGAGAGCTGCCTAGTGGCAAGTACACAAATGCTGTAAAGCAATGATAGTAATTCCTGGAGGAGGAAATGGCAACCCACTCCAGTATTCTTGCCTGGAAAATCCCTTGTCCAGAGGAACCTGGAATCCATAATGTCACAGTCAGACACAACTGGGTGACTAAGCACACAATGACAGTAGTTGTAGTTTTAACAGAATATAGCAACACTAGCCTTACCTTTCTGGAGAAGGCAATGGCACCCCACTCCAGTACTCTGGCCTGGAAAATCCCATGGACGGAGGAGCATGGTAGGCTGCAGTCCATGGGGTCGCAAAGAGTCAGACACGACTGAGCGATTTCACTTTCACTTTTGACTTTCATGTATTGGAGAAGGAAATGGCAACCCACTCCAGTGTTCTTGCCTGGAGCATGCCAGGGACGGGGGAGCCTGGTGGGCTGCCGTCTATGGGGTTGCACAGAGTCGGACACGACTGAAGTGACTTAGCAGCAGCAGCAGCCTTACCTTTCTCTTCTAACTAATATTCATCGTTCCCAGAGCACATCTTTTTTCTGAAAAGTAGAAGGAACCAAAAGAAATTAAATTTTACTGGATGCCTTAACATTATTAAGAGGCTGTACAAAACAGTGATTAAAAACACGGGGACTGAGGTTATATATATCAAGGTTCCAATTCCAGCTTCATGACTTATTAGCCATAAAGTTTGGTAAGTAACTTAATCTCAGTGTCCTTATCTTCAAAAGGGAATAATAATACCAACTTGGAAGCTTTCTGGCCATTAAATAACATATCTAAAATCTGAAATGGACTAAAAAAGAGGCTGATAAATGGTGGTTAACTTTATCTATTATGATCCCATTTCCCTGTCAAGAGCTTTACGTACTAATCCCATCAATCCTATTAAGTGGACATGATCTATTTAAAAAAAACAAAACAAAACAAAATTTACCTGAGTAAATTTGAAGATCTAATTGGCTTTATAAAATGATTCATGAATCGAACAGCATCTCATCTGGCAAACAAAGAGCTACTTGGAGAGGTTACACAGCAAAGAAGGTTTTTATAGTAAAGATGGCAGGACAAGGAAAAGATATTATCAGCAAAGAAAAAATAAAATTTCACTGCAGGACAGTAAAAGTTGAGGTGATGCTGGCTCCTCACTGGCTGAGCTGTGGTGTTTTCCATTGGCTTGACTTGTCGGGCAAGAAGGAATTTATTCTTCCTCCCCTGGGGCAGTAAAGTAGTTGTACTTCCTATTTGTGAGTGCAAATTACTTCCTGGGGTAAGTAACTGATTAGCTTCCTGTTGGGGTAATTGACAATGAATGGTAGGGTGTGAGAGCTCCCTCCATAGGCCTTTCAGACTGATTTTAGTTGAGATTTCCTTTTATTAACTTCCACACATACTTATGTTATTAATCCTATAAAACGGACATAATCCTTCCCATTCTATAGATGGAGAAATTGAAGTAAAAGAATTTGTGAGGTGAAATAGCTATCATACTAGCTATACTGCAAACGAAGAAATGGAAGCATGGATTATTTAAATAACCCCTGAGTATCTCAAAGCAAAGCAATGTGGAGATAGGACCCAAAGTCATGTCTGTCTGACCTGATATTTGGCAAATACTATGTTAATTGTCTGGGGATTCCCTGGTGGTTCAGTGGTAAAGAACTTGCCTGCCGATGTGGGAGACACAGGTTTGATCCCTGGGTCAGGAAGATCTCTTGGAGAAAGAAATGTCAACCCACTCCAGTATTCTTGCCTGGGAAATCCCCTGGACAGAGGAGCCTGGAGGGCTACAGTCCATGGGGTCACAAGAGTGGTACCCAACTTAGTGACCAAATAGCAACAACAACGTATTAGTTGTCACGGTCATGGTGATATTTGTTATTTGCATTAATTTTTAAGAATCAAATTTTCTTTGCAAATGGGGATATCCTCATGACTCTTTTCAATAAGGACCAGAGTCACAACATTTAGGGAAGAAGCAAGTGTTCCCAAATGGTATTTTCTCAACTGGTTCTGTGCTCATCAAAGCCATAGGCCATCCATTATACTCGGATTTCTTTTTAAATTAAGTTTATTTATTTAGGCTGTGCTGGGTCTTCATTACTTTGCATGAGTTTTCGCTAGTTGCAGCGAGCAGAGGCTATTCCTCATTGATGTGCTTGGGCTTTTCATTGCAGTGGCTTCTCTTTTTGTGGAGCACTATCTCTAGGTGCATGGGCTTCAGTAGTTACAGCATGCAAGCTCGGTAGTTGCAGCACATGGGCTCAGTAGTTGAGGCAGATGTGCTCTAGGGTGGGCAGGCTTCAGTAGTTGTGGCTCACGGGCCCTAAAGCACAGGCTCAGTGGTTGTGGCACCCAGGTTTAGTTGCTCCAGTGCATATGGATTCTTTCCAGACCAGGGATCAAAGCTGTGTCCCCTGCATTAGCAGGCGGATTCTTATCCACTGTGCCACCAGGGAGGTCCCTACTCCAATTTCTAATATAACACAAACAATCTATGATTAGCCTTCTGCAGTTGTCCTAATCAATCATAAGTATGTTCTGAAATTGTATTATTTCAAATAGTACTGTGTCAGGTGTTCCGTAACTCCTATACTTAAGTTTACAATCTATTGATGAACCAACATAAAGATATCAAAACAATTGGCAACTAATGTAAAAGAACAGGAAAGAGATATTTAATTACCTATTGAATAAATAATATTAAAATTAGTATTAAATATTTAAAATTATTTTTATAAATATAAAATTTATAATTTTAATAAATTTTATAAAATATTGAAATTAATATTGAATAAATGTTACACAGTAAATAATTTAAACAGTAAATAATTAAAAGTATTGTGGTAGTTGAACTGTAAATTAAATTCTGAGTTTCTCAGCAGAAGTGAACATGATTATACGAAAAGGGAAAAGATACCAGAGGAAGCAGTTTTTCCTTGGAAGTTCCTTCCTTCAACTTCACAAGATTGCAAAAGTGTTACTTTATGGGGTCGCAAAGAGTCGGACACGGACACGGCTGAGCAACTGAACTGACTGAACTGAACTGAACAGAAGATAGAGTAAAAGATGCCCTCAGTGACATTCTCAAAGCAGACACAAAAATGGAACCCAGTTGGCTTTATCTTTTTACTTTGTATAAAGCTAAAGCTCTAACATAGGAGGCGTGCGTGCTAAGTCACTTCAGTTATGTCTGACTCTGCCACCCCATGGACTGTATCTCGCCAGGCTCCTCTGTCCATGGAATTTTTCAGACAAGAATACTGGAGAGGGTTGCCATTTTCTGCTCCAGGATATCTTCCTGACCCAGGGATCAAACTCAAGTCTCTTGTTTCTCTTGCACTGGCAGGTGGATTCTTTACCACTGTGCCACCTGGGAAGATCACTTTGATGGGCACCTACGTTTTAAGTTGATATTCTGCCTGTCTTGTTGAGGGAAAGGCCTCTGTGCTCTAAATCCCACCTTTGCACAAGGTTGGGCTGAGCCTCTTTGTTAAAATGGTGGCACCAGATTACTGGACTTTGGGAAGGGTCGTGCCACCTGCCTGAGTTAGTGGGCTGAGAACCCTTGTTTTTACTGGCTGTTGAACTAAAGAGCCTCTTGATTAAAGTAAAAGAAGAGAGTGAAAAAGTTGGCTTAAAGCTCAGCATTCTGAAAACTAAGATCATGGCATCCAGTCCCATCACTTCATGGCAAATAGATGGGGAAACAGTGGAAACAGGGGCTAACTTTATTTTTCTGGGCTCCAAAATCACTGCAGATGGTGACAGCAGCCATGAAATTAAAAGACACTTATTCCTTGGAAGGAAAGTTACGAGCAACCTAGACAGCATATTAAAAGGAGAGACATTACTTTGCCAACAAAGGTCCATCTAATCAAGGCTAAGGTTTTTCCAGTAGTCATGCATGGATGTGAGAGTTGGACTATAAAGAAAGCTGAGTGCAGAAGAATTGATGCTTTTGAACTGTGGTGTTAGAGAAGACTCTTGAGAGTCCCTTGGACTGCAAGGAGATCCAACCAGTCCATCCTAAAGGAGATCAGTCCTGAGTGTTCATTGGAAGGACTGATGTTGAAGCTGAAACTCCAATGCTTTGGCCACCTGATGTGGAGAGCGGACTCATTTGAAGAGGCCCTGATGGTGGGAAAGATTGAGGGCAGGAGGAGAAGGGGACGACACACGATGAGATGGTTGGATGGCATCACCGACTCAATGGACGTGAGTTTGAGTGAACTCCGGGAGTTGGTGGACATGGAGGCCTGGCGTACTGCAGTTCCTGTGGTCGCAAAGAGTCGGACACGACTGAGCGACTGAACTGAACTGAACTGAACTTCATGCCCTTCCTGAACTCCCTATGGTACTAATCACCTACGTTTACAGGCACGTTTAACTGATAACCCACGACTCTTATGGGGCTTTCCTGGAGGCTCAGTGGTAAAGAACTTGCCTACAAATGCAGGAGACGCAGGTTTGACCCTTGGATGGGGAAGATTTCCTGGAGAAGGGAATGGCAACCCACTCCAGTACTCTTGCCTGGGAAATCCCATAGACAGAGGAGCCTGTGGGCTACAGTCCATGGGGTCGCAGAGAGTCGGACATGACTTAGCGATTAAACAACAATAACAAGATTCTTAACATACATGAGAAAACTGGAGTCTCAAGCAGTGCCGCTACCTTGTCAGCCAAACCTGAGACCAAACGTTTCGGTTTACCTTTGCAGCTAACTCAGGACCCCAGAGAGTGCAGGGAGGGGGCTCTCTCCCAGGAATTCTTGTTTCCCTAAAAATATTCCACAGCCTTGGAGAATTGCTTTCCCGCTGCCTTGAGTGCACAAGCTAGGACTCCTCCTGTCAGACAAGGGAGACCTGAGCGTGTGGAAAGTTCGTCATCGGTGCTGGGCGGGGCGAGGACTCCCGGTCTGAGCCTGTCAGGAGGAGACCCCGGAGGCGTGGCTGGGCGGGGCGAGCGGGGGGGGCGGGGCCTGGGCGTGCCCTGCGGCGTGCGCGGGGCTGGCCAGCGCGCGACGGGGGCGGGGCAGCAACTGCGGGCCCACGCCGTAAACAGACAACATGGCGGTGGCGGCTTCCGCGGCACCTGGGGCCTTGGGCACTCTGCAGGCCAGCCGTGCCCGCTTGGTGGCCGCTTGCTGTGCGCGGCTAGGCCCCAGGTGGAGGCTGCCCGGCTCCTGGACGTGCCCGCGGGTCGACTCGACGATATGGGCCCGGGGCTGGACGCCCGCGGCCGGGGGAGCGGCCTGGCAGAGGGGCTACAGCGCAGAGGTGAAGACTGAGGACGAGCTGCGGGTGCGGTACCTGGAGGAGGAGAACCGAGGTGAGGGGTGTGACCCGGGTGACCGTGGGTCCTAGGAAAGGGTCTCAAGGTCGCGTGTTTGTGCTGACGTCAGTGTCTACGGAGAAGCTCGAGGAAGGGTGTCCTCCCTTCCCCCACTCACGCTTTGCAGCTATTTAGTGCTTTCCATGCCTAAAGAGGGCTTCCCTGGTGGCTCAGACGGTAAAGAATCTGCCTGCAATGCGGGAGACCTGGTTCTGTCTGTGGGTTCGATCTCTGAGTTGGGAAGATCCCCTGGAGGAGGGCATGGCAACCCACTCCAGTATTCTTGCCTGGGGAAATCCATGGACAGAGGAGCCTGGCGGGCTACAGTCCTTGGGGTGAAAAAGAATCGGACATGACTGAGCAACTAAGCACATGCCTGAAGATGTACTACGGAGCAGCTTACCTGCAAAAGTAGCCCTTGGCGCCAAAGACAGAAATGCAGCTTACGCTTTCATCTCTAGATGAGCCAAGATTAATAAACCGGTTGAATGATATTTGCTTCCAGATTTCGTTCTTGCTCTGTAATTGCTTTCGGTTAACTCAGCTGTGAAGGGGAGAGTTTTAGAAGCTGCAGTGAAAGTGCACTTTATTATTCTGAGTATTCGTCAATTTAAAGCTGTTCATCTGAAAAAAAAAATTCCTTTTGTTCATTTTATCTTAGAAAGATAGTTTTGTGGACTATTTTCACTTCAGTTAGACAATTTTGAGTATTTTCTTGGTTTTCCAGTTCCTTTGCTAAACCTGGGGGGTGGGGGACACAATTGGGGATGATATTGATGTTGCCCTTGAGCTTCTTTAGTGGGAGGAGACAGATGCTTTAGCAAAATAATACAGTGGGAGGAAGGGTTATGATCCCAGGGTGTGTGCCAGTCGGTAGGAATGCTGTTAAAGCCCAGCTCCTTTCACTTGCCTTGCTGGGAGACGCTAAATGGATCATGAAAGGTGGAAATAGCAGCGTGCCAGAAGGGTAGTCTTCGAATTTTGACATGTAGCTATTGAGCACCGATAATCTGTTAAACAGAAGTGCAAAACCAGTTAAGTCATGTTTGATATCTGTAAGCTCCTAATATATCAAGAAAGATACTGGTGATTGAAAGATTATGCTAACTTTAAAGGCTTGATGAGAGCAGAAGGTTTTAATACCCGCAAGAGGCATACGATCAACTATATTCGGTGAGATTGGAAGATTCCAGAGGGAGGTTCTGAGGGTCAAGTTAGGATTTTGCCAGGTGCATATTCCGTCCAAGGCGTTCCTTGGAATGGAATTTGACATTACTGAGGCAGACTTCTCTGTGATTCTATTTTCTTGTGTGTAATATAGAAAAAGTAATACTGACTTTGTATGGCTGCTGTGGAGATTAGATGGGAGTGTGATATTAATTGCCCACTAAGTATCAATCTAGCTCTCAGTGGGTGCTCTGAAGTATATGATGAGTTATTTCATTTATTTATTATTCCTGACAGAAGAGCATGGCTAAAGCCATGGCATATGAACATGTATGGTGTTCTGGAGAAATGACATAGGGCAAATGTGGTTGTAGTATGGCATGACAGGCAGAATACTGAGAAATTCAACTGGAAAGTAGATTAGTACTGGAGTGACTAGAGCAGTTAATCCTCCCATCTTTTGGGTAAGCTTAGTCTTGTCAGGATTTCAGTTACATTAGGTGTACCAACAGTACATTAGATACAAAAACATTGCAGGTACAGCTAGTAATATGCACCATATTCTGTATTTTTTTAACCTGAATAATGCACCAGAGAAGGCAATGGCAACCCACTCTAGTACTCTTGCCTGGAAAATCCCATGGACGGAGGAGCCTGGTAGGGCTCTGCAGTCCATGGGGTCGCTAAGAGTCTGATGCGAGTGAAGCGATTTAGCAGCAGCAGCAGCAGCAAATAATGCACACTGAAAATATATTTTCATAAAATTTCTGAAAAGTCCTTCAGTTAGGTTTCAGCTGGATCAAGGGAAAGAAGTCAGAGTATAAATTCAAATGTTTTCAGTCACTTGAAATGTAAAAATCAACTACTAGTAAATACAGTTTTTTAAGAAAATTGGCCTGCTTCCTTTCGGGATTTGCCAGGTGACAACTTAGTTTTGTCTAACATTATATAGGCTTTGCTCAATGGCGACCCACTCCAGTACTCTTGCCTGGAAAATACCATGGACAGAGGAGCCTGATAGACTATAGACCATGGGGTCGCTAAGAGTCGGACACGACTGAGTGACTTCACTTTCACTCTTCACTTTCATGCATTGGAGAAGGACATGGCAGTCCACTCCAGTGTTCTTGCCTGGAGAATCCCAGGGACGGAGGGGCCTGGTGGGCTGCCGTCTATGGGGTTGCACAGAGTCGGACACGACTGAAGCGACTTAGCAGCAGCAGCAGCTCTACTGTCAAACCAGCAATAAGCAGTGCAAAGAAAAACAGCATGGCAAGGCTGATGGAAGTGAAGGCGTCTCTGTGGTGTCTTTGCTTCTCATTAGAGGCGAGTCCAAAATTTTGTCCTCTCAGTAGTCTGCAGGCAATATGATGACTCTGCTGGGTCAGAGGAGCCCCAAAGTGCTCTCTGCCCTGTAGGCCTTGTTAGGCTGCGGAAGGTAGATAAGTGCAGAATATATCAGCTCTCATAGGTTTTCTGAGTTCCATATTTGTAATTTGTTGTGGAAGCTCAATTAGACACCAACTTTCTTTAGTCGTTATTTCTTGCATTGTTGTCCAGCCTCCTCAGCGTTTAGAGCAGTGGTACTGGTTATGGTTTACAAAGGTCTCTCCTGGTTTTCTGCAGTGGCCTCTTTTATAGGTCTCCAGTCATTCTCCTTCCCAGTTTATTCTTTGCCTTGGTGCTGGAGTTATTTTTTCAGGACCAAGCAAGAATTGCATCTCTGTTCAGTTAGAAACCTCTAGTGGTCTCTAATGTCTGCAAGCTCTCACAACTGCAGATATTTACGGATCATTCATCTCCTTTCTGCTGCACCTAAGCCTTACCTTTTCCTGCTCCTGTGTCAGTGCTCTGCACACACCTTCTGGAATGACCTGTCTCCTGTCCCTACCAACCTTCTCCCAGTCCAACAGACTTCTACTTGTAATTGTGACCCATTTAAAAAATAGTTTTTCTGAACTTTGCACCAGCTTCTGGCAGAAGGAGAACAAATAAATGCATAATGCAACTTATTCTTAATACCTGCTCCTTCCTCATGCATTCACATCTTCTGGAGTGTCTTTGTAATCTTTCCACTTTTCTCCATGTTCTTCACCAGCACTATTCTTGTCCAAGCCTGTATCACCTCTCAAGTGGATTGTTGCAGAGTTCAGCTAGCTTGTCTTCCTACTGCTTTAAAAGGTTGATTCCTTTCATGTGTTTTTCATGTTTCAAAAAATGTATTTTCATATATTTTATGGTATGTGAATTCTCAGTAAAGTTCTCGATTTAGATAGACATGTATATTTTAAAAATTTTATTGAGATAATTCCCATTATAAAATTAAAAATGTACAGTTATATTTAGCATACTTATAGAGTTATGCAACCATCACCACGATCCAGTTTTAGAACATTTTTATCACTCTAGAAAGAAACCGTGTTTTCTTTAACAGTGATTCCCCATTTTCAGTACTCCCTCTCCCTCCAAACTAAGACCCATTTGTCATCTACTTTCTGTCTCAAAAGATTTTTTTTAGCAACATATTTTATTTTGGTTTAAAAAAATTATTTATTTTTAATTGGAGGATGCCTTACAATATTGTGTTGGTTTCTGCCATGTATCATCATGAATCAGCCATAGGTATATGTATGTCCCCTCTCTTGAAACTCCCTCCAACCAATAGATTGTTCTGCTTTGGACATTTCACATAAAGAAATCATATGTGGTTATTTATGGCTTTTTCACTTGGCAATATGCTTTCAAGATTCTCTTATGTTGTGGCATGTATCAGTGCTTCATTTCTTTTTAGGACTGAATAGTATTCCGTTGGTTGGATTTTTTTTTTGTCTGTTCATTATTGATGTACATTTGGATCATTTCCACTTTTTGGATCTTGTGAACAGTGCTGCTTAGAACATTCTGTATAAATTTTTATGGATACTCTTTTTTATTTCCACTTGGGAGTGCAATTGCTGGATCCTGTGGTGATTGTAATTTTATGATTAACATTTTGAGGGACTGCCAGTTTCCCAAAGTGCCTGCAGCATTTTCCACTCCCACCAGCAAAGTGTAAGGGTTCTAATTTCTTCATATCATGACCAATATTTTGGGTTTTGATTATAGCCACTGTGTGTGGTTTGAAGTGATATGTTAATGTGGCTTTGATTTGGACTTCCCTAATTGTTAAAGATGTTGAGTATGAGTATCTTTTCACGTGCTTATTGTCCATGTGTATATCTTATTTAGAGAAATGTCTTCTGAAATCCTTTTTAATGGGGTTGTTCTTTTGTTGTTGAATTGTAAGTGTTCTTTATATATTCTGGATACAAGTCCCTATTCAGATATGTAACTTGAATATATTTTCTCATGTTCTATGGGTTGTCTTTTCATTCTTGTTAATTTTGAAGAACCTAGGTTTTTAATTATGGTGTAGTACAATTTTCATGGACAGAGGAGTCTGGCAGGCTACAGTCCATGGACTTGCTGGACATAACTTAGCCACTAAACCAACAACCGATCAACAATTTATTTATTTGTTTATTTTTGTTGTTGAATATCAAAGAATCTCTAGAGAATTCTCAGTTTTTCTCAAGAAAGTCAAGTCAACTGGGATTTTGATAGGCATTGCATTGCATAGGTAGATTGATTGGGGAATATTGCATTTATAACAGTGTTAAATTTATCGTTCTATGAACATGGAATATCTTTTCACTCAGCAGTGTTATGTATTTTTTCAGTGTATAAGTCTTGCACGATTTTTGTTAAGTTTATTTCTAACTATTTCATTCTTTTTGGATGTTACTGTAAATGGAATTGTTTTTCTTAGTTTTCAGATTGCTCATTGCTGTTCTACAGTAATACAGTTGTTTTTGTATGTTGACCTTATATCATGCAACTCTGCTGAACTTGCTTATTCTCATAATTTTTTAATGGGTTTCTTAAAATTTATGTATATATACAAGATCCATGTCATCTGCACATAGAAGAAATTTTACTTATTCTCTTCCAATGTGGATGCCTGTTATTTCTTTCTCTGTGTAATCTCCTTCCTTGAGCCTCCATTACAGTGTAGAATAAAAGTATCAAGAATAGACATCGAGTCTTTTTCCTGATATGTGGTGAAAGCATTCATTCTTTTACCAAGTATGATATTAGCTGTGGGTTTTTGGTAGATGTCCTTTATCAGATTGAAGGAACCTCTGGCTATTCATACTTAATAAGTGTTTTTATCTGGGTGAAAGTAAGTGAAAGTTGCTCAGTCATGTCTGACTCTTTGCGACCCTGTGGACTGTACAGTCCATGAAATTTTCCAGGTGAGAATACTGGAATGGGTAGCTTTTCCCTTCTCCAGTGGATCTTCCAACCCAGGGATCGAACCCAGGTTTCCCGCATTGCAGGCGGATTCTTTACCAGCTGAGTCACAAGGGAAGCCCAAGCATACTGGCGTAGGTAGCCTATCCCTTCACCAGCAGATCTTCCTGACCCAGGAATCGAACCAGGGTCTCCTGCATTGCAGGCGGATTCTTTACCAACTGAAATATGAGGGAAGCCCTTATCTGGTTGAATTTTGTCCAGTTCTTTTTCTGCATCTATTGACATGATTGTATGACTTTTCTTGTTAAGCCTATTATATGATTGATTATGTTAATTGATCTTAAGATATTGAACACACACCTGGAATAAATCCCACTTGATTTTGGGGTGTAATTATTTTTATACATTGCTGCATTTAATTTGATAACAGTTTATTGAGGATTTTTGCTTTTATGTTCATGAAAGATAGTGGTCTTTAGTTTTCCATTCTTGGTATATCTTCGGATTTGGTATAAGGAAAATGCTTGCTTCATAGAATGAGCAAGGAAGTGCCCCTTCTGCTTTTATTTTCTGGAAGAGATTGTATATCATTGTATGTCATTGTATCTGGAAGAGAAATTATATCATTTTTTCCTTTGAATGTTTTGGTAGAATTACAAGTGAAACCATCTGCACCTGAAGTTTTCTGTTTTGGAAGCTTATTAATTGTTAATTACATTTCTTTAATAGATGTAGGCCTATTTGACTTATCTCCTTCTTGTCCTGGTAGATTGTGCCTTTCAGGAAGTGGGTTTATTTCATATAACATAGCAAATTTGTTGGCATACAGTTGTTCATAATGCTTCTTTATTATGCTTGCATCAAAGAGATTCAGTAGTGATGAATTCCTCATGTTAGTAGTTTGTATTTTCTTTCAAAAGATTTCTGAAATTAGTAGTTTGTTTTCTTTCTTTCTTTCTCTCTCTCCCATGGAGAGCCTGGCTAGAGGTTTATCAGTTTATTGATCTTTTTAAAGAACTAAGTTTTGATTTGACTGATTTCTTTTCTACTGATTTGCTATTTTTATGTCATTGATTTCTTCTGATTTTTAATTTTTTCCCAAACTTACGTTAGATTTAATTTGTTGTTTGTTTTCTAGTTTCTTAAGGTGGAAGTGTAGATTTCCACTTCTTAATAAGTGCATCAGTGTTATCAGTTTTCCTCTAAGCACTGGTTTTGCTGTGTCATACATATTTTGAGTTCAGTCGCTCAGTCGTGTCCTACTCTTTGTGACCCCATGAACCACAGCACGCCAGGTCTCCCTGTCCATCACCAACTCCCAGAGTTCACGCAAACTCATGTCCATTGAGTCAGTGATGCCATCCAACCATCTCATCATCTGTTGTCCCTTTCTCCTGCCCTCAGTCTTTCCCAGCATCAGGGTCTTTTCAAATGAGTCAGCTCTTCGTGTCAGGTGGCCAAAGTATTGGAGTTTCAGCTTCAACATCAGTCCTTCCAATGAACACCCAGGACTGACCTCCTTTAGGATGGACTTGTTGGATCTCCTTGCAGTCCAAGGGACTCTCAAGAGTCTTCTCCAACACCACAGTTCAAAATCATCAATTCTTCGGCCCTCAGTTTTCTTTATAGCCCAACTCTCACATCCATACACGGCCACTGGAGAAACCATAGCCTTGACTAGATGGACCTTTGTTGGCAAAGTAATGTCTCTGCTTTTTAATATGCTGTCTAGGTTGGTCATAACTTTCTTTCCAAGGAGTAAGCGTTTTTTAATTTCATGGCTGCAGTCACCGTCTGCAGTGATTTTGGAGCCCCCCCAAATTAAAGTCAGCCACTGTTTCCCCGTCTATTTGCTATTAAGTGATGGGACCGGATGCCATGATCTTAGTTTTCTGAATGTTGAGCTTTAAGCCAACTTTTTCACTCTCCTCTTTGACTTTCATCAAGAGGCTGTTTAGTTCTTCTTCACTTTCTGCCATAAATGTGGTATCATATGCATATCTGAGGTTACTGATATTTCTCCCGGCCATCTTGATTCCAGCTTGCGCTTCCTCCAGCCTAGCATTTCTCATGATGTACTCTGCATATATGTTAAATAAGCAGGGTGACAATATACAGCCATGACTTGCTCCTTTCCCGATTTGGAACCATGTCCAGTTCTAACTGTTGCTTCCTGACCTGCATATAGGTTTCTCAAGAGGCAGGTCAGGTGGTCTGTATTCCCATCTCTTTCAGAATTTTCCAGTTTATTGTGATCCACACAGTCAAAGGCTTTGGCATAGTCAATAAAGCAGAAATAGATGTCTTTCTGGAACTCTCTTGCTTTTCCATGATCTAGCGGATGTTGGCAATTTGATCTCTGGTTCCTCTGCCTTTTCTAAAACCAGCTTGAACATCTGGAAGTTCACGGTTCATGTATTGCTGAAGCCTGGCTTGGAGAATTTTGAGCATTACTTTACTAGCGTGTGAGATGAGTGCATTGTGTGGTAGTTTGAGCATTCTTTGGCATTGCCTTTCTTTGGGATTGGAATGAAAACTGACCTTTTCCAGACCTGTGGCCACTGCTGAAATTTTCAAATTTGCTGGCATATTGAGTGCAGCATTTTCACAGCATCATCTTTTAGGATTTGAAATAGCTCAGCTGGAATTCCATCACCTCCACTAGCTTTGTTCGTAGTGATGCTTCCTAAGGGGTTGGGGGGACACATGCATATTTTGGTAAGTTGTATTTTCAGTTTCATTTAGTTAGAAATATTTTAAATTTCTCTCTAGATTTCTTCTTTTATTTATATTTTACTTAGAAGTACCTTATTTAATCTCCAAGTATTTTGAAGTTTTCCCGCTGTCTTTCTGTTACTGATTCCTGGAGTTTATTTCCATTGTTATCTAGGAGTGTACTTCAGTATGATTTCTATTTTAAATTTGTAATGGTGTGTTTTTTGCCCAAAATATGGTCTGTCATGGTGAATATCCATATGACCTTGGGAAGACTGAGTAGTCTGCTGCTATTGGATGCAGTATTCTATATTCAGTTAGATATCGTATTCAATTAGATTTAGTTAATTTTTTGGTTGGTATTCAGTTCAGCTATACCGTTAACTGATTTTCTGCCTGCTGGATCTATTAGTGATAGAGGCGAGTTGAAATTTGCAGCTGTAATGATGAAATTGTTTATTTCTCCTTGTGATTCTGTCAGTTTTTAAATCATGCAAATTTAAGCTCTATTGTTTGGTGAATACACATGGGTTATTATGTTGGAGAAGTGACCCCTCCAACATTACCCCCTTTTCTTACTCAGACTATTCTTTGTTCTGAGATCTGCTTTCTCTGAAATTAATATTACCACTCCAGGTTTTATTAGTGCTGTTGTTGTTTAGTTGCTAAGTTGTGTCTGACTTTTGTGACCCCATGGACTGTAGCCCCCCAGGCTCCTCTGCCTGTGGGATTTTTCCAGGTAAGGATACTTAATTCCATTGCTGTTTCCTTCTACTGATCTTCCCGGGATTGAACTCAAGACTCCTGCATTGGCTGGTGATTTCTTTACCACTGAGCCACCAGGGAGGCCCTTTTTTAGTGTTAGCACTGATTATCTTTCTTCATCTTTTGATTTTTTAAATCAGTGTGTCTTTATATTTAAAGTGGATTTCTTGTATATGTCATATGGTTGGGTATTGTTTTAAACCACTCTGACAGTATCTGTCTTTTAGTTAGTGTATTTTAGACCATGCATACTTAAATTTATTATTGAAATAGTTGGGATTATTATGTATTTATAACTGTTTCCTATTCATTGCCCTTGTTTTTTTCTTTCATTTTTTGACTTTCACTAATTTTCTGCCAATTTTCTTCCCTCTTTTAGCTTATCAGTTACCCTTTTTTAGAGATTTTATTGGTTGCCATGTTATTTGCAGTACATATTTACAACTAATCTACATCTACTTTTAATAACACTATATGACTTCATACTGGTAAAGGTATAAATGCATATTCCCGTTTCTTTCCTTCCATACCATTGCTGTCATTCTTTACACTTTTCTGTAAGCTACAGTCACCACATACATTATTGTATTATTGTTTGGAATAAGTTGTTATCATTTAGTTGTAAGTCAGAAAGAACATTGACATTTATTTAATAGTCTGTTGTTAGCAGTGGTTGGGCTTAATAGTTCTGAATTTGTTTTCCTTTTATTGTAGAATAGAGCAAATGAAAACCTGTTGGTCTTGGGAAGTAGACTTTTCATTATGATGAAAAGAGAAGGAGAGAGAAGGTATAAATATGGGATGGGGGAAGTGAGGAAGAAACTTGTTGCATTGGATTTGAATTAGAGTTACCAGGACAAACTTACAAAAATCATAAGTGTATTGTATGTATGAGGTTAAAGCATCTGCCTCCAATGCGGGAGACCTGGGTTTGATCCCTGGGTCGGGAAGATTCCCTTGGAGAAGGAAATGGTAACCCACTCCAGTATTCTTGCCTGGAGAATCCCATGGATGGAGAAGCCTGGTAGGCTACAGTCCACGGGGTCGCAGAGAGTCGGACACTACTGAGTGACTTCACTTTCACTTTCACTTACCAGGACAAACTTATAAAAACCATAAGTATATTGTATGTATACATATTTACATTTATTTCTTTTTCTGACCACAAAAATTATCTAAATGAAATGATACCATGATAGCCGTAAACATATCTGATATCCAGATTTTGGTTTCTAACGACTATTCCCCCATTGAAAGAAGCCAGGACTTTTTGGAGAAATGTCTGATTTCAGGTCTGGAGCAGGGAAAGTGAAGGTGAGTCTGGAATATCTTTGTGGGCTAGGAAGCAAGGAAGTGTTCAAATAGTAAAAGGATCATGGCAGGGCACAGCCTTACAGGGCTCTCACTGAGCATACATATCTGGGTAATTTGAACATTAATGGATTAATGGAACAGTATATAATAGATTATATAGCACCTTGAATAAAGAGTCGATGAAACCATAGAGATTACACGAAATAGTGTGGTAGGGAAGAACATATTTTTATAGAAAAATGGTAGCAATGATAGAAAATCACCATTTTTTGAAACCACCAAGATAAAAATAAAGGAATTATCATGACAGTGAGATACAGATGCTTTATCTTTTCCCAAGTTGGTATACAGTTGTCCCAACACTGCTTAATCATCTTTACTCCACTGTTTTGAAGGGTATTTTTATCACAAGCTGAATTTCCATACTGTCTTTCTGTTCTGTTCTATGATCTCTGTAGATGTGTTATCCATTATTGTATGATTAAAGCTGTGTTGTGTTTTGGTAGGACCAGGTGCTCATGCCTTCATCTTTACTCTTTTTGTTTTTTTCCTTTGTTTTCATTCCTTTTCCTGCATGGTTATTTTTCTACAAGAGTTTTGGAATGTCCATGTATAATTTCAGGAAAAGGCTTATTAGTATTTTTATTGGCATTGTGTTAAATTTAAAATTAGTATATTTGCATAATGTTTTTTTCAGTATAAAAACATGTTTCCATTTGCTTAATTCTTCTTCAGTTTAAAAAGTGCCTATCCATAGGGCTTGCACATTTATGTTATGTGTTTCCCAGGTCACCTTGCCTCCTGTTTGGTTCATAAAAATGAAATAATTTGTTTCAATGTATCTTCTAAGTGGTTTCCTTTCTCCCGCTGTTTCTCTATTTCTCTTTATACAAAGGCTATTGTTTCTGGATGTATTAATTTCATGTGTTTCAAATAAATATGCTTTTGTTTGCAGTAGTTTTTTATTTGACTTGCATTTTTTAGGTTTATAATCATCATTTGTTAATGATTTTTTAATGTTTCTAAAATTTGGATATTATAAAAATTGCTGCATATTCTCTTTGTATTCAAGTGAAAGATTCTGGGTTAGTTCATTATATTTTTAGTGTTAAAGTTTTCACTACTATTATAGTATTTTAAGGAGCCTGAATTATATATGATTTATCAAAAGTATTCTGTTCTCTAGTTTTCAGTACTTTGAATATTACATGTGATTTGTTATTAAAAATAGTTAAATTATTGAGGTTTACAAAATTCTAAAGTAGCAATATGTGCTCATTGGTTTAACAACAACAACAAAAAAAACACCATGGGAGGGTGCTGCCTCTTTACTTTCAAACTCTTTTATCAAAAGTAAAGAGTTTATATTTTGAGTCCTTGTTGTGAATGATAATTTTATTCACTTCTGATTTGAGTTACCTACATAATTATGTATATAGACAGTATCTGAACTTTTTTTGTGTAAGGTCAGAAACTGTTTACTGGTCTACATCTTTAATCTTCTAACTGTACAATTTCTGTGATTTGTAACCTTAGTTTATATCATCAGAGCTTTTGATAATTGCATCTTGTTCTCTTATCCAGTGTTTTATCTAGAGATTGAATATAAACAGTTTGTAATGTTACTGATAATATTTATGTTGGTACTACCTTCAGTATATCTTTAGAAGCAGTCTGCTTTCCATCTCTGCTCCACAGCCTGTGTGATCTCTCACCTGGATCTCTGCAGCAGCATCTTGTTGAGTATCCCCTACTGTAATTATTATTTTTTTGGTCTGTGTAGATGAAATTCACATAATACAAAATTAACCATTTTAACTTTCCAAGGGTTTTTAGGTTATTCCATGTTTACAGCCATCACCACTGTCTTAAATCCTTTCAAATTGCTTTCAAAACAAAGCCATGCTTCTTAGTCACTTCCTCCTCGTCCCATTCTCCCCAAGGTTTCCAAAACCCACTAATCTCCTTTCTGTCTTTATGGAGTTTGTCTATACCAGGTACTTCAGAGAAGTAGAATCATACCATATGTGATTTATATCTGAGTTCTTTCAGCTTAATGTTTTCAGAGTTCATCTATTATACAGCATGTATCAGCATTTCATTTGTTTTTATGGCTGAATACTATTTCCTTGAATGGATATGACTTTTTTGTGAATAGTTATTTGTTTGAATGTATCTTTTTGGGTCATGTGGTAACATTATGTTTGGTGTTTGGAGAAACTGCCAGACTGTATGAGAGTGTATATGAGAGTTCTTATTTCTCCACATCCTTGTCAATACTTGTTTCTTTTTTAAAAAAATTAAAGCCATCTTACTGGTTCAGTTCAGTTCAGTTCAGTTCAGTCGCTCAGTTGTATCTGACTCTTTGCGACCCCATGAATCACAGCACGCCAGGCCTCCCTGTCCAACACCAACTCCCGGAGTTCACTCAGACTCACGTCCATCCAGTCCGTGATGCCATCCAGCCATCTCATCCTCGGTCGTCCCCTTCTCCTCCTGCCCCCAATCCCTCCCAGCATCAGAGTCTTTTCCAATGAATCATCTTTGCATGAGGTGGCCAAAGTATTGGAGTTTCAGCTTTAGCATCATTCCTTCCAAAAGAAATCCTAGGGCTGATCTCCTTCAGAATGGACTGGTTGGATCTCCTTGCAGTCCAAGGGACTCTCAAGAGTCTTCTCCAACATCACAGTTCAAAAGCATCAATTCTTCGGCGCTCAGCCTTCTTCACAGTCCAACTCTCACATCCATACATGACCACTGGAAAACCATAGCCTTGACTAGATGGACCTTAGTTGGCAAAGTAATGTCTCTGCTTTTGAATATGCTATCTAGGTTGGTCATAACTTTTCTTCCAAGGAGTAAGCGTCTTTTAATTTCATGGCTGCAGTCACCATCTGCAGTGATTTTGGAGCCCCCCAAAATAAAGTCTGACACTGTTTCCACTGTTTCTCCATCTATTTCCCATGAAGTGATGGGACCAGATGCCATGATCTTTGTTTTCTGAATGTTGAGCTTTAAGCCAACTTTTTCACTCTTCTCTTTCACTTTCATCAAGAGGCTTTTTAGTTCCTCTTCACTTTCTGCCGTAAGGGTGATGTCATCTGCATATCTGAGGTTATTGATATTTCTCCCGGCAATCTTGATTCCAGCTTGTGTTTCTTCCAGTCCAGCGTTTCTCATGATGTACTCTGCATAGAAGTTAAATAAGCAGGGTGACAATATACAGCCTTGACGGACTCCTTTTCCTATTTGGAACCAGTCTGTTCCATGTCCAGTTCTAACTGCTGCTTCCTGACCTGCATACAGATTTCTCAAGAGGCAGGTCAGGTGGTCTGTATTCCTATCTCTTTCAGAATTTTCCACAGTTTATTGTGATCCACACAGTCAAAGGCTTTGGCATAGTCAATAAAGCAGAAATAGATGTGTTTCTGGAACTCTCTTCCTTTTCCATGATCCAGCGGATGTTGGCAATTTGATCTCTGTTTTCTCTGCCTTTTCTAAAACCAGCTTGAACATCTGGAAGTTCACGGTTCACGTATTGCTGAAGCCTAGCTTGGAGAATTTTGAGCATTATTTTACTAGCATGTGAGATGAGAGCAGTTGTGCAGTAGTTTGAGCATTCTTTGGCATTGCCTTTCTTTGGGATTGGAATGAAAAGTGACCTTTTCCAGTCCTGTGGCCGCTGCTGAGTTTTCCAAATTTGCTGGCATATTGAGTGCAGCACTTTTACAGCAGCATCTTTTAGGATTTGAAATAGTTCAACTGGAATTCGATCACCTCCACTAGCTTTGTTCGTAGTGATGCTTCCTAAGGCCCACTTGACTTCACATTCCAGGATGTCTGGCTCTAGGTGAGTGATCACACCAGTGTGATTATCTGGGTCACAGAGATCTTTTTTGTACAGTTCTCATGTGTATTCTTGCCACCTCTTAATGTCTTCTGCTTCTGTTAAGTCCCTACCATTTCTGTCCTTTATGGAGCCCATCTTTGCATGAAATGTTCTGATGCTATCTCTAATTTTCTTGAAGAGATCTCTAGTCTTTCCCATTCTATTGTTTTCCTCAATTTCTTTGCATTGATTGCTAAGGAAGGCTTTCTTATCTCTCCTTGCTATTCTTTGGAACTCTGCATTCAGATGGGAATATCTTTCCTTTTCTCCTTTGCTTTTTGCTGCTTTTCTTTTCACAGCTATTTGTAAGGCCTCCCCAGAAAGCCATTTTGCTTTTTTGCATTTCTATTTCTTGGGGATGGTCTTGATCCCTGTCTCCTGAACAGTGTCACAAACCTTGTCCATAGTTCATCAGGCACTCTGTCTAACAGATCCAGTCCCTTAAATCCTTTTCTCGCTTCCACTGTATAATCATAAGGGATTTGATTTAGGTCATATCTGAATGGTCTAGTAGTTTTCCCTACTTTCTTCAATTTAAGTCTAAATTTGGCAATAAGGAGTCCATGATCTGAGCCACAGTCAGCTCCTGGTCTTGTTTTTGCTGACTATATAGAGCTTCTCCATCTTTGGCTGCAAAGAATATAATCAATCTGATTTCGGTGTTGACCACTCGGTGTTGATCACTGAGTGAAGTAAGTCAGAGAGAGAGAAGTATCATATGACATCCCTTATATATGGAAAATAAAAAGAAATGATACAAATGAGTCTCATTTAATTTATTATATCTTCTTTGGAAAAATATTTATTCAACTCCTTTGCCTGTTTTTCAGTTGAGTTGTCTTTTTGTTGTGAGTAGTACCAGTTCTTTATATATTCTCAATATTAGCCCCATATCAGATGTATCATTTGCAAATATTTTCTGTTTGTGGGTTTTTTCACTTGTTTGGTAATTTTGATGAAGTCTGGTTTATCTGTTTTTTTCTTTCATTGCTTGTGCTTTTGTTGTCATATTTAAGTCAGTGTTGCCTGAATCAGGTTTGTGAAGATTTATACTTTTGTTTCCTTCTAAGAGTGTTACAGTTTTAGGTCTTAGATAGATTTTGAGATAATTTTGTATATGCTGTGAGTAAAGGGCCCAACTCCATTCTTTTGTGGGTGAATATCTAGTTGTCCACCCCTATTTGTTGAAAAGTCGTGCACCATTGGATGGTCTTGGTATCCTTGTTGAAAACAAATTGATCATTCAGTTTTATTACTGAGGTCTTTCTTTATTACTTAGATCTCTTTCAGTGTGTTTTGTAGTTTTCAGTGAAATTTGTTGGTTAAGTTTATTCCTAAGTAATTGTGTATATATATATTTTTGATGCTGTTACAAATTGTTTTCTTAATTTCATTTTTGGAGTGTTCATTGATAGTGTATAGAAATATAACTGATTTTTGTATATTGATATTATATTATGCAGCTTTTCTGAGTTCACTTATGGGATTTTCTGTGTGTAAGACCATATTATTTGTGAATGGAAATAGACTTCTTTCTTTTCCTCATAGCTCAGTTGGTAAAGAATCTGCCTGCAGTGCAAGAGACCCTGGTTTGATTTCCTGGGTTGGGAAGATCTGCTGAGAAGGGATAGGCTACCCGCTCCAGTATTCTTGGACTTCCCTTGTGGCTCAGCTGGTAAAGAATCCGCCTGCAATGCAGGAGACCTGGGTTCAGTTGGGCAGATCCCCCAGAGAAGGGAAAGGTTACCTACTCCAGTGTTCTGGCCTAGAGTATTCTGTGGACTGTATAGTATACAGGGTCACAAAGAGTCGGACATGAGTGAGCAACTTTCACTTTCACTTTTTTTCCTATCTGAATTGCTTTTATTTCTTTTTCTTGCCTACTTACCCTGGCTAGAATTTCTACTACAGTATTAAATAAAGTGATGAAAATGAACATCCTTATCTAATTTTTTTATCTCAGAGAGAAGACTTTAAGCCTTTTAACATTAAATATGATGTTAATTGTAAGTGTTGTTTTTTTTTTAATAAATGTCCTTTATTAGGTTAAGGAAATTTCCTTCTGTTACTAGTTTGTTGAGGTTTTTAAGTTATAATTTCTTTAAAATCATTTAAAGCATGTTGGATTTTGTCTAGTGTTTCTTTTGCATCAGTTGAAGTGATCATATAGTTTTAAAATATTTTCTTTAATTTTGTTAGTGTGGTGTCTTTCCTCAATTTTTGTGCTGAACTACCCTTGCATTCCTGGGATAAATCCCTCTTGGTCATGACTGCTAAATTTGACTTGCTAGTATTTTGTTGAGGATTTTTTTTACATCTGTATTCATAAGGGATATTGGTCTAGTATATTCTTGCTTCCTTCTAATCTGTTTTCTACACTGTGGCCTGAGTGACCTTTTTAAAATGTAAGTTTGAACATAGAAAAATTTCCCCAATTTGAAAAAAAGCTATTAGAAATGCATAGCAAACATTTTACTAAATGGTGAAATGCTCAGAAGCATTTTCACTAAATGTATTGACAAAATAAAGGAACTTATTATTTTTACTAGTATTATATTGGACTAGAAGTCCTAGCTAAAGTGAAACAGCAGAAGGAAGTGAGAAATTAACATTGGAATAGAAAACATAACTGTTAGTATTTTTGAACAAGATTGAGTATTGACTTAGAATATTGAAGAGAACCATGTAAGTCTATTAATATTTCATAAATTTGCCAGAAAAAGTTTATGTAAAATAGCACTAAAAAAATTGCACTTTCCACATACTCTCAATATGTAATTAGAAAATGTAACTGATATAGAGTGATTTTTATAGTTATTTAGAGTACAGTTGTCTGATTTTTAAACTCAGAAGGAAAAGAATGGACTGTTTTGTAAGTGGTTCCAGCCAAAAATGTTTGTGCATATTAGAGAAAATAAGACTCCTGTGGAGTTGAGAGCAGCAGAAATGAAAGTGGTCAATGTAAGGAGACAGTATCAGAGGATTGTTTTATTCATTGGGGTAGAGAATCCTTTATTTTGTTTGAATTTGTTCAGTTTTTACTTTTTCTTAATTACCTATAGAGTTAGTATATGAACAGTATTTAATATGGTTTGTTTTGTGAACTAACAGTCCTTTCCTCCACCCCATTTCCCATATTCCGGAAACAGTTATTTAAAACCCTTTGATTGTTTTGGGCACATATCATCTCATTTAAAATAACATACATATATTTCCATTTCTGGAATTTTCACGTTTAGGTATCATCTGTCTACTGACTTTTTGCCATGGAGGATAAAGGTTTGGTCCCCTTTCACACTCCACCACACATGTGTACCTTCTTTTTTGCACTTGTTCTTTCCTCTAATTTGGCTTTATTTCTAGGTCGAAGTAAATATTGCCATTTTTTTTTTTAGAATAGCTTTATTGCAATACAATTCATGTACCTTAAAGTTCTCCTGTTTAAAATATACAATTTAGTGGCTTCTAGTACATTTATAGAGATGTGCATCTATCACCACCATCAAGTATTGAACATTTCATTGCCCTAAAAAGAAACAACACTTTTTAGCTGTCACTGCGTGATCTCTCCATCTCCAGCAGCCCTAGGCAATCACTAATCTACCTTTTTTGTCCCTTCTGATTTGCCTACTCTCAGCATTTCATATAAATGGAATTACACAGTATGTGCTCACTTGTCACTGGCTTCTTTCACTCAGCATGTTTTTAAGGTTCATCCATGTTGCTCATGTATTGATGATGCTTTTTTTTTTCTTGCTAAATATTATACTACATGGATTTGTTATATTTTGTTTATCTGCTCATCAACTGATGGATATTTGGGTTGTTTCCAGGTTTTGAATATTTTGAATAATGCTGCTCTGATCATTCTGGTGTAAGTGTTTGTGTGAACATGTGTTTTCATTGTAAACTCTTTCTAAGGAAGATACTAAGTCAAAAGTTGCAAAGGCAATAATATATAAAAAGTTAAAACTTTGGTGCAAAAAAATGCCATAAACAAGTTGATTTTTAAAAGTGAATGATAGGCAAAAGATCTGTTCTATAAATAATGAATTAATATCTGTAATCTAAAAATTTATTATTTGAAATGCAAATGACAACTCTAATAAGATAGGCAAACAGTAAGAACGGTCAATTCAGAAAACAAATGACAAATGATTATTAAACCGATTTAACTTTTGTTCCTATGATTGGGTGAAATCTGATATATAATGATATGTCCCCATATATTGTTAAAGGTTTATAATATTCAGAATAATGTGACCAGTGATTCTCAATAATGTATTTATTGAGGTCCCCTTACTGACCTGAAATGAAGTGTATAGATAATGTAAGCAGCTGACAAACATAATTTTTCAAAAAAATCCTTAAATATAGTAATGAAAACAAAAGAAGTCGTTTATGGCAGAATAACATTTCAGTATATAATTTTTCTGCTGTGATCATTAAAATACAGAAGAGTTAGAATTTAAGAGAAGTAAGAAGACTAGAAACCATTCTACAAAGTAAATAGAGACAAAAACCAGATGGTATAAGGGGATAAATAGACCAGACTTATTGTCTATGATAAGAGACTGAGGAAACAGCCTGAATTGAAAAGGGATAAATACACCAAGATAAATTTGATACTGAGCAAAAGTGTAGTCTTACAGATGAGCTCCACTTTACTTATTTGGTTTTGACTTAAAATAATCCTCTATTGGGATGTGGAACAGTGTGGTGACAGAGTATATTGTAAGATTCAGTTCTCATTGACACCAAGTCAGACAGAAGTTCTTTTACCAGTAATAATACTTGAAAATGCAGTGAATGTATTTGATGGGTACCATGTAAAACAGTTTATTGAAATTCCTGTAATTTTAGGACAAATGTACTTGAAAATTCTAAATGTAAGAGACTTCGGGTTAAGTACATGGGACAGGGTCAGGACAGAAACCTCGGATGTAAATATTGAGAACTAGATGGTAAGGAGCCTGCCTGCAATGCAGGAGACCCGGAGGTTTGATCCCTGGGTCAGCAAGATACCCTGGAGAAAGGAATGGGAACCCATTCTTGCCTGGAGAATTCCATGGACAGTGGAGCCTGGTGGGCTACGGTTCACGGGGTTGCATAGAGTCGGACATGACTGAGTGACTGATAAACACACACACACACTAGCAAAAAAAAGTTGATCCCATAATGCTTGCCTGTGACCAGAAGTTGTTAGCTATTGTGTACTTCTATGTATCCTGAGGATAATGAAACTATATTTTAAATAGTATTCCATCATTTAGAATTTTTATCAGTAAATGTGGCCTTCCTACTCTTTAGTCTGATTAAGTTATGTAAAATTTAAAATGGGTAAAATTGTAAAATGTGGCATATTACCTTGGTGGTACGTAAAGAGAGAAATTGAAGGGGACATGCTGTTACAAAGTTCTCTGAAAGGCTGGATAAAAGTGGTGAATGTTACGTATGAGATTGATTTTATAAATATGTATACCACATTTTTCAAAAATATGCTTGAAAAGGATGGTAAACATGAAAATTAGGATAAAGCTCTTGAAGTGAACCTCAGCGAGGTGGTAGATTCCAAAGTCCCAAGTTAACTAGCTGTGTATATATGGGAATCTGTACCCTGAATTGGAAAGACTGATGCTGAAGCTGAAACTCCAGTATTTTGGCCACCTGATGTAAAGAGCTGACTCATTGGAAAAGACCCTGATGCTGGGAAAGATTGAGGGCAGGAGGAGAAGGGGATGACAGATGATGAGATGGTTGCATGGTATCACTGACTCAATGAACATGAGTTTGGGTGGACTCTGGGAGTTGGTGATGGACAGGGAGGCCTGGTGTGCTGTGGTTCATGGGGTTGCAAAGAGTCAGACACTACTGAGCGACTGAACTGAACTGAACTGTTCCCTGAATACCTTACTAACTCAAATGCTTTTTGTTTCCCCCTTAACTAGGAATTGTGGTGCTTGGAATAAACAGAGCCTATGCCAAAAATTCATTGAGTAAAAACCTTATAAAAATGGTGAGTGTAAAGATTAAATTATTTGTTTAGATTATGGTACAGTGTTGACACCAACCTGAAAATGATTTTTCCTCTTTTCCTACTTATCTTCCCTCTTTCTGTTTAGCTTTCAAAAGCTGTGGATGCTTTAAAATCTGATAAGAAAGTACGGACCATAATAGTCAGAAGTGAAGTCCCTGGGATATTCTGTGCTGGTATGTAAAAAGATTAAATTTTTAAAACTAGTCTAATGTTTCCTTAGTAGTAGCCTATTTTCCATTATAAAGTGTTCTGTGGTTTGAATTTCATTACCAACAATTCCTCTTTGTTTTTCTACTGTTGTTACAAGAAGAAAAAAATGTTTTCTCAGAAAGAAATCTTTGCAGCATGTGGAGAAGTTGTTTTGGAAGTTGAAAAAGTAGTTTGAGCAATTAGAATATTTGTTTGTGGTACTTGAATGATCTTTATGAAAGATGAGCTGGCAAGGAAAAATTGTGTCTCCTACTCAAAACAATGTGCTCTGTGTTTATAAGTTACTTAAAAAGTACTTCAACTGACTAGTAGTAACTACCCCAGTGTAAAACGTTAGATGTAGACATAAGCTTCGGAGGTTTGTGTTTGTAGTAGTGCCCACTCAAATATGTGTCCACAAATTGTTATTTTAAATTGGTGTCTACAGCAGTGAAGTGTTTTTATTTTTTTCCGTTTGTGCTGTGTTACCAAAAGCCAAAGATTAAGTTGCCTTGCATTTTCCATATTTGTAAGTATTTCTAAGTCATGAGATTGAATGAATCTGTTTCAACTAGTCAAAAATATAGATGATTAAGATAAATAAATGCTGATAATATACAGTATTATTGTATTTTATTAATAAGTAAATGAAGGTAGAAGTTGAGGGGTGAAAAAAATTTCTTCCAGTAAACGTATAAATGGGATAATCTACTTGAGATTATTCAAAGATTTGAGGGAACAACATGTAGTATTTTATTCATTCAAGTACTTTGGAGCATTTGGAGTACTCCCAGAGCAGTGCTGGGAACATGGGGGAGTATTTTTAAACAGAATGTTTTTAAGAAGTGTCTTGCTTTAGGCCGACATTCTTTAGTTTGTCATTATTAGATTTTTCAAGCTTCTAACTCTGTAGCTTCCACCTTAAAATGCTGTAAAATTTTATGGTGTTTAAGAACATTCAGTGTAAATGAATTATATTATAGTTTTTGATACAATGTACCATATATAAAAGGATTAGTTTTAGCTTCAGTTTGGTAATCAGAGAGAGTTGGCTGATCCACTGCCTGGGTGAGGACGATTTGCAGTCAAGTTTCTGCTGCTTCTACGTGTGTCCAGCTTGAGTAATGCTATCCTCCTGGTGTTGTCAGAGGTTTGATGTGACAGTGTACATAACGCACAGTGCAGCAGTCAATATATTGTAGCTGTTCATAGTTTTTATAAGGACTAACATTTATTAAAATTGTTTTCATAATATGCAAAACGCTGAGAGTCAGACATGGCTGAGTGCCTTCACTTTCACTTTTCATTTTCATGCATTGGAGAAGGAAATGGCAACCCACTCCAGTGTTCCTGCCTGGAGAATCCCAGGGATGGCAGAGCCTGGGTGGGCTGCCATCTATGAGGTCACACAGAGTTGGATATGACTGAGGCAACTTAGCAGCAGGAGCAGCATTTATTCATTCTTGTTGAAGAATACAGCCTTTCACATAATTAGAGTGTTAACTTTTATTCTGAAGTAGTCATATTCAAAAGAAAAATCCTCACAAATAGTGTACTCACTTATTGGTCATTCTCTTAGCTCCCCATTCCCTAAAGTTACTCTTTTTATTTACGTCTTCCCTTTCTGCCCCCACAATGGTTTCTCTTCTCTGTACATCTGTGTTCTAGTGGCATCTTGTTCATTTCCAGAAACTTAAAGCTTATGAAGTGATCTTGCTTCAAATTTCTTGAAGATAGTAACTTCTCTTTTTCTCCCTTGAAAATCTTCTTATATATTCTCACATCACAGCATATAATAGAGACTCACCATGTACTTGCTGAATTTAATCAGCCTTTTGGAGAAGTAAATGGCAACCCACTCCAGGATTCTTGCTTGGAGAATCCCATGGACAGAGGAGCCTGATGGGCCACAGTCCTTGGGGTCTCAAGAGTCAGACATGACTTACCAACTAAACCACCACCACCACCAATTAGCCTTTAAAGTGTGCTGTGTAATTCACTGATTGTTTTTTTCAAAGGTTATTGGGTTGTGAGCAATTTCTCTGAAATTGTCTCAGACTACTTTCGTATTCACCGACAGTAGCTCTGGCTCCTGCCTTTGGTTCTTTTCTCTGTATCCTTTTTCTAATATACTAGAGGAACAGGTAATTAAGCATTATTAAAGTGATTCCGGCAGTTTGGGGGAGAATGGATACATATATATGCATGACCGAGTCCCTTGGTTGTTCACCTGAAACTACCACAACTTTGCTAATTGGCTATACCCCAATATAAAATAAAAAAGTTTAGAGAGAGATATATATATAAAAAGTGATCCCCACATGTGCTGGAGGTTGCACTGATTGATTTCTGACTTTTTATTTAAATCTGTTCGGTTCAGTTCACTTCAGTCGCTCAGTCGTGTCCGACTCTTGCCACCCCGTGAACTGCAGCACGGGAACCTCCCTGTCCATCACCAACTCCCGGAGTTCACCCAAACTCATATGCATCAAGTCAGTGATGCCATCCAGCCATCTCATCCTGTGTCATCCCCTTTTCCTCCTGTCCTCAGTCTTTCCCAGAATCAGGGTCTTTTCCAGTGAGTCACCTCTTCGCATGAGGTGGCCAAAGTATTAGAGTTTCAGCTTCAACATCAGTCCTTCCAATGAACACCCAGGACTAATCTGCTTTAGGATGGACTGGTTGGACCTCCTTGTAGTCCAAGGGGTTCTCAAGAGTCTTCTCCAACACCACAGTTCAAAAGCATCAATTCTTCGGAACTCAGCTTTCTTTATACACATCCATACATCCATACATAACTATTGGAAAAACAATAGCCTTGGCTAGACTGACCTTTGTTGACAAAGTAATGTCTCTGCTTTTTAATATGCTGTCTAGGTTGCTCATAACTTTCCTTCCAAGGAGTAAGTGTCGTTTAACTTCATGGCTGCAGTCACCATCTGCAGTGATTTTGGAGCCCAGAAAATTAAAGTCAGCCCCTGTTCCCACTGTTTCCCCATCTATTTGCCATGACGTGATGGGACCGGATGCCATGATCTTCATTCTCTGAATGTTGAGCTTTAAGCCAACTTTTTCTACTCTCCTGTTTCACTTTCATCAAGAGGTTCTTCAGTTCTTCTCCACTTTCTGCCATAAGGGTGTTGTCATCTGCATATCTGAGGTTATTGATATTTCTCCTGGCAATCTTGATTCCAGCTTGTGTTTCTTCCAGCCCAGCGTTTCTCATGATGTACTCTGCATAGAAGTTAAATAAGCAGGGTGACAATATACAGCCTTGACGTACTCCTTTTCCTATTTGGAACCAGTCTGTTGTTCCATGTCCAGTACTAACTGTTGCTTCCTGAGCTGCATACAAAGAGGCAGGTCAGGTGGTCTGTATTCCCATCTCTTTCAGTATTTTCCAACTCCAGTTCTCTTCCAGAATTTTGATTGTGATCCACACAGTCAAAGGCTTTGGCATAGTCAATAAAGCAGAAATAGATGTGTTTCTGAAACTCTCTTGCTTTTTCGATGATCCAGGAGATGTTGGCAGTTTGATCTCTGGTTCCTCTGTCTTTTCTAAAACCAGCTTGAACATCTGGAAGTTCACAGTTCACGTCTTGCTGAAGCCTGCCTTGGAGAATTTTGAGCATTCCTAGCGTGTGAGGTGAGTGTAATTGTATGGTAGTTTGAGCATTCTTTGGCATTGCCTTTCTTTGGGATTGGAATGAAAACTGACCTTTTCCAGTCCTGTGGCCACTGCTGAGTTTTCCAAATTTGCTAGCATATTGAGTGCAGTGCTTTCACAGCATCATCTTTCAGGATTTGAAATAGCTCCACTGGAATTCCATCACCTCCAGTAGCTTTGTTCATAGTGATGCTTCCTAAGGCCCACTTGACTTCACATTCCAGGATGTCTGACTCTAGTTGAGTGATCACACCACCATGATTATCTGGGTCGTGAAGATCTTTTTTGTACAGTTCTGTGTATTCTTGCCACCTCTTAATATCTTCTGCTTTTGTTAGGTCTCTACCATTTCTGTCCTTTATCGATACCATTTTTGCATGAAATGTTCCCTTGGTGTCATCTCTGGTTTTCTTGAAGAGATCTCTAGTCTTTCCCATTTTGTTGTTTTCCTCTATTTCTTTGCATTGTTCACTGAGGAAAGCTTTTTTATCTCTCTTTGCTGTTCTTTGGAACTCTGCATTCAGATGGGAATATCTTTCCTTTTTGCTTCTCTTCTTTTCACAGCTATTTGTAAGGCCTCCTCAGACAGCCATTTTGCGTTTTTGCATTTCTTTTCCTTGGGGATGGTCTTGATCCCTGTCTCCTGTGCAATGTCACGAACCTCCGTCCATAGTTAATCAGGCACTCTGTCTATCAGATCTAGTCCCTTAAATCTATTTCTCACTTCCACTGTATAGTCAGAAGGGATGTTGTATGAGATAGCTACCATTATTGTATGAGATATTCCCATTATGACTGCACCTGTGCCAACTATGTCTACAGATGTAGTTCAGCTTTCTGTAATAAGTATACTAAGAAGTTGTATTAAGTGAATATACACAAAGAAAATACTTTTGAAAAACAGCAAATGTATTTAGTGTATTTTCCATATTAGGTAACCAAAATCATAACATTAATTGAGTTTCTGAATGATTGTTGCAGTGTTTGAGAGGAAAAATTTCAGAGTGTAAAAACCGTGTGTCACAGTTCAGATACTTTCATTTAATAGAACCCCTGTGAACCTAAGTGCCTGTTTAAAGGTGGTGGCTTTGCTGGAATTCCTTCTGACTCCTGGGGCAGGGTTTTTACTAAATCAGTGATTTTAATCTTTTGGGTTATGAGGTCTCTAAGTTCTTAAAATTTCATGCACTTAAAGTCACCTATGGTGACTGAGAATATGTGTAATGTTATAATGGCATTCTGGTTACAGTAATATGGTTAAATGGATTTTCTCTGATTAGCCACAATGAAATCTAAATGTGCAAAAATGTATATCATAGCCATTATGACTGTAAATGTTTTTTACACATGCTTTCAGATACTGTCCCTTATCCACGGGCATGACTCTAGGTTGGGAATCAGTGTTACGTTTTCTTTCTTATGGATTTGAACATTGCTTCTGGGTTTATGATGTGCATATATTTTTCTTAGAATACTGAGAAATACCATTTTGATAGTTAGAGTTCATTGTGAAGTACTGAGTAATTTTATCTTGTTTCTTACATGCACAGAAACAGACATACCAAAAAAACTGAAATAATTTTACTGTTTCAATGTTTGAGTCAAAATTTTAACATTATCTGTAATCAAATCATGAGAAAGACCTTTTAATTAGGCTGTTGTATTGGATGTACATGTTTAATCCTGCTCCTCTGTTCATTTTCTTGTTCTTTTAGTGTTCTAACACTAGGTAGCGAAGTATGTATGTACTGTTTTTATAAAAAATTTTATGAGAGATTACTGAGGCTGAGGATTTTTTTTTTGTCTTGAAATTCCTGAAATAGATTATAAACAGTTCTTGGTAATTGATGTAGAACTCTAAACTGAGTGATTCACTGAATTATACTAGTATTTTTTTTTTTTTTTTAAAGTAAAGGTACTTTTGCTTCTGCTTTTGAGTTCTAGTAAATTACGTTCTGACTAAAAACTTGGCACTAAAATTGTCAGTGTTCTTTATTGAGTGATAGATTGTTCAAGTGGATGTAGATGTCATGACAGTTAGATATGTGGAGTCCTCTGATTAATGAAGTTATCTAGTCAGTATTGTTTAGGATCTCAAGTTGTTATATTTGTTAGTTTGAATGTTAGTCCCTTAGAGAGTTTGATAAGTAATGTCAAACGATATAATTTTGTATTAATTCCGTGTAAGGTTCTTTTTTGGAAATAAAAAAACCTGTGTTATAGACACAGGAATTACTTGCAGTAAAGTGTAGCTGTTTTAAGTACATATGTCAGTTTTGACAGGTGTTTAAACCATGAGGACAGTTGTGATATACAACATAAAGCTTTCTTTTTTCACTTTTAATTGAAGTGTGACTGACTTGTATCACTGTGTGAAGTCCAGGTGCACAACATAATGATTCATTCTTTCCATACATTACAAAAATGATCACTGTGATAAGTCTAGTTACCATCTGTCACCATGCAGTTATTAAATATTATTGACTAAATTCTCCATGCTATACATTTTATCCCTATGACTCATATCTTTCGTAAATCGAAGTTTGTACGTCTTATTCTTCCTCATCTATTTCATTCATCTTCCTACCCTGTCCCTTTTGGCAGCCACTGGTTTGTTCTCTGTCTGTGACTTATTTTTGTTTGGTTCTGTTTGTTGACTTGTTTTGTTTTATAAATTCTACATGTAAGTAAAATCTTAGAATATTTGTCTTCGTTTGTCTAACTTATTTCACTTGGCATAATGCCCTCTATGTCCATCCACGTTCTTGGAAATGGCAAGAGTTTTTTCTTTTTTGTGGCTGAGCAATATTCTGCTGACCACATATGTATATACACCACATTTTCTTTATCCATTCATCTATCAGTGGACACTTAGGTTGCTTCCTTATGCTGGCGATTGTAAATAATGCTGCATTGAACATATGGATGCATGTACCTTTTTGAATTAGTGTTTTAGTTTTTTGTTTGGAAAGAAGAAATATACAAGTCTATGTATTCAAAAATATGAATGATGATTTCTACACTCTTTTCTTTGGAAAGATCCCAAGAAGGGAAATTGCTGGGTCATATGAGAGTTCTGTTTTTAGTTTTATGAGGAGTGCCCATACTGTTTTCCATAGTGGTTGTATGAATTTGTATTTCCACCAACAGTGCACAAGGATTCTCTTTTCTCCACATTCTCATCAACAGTTGTTATTTGTTTTTCTTTTTTTTTAATAGCCATTCTGACAGATAGGAGGTAATATTTCATTATGATTTTTATTTATATTTCATAATGATTAGTGATTTCACCTGTCTGAGTGCCTTCTTTGGAAAAATGGCTGTTCAGGTCCTCTGCCCATTTTTTAACCAGAATATTTGTTTTTGATGCTGAGTTGTATGAGTATTTTGTTTATTTTGGATATTAATCCTTTATCAGATAATATAATTTGCAAATGTGTTTTCCATTTGTTTTGTTGGTAGTTTCCATCAACGTGCAAAGCTTTTTAGTTTGATATAGTATAATTTGTTTATATTCTCTTTCGTTTCTGTTACCTGAGGAAACATATCCAAAAAAATATTGCTAAGACCAGTGTCGAAGATCATACTGCCTGGAGTTTAAGTTTTCTCCTAGATTTTTGGTTTCAGATCTTCTATTTAGTCTTTAATTCATTTTGAGTTTATTTTTGTATATGGTGTGAGAATATAACCCAATTTGATTCTTTTACATTTGCTGTCTAGTTTTCTTTACACCATGTATTCCCCTGTTGCATATTTTTTTCTCCTTTGTTGTAGATTATTTGCCCATTAAAGTATGAGTTTATTTCTGTGCTGTCTGTTTTGTCCATTAATCTATTAATATTTTTGTTTTTTGGGTAGGTAACATATTATTTTGATTACTGTAACTTTATTATATAGTTTGAAATCAGAGTGTATAATACCTCCAACTCTATTTTTCTCAAGGTTGTTTTGGCTATTTGGGGTCTTTTGTGTTTCCATACGAGTTTTAGAATTACTTGTTCTGGTTCAAATACTGTGGGTATTTTGATAGGGGTTGCACTGAGTCTAGAGATTGCTTTGAGTAGTATGATCATTTTCACAATATTCTTCAGACCCATGAGTGCAGTGTATCTTTCCATTTGTTGGTATTGTCTTCAGTCTCTTGCAGTTTTCTGAGTATAGATCTTTTACCTCCTTGGTAAATTTATTTCTAGATATTTTTGCTGCAATTATACGTGGGATTATTTCCTTAACTTCTGTTTCTGTTAGTTTGTTGCTGGTGTATAGAAAGGAAACAGATTTCAGTATACTAATTTTGTACGCTGCAACTTTACTAACTTGAGTGATGAGTTCTAATAGTTTTTTGATGGTGTCTTTAGGACTTTCTATATAGAGTATCATGTCATCTGCAAACGATGACAGTAAAGTGCTTTACATGTACTCTCCTCAGTTCATCGAACATCTTAAAAAAATTTTTTTTCATTTTTTAATTTTTGGCCACAGTGGGTCTTTATTGGTACATGCAGGTTTTTCTCTAGTTATGGCGAGCGGGGGCTGCTCTTTCCTGTGGTGCTTGGGCTTCTCATTGCAGTGGCTTCCCTAGTTACAGGGCATGGGCTCTAGCCATGCAGGTTTAGTAGCTGAAGCTCACAGGCTCCAGAGCATGGACTCAGCAGTTGTGGTGTGCAGGCTCAGTAGTTAATAGCTTGTGGGCTCTAGAGTGCAGGCTCAGTAGTTGTGTTACATGGGCTTAGTTGCTCTGTGGCATGTGGGATCTTCCTGGACCAGAGATCAAACCCATGTCTCTTGCATTGCCAGGCAGATTCTTATTCACTGAACCTTGAAAGAAGTCCTGAACTGTGATCTTTATCTTGAACTCTTTATCAGAGAGTTTGCTTACCTGTTCACTTAATTTTTTTGGCGTTTTGTTTCTTTGAAACATATTCCCTTGTTACCTCATTTTTTCCAGTTCCCTAATTTTTATTTCTGTGTATTAGGTTGATGGCAGGTGGCAGGCTACAGTCCATAGGGTTGCAGAGTTGGACACGACTGAGTGACTAAGCACTTAGGTAGATTGGTTCCATTTCCCAATTTTGGATAAATAGCCTCATGTAGGCAGTGTCCTGTGGGGTCCATCAGCGCACATCTCTCTGGTTACCAAAGCTATATGCTCTAGGGATGCTCCCTAAGTGGGCTGAGTGAACCCTTTGGTTGTGGCAGGGCTAACTACCATGCTGGTAAGTGGTGCTGGCCTCTGGCCAGGTTGACAGCCAGGCTCTGCCTCATGTAGAGGCTGCAGATCACTCGTGGTTAGGGCTGGGTGCTCTGCAGCTGGCTTCAGGGTCAGGTTGTCCTGGGGCTGGTGCCAGCTTCCTGATGGGTGGTGCTGTTAAAAATCATTCTTATGTACATTTGTAGTCAACCCTTTCTCCTACTCTGACCCCCTTAAAACACTGGACTTGTTACTCTTACCATAGTTTTTCCTCTTCTAGAATGTCTTACAGAAGGGATCTTTCTGTAGGTGGCCTTTTGTGTGTGGCTTCCTTCACTTAGCATAATGCTTTGAGGCTCACCCATGATATATGGTGTTTTTCACTTTCAGTGGTTTCACTTTACTGTTGAGTATGATTTTTATTATATTGCTGAGTATTCATTTTATATGTTGAGTAGTCCATTGCATAGATATACTATGAATTGTTTATCTGTTTCGCAGTTAATGGCCATTTGGGTTTTTCCAGTATTTTGGCTTTTAGAAATACCACTTCCATGAACAGTCACATATGAATCATTTTGTGAACATATTTTCATTTCTCTTTTATAAATACTAAGGAGTGGAATTATTGGGTTTATAAAAACTATACATTTTGTTTTATAAGAAATTGCTACTGTTTTCTAGCCATTTTGCATTCCTGACAGCAATGTATGAGCCTTCCAGGTCTTCTGCATCCTTGCCAACACTTGATATTGTCAGTCTTGAATTTTAGACATACTAATTGGTGTGCACTTGTATGTAATTGTGGTTTTAGATATCATTTCTCTAATGAATAATGATTTTGAGTACCTCTTCTCTTGCTTTTTTGTCACCTTTATGTGTTTTTTTGGAGAAGTGTATTTAGGTCTTTTGCCCATGTTTTAGTAAAAACTGTATTGAGTTACAGAGTTTTTAATATATTGTTGATATAAGACCTTTTGCTGATACGTGTTTTTAAAGTATTTTTTCGTACTCTTTGGCTTGTCTTTTTCTTAAGTTTGTTTTGAAGAACACAAATTTTTCAGTTGATGTCCAGTTACTCAATTTGTTTTTTTTTCAGTTTTGTGAACTAAGAAATCTTGTCCTACTTCAGAGTCACAGAGAGTTTCTCATGCTGTGTTTTCTTCCAGAAATTTTTTAGTTACTGTGTTTTATGTTTAAGCCTATGACACATTCTTAATTTTTGTTGCAAGGTGTGAATTTAGGTAATCTGATCAAAATAAAATATGTCCTTGATGTCGGCCCTGGGTTCCTGGCACAGAGCTCCTAAAATCCTGGGGATTTCCTTCACATTATAGTAAGAGTATCTTCTCTATGTGATTAGAGGATTAGAACTCTCAGCCTTGGTTCTCTAACTTCAAGAAGGTAGAGGGGCCAAAAATTGAGTTCTGTCACCACTGGCCAGAGATTTAATCAATTGTTCGTGTAGTGAAAACTCCATAAAAACCTATAAACAATGAGGTTTGGGAGAATTTCCAGGTTGGTGAACTCATGGAAATGTTGGAGGGCGAAACCTTTGTGCCCCTCTTCCCCTGTACCTTGTCTATGTATCTCTCCCATTTGGCTGTTCCTGAGTTGTGTTTTAATAATAAACTGGTAAGAATCTGCCTGCCAATGCAGGAGATGTGGATTCAGTCCCTGGGTTGGGCAGATCCCTTGGAGAAGGAAATGGCAACTCACTCCAGTATTCTTGCCTGGAAATTCCCATGGACAGAGGAGCCTGGAGGACTATAGTTCATGGGGTTGCAAAAGAGTTGGCTATGACTTAGCATCTAAACAACAACAACAAATGTAAGCAAAGTGGCTTCTTAAGTTCTGTGAGTTTTTCTGATGAATTTTTGAATCTGATGAGGAATTTGTAGGGAACTCTTGATTTATAGGTGATTGGTAGGAAGTATGGTTAATCTCCAGTACTTATGACTGGCATGTAAAGTGAAAGCAATTTTATGGGACTGAACCTTTAACAGTATGGTCTGTGCTGATTTAGGGAGTTAACATTAGAATTGAGTTGAATTGTTTGACATCCAGTTGGTGTCAGAGATGTAGTGAATTGGTGTACAAGTCCTCCCCTCGCCACCCCCATATCATGTCAGGAATAGGATTTGCTAGACTGACTCAAAGAACTCAAGAAATTGCTTTACTTATTATTACTGGTGGTGGCTCAAGCGTCTGCCTACAATGTGGGAGACCTGGGTTCAATTCCTGGGTTGGGAAGATCTCCTGGAGAAGGAAATGACAACCCATTCCAGTATTGTTGCCTGGAAAATCCCGTGGATGGAGGAGCCATCCATGGACTGGTAGGCTACAGTCCATGGGGTTGCAAAGAGTCGGACATGACTGAGCAACTTCACTGGTTTATTACAAAGGCTACCACTCAGGAACAGCCAAAGTGGTAGAATGCATAGGGCAAGATTGGACTGGAGGGTGTTAACGAGCTTCCATGCCCTCTTGGATATGATGCCCTCCCAACCATGTGTTTAACAACCTAGATGCTTTTAAACCCAACTGTTAATAGGTTTTATGGAAATTTTACTACACAGCTACAGTTGATTAAATAATTGGCCATTAGTGATTGAACTCAATGTCTGGTTCTGCTACCCTCTCCAGAGGTTGATGGGTAGGGATAAAAAGTTCTAATCTGTAATCATGGCCAACCTCCATCCTAAAACTTTTAAGGGGCTTTCCAATAGTTATCTCATTAACATGAGCTCTGGTATGGTTGAGAGGGGCTCAGTATGAATAAAAATAGATAGAAAATACTTCTGTCATTCAGGAAATTCCAAGGGTTTTAAGAGCTCTGTACTAGGATCCCATGACAAAGACTGAATATGTTTTTATTATATGCTAGGGTTTTTATGTATATCCAATTCTTTCAGCACCATTTATTGAAGACAAACTCTTTGTCCATTGAATTATCTTAGTACTTTTCTTAAAAAAAATCACTTGACCATATGAGTGTGAGCTATACCCAGACTCTCTATGCTTTTCACTTCTCAGTTTCTGTGTCTTGAAATTGCTTGGCTAAATTTATTCCTAAATATTACATATTTTTGATGATACTGTAAAGTGACCTTTCATAATTTAGACTCTTATACAATTGATTTTTATATACTGACTTTGTATCTTGTAGCCATATTAAACTCACTTTTTGGTTCTAGGAATCTCTTTTTGTAGATTCTTTGGGATTGTCTCTGTAGATATTCAAATCATCTGTAAATAAAATGAAAGTTTTACTTGTTCCTTTCCATTATGTTGACCTTTTGTTTGATTCTTATTACATCAGTTAGGACCTTCTTTACAGTGTTGAGTACAAGTGGTGAGAATGTTAGGGGGAAGGTTTTATTGCTGTTTTTTTGTTTCATTGTTTTTCAAGTCATGAATTGTTGAATTTTATCAAATCTTTTTTTGTTTTTGCATCTGTTTTGATGTTATATGATTTTTCTTTCTTTTAATATGGTGAATTGATTGATTTTCAAATATGAAGCAGCCTTGTATTCCTGGAACACATCTTTCTTGATCATGATGTATTAATGTTTTTGAATATTACTGGATTTGATTTGCCAAAATTTTGTTGATGAATTTTACAGCTTTGTTCATAAGGGAAACTACTTTGTAGCTTTCTTTTCTTATAATATTCCAGTCTGTTTTGGTGGTAAGGTGTTGCTGGTCTCATAAAATGAATTGGAAATATTCCAATTTGTTTCTTCTGTTTTATAGGAAGAACTTGTGTATTATAGGTGTTATTTCTTTGTTGTTCAGTAAAATGCCCCAGCAAATCCATCTGGTCTAAGAGTTTTCTTGCTGGGAAGATTTTTACTATGAAATTAGTTTCTTTAGTAGATATAGGACTATTCAAGTTATCCATTTCTATGTAAATTTTGATAAATTGTGTCTTTTAAGGAAATTATCTGTTTTATCCAAGTTTCCAATTTTATTGGCATGAAATTGCTTGTAATATTCCTTTTGTTGTTGTTATTCAGTCTCCCAGTTGTGTCTGACTCTTTGCAGCCCCATGGACTGCAGCACCCCAGGCCTCTGTCCTTCACCATCTCCCAAAGTTTCCCCAAGTTCATGTCCATTGCATCAATGATGCCATCCAGCCATCTGATTTCTCTGACACCCTCTTCTCCTTCTGTCCTAAGTCTTTCCCAGCATCAGGAACTTTTCCAGTGAGTCCGTTGTTCACATCAGATGACCAGAATATTGGAGTTCAGCTTCAGCACAGTCCTTCCTATGAGTATTCAGGGTTGATTTCCCGTAAGATTGACTGGTTTGATCTCCTTACTGTCCAAGGGACTCTCAGGAGTCTTCTCCAGCACCAGAGTTCAAAGGCATCAATTCTTTGGTGCTCTGCCTTCTTTATGGTCCAGCTTTCAGAACCCTATGTGACAACTGGCAAGATCATTGCCTTGACTATATGGACCTTTGTTGGCAGAGTAATGTCTCTGTTTTTCAACATGCAGTCTAGGTTTGTCATAACTTTCCTACCAAGAATCAAACATCTTCTGATTTCATGGCTGCAGTCACCATCTGCAGTGATTTTAGAGCCCCCAAAAGAGGAAATCTGACACTACTTCCACCTTTCCCCCCTCTATTTGCCATGAAGTAATGGGGCTGGATACCATGATTGTAGTTTTTTTAATGTTTAAAGTCAGTTCTTTCACTCTCCTCCTTCACCCTCATCAAGAGGCTCTTTTAGTTCCTCCTCACTTTCTGCCGTTAGAGTGGCATCATATGCTTTTCTGAAGTTGTTGATGTTTCTGCCACCTATCTTGATTCCAGCTTGTAACTCATCCAGCCCGGCATTTCTCATGATGTGCTCAGCGTGTAAATTAAACAAACAGGTGACAGCCCTGTCATACTCCATTCTTAATCCTGAACCAATTAATTGTTCAATACAGGGTTCTGACTGTTGCTTCTTGACCCACATTCACGTTTCTCAGGAGACAGGTAAGATGGTTTGTTATTCCCATCTCTTTAAGAGCTTTCCATGGTTTATTATGATCCATACAGTCAAAGGCTTTGGCCTAATCGATGAAACAGACGTAGATGTCTCTCTGGAATTCCCAAACTTTGTCTGTGATCCAGCAAATGTTGGCAGTTTACTCTCTGGTTCCTCTCCTTTTCTAAACCCAGCGGATATCTGCAAATTCTTGGTTCACATAATGCTAAAGCCCAGCATGAAAGATTTTAAGTATGACCTTACTAGCATGGGAGATGAGTGCAATTGTCTGATGGTTAGTGCATTCTTTAGTACTAACACTCTTGGGAATTGGCATAAGGATTGACCTTTTACAATCCTGTGGCCGCTGCTGGGTCTTCCAGATTTGCTGACATAATGAATGCACCACCTTGATGGGATCATCCTTTAGGATTTTGAATAGTTGTAATTCTTTCACATCCACTGACTTTATTAATAGCAGTGCTTCTAAGGCCCCGTCGACTTTGCTCTCCAGAATGTTTGGCTCTGGGTGGCTGGCCACACCACTGTAGAAATCTGGTTGATGTGGATCTATTTTATACCATTCTTCCATGTATTCTTTCCATTTCTTCTTGATGTCCAGCATCTACTAGGTCTCTACCGTTAATGTCCTTTATTGTGTTCATCTTTGGTTAAAATGTTCCCTTGATTACTCCAGTCTTCCTGTAGTTCTTCCCCCTCTGTTGTCTTCTAGTTTTATACACTGTTCATTGAAGAAGGCCTTCTTGTCCCTTGGTGTTGTTTTTGGAATTCTGCATTTGATTGTGTATACTTTCCCTTTCTCCCTTTTTCTTCACTTCTCTTCTTTCTTCAGCTATTTTCAGGGTCCTCTCAGATAACTTTACCCTCTTGCTTTTATTTTTCTTTAGAATGGTTTTGTTCGCTGCCTCCTGTACAATATTATCCATCTGTAGTTCTTCAGGTACTTTGTCTACCAGATCTAATCCCTTGGATCTATTTGTTACCTCCACTGCAGATTCATAGGGGATCTGATTTAAGTCATACCTGGCTGGCGTAGTGTTTTTCCCCACCTTCTGTAGTTTAAGCCTGAATTTTGCTATGAGAAGCTGATGATCTGAGCCACAGTCCACTCTAGGTATTGTTTTTGCTGACTGTATATAGCTTCTCCATCTTTGGCCACAGTGAACATATAATCAATTTGATTTTGGTATTGGCTATTTGGTGATGTCCATGTGTAAATTTATCTTTTGTGTTGTTGAAAAGGGTATTTGCTATGACCAGTGCATTCTCTCGGCAGAAATCAGTTAGCCTTTGTCTGGCTTAGTTTTGTTATCCAAGGTCAAGCTTGCCTGTTACTCCAGGTGTCTCTTGACTTCTTACTTTTGCATTCTAATCTCCAGTGATGAACAGAGTATCCTTTTTTTTTTTTTTTTTAAATGTTAGTTCTAGGAGGTCTTCTAGGTCTTCATAGAACTGATCAACCTCAGTTTCTTTGGCATCAGTGGTAGGAGCATAGACTTGAATTACTCTGATATTGAATTGCTTGCCTTGAAAATGAATTGAGATCATTATATCATTTTTGAGGTTGCACCCAAGTATTGCATTTTGGACTCTCTTGTTGATTATAAGGGCTACTCCATTTCTTTTGTGGGACTGTAGCCCACAGTAGTAGATATAATGGTCATCTGAATTAAATTTGCCCATTCCTGTCCATTTTAGTTCACTGATTCCTAAGATGTAGATGTTTATTCTTACTGTCTTGTGCTTGACCACATTCCAATTTACCTTGATTCTAGGAACTGAACATTCCAGGTTCCTATGCAGTGCTGTTCTTTGCAGCATTGGATTTTACTTTCATCAGCGGACACACTCACAGCCAAGCACTGTTTCTACGTTGGGCCAGCTGCTTCATCCTTTCTGGGGCTGTTAGTAGTTGTCCTCTGCTCTTCCTAAGTAGCATATTGGACACCTTCAGGTCTTGGGGACTCATCTTTTGGTGTCATGTTGTGTCCTTTTATAGATTCATGCGGTTCTCACAGCAGATATACTGGAGTGGTTTGCCATTCCCTCCTCTAGTGGATCATGTTTTGTCAGAACTCTCTACTGTGGCCCATCTGTCTTGGGTGGCCCTACATGGCACAGCTCATGGCTTCCATCAAATTATGCAAGCCCCTTCGGCACAACAAGGCAGCGATCTGTGAAGGGTATATTCTGTTATCCTTTTAATGTCTTTTGAATCTATAGTGATGTTTCCTCCTTCATTTTTGGTATTGATTATTTGTATCTTTTTTCAAAAGTTCTGGCAAAACATCTATTACTTTTCTTGATCTTTTACTGGCTTGGTTTCACTGTTTCTTTTTTTCTGTTTTCTGTGTCATTAATTTTTTTTATTATTTTATTTTCTCTGCTTTAGGTTAAATTTACTTCTCATTTTATAGCTTCTTAATGTGGAGCTTCCCCGGTAAAGGCTCAGTGGTGAAGAATACACCTGCCTACAATCTCTTCAAAACTTTTCTCACTGCCTTTCTGTTTTTCTTTGTCCTCTGGGAACCCTATAACTTGAATGTTGGTGGGTTTCATATTGTCCCAAAACTCTATGAGGCTATCCTCAATTCTTTTCATTCTTTTTCCTTTATTCAGAGAAGGCAATGGCACCTCACTCCAGTACTCTTGCCTGGAAAATCCCATGGACAGAGGAGCCTGGTGGGCTGCAGTCCATGGAGTCACAAAGGGTCGGACACGACTGAGCGACTTCCCTTTCACTTTTCACTTTCATGCATTGGAGAAGGAAATGGCAACCCACTCCAGTGTTCTTGCCTGGAGAATCCCAGGGACGGGGGAGCCTGGTGGGCTGTGTCTATGGGGTCGCGCAGAGTCGGACACGACTGACGCGACGTAGCAGACTTAGCTACTCTTCAGAAGTTACTTCAACCATTCTATCTTCCAGCTCGCTTACCCATTCTTAGGCCTCAGTTATTCAACTATTGGTTCCTTCTAGAGTATTTTTAATTTCAGTAGTTGTTATTCACAATTCTCATGATGTACTCTTCATATAAGTTAAATAAGTAGGGTGACAATATACAGCCTTGATGTACTCCTTTCCCGATTTGGAACCAGTCTGTTGTTCCATGTCCAATTCTAACTGTTGCTTCCTGACCTGCATACAGGTTTCTCAGGAGGCAGTTCAGGTGGTCTGGTATTCCCATCTCTTTCATAATTTTCCACAGTTTATTGTGATCCACACAGTCAAAGGCTTTGGCATAGTCAATAAAGCAGAGATAGATGTTTTTCTGGAACTCTCTTGCTTTTTTGATAATCCAGCAGATGTTGACAATTTGATCTCTGGTTCCTTTGCCTTTTCTAAATCCAGCTTGAATTTCTGGCAGTTCATATTTCACGTACTGTTAAAGCGTGGCTTGGAGAATTTTGAGCATTACTTTGCTAGTCTGTGAGATGAGTGCAATTGTGCAGTAGTTTGAACAGTTTCTGGCATTGCCTTTTGAAAACTGGCCTTTTCCAGTCCTGTGGCCACTGCTGTTTTCCATATTTGCTGACATATTGAGTGCAGCACTTTCACAGCATCATCTTTTGGGATTTGAAATAGCTCCACTGGAATTCCATCACGTCCACTAGCTTTGTTCATAGTGACGCTTCCTAAGGCCCACTTGACTTTGCATTCCAGGATGCCTGGCTCTAGGTAAGTGATCACAACATTGTGGTTATCAGGGTCATTAAGATCTTTTTTGTATAGTTCTTCTGTGTATTCCTGCCACGTCTTCTTAATATCTTCTACTTCTGTTAGTGAAGTGAAGTGAAGTGAAGTCACTCAGTCATGTCTGACTCTTTGCAATTGCATGAACTGTAGCCTACCAGGCTCTTCAGTCCATGGAATTTTCCAGGCAAGAATATTGGAGTGGGTTGCCATTTCCTGCGTCTCTTGTCCATACCATTTCTGTCCTTTACTGTGCCTATCTTAGCATGAAATGTTCCCTTGGTATCTCTAATTTTCTTGACGAGATCTCCAGTCTTTCCCATTCTGTTGTTTTTTTCTATTTCTTTGCATTGATCACTGAGGAAGGCTCTCATCTCTCCTTGCTATTCTTTGGAACTCTGGATTCAGATAAGTATATCTTTCCTTTTCTTCTTTGCCTTTTCTCTTTTTCTCCTTTGCCTTTTGCTTCTCTTCTTTTCACAGCTATTTGTAAGGCCTCCTCAGACAACCATTTTGTTTTTTTGGATTTCTTTTTCTTGGGGGTGGTCTTGATCCCTGCCTCCTATACAAAGTCATAAACCTCTGTACATAGTTCTTGAGGCACTCTGTTTTATCAGATCTAATCGATATTGACCATCTGGTGATGTCCATGTGTAGAGTCTTCTCTTGTGTTGTTGGAAGAGGGTGTTTGCTATGACCAGTATATTTTCTTGGCAAAACTCTATTAGCCTTTGCCCTGCTTCATTCTGTACTCCAAGGCCAAATTTGCCTGTTACTACAGGTATGTCTACAGTAGAAGACTCTATACATGGACATCACCAGATGGTCAACACCAAAATCAGATTGATTATATTCTTTGCAGCCAAAGATGGAGAAGCTCTATATAGTCAGCAAAAACAAGACCGGGAACTGACTGTGGCTCAGATCATGAACTCCTTATTACCAAATTCAGACTGAAACTGAAGAAAGTAGGGAAAACCACTAGACCATTCAGGTATGACCTAAATCAGATCCCTTATGATTATACAGTGGAAGTGAGAAATAGATTTAAGGGACTAGATGTGATAGACTGAGTGCCTGATGAACTATGGATGTAGGTTCATGATGTAGCACAGGAGACAGGGAACAAGACCATCCCCATGGCAAAAAAATGCAAAAAAAGCAAAATGGCTGTCTGTGGAGGCCTTACAAATAGCTGTGAAAAGAACAGCAAAAAGCAAAGGAGAAAAGGAAAGATATAAGCATCTGAATGCAGAGTGCCAAAGAATAGCAAAGAGAGATAGAAAAGCCTTCTTCAGCGATCAATGCAAAGAAATAGAGGAAAACAACAGAATGGGAAAGACTAGAGATCTCTTCAAGAAAATTAGAGATACCAAGGGAACATTTCATGAAAAGGTGGGCTTGAAAAGGACGGAAATGGTAGGGATCTAACAGAAGCAGAAGATATTAAGAAGAGGTGGCAAGAATACACAGAACTGTACAAAAAAGATCTTCATGACCCAGATAATCATGATGGTGTGATCACTCATCTAGAGCCAGACATCCTGGAATGTGAAGTTACGTGGGCCTTAGAAAGCATCACTACGAACGAAGCTAGTGGAGGTGATGGAATTCCAGTGGAACTATTTCAAATCCTGAAAGATGATGCTGTGAAAGTGCCACACTCAATATGCCAGCAAATTTGGAAAACTCGACAGTGGCCACAGGACTGGAAAAGGTCAGTTTTCATTCCAATCCCAGAGAAAGGCAATGCCAAAGAATGCTTTAACTACCGCACAGTTGCACTCATCTCACACGCTAGTAAAGTAATGCTCAAAATTCTCTGAGCCAGGCTTCAGCAATACATGAACTGTGAACTTCCAGATATTCAAGCTGGTTTTAGAAAAGACAGAGGAACCAGAGATCAAACTGCCAACATCTGCTGGATCATGGAAAAAGCAGGAGAGTTCCAGAAAAACATCTATTTCTGCTTTATTGACTATGCCAAAGCCTTTGACTGTGTGGATCACAATAAATTGTGGAAAATTCTGAAAGAGATGGGAATACCAGATCATCTGACCTGTCTCTTGAGAAACCTGTATGCAGGTCAGGAAGCAACAGTTAGAACTGGACATGGAACAACAGACTGGTTCCAAATAGGAAAAGCAGTTCAGTTCAGTTCAGTTCAGTCACTCAGTTGTGTCCGACTCTTTGCGACCCCATGAATCACAGCATACCAGGCCTCCCTGTCCATCACCAACTCCTGGAGTTCACTCAGGCTCACATCTATTGAGTCTGTGATGCCATCCAGCCATCTCATCCTCTGTCGTCCCCTTTTCCTCCTGCCCCCAATCCTTCCCAGCATCAGAGTCTTTTCCAATGAGTCAACTCTTCGCATGAGGTGGCCGAAGTATTGGAGTTTCAGCTTTAGCATCATTCCTTCCAAAGAAATCTCAGGGCTGATCTCCTTCAGAATGGACTGGTTGGATCTCCTTGCAGTCCAAGGGACTCTCAAGAGTCTTCTCCAACACCACAGTTCAAAAGCATCAATTCTTCAGCACTCAGCCTTCTTCACAGTCCAACTCTCACATCCATACATGATTACTGGAAAAACCATAGCCTTGACTAGATGGACCTTTGTTGGCAAAGTAATGTCTCTGCTTTTGAATATGCTACCTAGGCTGGTCATAACTTTCCTTCCAAGGAGTAATCGTCTTTTAATTTCATGGCTGCAGTAAAAGGAGTACGAGGTTGTGTATTGTCACCCTGCTTAACTTATATGCAGGGTACATCATGAGAAACGCTGGGCTGGAAGAAGCACAAGCTGGAATCGAGATTGCCGCGAGAAATATCAATAACCTCAGATATGCAGATGACACCACCCTTATGGCAGAAAGTGAAGAGGAACTAAAAAGCCTCTTGATAAAAGTGAGGGAAGAGAGTGGAAAAGTGGCTTAAAGCTCAACATTCAGAAAACTAAGATCATGGCATCTAGTCCCATCACTTCATGGGAAACAGATGGGGAAACAGTGGAAACAGTGTCAGACTTCATTTTTTTGGGCTCCAAAATCACTGCAGATGGTGATTGCAGCTATGAAATTAAAAGACACTTAATCCTTGGAAGGAAAGTTATGCCCAACCTAGGTAGCGTATTTAAAAGCAGAGACATTACTTTGTCAACAATGGTCCATCTAGTGAAGGAGAAGGGGATGACAGAGGAAGAGATAGTTGCATGACATCACCAACTCAATGGGCATGAGCTTGGGTAAACTCCAGGAGTTGGTGATAGACAGGGAGGCTGGCGTGCTGCGATTCATGGGGTCACAAAGAGTTTGACACAACTGCGCTACTGAACTGAACTGAACCAGGTATGTCTTGACTTCCTACTTTTGCATTCCAGTCCCCTATGATGAAAAAGACATCTTTTTTGAGTGTTAGTTCTAGAAGGTCTTGTAGGTCTTTATAGAATCATTCAAGTTAAGGTTCTTCAGTGTTACTGGTTGGGGCATAGACTTGGATTACTGTGATATTGAATGGTTTTCCTTGGAAAGAAACAGAGATTATTCTGTCATTTTTGAGATTGCATCCAAGTATTGCATTTTGGACTCTTTTGTTGACTATGATGGCTACTCCATTTCTTCTAAGGGATTCTTGCCCGCTGTAGTCGATATAATGGTCATCTGAGTTAAATTAACCCATTCCAGTCCATTTTAGTTCACTGATTCCTAAAATGTCGATGTTCACTCTTGCCATCTCCTGTTTGACTACTTCTAATTTGCCTTAATTTCATGGACCTAATATTTCCAGGTTCCTGTGCAGTCTTACTCTTTACAGCATTGGACTTCACTCCATCACCAGTCACATCCACAACTGGGTGTTGTTTTTGCTTTGACTCCATCTCTTCATTCTTTCTGAGGTTATTTCTCCACTGATCTCCAGTAGCATACTGGACACCTACCAGCCTGGGGAGTTCCTCTTCAGTGTCCTGTCTTTGTCTTTTCATGATGTTCATGGGGTTCTCAAGGCAAGAGTACTGAAGTGGTTTGCCTTTCCCTTCTCCAGTGAGCCACATTTTGTCAGAACTCTCCACCATGACCTGTCTGTCTTTACTCACCCTACACTGCATGACTCAGTTTCTTTGAGATAGACAAGGCCGTGGTCCATGTGATCAGATTGGTTATTTTTCTGTGACTGTGGTTATCATTCTGTCTGCCCTCTGATGGGGAAGGATAACAGGCTTATGGAAGCTTCCCAATGGGAGAGACTGACAAAGGAGGAAACTGGGTCTCGTTCTGATGGGCAGGGCCATGCTCAGTAAATCTTTAATTCAGTTTTCTGTTGATGGGCGGGGATGTGTTCCCTCTCTGTTATTTGACCTGAGCCTGAACAATGGTGGAGGTAATGAAGATAATGGGGACCTCTTTCAAAAGGTCCCATGCATGTACCACTGAACTGAGTGACTCCAACCCTGCAGCAGGCTACTGCTGGCCCATGCCTCCACTGGAGACTCATGGACACTTATGTGCAAGTCTGGTCAGTCTCTTGTGGGGTCACTGCTCCTTTATTCTGGGTCCTCGTGCCCTCAAGGTTCTGTTTGTGCCCTTCCACAGTCTGTTTCCCCAGTCCTGTGTAAGTTCTGGTGGCTCTATGGTGGGGTTAATGGCGACCTCCTCCAAGAGGGCTTATGCTGTACCCGGGTCTACTGCACTCAGAGCCCCTGACCTGCAGCAGTCCACTGCTGACCCGTACTTCCACAGGAGATGCTCAGACACAGCTCTGTCTCAGTCTCTGTGGGATCTGTGGGTCCTGGTGCACACAAGGTTTGTTTGAGCCCTCTGAGGATCTCTGGTGGGTATGGGGTTTGATTCTAAACATGATTTCACCCCTCCCGTTTTGCTGGGGCTTCTCTGCCCTTAGACATGGGGTATCTCCTCAAAGTCACTCCAGTGCCACGCAACTGCCGCTCCAGCACCTACCATCTTGTTGGGGCTTCTCTGCCCCTGGACGTGGGGTATCTCCTCAAAGTTGCTCTGGTGCCTTGTAGCTGCCTCTCTAGTACTGTGCAGCCACCACTCTAGAGCCTACCATCTTCATGGGGCTTCTCTGTCCATGGATGTGGGGTATCTCAAAATCGCTCCAGTTCCTTGCAGAGTCAGTTACAGGATAAACCCAAGGAGAGACGTGCCTAGACACACATTAATCAAGCTAACAGAGATTAAACACAAAGGAAGAATGTTAAAATCAGCAAGGGAAAAGGAACAAGAAACATAAAGGGAAAACCCATACTATTAACAGTGGATCTTTCAGCAGGAACTTTGCAGGCCAGAACGGAATGGCAGGATATATTTAAAGTACTGAAAGAATAAAGTCTACAACCAAGATTACTGTACCTGGCAAGGGTCTCATTCAGAATTGATGGAGGAATCAAAAGCTTTACAGACAAGCAAATGTTTCAGAGAATTTTCCACTACTAGACCAGCTTTAATAAATACCGAAGGAACTTATTTAGGCAGTAATCACAAGAGAAAGGAAAGACCCACAAAAACAATTAAGAAAATGCCAATAGGAAAACAGATATCAATAATTACTTTAAATGTAAACAGATTAAACACACCAACCAAAAATACAGACTGATTGAATGGATACAAAAGCAAGACCCATTTATATACTGCCTACAAGAGACCCACTTCAGACATAGAGACACATATAGTCTGAAAGTAAAAGAATGGAAAAGGTTACTCCATGTAAATAGAAACCAAAAGAAAGCCAGAGTGGCAATTCTAATTTCAGACGACATAGACTTTAATGCAAGAGATAAAAGAAGGACAGTACATAATGATCAAGGGAACAATCCAAGAAGAAGACATAACAATTGTGAATATTTATGCGCCCAACATAGCATCTCAGTACATAAGGCAAACACTAACAGACATAAGAGGTGAAATTGACAGTGACACAATAATGGTAGGGGACTTTAACACCCCACTTACACAAATGGACAGACCATCAATATAGAAAATCAATAAGGAAACGCAAACCTTATGTGAAACATGAGGCCAAATGAACCTAATTGATAATCTTCAGGAGATTCCATCCAGATGCAGAAGAATACATTTTCTTCTCAAGTGCACAGGGAACATTCTCCAGGATAGACCACATCTTGGCTACAAATCAAGCCTCAATAAATTTAAGAAAATTGAAATCAAATCAGCTGTCTTCTCTGACCACAACACTATGAGATTAGATATCAACTCAGGCAAATAGATGGGGAAACAGAGGCAGACTTCACTTTTTTGGGCTCCAAAATCACTGCAGATGGTGACTGCAGCATTGAAATTAAAAGATGCTTACTTCTTGGAAGGAAAGCTATGACCAACCTAGACAGCATATTAAAAAGCAGAGACATTACTTTGGCAACAAGTCTTTTTAGTCAAGGCTATGGTTTTTCTAGTAGTCATGTATGGATGTGAGAGTTGAACTATAAAGAAAGCTGAGCACCGAAGAATTGATGCTTTTGAACTGTGGTGTTAGAGAAGACTCTTGAGAGTCCCTTGGACTGCAAGGAGATCCAACTAGGCCATCCTAAAGGAGATCAGTCTGGGGTGTTCATTGGAAGGACTGATGTTGAAGCTGAAACTCCAATACTTTGGCCACCTGATGTGACGAGCTGACTGATTTGAAGACCCTGATGCTGGGAAAGATTGAAGGTTGGAGGAGAAGGGGATGACAGAGGATGAGATGGTTGGATGGCATCACTGACTTAGTGAACATGAGTTTGGTGATGCACATGGAGGTCTGATGTGCTGCAGTCCATGGGGTTGCAAAGAGTTGGACACAACTGAGTGACTAACTGGACTGGACTGAACTGAACAACTCAGGAAAGAAACTGCAAAAAACACACTCATGGAGATTAAATAATACATTACTAAATAATGAGATTACTGAAGAAATAAGACAGGAAATCAAAAGATTCCTAGAAACAGATGACAATGAAAACACTACAACCTTGGTCTATTTACAGTAGGTCCTTTACCCAGTACATTCTGTTGGGCCATCAAGAAGATAGGGCTTGGTGTTGCAGGGAAGGGGAGTGCTGTGATTAAGTGTTAGGTTTTTAGTGAGCCTATGTGTCTGAAATGGAACTTCACAAGTGTTTCTCAGTGCTTTTTTTTTAACCCTTTAGGCGGGACTGGAGGACTGGATGACTGAATGGACTGGAATTGGTATTTCCCTTCCCGCTGGTCAGTTAGGCTTTGGTTAATTACTTTCCCCTGAAGGCAGACTTTGTTAAGGACAGAGTGCTCTGGTATTTCAAAATGGTTCCATTTCCTCTTGCTCTGTCAGAAGGGAGAGGGGATTTTTCTCCCTTATTTACTTTGAGAAACTGGTTAGGCTCTCGGAGGTAAATCTCACAAAATTTTTGGAACCCCTAGAGTGTTTAACCCTCAGGGTTAGAATAGAGAGGGAGATGGTGGGAGAAGGAATAGAAGTACAGGGCTAAATATCCCCAAATGCAATTGTAGAAATACATTCAGATTTATTACTGAACATCCCCAAATGCAATTGTAGAAATACATTCAGACTTATTACCTATATGGTGAATGCAAGTGTACTGAATTCTTTAATTAGAAGACGAGTAGTAGCTGACTTAAGAAATTATCACTAAGCTATTCATAAGAAACACCGAAAACATAAGGGTGTTGAAAGTTGAGTAGAAAAAGATATACCACTCTAATACTGACTAAAAGAAAGATGGTAAAGCTGGTATAACTGTATTGATATCAAATATAATAGATTTTCAAACAAATTTTTATCAGAATAGTAATTATTAGAGATAAAGAAGGTCACTAGATAATGACAAAAGTTTAAATTTCCCTGGTAGAATGATGAGTCTGAACTTCTGTGCAGTTAGAAATAGCCTCAAAATATATAGTGTAAAAATTCAGGTCACTGTAAGGAAAAAAGGACATATCCACCACAATTGGATTTTTTTTTTAGTACCTTTCTTAGTTATTAATAGATTAAAGAAGAAAAAAGAAAGTCTATTTGAATAGAAAGAATATTTGAATAGCTTAATAAATTTAACCCTTATTATCATCAGAGTCCCTTGGACCCAGATTTAGTTTACTAGTTTCTTTTTTGAACAGTTCTACTTGGATTTGTTGGATGATGCTTTATGGCTTTCTTTCTGTCTTAGAGGTCTTCTGAAGAACAGAAAACTTACTTTAAAATAGAAAATTAAAACTCCTTTTCTCTTATAGTATATACCATATGGGTCCTTTGGACCTTTTTATGAATCTAAGATGCTGTGGGTTCTTATATCACTTTATCTGTTATAGGTAATTTTATTATCCTAGAATAATTTTTATCATCACTCTTTAATTACTCCCAACTATATTAAGACTAAAATGAAAGGATGATGGAATCATAGATAGATGTTATAGTAGTCAAGTCATTACTATTGTATTATCTTTGATTTTATTACATTACCTCAAGAGTTGCACATATTTTAAGAAAATATAAATGAACTCTGGAGGTACCATCTTTGTAGTCATTTTAGTTTTCATTGGACACAACTGAGAATTTAATAGTTTTCATTTTCTACATGTAATGGTACGAAAGTAGAAAAGTTGACAGAGGAAGGTATTTCTGCTATTAAATGGGCAAAATAATGGTCAACAGAGGTAGTAGACTCTAGGCCCTAATTATTATGGTGAACTTGATCATATGAGTGAAGTCTTAGACTATGAGTCACCAAATAGCGATATCCTAGATGGATTTTCTTTGAACTCAAGAACTGATGAGTGACCAGTGTGTTTCTGCAGTATTTTGTGATAAGAAGTTGGACTCTTCAGTTTTGCTAAGAGAATATGTGACTTATTTTTGCATTACATGTAATGTTGTATATGAACATTTACTTGATACAGCTTATAATTGAAGAGTGTTGAATTAAAGTGTATATACAAAGGTGATAGGAAGTGAATATATGATTTAGGAAAGAAAGCAGAACATTGGCTTGGATCATTTTGATGTATGTTTATAAATCTAAAAGTAAATATTAACAAGCAAGGAACAAATAATATGGCTGTCTTTCTCAGCAAGTTTATGGGACATCAAAATTTTAAAAAAGCACTGCATTTCTATGGTGCAGATTTAAGAAGAAGCAGAAGTGATGATTGTCTAGTAGAGATATAATTGAAATCTGGAATCAGATTTTATAAAACTATATGTCCCAGATTCATGCATGTCAGTTGGTGACCAGTTTCATGCTTTTTATGTGTGTTTGTGTGTGTATGTGTGTGTGGTGTGTGTGAATGTATATATACACACATTATGCATTTGTAGATGTGTATGTATCATACACATATCTGTACATGCTACTGCTGCTGCTGCTAAGTCGCCTCAGTCATGTCCAACTCTGTGCGACCCCATAGACAGCAGCCCACCAGGCTCCGCCGTCCCTAGGATTTAAATAACAATGTGGATTTTCTGTATTTAAACTTTGATTAAACTTTTCAGTTAATTTGCTTTTTCACTATATCCTTTTATTTTTCTGTAAATTATGTGCTGGGTGCTTAGTTGCTCAGTCATGTCCTACTCTTTGGGACCCCACGGACTACAGCCCGCCGTGCTTCTCTGTCCACAGGATTTCTCAAGCAAGAATACTGGAGTGGGTTGCCATTTCCTTCTCCAGGGGATCTTCTCAACCCGCAGATCAAACCTTCATCGCTTGCATTGGCAGGCAGATTCTTTACCACTGTGCCACCTGGGAAACACCCGTGAATTATTTATAAAATGACCTAAATATTAAATAAAATACAGAGACTCTATCAGCCCAGCTGATTAAGGGTGTTGATTATTTTTCCTGGCCTACTGAGGGTTAATATATTGTACCTGTGTGGATCGTTGCCCTCAGCAGTTGATGACTGTGCATCTCTTTCAAGTGCACATGAAATATTCATGAAAATTAGCCATCTGCTTGGCTATAAAGCCTCCACAGATTTCAAAGACTGAGTTCTGTGACTACAGGCAGTTAAGATACAAGTCATTTACAAAAGGTAATTAGAAAAAGTCCCCTACAGGGGGGAATTTAAAATAACTTCTAAATAACTTACAGCTCAACACAGGAATCTTAATGTAAATTAGAACATATTCAGAATTAAATTCTAACAAAATACTTTAAAAGTTGTATAATGTAGTTAAGATTGTACTTTAAGAATAAATGCTCAAGATGAATAAATTAAGAATCCAGTTTAAAAAAATGACAAAAGTGATTACAGAATAAACTCAGAGTAGAAGGAAGAAACTGAAGATTAACATAAACTTATGACATGGAAAACACTCAGTAAGTACGAAGAATAATAAAGTCCAAAGCTGGTTCTTTGAAAGTCAGAAAGTCAAATTTCTGATTTATCAAGATTTATCAATGGTGAGGGAATAACTAAACAATGTTCAGATTGAAAAAGGATGCCATAGGTATACATTTCACAGAGATTAATTTGGTAAAATAATATTAAGAATAACTGATGTCCGTGAATTTGATATTTTAAGTGGACTAGGTAAACTATTGGCAAATAAAACTTAACCAAAACCTACTTAAAAAATTGAAAACTTGACTAGTCTTATAACATTGAAAACTCTCGGTCTCCATGAGTGCAGAGGAATATTCTATTCACACGTTTCATGGAACAGATAATTCCAATCTTACATATATTATTTGATAAGTAACAAAGAAAGACCTTTTCTCAGCTGTTTTTGTGAGACTAGGATAACACTACTGCAACCACTGTGCAAGAGCAGTACAAGAAAGGAAAACAGATACATCTTCTGATCTGAGATGGGCAGCACCCCGGGACAGTGCCTACTCCATCTGGTGCTTTTTGGAGGTTAAGATGCAGATTGAGGCACCTGGAAATCCTTTCTTATCTTGACCTGATGTTTTGTTTCCATGGAAGAGATTAAAGCCTATTTGGAGTGGGAGCACAGAAGACCACGGTGCTTTGGATTGATAGCACATGTCCATAAACTGAAACAGTTCTGAAATGATGACTTTGTTCACTGTACAGTAATGTTCTACAAAGTTGAGATATCTCATCTTTTACTGTACTGAGAAAAGTGCTGCTTAAAGCCACCTTTTCTCACCCATTAGATGAGCGGAACTAAGTGTGACAGTTCCAGGCACTGGTGATAATGCAGAGCAATGCACTGCTGGTGATCGTGTATGGAGGTGGAAATACTTTGGAAACACAGTTTGCTATTAACTTTTAAAGATCATTGCACTTTGCATGACCCAGCAACTACATTTCTGAGGGAAATGACTTAAAGCAGTGATTCCCCCAGACTGCGGTTGGGATCTCCTCTAGCCATTCCGGAGATACGGATTGTTTTAAAGGAATCTAGCTGATAATACAGCTTTTATGCAGTTTTTTCTTAGAACTTTTCAGTCTGATCTGTTGTTTAACTTTACCATCTTCTCTTTCATAGTTGCCCCCCCCCCCCCACCTCCTTTTTTTTTGCTTCCTTGCTTCAGGCAGGTAGAAAGCTATGAATTGCTATAAAATAACTGTTTACAGTACCCACGTTAAGAATTTCAACTAGGATCCTTATTTTGGCAGTGTCCAATTCTTTGTTTTCAGCATGATTTAAAGACGGTGTAGTTTTTATGGAATTGTTAAATGCTTCTTGATTACTATGTGATTTTTCAAGAGCTGACTCTAAAGGAGTTGAAAGAATTGGGAGACATTGCTGAAATATTCTAGCAATAAGTGATTTCATTTATACATATATGAAATAATAAAAGGAGGGCAGGTAGTCTCATCTGTCTCATTGAGATAACATTTTCCAAGAAAGTTTACTTTTAGTACCTAGTTGTCAGATGTGCATTTTTGCTTCAATCAACTGTATGCTAATTATACTTGTAATCAAAAGTCAATCCAGAGGAAAACTTGCAGTGTTTTATGGTTACAAGGAATTTAATAAAAATCAATTCTGTTTGTATATATGTTTTGTTGCATAGAAATGTGACAGAGTGATCAAAAGAAGATTTTTAAGAATAAAAGCTGATGATACCAGCAAAAAAATCACAGAAAAGTGTTATAGGAATATAACACTTCATAAAATTGTTCATAAAGTAAATGATGTGGTATTTCTGTTGTTAAGCAAGGATTTGTGTGTTGTTTTAGACATGAATGATTTTGAGAATCAGTCACTGTGGTATGTAGATTCTGCTGGATACATTGATAATGATGATTGTAGTTTAAGGTGCCAGTGTTTATAGTGTACTGCAATTTTTGCAACTTTTTTTTTAAAAACTATACGTATATTAATTTCTGTTTGTTGATATGTGGCTGCACCAGGTCTTTGGTGCTGTGCACAAGTTTTCTCTAGTTGTGGAGAGCACGGACTGCTTTCCAGCTGGAGTGTGTGTGCTTCTCACCGCGGTGCTGGCTTCTCTTGTGGAGCAGGGGCTGTAGAGCATGTGGGCTTCAGTAGTTGCAGTTTGCAGGCTCTAGCTGTGGTACGCAGGCTTTAGGGCCTTTACCTAGCATCTATTTAAACTTAAATTATGAAAAATTTTAGTTGTCAGTATAAAAATGTTCAAGGGAGTATACTGTGTTTCAAAATTCTGTGCAGCAGTAATGGAAACAAAAAGAGTTAAAGACCACTGAATATTACCATATTAGATAATAGATCTCAAGGGGGATTGTAACACTCAGTGGGGAACATACTGGAATTTGGGCAGGCATTTTTGCTTGTCATGATGATTGAGGGGCTTTACTGTCATTTGATTACTGGGAGCCAAGGAAGCTAGATATCCTGCAGTATACAACAAACAATATTATAGTTGCTTCCCATAAGCTTTTGAAAGTCTTACTGGACTAGTCCACGGCAAATATAAATAAGTAGAAATTTACTACATAACACTCCTAAAGCATATTCAAAAGAAGGAATTTATTTTTTTTTAAAAAGCCCAAGAATTTTAAGAGAGGACCATTTTAGTGGATAATATTTAAATGAAATAGATACTCTCTCAGAATTGTTTAATAATGTATTAACTCTGTGCATTGTCTTCCTGGGGTATTACATTTCTAATTACTGCATGTTTAGTTGAAAAGAGTTTGCAGTACAGGAGCAATATAAGTAATTAAAATATGTAACTTAGAACCAACTATTAAATTATCAGGAACTTACAAACTACAGAGATCTCACTGAATTTTATTACACTTTGTCAGTAAGAACAGTGTGATCATACTATTTAATATTGTGACCTGGGTCACATCTTCTACTCCAGCTTCACATTTCCTGATTGTTTTACTCTTGAACGTTTATTACTTTTTACGTAGGTTATTTATTATACTTATTTTTTACTGTCTTTTTGTCCCTTTTACTTAGAGACATACTGTAAGAGGAGAGATTGGAACAGCCCTTTTGTGGAGTCTGGCTTATTTAAAAAAAGAGAAAATTGGTGGTAGCTGGATCAGGTAATTGTGTATGGGGGTCAGGGATTTTTTTTTTTTCATTTGTCTTTTGGGGAAGGAAATTAGGATTTATTGGTAGTCATGAATAAGGAGGAAAGAATACAGGCCTTCATGAGTCCAGGTTCTGCCATTTGTCCTGTGGGCCACAATTAGAAATGTATTAGGTTGGTGCAAAAGTAATTGCAATTTTGCATTGTTGAACTTTGCCATTTTATATTGAAATATATTCTTAAATAAATGTGGTTATGTTGTACATCATTTTAATACTCATTTCTAGCTTTATTTTTTTTGCTAGTGACTTATTACTTGATGTTTATGATTTTAGACTGTAGAAATAATGATAAGACAAAAAGCAAATCCAAGCAGTTTTTAAATTTGAGTTCAAAATGGATCATACAGCAGCGGAGACAAATCACAACATCAACAGTGCCTTTGGCCCTGAAAAAGTTGGCTTGAAACCTAACATTCAGAAAACTAAGATCATGGCATCTGGTCCCATCACTTCATGGCAAATAGATGGGGAAACAATGGAAACAGTGAGAGACTTTAATTTTGGGGGGTCCAAAATCACTGCAGATGGTGATTGCAGCCATGAAATTAAAAGATGCTTACTCCTTGGAAGAAAAGCTATGACCAACCTAGACAGCGTATTAAAAAGCAGAGACATTATTTTGCTAACAAAGGTCCATCTAGTCAAAGCTATGGTTTTTCTAGTAGTTATGTATGGGTATGAGAGTTGGACTATAAAGAAAGTGAAGTTGATGCTTTTGAACTGTGGTGTTGAAGAAGACTCTTGAAAGTCTCTTGGACTTGATAGTGATCCAACGAGTCCATCCTAAAGGAGATCAGTCCTGAATATTCATTGGAAGGACTGATGCTGAAGTGGAAACTCCCATACTTTGGCCACCAGATGTGAAGAACTGACTCATTTGAAAAGACCCTAATGCTGGGAAAGTTTGAAGTCAGGAGGAGAAGGGGACGATAGAGGGTGAGATGGTTGGATAGCATCGTCGACTCAATGGACATGAGTTTGAGCAAGCTCCAAGTGTTGGTGATGGAAAGGGAAGCCTGGCTTGTTGCAGTCTGTGAGGTCGCAAAGAGTTGGACAAGACTGAGCGACTGAATGGAACTGAGTCCCCAAGTCGTGCTTGACTCTTGCAGTGGTCCCAGCCTCATTTATTGAAATGTTCTAGCAGTGCCATCTTTGTCATAAGTCAAGCAGGTCTTTTCTGGACTTGCTGTTCTGTTCTGTTCTGTTCTGTTTGTTCTGTTTCTCTGTCTTTGATAAACATCACATTTTGTTATTTACTATAGCTTTATAATAATTTTATTTCAGTATAAATTCTCCAACTTTTTCTTCTTCAAGCTTATTTATTGGGCTTTTGCATATCTACTTTGTCAACTTCTAAGAAGAGTTAGGATTTTGATTGGTACCATAATGAATCTATTACTTTGGAGAGAATTTACATCTTTTAGAACGGAGTCTTCTAACACATGGTGAACACAATATATTCCTCCATTTATTTTATTATCGTTGCGCCACTAGGTCATGTCTGACTCTTTTGCGACCCCATGGACTGAAGCCCACTAGGTCCCTCTGTCCATGGGATTTCCCAGGCAAGAATACTGGAGTGGGTTTACATTTTCTTCTCCAGGGAATCTTCCTCACCCAGGGATCAAACCTGGGTCTCTTTATTGGCAAGTGGATTCTTTACCACTTAGCCACCAGAGAAGCCCCTCCATTTATTTAGGACTTATATAATTTAGACTTTGTAAGTTTTTTTTAACCAGTTATTTATTTTGGTTATGTGAGGTCTTACTTGTGCCATGCACTTCTCTCTGGTTGTGGCGTGTGGACTCCAAGATGTATATGTGCTCTGTAGTTTACAGTGCACGTCGCTAGTTGAGGTGCCTAGCCCTTAGCTGTCCCACAGCATGTGGGCTCCTAGGTCCCCAGCCTGGGATTGAACCCACATCCCCAGCATTGGAAGGTGGATTCTTAACCAGGGGACCATCAGGGAAGTCTTTTTGTATATTTTTGTGTCAAGATTTTATGCATCTTTTATTATATTTATTCCTTGGCTCTTTGATTTTTGAATGTTAATGTAGATGATATCTTTTAAAAATTTTCTTTTTCTAGTATATAGAAAGACAGTTGCTTTCTGTATATTGAACCTGTATCCAGCTTATTTTTATGATTTATAAATTCTTTTGAGTATTCTTCATGTATAATTAACTCATCTGCTAATAAGGACAGTTCTATTTTTTTTCTTATGATCTTTGTAATTAAAATTTTTCTTATTACACAGACTAATACACCTATTTACATTTGTAGAAATGATAAAGAATACATTGCCTCATTCTTGATAATTGGGAGGAAGTTTTTGACCATTAAAGGTGATGTTGCTTATAGGTATTTTGTATTTACTCTTTAACAAATGAAAAAAGATTCTTTTGTTCTTAGTTTGCTATGAGTTCTTAATTAATGATGAGTGTGTTGATTACAGAGGACAACAAAGGCATAATAAAAGAGAAATATTGATAAACTGGATTTCATTAAAATTGAAAACTCAAGAGTTATTGAAAGATAAGCCACAGATAGGAGAAAATATTTCCAAATGATTTTTCTGAAAAAGGACTTTTATTTAAGATATAACTCTTACAACCGATTAAGAATCAAATAAATTGCACAGCAAAAGATTTGAATAGACATTTCAGTCAACTGTGTGAATGGCTATTAAGCGTCTTGAAAAGGTACTAATAACCTCATTGTTGTTGTTCAGTTCCTAAGTACTGTTCATCTTGTGACCCCATGGAGTGCAGCACACCAGGCTTCCCAGTCCTTCACTATTGCCCAGAGTTTGCTCAAGCTCATGTCCATTGAGATGGTGATGACATTCAACCATCTCATCCTCTGTCTTTCCCTTTTCCTCCTGCCCTCAGTCTTTCCCAGCATGAGTCTTTTCAAAAAAAAAAAAAAAAAGTCTTTTCCAGTGAGTCAACTCTTCATATCAGTATTGGAACTTCATCTTCAGCATCAGTCCTTCCAGTGAATACTCAGGGTTGATTTCCTTTTGGAATTAACTGGTTTGATCTCCTTGCTGTTCAGGGGACTCTCAAGAATCTTCCCCAGCACCATAGTTCAAAAGCATAAATTCTTCAGTGCTCAGCCTTTTATGGTCCAGCTCTCACATCCGTACATGACTACTAGAAAAACCAATAGCTTTAACTATATGAACCTTTATAGCAAAGTAATAATGCTTTTTAATATGCTGTCTAGGTTTATCATATTTGTCATTAAATGAAAATTAGTCACCCATTTCTGTCTGACTCTTTGGAACCCCATGGGCTTCTCTGTCCATGGAATTCTCCAGATAAGAATACTGGAGTGGGTAGCCTTTCTCTTCTCCAGTGGATCTTCCTGACCCAGGGATTGAACCCTGTCTCCCACATTGCAGGCAGATTCTTTACCATCTGAGCTACCAGGGAAGCCACATTGGTCATTCAGGAAATGCAAATTTAAAACCATAATAAATACATCATGTCACTAAAATGGCTATGATGAAAAGGCAGACTAGTGTCCTTGTAGGACAACAGAGACCCTTATGCATTGCTAAGAATGTAAAATGGTGCAGCCATCATGGAAAGCAGTGGCAGGTTTTTTTTTTTTTTCCGTCCCTGTTTAAATTAAATAGAAATTTACAATATAGCTCAGCAGTTCCACTCTACCCAAGTGAGTCTTTGGGTGAAGGTGAAAAAGTTCCTCTACACAGACTTGAATGCAGATATGTTCATGGTAATATTTTTCATAATAACCAAAGAGTAGAAATAGTGCAGATGTCCATCAATGAATGAATGGATAATCAAAATATCTGTCTCTACAATGAATTCTATATGGTAATAAAAAGGCAAAAGATACTGATTCATCTTTATATCATGGATGAACCTGAAAAACACTATGTGGTGTGAAAGAAAGAAGTGGAAGACTATATATTGTATGGGTTTTATTTGTATGAAATGTCCAGAGAATGCAAAGTTATAGGAAAATATATTAGTTTGGGACTAGAGGTGAGAACAGGGAGTGACTCTATATGAGTATGAAGAATCATTTTTGTAATAATGGAAATATTCTAAAACTAGGTTGTGATAGTTATCAGTTCAGTTTAGTTCAGTCGCTCAGTCGTGTCCGACTCTTTGCGACCCCATGAATCGCAGCATGCCAGGCCTCCCTGTCTATCACCAACTCCTGGAGTTCACTCAGACTCACATCCATTGAGTCCGTGATGCCATCCAGCCATCTCATCCTGGGTCGTCCCCTTCTCCTCCTGCCCCCAATCCCTCCCAGCATCAGAGTCTTTTCCAATGAGTCAACTCTTCGCATGAGGTGGCCAAAGTACTGGAGTTTCAGCTTTAGCATCATTCCTTCCAAAGAACAACCAGGACTGATCTCTTTTAGAATGGGCTGGTTGAATCTCCCTGCAGTCTAAGGGACTCTCAAGAGTCTTCTCCAACATCACAGTTCAAAAGCATCAATTCTTTGGCGCTCAGCCTTCTTCACAGTCCAACTCTCACATCCATACATGACCACTGGAAAAACCATAGCCTTGACTAGACGGACCTTTGTTGGCAAAGTAATGTCTCTGCTTTTGAATATGCTATCTAGGTTGGTCATCACTTTTCTTCCAAGGAGTAAGCATCTTTTAATTTCATGGCTTCAGTCACCATCTGCAGTGATTTTGGAGCCCAGAAAAATAAAGTCTGACACTGTTTCCACTGTTTTCCCATCTATTTCCCATGAAGTGATGGGACCAGATGCCATGATCTTAGTTTTCTGAATGTTGTTGTACAACTCTCTAAATTTACTAAAAAATACTGAATTGTGTATTTTAAATGACTGAATTTTAAGTAAATTATGACATCAATGGAGGTGTTAAGGAATGAGTGTTGAATTCTGTCAGCTAATTTTCTACTGAAAATTTGTATGATTTTCATCTTTCTTAATTTCTTAAATTAAAAATTATAATATTAAACCAGCCTTAAATCTTGGCTTGAGTATAAGTCGGTCTTAATACATGTATGTTACTAGTGGGTATGATATACTGCTATTTTGTTTATGATTTTGAGACCTTATGAGAAAAATTGGTCTCTCATTGTTTTTCTTATGATGTTCTTGTCAAGTTTTTGTTTTACTGTTTTTCATATAATCATTTAAGATTGATGGTAAATGTTTTTCATTATATTTTTGGGATAATTTACTTTTGTAGCCATATGGGCATGCAGTTTTCTCTGTAGGAAAGTTTTTACATATTCAGTTTTTAAAGTATTTATTTGCATTTTCAGATTTTCTGTTTCTCTGTCAATTTTAATAAGTTGTGTTTTCCTAGGAATTTGTTCATTTCATGTCATTTTTCAAATTCATGGAGTCAGAATTATTAATAGTTTTATTGTCTGTGAAGTCCTTAGTATTACTGTCCTTTTCATTCTCAGTTGAGAGTTGTGCCTTCTCTGATTATCTGTGATCCATCTTGCTAAAAGATCTGTTATTTATTTTAGTTTTTTTCAAAAGCTGACTGTTTTGATTTTTCTCGCATACATTTGTTTTCTACTAAAAGTTTTTTGCTCCAGTGTTTGCTATTTCTTTTCTCCTGGTTTGGGACTTTTTTCCTGTTTTTTATTTTTTGATAGGAATATTTGACTGCTTTATCAGTTATTGTGAAAGGTCTATTAGAGTCCACTGTAGTTGTAGGTGTGACAGTTTTTTCATTTTGGTTCTGTGAATTTTTGCTTTATTTTGGGGCTGTCTTTTTATGTATGCCATTTTAGAATTTTTACGTCTTTTGTGATGGATCATGTTTCTTATTATAAAATAACCCTCTCATTGAGCAATATTTCTTGCCTTACTTCTCTTGTCAGAGATGAAGATAACTTTACAAGTTCTCTTTTGGTTAGTGTTTGCATTTTTTTACACTTTTACTTTAGCCAGTCAGTGCCCTTATGTTTTAAGAAAATCTCTTATAAGCAGTATAAAATAAGTTTTAAAACTCTACTCTGATGGTCTGCCTGAAGTGCATTCCCTTCAGTGCCTCTTTTAGCTTGGGCCTGATGGTGTGTTTGAGGATGTGTCTGTGAGTTGACCTGTAAAGTGTTTTTATTCACCATCATTTTGAAGGATAGGTTTGATTAGATTAGAATTCTGCATTGGCAGTTAGTTTCTTTCCCTGCTTTAAAGCCATTCATTTTCTCTCTCACACAGTTGTGTAGATAAAGCTGCATTCCATAATCAGACACGTCTCCTACACTTCTCTGCTGGGTCTAGTGTGCAGGTAAATGGGCTGCATATGTTAAGAGGAAACCTTGATTCCCTTTAGTTGCTGGCATGGTTTCTAGCAGCTTTGTCTTTTTAACCTGAGAATGGTTTTCAGGCATGCTGCATGGTCACAGGGTCAGAATGTTGGTAAGACCCCAGTCGGAGCTCTCGTTAGTGTGTTAGAGGGTACCCTCGTGGTGCCCTGGGGTCCGAGGACATGATGGATCCCGTGGTTCAGTTACGAGGGCTCCTTCAGGACGACTTCCTCAGATTCCCTGTCTTATCCGCTTTTACTTCATGGCGTTGGCTCCTTTCCTGTCCATTCCCTTCCCTCATATCATACTACATGTAGCTGCTTATTAGCCAGTATGTGTTACCTAACATGCACTGGGCAGCATTTTACATTCTGAATTTAAAATTGTATTCTTCATGTTAAATGATAGTGAATGGAACCATTATTTCTTTAACAAATATATCCTACTAGTTTAGAATTCCTTTGGCACTACTAACATTTTTCTTTGATGCTAAATTTTAATTCTTCATGGGAAAAATTAACTATGAAGACATATATCAGACATCCAAAAAACAAGACTACCATATTAGTCTTTATTTAGTCACCAAGTCGTGTCCAACTCTTGTGACTTCATGGACTGTAGCCCGCCAGGCTCCTCTGTCCATGGGATTTTCCAGGCAAGAATACTGGAGTGGGTTGCCATTTCCATCTCCAGGGGATCTTCTGGACCCAGGAATTGAACCCAGGTCTCTTGCATTGCAGACTGATTCTTTACCAACTGAGCTATAAGGGAAGCCCCACCATATTGAGGTCCCACTGCTTGACTTAAGCCGGAAGTCACTTCACTTGTGTCCGACCCTGTGCGACCCCGTAGACATCAGCCCACTAGGCTTCTCTGTCCCTGGGATTCTCCAGGCAAGAAAACTGGAGTGGGTTGCCATTTCCTTCTCCAGTGCATGAAAGTGAAAAGTGAAAGGGAAGTCGCTCACTCGTGCCTGACTCTTAGCAACTCCATGGACTGCAGCCTACCAGGCTCCTCCGTCCATGGGATTTTCCAGGCAAGACTCCTGTGTGTAAAACAGCCGGCTGGTGAGAAGCTGCCATGTAACACAGGGAGCTTAGCCTGGGGCTCCGTGATAACCGAGAGGGGTAGGATGGGAGAGGTGCGAGGGATGTGGGATGCGGGGATGGGAGGGAGGCCCCAGAAGGAGGGGATATGGGTTCTAGGATATGGGTTTTATCAACTGCAGTTCTCAGTTCCACAGAAGTGTATGGGCTCAGAATGTCTCAGCTTCAGCTGCTACTTGTTTGTTGCACTAGTCCTGATCAACTCATAATTGGCTTGTACGAGTGCAGGTAGCTGAGTAGGTACCTTCTATGCTGTAATTTTACTTTGTTTTTTATTTGTCTATTTATTTAAATGAGGACCTACCTTTTTTCAGAGGGTTTAATTTTACTAAAAAGAATGTCTTTGTTGAGCCACAAAGGAACGATCCCTTGAAAATGAAGGGAAAGTTGCTCAGTCGTGTCTGACTCTTTGTGACCCCATGGACTCTGTAGTCCATGGAATTCTCCAGGCCAGAATACTGGAGTGGGTAGCCTATCCCTCTCCAGCGGATCTTCCCGACCCAGGAATCGAACCGGGGTCTCCTGCATTGCAGGTGGATTCTTTGCCAACTGAGCTATGAGAGAAGTCCCAACTGATCCCTTAAGGAAGTAATTATGTTTATTAACTGTTTCAAAGTTACGATTCTATGGTAAACTCATAATTATGAAATTGTTGGTTTGTATATATTTTCAAGTCAGTGATTCTCAGATGTGATCTGCAGTCACCAAGTCAGGCATCCATAAAATAACAGTGATTTTCATAGCAGTAAGGTGTGATTTGCATGTTTCATTGGGTTAGCATTTGCACTGATGGGGCAGAAGCAGTGGTGGATAGAACTGCCAGCATCTTGTCAGGAACCAAGAAAGTGGCATCAATCTGTAGTCATTTATGTTGACATGAATGGATTTATTTGTATTCAGTGGATAAATAATTAAAAATTTTAATTGGGTTCATTTTCTAATAGAATACTATGGATAGATACATGTATAATCTTAACAGTACCTCTTCCTCTAAGAGTATAAAGGGGTCCTGACATGAGAGTTTGAGAAGCATTCCTTTCAGTGCTTGGTAGATGTATAGACAAGCAAGTATTTTGTTCAGTCTGATGCTGATGAAGAAATGCTTAGAGAATATGATTGCTTTGATAGATAAATCCAGTCTGTCTTCAGGTTTTATGTGAATCTTATGTGATGTTCAATTCATTGCTTTAAAATTTTAACTAGGTTATATTTGTAAATAAAATACTTTGCAGGTGCTGATCTTAAGGAAAGAGCCAAAATGAGTTCCAGTGAAGTTGGTCCTTTTGTCTCCAAAATAAGAGCAATGATTAATGAAATTGGTAAGTACAATTAAATTGTCCTTTTAACATGGTTAAAGTGACCTTAAATATTGGATTTTAAAAGTTGCACACTGTTTGTAAGTATTATGAAGTGAAAGTCGCTCAGTCTTGTCCGACTATTTGTGACACCATGGACTGTATAGTTCATGGAATTCTCTAGGCCAGAATACTGGAGTGGGTAGCCTTTCCCTTCTCCAGGGGATCTTCCCATCTTTAAGTATAAGCTTTGGCTAAAATATTTACATAATTAGATAATCATGGTGTATAGCTGGTTGTAAAACAGAATGTATGTTAATGTTTAATTTGAAAAATATTTTGTTATTAAACCTGCCTCATACTTACGATGATGTTACTTATGGAGGTAATTATTAGAAAACAAAGAATAATTTGACATAAGCGTTTGACATATTTCTTAAATAATTGCTTTCACAGACATACAGATTTGGATTTATTTTTTACATAAGTGGGATTATACTGTTTCTTTAGAATTACAGTCTTCTTTGTAAGGTTTATATTTTAGTACATATAAATTTGCTTTTATTATTAATACCTTTTAATACGTCACTGCATAGTAATGCATGGTCTTACCCAGAATTTTAAATTATTTCTTCATTAATGAACATTGGATGTTTTTGTTGTTTTGGCTGTTTTGTTTTCATGTTGTTTTAAACTGCTTTTGTTTTTTATAATAAAATAGTGATTCCTTTGTACAAATTCTTTTAGAACATTAGTATATATAAGATAGATTTCTAAATATGGTATTGCAGTTCTAAGTATCATGTGTTCATTTTACATTTTAATAAATGCTACCAGATTATATTGCAAAAAGATTACAATAATTTATATTCCGTCAATTATATGACAGTACCTGTTTCTTCATGTTCTTGCAACATTTAATGTTGCTACCTTTTTAGTTTGCCAAAGTTAAAGAAAAAATAGATCTTAACATTTTAATTTGCACTTTCCCAGATGCTAGTGTAATGTTATATCTTTTCAAATTAAACTTGCCTTTCCGCTTCTGTAGATTGCCTTTTCACATTCTTCATCTCCTTTTCTATAGTATCATTTAATAACTATTTACTTAAAAGTCAGTTTTGTGTTGATCTTCTGTTGTTAAATGTATCACAGGTATTGTCTCTTAATATCCCACCCTAATTTAATTCCAGGAGCTTTATATATCTAGAGGGTAGTAAGTTCTCTTCATTGTTTTGTTTTTTTTTTTTTTTAAACTGAAGATTTCTTTGCTATTCCTCACACCTCAATTCTTCCAAATGAATTTAGGAATGTTAATTTTAAATGGAAGAGGAAAAATAGTCTCATGAGCCTGTGATTGGAATTTCTGTAAATATTGTTTGTAAAGAATTAGCGTTTTTGTGATTCAGAGTCTTTCCATTCATCATGTGCGTGTCTCTCATTTTAGGGGGGGATCATTCATGTTTTAATGTTCTTTAAGAAAGTTTTCTTCGCATTGGCTTCAGTCTTGTATCTTTTTTCCCCTCTCAGATTTATCCTTATTTTATAGCACTTATTCCTTTGAATGGAATCTTTTCCTGATATTTCTGTTGAAGTCTGGTTATTGTTGTAGGTCCGTAGGAAATTTGTTAAATTTTTTGTGCTTGTTTTGTATCATGCTAGCTTACTACTTGTATTAGTTATTGTTATTTCTCAATTTTCTTGTGTTTTCCAGAAAGCAAAAAAGTTCCTTATATATAAATAATGCTGTTTTATATCTTCTCCTTTTCCAACATTTTAATCTTAACATTTTTCATACATTTTCCCATTGGCTAAGACTTTTGGCGCAATATTCAGTTGCTGAAGTGATCATCTTCATCCCTTTATTTGAGTATGAGGAATGCATTTAATATTTTGCCGGTAGTTATGAAGTTCAGGGAGTTTTCTTATATTTCAGCTTGTTTTGGAGTTTATTACTCTTCTTGTCAAGAATAAGGGTTAAAATTTGTCAGCTGCCTTTTTGGTATGTGTCAAGATGGTATCTATTAGAATTTGTCTCAGCTTTGATTATACTAAATTGTATTACTAGCATTACTGATGCTACACTGGCCTTGTGTTACCAGAATAAATACTGCCTGGTCATTGTGGTTAGTGGTTATGGTGGTTTTTAATATATACCACTGGATTTAATTTTATATGTTTTGATATAAGCATAAATGAGATGGGATCTTCTAATTATGTGTTTTGTGTTAAAGTGAGAAGTTTTTCATCTTTTTCTGTGCTATCCAGGGAAATCTTGTTACTTGAAAGAGTAGTAGAATTTGACCATGTGACATCTTTGGGGTTTTGTTACTGTTGGTTACCTTTTGTTTTTAGAGCTAAGTTTTAAAATATATATGTTTTGATTTCTAAAATAGTTCTTGTCATCTTCCTACCTTTTGTTTATCCCTTGTCAGTTTTATTAGAGGCTCTCCTCTGCTTCTCTTTCCACACGACTGCATGGTCAGATAGATGTCTTCTGAGGCAGAGCATGGATTTGTTTTCCATTGTGGTCAGAGAACTTGATCTTGGAAGTAAAAGTTTATGCTGTCCGTAACTGTATATATATATGCTAGGACGAATTGTTAAGACTGGTTCAGTTGTAAACATTACCTTGATGTTTCTTCTCAGCCTCTTTCTATTTTATTGAATCTGAAATTGGAATTTTCTGGGACTTCTTACATGAAGAACTATTCCTTTTTTAGTAGTGGTGTTTTCTTTTCAGTGGTTGTAGTGGTAGCATTTCTGTTCTGGATCCTGATCCAGTCTACTTGTTTCCCTTCCATGGGTTCCCTAACTTGGGAGAGATACTTTTCACTATGATATTACAATGGGCATAAATCTTTTAAGATGTCTATTTTTGGGGACTTACTGAGATTTTGAGGGGCAAGTAAAAACTGTCTTGATCAAATCTCTTTGTTTAAACCACAGGCTAGCAAACTTTTTCTTAAAAGGACTGACAGATATTTTAGGCTTTGTGGGGCTGTTATGGTCCATGTTGCAGCAACTCAATTTTTTTTTCTTTTAAAGACTATTTTTCAGGAGCAGTTTTAGGTTCATGTCAAAATGGAGGGTAGGTAAAGAGATTTCTCATATATCCTCAGCCCTCAGTATGCATAACCTTTTCCCCATTGTTAATATTTCACACCAGAGTGGCACATTGGTTATAACTGATGAACCGACATTGATATAATTATCCAAGTCCATATGTTTACATTAGGGTTCATTATTAGTGTTTTACATTCCATGGGTTTGAACAAATGTAAAATAACATGTATTCATCATTATAGTGTTATGCAGAGTGTTTTCACTGCCCTGAAAACCTTCTGTGCTTGTTCTGTCCATCCCTTCTGCCGTGTCTGGCAACCATGTTTTACTGTCTTCATAGTTTTGCATTTCCAGAGTATCAGATATTTGAAATCATATAATATGTAGCTTTTTCCGATTGGCTTCTTTTCACTAAGTAATACGCATTGACATTTTCTCCAGGTTGTTTTCATGCCTTGCGAGCTCTTTTCTTTTTATTGCTGAATAATATTCCAGTGTAAAGATGTATCACAGTTTGTTTATCCATATACCTACTGAAGCACATCTTGGTTGCTTCCAGGTGTTGGCAGTTATGAATAAAGATGCTGTACACATCTGTGTGCAGAGTTTTGAGTAACTGTGTTTTCAGTTCCTTTGTGTAACTACCAAGGAACATGATCGCTAGATTGTGTGGTTAAGAGTCTGTTTAGTTAAGAATTTACCAAACTGTCTTCCAAAGTGGCTGTACCATTTTGTATTCCCACTGGCAGTGAATGAGTTTCTGCTGCTTTATATCCATGCCAGCATTTGTCAGTACTCCAGGTTGTGGCATTCTGATAGGTGTGTAGTGGTATCTCTTTATTGTTTTAATTTGCATTTCCATGATGATGTATGATGTGTCTTTTCATAGGCTTGTTTACTATCTTTATGTCGTCTTTGGTGCTGCTGCTGCTGCTAAGTTGCTTTAGTCGTGTCCAACTCTGTGCGACCCATAGACGGCAGCCCACCAGGCTCCCCAATCCCTGGGATTCTCCAGGCAGGAACACTGGAGTGGGTTGCCATTTCCTTCGCCACTGCATGAAAGTGAAAAGTGAAAGTGAAGTCGCTTAGTTGTGTCTGACTCTTAGTGACCCCATGGACTGCAGCCTACTAGGCTCCTCCATCCATGGGATTTTCCAGGCAAGAGTACTGGAGTGGGGTGCCATTGCCTTCTCCCTTCTTTGGTGAGGTGTTTGTTAAGGCTTTTGGCTCAGTTTTTAATTGAATTGCTTTTTTCATTGTTGAGCTTTGAATTTTTCGTATATTGTAGATAACATTCCTTTATCAGATGTGTCGTTTGCAAATACTTTGTCCCGGTCTGTGGACTGTCTTATTCTCTTGGCTTTATCTTTGATGGTGTACTGTGAGGGCTTCCCAGGTGGTGCTCATGGTAAAGAACCTGCTTGCCAATGAAACGTAAGAGATGGGAGTTCAATCCCTGGGTCAGGAAGATCCCCTAGAGGAAGTTATGGCAACCTACTCCAGTATTCTTGCCTGGAGAATCCTATGGACAAAGGAGCCTGGCAGGCTACATACAGTCCATAGAGTCGCAAAGAGTCGGACACATCTGAAGCAACTTAGCACAAAACAGCACACTCTAGCTTATCACCCACCAGCCTGTCATAGCTAGGGTACTTCAGGCAAAGCAACCAACTAGGCTGGGATACAGCCTCACCCACCAGCTTCGAAGTCGCTAGTTGTGTGCAACTCTTTTGTGACCCCATGCCAGCTGCTTCAAGACTTCTTGAGCCCACAACTACTCTGGGACCTGGCCCTGTCCTCCAGAGGGTCTGGGACCAAGCCCTGCACACTAGTAAGCTGGCGATAGATGCCCACCTAAGGGCCCTGCAGTCAGAGACTTAAGGTCCTGACTCTGCCTATCAGTTGGCTGGCACTAGCCTTAGACCAACCTCAGCAACCACTGGGCAGGCACCAGCTTCACGTCACCTTCGGCCCCAGGCCTGCCCACTAGCGTGTTGATACACCAACTCCAGGACCTCCAGGGCCAAAGACTCTAGGATCTGGCTTTGCCCACGCAGGGACTGGTATTAACCTCAGACCAGCTTTACCAGCTTGTTCACAGGACCTGCCCTGATGCAAGCCAACACTAGCTCTAAGACGTTTTGGACCCCTCAGCAGGCCTACCCAGGATTCAGCCATACACACCAACAGGACAGCAACAGCTTTGGGACACCCTGGGCCCTGCAGCCAGCTATGTCAAGAACTGGCTCTGCCTACCAGCCGATCAATGTTAGATCCAGGAACCCCAGCTCTGCAGTTACCCGCCCCACAACCTGGCTCTGCCCACCAGTGATCCATTACTAACCTCGGGACCCCCTAGGGATCCACAGCCAGCCAACCACCTTGTGACCCATCCCTGCCTAGCATCAACCAGCAGCAGTAAGGACCTAGCAAACAGCTGACTTGGAGCCAGCTATGCCTGCCAGACTGTTCACAGTAGTCAGCTTGCTGTAACAGCAGGGCCCATGCAGCCCCCATGAGGAGCATACCTTGAGCATACAGTTCTGGTGGGTGTATGTCACTCCAACACACTGTTGGAGTGTGTTGCTGGAACACATAGGATGTCTCTTACTAAAGAGCCGTTCTCCAAGGTTGGGGAATGTAACCAAACTACCAAATACATAGCAATAGAAATGACAAATTAGTCAGAAAGAGGCCACAGAGGTACATGTTCTAAATGAAGGAACAAGATAAAACTCCATAAGGACTAAATGAAGTAGAGATAAGCAATTTACCAGATAAGAAGTTCAAGGTAATTGATCCTAAAAATGTTCAAAGAAATCAGGAAAAGATTGGATGTATAGATTGAAAATATAGAAGTTTTTAACAAAGAGTTCTAAAATATGAAATGACCAAACAGAGCTTAAGAATGCAGTAACTGAAAGAAAAAAAAAATATGCTAGAAGAGATCAACAGTAGATTAGATCATAGAGAGGAACAAGTTAGCTGGAAAAATGGAGTAGTGAAAATCAATGAAACGGAACAGAAAAAAAATAAGAAGAAATGAGGACAGTTTAAGAGGCTTGTAGGGCACCAAGCATCTGAACATTTGCGTTTTAGGAGTCCCAGAAGAAGAGAGAAAAGGGAATGGAATGTATTTGAAGACATAATAGCTAACAACTTCCCTGACCTGGGAAAGGACCAAGAAGAACAGAGAGCCCCCAACAAGATCAACCCCAAAAATATCACACCAAGATACATTGTATAGTTAAAATGGCAAAAACTAACCATAAAGAGAGACTATTAAAAGCAGCAAGGAAGAGTAACAAGTTACCTAAAAGGGAACTCCCCTAAGGTTATCAGCTGACTTTTTAGCAGAAACCCTGCAGAGCAGAAGGTTGTGGCTTGATACACTTAAATTGATGCAAGGGAAAAACCTACAACCTATTATACTCTACCCACAGGCTTTCATTCAGATTTGATGTAGGGATCAAAACTTTTACAGACAAGAAAAGCTTATAGCAGTAGCAAACCAACTTTACACAGAGTAGTGGAGGGGTTTTTCAAAGAGAAAAAGAAAAGGCCAAGTTTTTATCATGATGGATGATGAGATTAAGAAAAATAAATCTGGAGAAATAGTGATATATTTGAGAAGGGGAAAAATGGAAACCTGGAATGATTTTCACTGGAGTAGTAAACATTTCAGGCATGATACAATTTTAGTAATATTGACCAGTAAAACAATGTTAGAGAACTCAAGATTAAGTTTTAAGAATGTCATCTGATCTGTATTTCAGAATTCCCAGGCCCTTTGCTCAATTCTCTGCAGCCACTATCCAAAGGGCAGTTGTTCAATTATCTGTCAGGGTTCATCCTAGAAAAAAACTGGGAAAAATGAAAGAGGGTTTTGTTCAGACTGTCTTTTTTTTTTTCAGGTAGATTAGTGAGGGAAAGGGGTTGCTGATTTAGCATTCTGTGGGATTCTAATATCCCCTCAATCCTGGAGACAGTTGATTTTGGAATTTACCTAATAATATAGCAAATTTTCTTTTTAAAAATAGACCAACTCAGGAGGCCTGTATATTCATTGACCCATGAACATTGTTACTCCAGGGAGCCTCCTTAGATCCTTGTTAAATTTCCATATATGACTCTCTGTCCTCCTAAGTCAGCTCTGATCACCCCTCCTTGAATCTTAGTCAGTTGGATAGTCCACTTACTTATCCCAAGTGTAATAAACACACCTCAAAAAAAAAAAACTAAAAATAAAAAGGCTACAACTAGAAATATGAAAATTATGAAAGAAAAAAATATTATAGGTAAAGGCAAATATATAGTAAAGGTAGTAAATCAACCACATATAAAAGTAGTATGGAAGTTAAGAAATGAAAGTAGTAAAATCACCTATATCTTCAATAAGTAGTAAAGGGATACATAAAATAATATAAAATATGATGTCAAAAACAGTGACATATTGGGGCAGGTAGAAATGCAGAGTTGTTAAAATACATTTAAACTTAAGGGATCATCAGCTTAAAATAATTACTCAAAACATACATGTTGGTATATTTAAACTGCATGCTAACTGCAAACCAAAAAATGTAGTAATATAATAGATGTACACACAAAACAAGAAAGGAATCCAAATGTAACACTTAAGATGATAATCAAATAACAAGAGAATAGAGCAAAAGAAGAACTTCACAAAAAGCCCAAACACAATTTTCAAAATAACAATAATTCAGTAATTACTATCAGTAATTGGACTTCCCTGATAGCTCCGTTGGTAAAGAATCTGCCTGCAATGCAGGAGATGCTGGTTTGATTCCTGAGTTGGGAAAGTCCTCTGGAAAAGGGATAGGTTACCCACTCCAGTATTCTTGGGCTTCCCTTGTGGCTCAGGTGGTAAAGAATCTGCCTGCAATACGGCAGACCTGGGTTTGATCCTTGGGTTGGGAAGATCCGCAGAGAAGGGAAAGTCTACCCTCTCCAGTATTCTGGCCTGGAGAATTCCATGGACTGTATATATGTATAGTCCATGGGGTAGCAAGGAGTCCAGACTGAGTGACTTTCACTATTAGTAATCACTTTATATGTAAATTGACTGAAAGCTCTAATCAAAGATATAGTTGCTGAATGGATACAAACACAGCGTGGATACACACACAGACTGAAAGTAAGAAGGTGGAAAAAGTTATTCTATGCAAGTGGAAATGAAAAGAATGTCAGGATAGTTATATCAGACAGAGTAGATTTTTACAACAAAGACTGTCACAGGAGACAAAGAAGGACATTACATAATGACCATGGGATCAATTGAGTATGCAGCCAGCATAGGCACACCTAGACACATAAAAGGGAGAAATTGGTAGTAACACAATAATAGTAGGGGATTTTAACACCCCACTTACATCAGTGAACAGATAATCCAGACAGAAAATGAATAAGGAAATATTGGCCTCAATCAACACATTAGACCTGTGCTCTAAAGAGCAGAGTACACATTCTTTTTAGGTACATGTGGAACATTCTTCAGGATAGGTCACATGCTGAGCCACAAAACTAGCCCCAGTAAAGTTACAAAAATCTGAGATCTTATCAAGCATCTTTTGCAACCACAACACTGTGAGATAGGCATCAGCCACAAAACAATAAAATTACTATTTACTTTTATTATTAAACCCTCAAAAAAACCCCAAAAAACCCAAATCCCAAACACATGGAGGCTAAAACCCACCCAAAGTTAGTAAAAGGAAAGAAATTATAAAGATCAGAGCAGAAATAAAGGAGATACTGAAAGGTTGTTGCCGAACTGTGAAAGATGCCAGGATTCTTGACCTCTAAGAGCAGAATTCAAGCTGGGGCCAGTGACGAGGCTTGATCGCTCAGAGCTTTTGTATTTTAATAAAGTTCTATTAAAGTATAAAAGAGATAGAGAAAACTTCTGACATATACATCAGAAACTGGCAGAAAGAGTATCCCCCTGCTAGTCTTTAAGTAAGTAAGTAAGTAAGTAAAGTCACTCAGTCGTGTCTGACTCTTTGTGACCCCGTGGACTGCAGCCCACCAGGCTCCTCAGTCCATGGGATTCTCCAGGCAAGAATACTGGAGTGGGTTGCCATTTCCTTCTCCAGGGGATCTTCCCGACCCAGGGATCGAACCCGGGTCTCCCACATTGGAGGCAGACGCTTTAACCTCTGAGCCACAAGGGAAGCTGGCTACTAGCTCTCTGCTAATTTGAGAAAGTCAGTTCAGTCAGTTCAGTCGCTCAGTCATGTCCGACTCTTTGCGACCCCATGAACTGCAGCACGCCAGGCCTCCCTGTCCATCACCAACTTCAGGAGTTCACTCAGATTCACGTCCATTGAGTCAGTGATGCCATTCAGCCATCTCATCCTCTGTCATCCCCTTCTTCTCCTGCCCCCAATCCCTCCCAGCATCAGAGTCTTTTCCAATGAGTCAACTCTTCACATAAGGTGGCCAAAGTACTGGAGTTTCAGCTTTAGCATCATTCCTTCCAAAGAAATCCCAGGGCTGATCTCCTTTAGAATGGACTGGTTGAATCTCCTTGCAGTCCAAGGGACTCTCAAGAGTCTTCTCCAACACCACAGTTCAAAAGCATCAACTCTTTGGCGCTTAGGCTTCTTCACAGTCCAACTCTCACATCCATACATGACCACAGCAAGAACCATACCCTTGACTAGACAGACCTTAGTTGGCAACGTAATGTCTCTACTTTTGAATATGCTATCTAGGTTGGTCATAACTTTTCTTCCAAGGAGTAAGCGTCTTTTAGTTTCATGGCTGCAGTCACCATCTGCAGTGATTTTTTAGCCCCCAAAATAAAGTCTAGCATTGTTTCCACTGGTTCCCCATCTATTTCCCATGAAGTGATGGGACCAGATGCCATGATCTTCGTTTTCTGAATGTTGAGCTTTAAGCCAACTTTTCCACTCTCTTTCACTTTCATCAAGAGGCTTTTTAGTTCCGCTTCACTTTCTGCCAAAGGGTGGTGTCATCTGTATATCTGAGGTTATTGAAAAGGAATGTCTTAAAACTCAGAGACTGGCACCAGGCCCCTCACCCACAACATGCATTTTGAGATGACATTGGCAGCTGTGAAGAGATACCCAACGACCAAGGTAAGAGAAGCCCAAGTAAGATGGTAGGTGTTGCAAGAGGGCATCAGAAGGCAGACACACTGAAACCATACTCACAGAAAACTAGTCAGTCTAATCACACTAGGACCACAGCCTTGTCTAACTCATGAAACCAAGCCATGCCTACGGGGCAACCCAAGACGGGTGGTTCTTGGTGGAGAGGTTTGACAGAATGTGGTCCACAGGAGAAGGGAATGGCAAACCACTTCAGTATTCTTGCCTTGAGAACCCCATGAACAGTATGAAAAGGCAAAATGATAGGATACCAAAAGAGGAACTCCCCAGGTCATTAGGTGCCCAATATGCTACTGGAGATCAGTGGAGAAGTAACTCCAGAAAGAATGAAGGGATGGAGCCAAAGCAAAAACAATACCCAGTTGTGGATGTGACTGGTGATAGAAGCAAGATCCGGTGCTGTAAAGAGCAATATTGCATAGGAACCTGGAACGTCAGGTCCACAAATCAAGGCAAATTGGAAGTGGTCAAACAAGAGATGGCGAGGGTGAACGTCGACATTCTAGGAATCAGCGAACTAAAATGGACTGGAACGGGTGAATTTAACTCAGATGACCATTAAATCTACTACTGCAGGCAGGAATTCCTCAGAAGAAATGGAGTAGCCATCATGGTCAACAAGAGTCCAAAATGCAGTACTTGGATGCAATCTCAAAACGACAGAATGATCTCTGTTCGTCTCCAAGGCAAACCATTCAATATCACAGTTATCCAAGTCTATGCCCCAACCAGTAATGCTGAAGAGCTGAAATTGAACAGTTTTATGAAGACCTACAAGACCTTTTAGAACTAACAGCCAAAAAAGATATCCTTTTCATTATAGGGGACTGGAATGCAAAAGTAGGAAGTCAAGAAACACCTGGAGTAACAGGCAAATTTGGCCTTGGAATGCAGAATGAAGCAGGGCAAAGACTAATAGAGTTTTGCCAAGAAAATGCACTGGTCATAGAAAACACCCTCTTCCAACAATACAAGAGAAGACTGTACACATGGACATCACCAGATGGTCAACACAGAAACCAGATTGATTATATTCTTTGCAGCCAAAGATGGAGAAGCTGTATACAGTCAACAAAAACAAGACCAGGAGCTGACTGTGGCTCAGATCATGAACTCCTTATTCCCAAATTCAGACTGAAATTGAAGAAAGTAGGGAAAACTGCTAGACCATTCAGGTATGACCTAAATCAAATCCTTTATGATGATACAGTGGAAGTGAGAAATAGATTTAAGGGCCTAGATCTGATAGATAGAGTGCCCGATGAACTATGGAATGAGGTTCTTGACTTTGTGCAGGAGACAGGGATCAAGACCATCCCCATGGAAAAGAAATGCAAAAAAGCAAAATGTCTGTCTGGGGAGGCCTTAACAAAAAGCTGTGAAAAGAAGAGAGGCAAAAATCACAGGAGAAAAGGAAAGATATAAGCATCTGAATGCAGAGTTCCAAAGAATAGCAAGAAGAGATAAGAAAGCCTTCTTCAGTGATCAATGCAAAGAAATCGAGGAAAACAACAGAATGGGAAAGACTAGAGATCTCTTCAAGAAAATGAGAGATACCAAGGGAACATTTCATGCAAAGATGGGCTCAATAAAGGACAGAAATGGTCTGGACCTAACAGAAGCAGAAGATATTAAGAAGAGGTGGCAAGAATACACGGAAGAACTGTACAAAAAAGATCTTCACGACCCAGATAATCATGATGATGTGATCACTAATCTAGAGCCAGACATCTTGGAATGTGAAGTCAAGTGGGCCTTGGAAAGCATCACCACGAACAAAGCTAATGGAAGTGATGGAATTCCAATTGAGCTGTTTCAAATCCTAAAAGATGATGCTGTGAGAGTGTTGCACTCAATATGCCAGCAAATTTGGAAAACTCAGCAGTGGCCACAGGACTGGGAAAGATCAGTTTTCATTCCAATTCCAAAGGCAATGCCAAAGAATGCTCAAACTACCACACAATTGCGCTCATCTCACATGCTAGTAAAGTAATGCTCAAAATTCTCCAAGCCAGGCTTCAGCAATACGTGAACCGTGAACTTCCTGATGTTCCAGCTGGTTTTAGAAAAGGCAGAGGAACCAGAGATCAAATTGCCAACATTTGCTGGATCATCGAAAAAGCAAGAGAGTTCCAGAAACACATCTATTTCTGCTTTATTGACTATGCCAAAGCCTTTGACTGTGTGGATCACAATAAACTGTGGAAAATTCTGAAGAGATGGGAATACCAGACCACCTCACCTGCCTCTTGAGAAATTTGTATGCAGGTCAGGAAGCAACAGTTAGAACTGGACATGCAACAACAGACTGGTTCCAAATAGGAAAAGGAGTATGTCAAGGCTGTATATTGTCACTCTGTTTATTTAACTTATATGCAGAGTACATCATGAGAAACGCTGGACTGGAAGAAACACAAGCTGGAATCAAAATTGCCGGGAGAAATATCAATAACCTTAGATATGCAGATGACACCACCCTTATGGCAGAAAGTGAAGAGGAACTAAAAAGCCTCTTGACGAAAGTGAAGGAGGAGAGTGAAAAAGTTGGCTTAAAGCTCAACATTCAGAAAACGAAGATCATGGCATCTGGTCCCATCACTTCATGGGAAATAGATGGGGAAACAGTAGAGACAGTGTCAGACTTTATTTTTTGGGGCTCCTAAATCACTGCAGATGGTGACTGCTGCCATGAAATTAAAAGACTCTTACTCCTTGGAGGAAAAGTGATGACCAACCTAGATAGCATATTCAAAAGCAGAGACATTACCTTGCTGACTAAGGTCTGTCTAGTCAACACTATGATTTTTCCTGTGGTCATGTATGGATGTGAGAGTTGGACTGTGAAGAAGGCTGAGCACTGAAGAATTGATGCTTTTGAACTGTGGTACTGGAGAAGGCTCTTGAGAGTCCCTTGGACTGCAAGGAGATCCAACGAGTCCATTCTGAAGGAGATCAGCCCTAGGATTTCTTTGGAAGGAATGATGCTAAAGCTGAAACTCCAGTACTTTGGCCACTTCGTGTGAAGAGTTGACTCATTGGAAAAGACTCTGATGCTGGGAGGGATTGGGGGCAGGAGGAGAAGGGGCCGACAGAGGATGAGATGGCTGGATGACATCACTGACTTGATGCACGTGGGTCTGAGTGAACTCGGGGAGTTGGTGATGGACAGGGAGGCCTGGCGTGCTGCGTTCATGGGTCGCAAACAGTGGGACATGACTGAGCGACTGAACTGAACGGAACTTGGTACAAGGTGAGCTGTTCCAGGCCATAAAGTGATTGACATGAATCTTGAAGAAAGGCAGATTTCCAAGTAAATATATAGATTCATTAACATAGATTAGGAGAACGATTGTATGAGTAAATCATACTGGTTTGTCAAAAGTTTTGAGTTTTAGAGGAATCTGACTTGAAGACAGAGTCTAGGGTAAATACATAGGTCATTAACATAGCTTAAGACAAACATTTCCACAAGAAAAATACATTGGTTAGCTCAAGGTTTGAGAAAAGTTAAGTTCTGGTGGAACCAGGTGTCATCATGGCAACACAAATGGGAAAAAAACACTTTCCTCCTGCCGCTTAAGAGAGAGACAAAAAATGACTGACCCTTGCAGCCTGTTTCCTTGTTTGGAGACCCCAGCCTTCCTGCCTGTTACCCTCTCATTACCTAGAAAAAGAAAAGAGTAAAGAAATCTAAAAAGCTGATTCTTTGAAAAGGGAAAAAAAAGATTGATAAACCTTTAGCGAAACTCATATAGAGAAACAAGAGAGGGGACAAATCAGTACAATCAGAAATGAGAAGTTATAACTGAGACCACAGAAAACACAAAGGATCATTACTCACCAATAAAATGGACAACCTTAAAGAGATGGAAAAATTCCTACAAATGTCCTATCTCCCAACATTGAACCAGGAAGAAGTAGAAACTATCAGCAGATTAGTTACCAGTAATGAAATTAAATCCATAATAAAATTACTCCCAACAGATTACTCCAGGGCTAGATGACGTCACAGGTGAATTCTACCAAACATTTAGAAAAGTGCTAACACCTGTCCTTTGTGAACTATTCCAAAATATTTGCGAAGGAAGAAACGCTTCCAAACTCCTTCTGTGAAGCCAGTATCACCCTGATACCAAAATCAGACAGACACAGCACATTAAAATCATGTTTTTCTCAACAGGTTGATAAAAAGAATTAGATGTCAAATCTATCTTAGGTAAAGCTGAAGGCAAACTGGAATTAGAAGGAAGCTTTCTTAGACTGACAATTGTTAGTAAAATGTAAAAGTGATCTCCTAAAATCAGGAAAACAACAAGAGGCCTCCAGTCACCTCTCTTCAGCGTTCTGAAAATCTTGACATTTTCTTTTCCTGATATGTAAAAGCAGGAAATAGAAATAAAGTAATGACTGAAAAAAAAGAAATGTAACACTTTCTCAAGTGGTTATTGTCTCCATTGAACTGAACGAATCTACAAATTATTAGAAATAATGGACTTTGCAAGATAGCTGAATATAGGATTCATATAAAAAAATAATCAATTGTCTTTCTTCCTACCATGAACAGACAAAGGATGTTCCTCAGTCATAAGTCGTGTCTAGCTCTTACTGCAGAACGCCAGGCTCCTCTGTCCTCTATCTCCTGGAGTTTGCTCAGATTCATGTCCATTGAGTTGGTGATGCTATCTAACCATCTCATCCTCTGCCACCCCCTTCACTTTTTACCTTCAGTCTTTCGCAGCCTCAGGGTCTTTTTCAGTGAGTCAGCTCTTTGCATCAGGCGCTCAAAGTATTGGAGTTTCAGCTTCAGCAGCAGTCCTTCCAGTGAATATTCAGGGTTGATTTCTTTTGGGATTGACTTGTTTGATCTCCTTGCAGTCCAATGGACTCTGAAGAGTCTTCTCCAGCACCACTTTTCAAAAGCATCAACTCTTCTGGGCTTGGCCGCCTTTAGAGTCCAAACGATAGAAGTCAGACAAAACATATGTCAAAAAAAGATATTATTGACAGTAGGAAAAAAAATGAATCTAAAAATATATTCAAGCTGTATGGAAAAATTATGAAACTTTTTGGAAAGGCATTTAGAAAATTAAATACCGACGTACTATCTTCTTGAATAGGAGGATTCAGTATCTAAGAAATGATTCTCACAAATGATCTGATGTACAGATTTAACTTAAAAACACATTACTATTATGAGGAACTTAATGAGCATAGAGAGGCCTCAAAAGAGCCAGTATTTTTAAAGAAGGAGAAAATGAAGGTCCTTACGTTATTAGTACTGAAGACCTATTTTAAAAATTAAAAATTAATAATATAATGTTATTGGATTTGGGATAGACGATTGACCAGTGGAGTGGAATATAGGACCCAAAACCGAAAGGTCATTGAGGTCACTGGAAGATGGCAGACTTCACTGCATTTATGAAGTAAAACAAACTTGCGTGATCTTGACAGAATTAAAAATTTCTTAAACATAGAATACAAAGCAAAAGGAAAGGTTGATAAGTCCTATGAAATTAAACTTAAGAACATCTGTTCATTAAAAGATGTTGTAAAGAAAGTAGAAAGATAAAACACAAACTGGGAGAGAAGACTTGAAACACTGCCAAAGGATTTTTGTGTATATATATACATGCACACGTGGGTCAGTGCATGCATACATATATGCAGCTGGGAAATCAGACAGAAATTTTTCTGTACAAGAGGAAAGAGAAATGGGGAGTAAGCATATGGAAAGATGATCAATCTCATATGTAGTCACAGAAATGCAAATTAATACCACAGTAGCATGCTGTTTTATGTTTACCAGGTTGGCCAAAATTCTTATCCTGACATTGCCAAAGATAGCAGGGAACTTACTGCAAAGTTTTATACACTTCCAATGAGAGTATAAATTGGTGTAATAGTTAAGAAAAGTTTGTTGTTGTCTTAGAGTTGGGCATCCACATCTCAAAAGACTGAATAGTTCACATTTTTATGGGGTATTTACCTAGAAGAGTATCTTTAAGACTATTTTTACTAGACTTGTAGTAACAAATATATTTACAATTTGGTCCATTAAACACATAGAGGTGGATGAGTATCAGAGTATCATGAAATAATTACCTTTCTTTGTGCATTGCATTTGATACTACCCTATTTCATTTTTAAGACTTCTGATTTTGGCTTTTTAAATGAATGAGTTGCTACTTGGAGTCTGAAACTATGCTTATCTGTAGGCATTTTGGACATGTGTATTCTGGGGAGACTTATAAGAAAAAGACTATAGTAGTGATACTGTTCATAATAACAAGCTGAAAACAACCAAATTTCAATAGGTGGATAGATGTTTTGGTATATTTGTACAGTTGCATGTGGACAGTATTGCAAACAAATAAATAAACTTAAATATGAAACAGAAGTCTTTAAAATATTGAATTAAAACAACATAATTTTTTATAAAACTAAAAGATGCAGAAGAACATATGGTTTAGAGATGTGTATGAATGTAATGAAATCACATACACATATGTATACAGGGAAAAATACTAAAATGGTAAACAGACTGTGGTGATTACCTTTGGGTTTAAGAAGGCAGGTGAAAGAATGGGGGATAGGTTATTAGGTCCTGTTTCTTGGTTTGGTGGTTTTACGGTAGTTTGTTATTATTATGCTTCATTATATTCTCTATATTTGTCAAATTAGATCAATGTTTTTAGTAGCTTCATAGAGCTTGAGTTCTGCAAACATTTCTTGTGTGATTTCTTGAACAATTTTCTGCATTTTTCCTGATATTCCTTTTTCTTATTTTCAAGAGAAGCCAGAATTCCAGATTTTTAGAAAGTATCTCCAGTTTGAGGGCTTCCCCAGTAGTGCTGGTGGTAAAGAACCCACTTGCCAAGGCAGGAGAAATAAGAGGTGCAGGTTCGATCCCTGTGTCGGAAAGATCCTGTAGAGGGATGGCATAGCAGTCCACTCTGGTATTCCTACCCGGAGAATCCACATGGGCAGAGGAGCCTGACAGGCTTTGCTCCTTAGGGTTGCAAAGAATTGGACACAACTGAAGCAACTTAGCATGCACCCACTCCAGTTTGAAGGTTTTTATTGAGAAGATACCCGTTGGATGTCAAACAAAATTGGTTTATGGACCAGATTTGCACATAGGCCACCAGTGTTCTTCTTGGTCCTCATCCTAATGTTCTCCTCACATAATTCATTTTCTGTGGAGAAGGATTTCCTGGAGCTGTTTTTCCCATGGGAAGAAATGGCTTGTCTGGTGGATGTTAATGGATGATGGTGGAGGAGGATTCAGCATGGTAATATCTCCCTTTTTTTTTTTTAATACAATTGATTTCTAAAAATCATTTATTTATTTGGCTGCACTGGGTCTTTGTTTTGAAGATCTTCATTGTATCGCGGCATGCAGGATCTTCATTGTGTCGCATGGCTCACTGACTCTCCAGTTGTGGCTCACAGGCTCATAAGTTGTGGCATGCCGGCTCCAGCCCAGAGCTGGCAGGCTTCTCTGGTTGTAGCACCCAAGCTCTCTGGGTGCTCCATGGCTTTGGAGCACATGGGCTCAGTAGTTGCAGCATGTTGGATCTTAGTTCCCCAACCAGGATTTGAACTTGCATCCCTTGCATTGCAAGGTAGATTCTGAACCATTGGACCACCAGGGAAGTCCCAAGCATTATATTCTTGGGACTGTTTCCTATACACGTGTTCTGGCACCTGTTTGTATTGTTACCCAAAATGCAAGTCCATATGCCTGATGCACAGTGAGGTCAAACAATACTAGAACATTGGAGTTTGGAACAGGGAAAGGTTTATTACAGGGCCATGCATAGCTTATGCCCTAAGAACCCCAAAGTTACTGAAAGCTTTTTGCAAAGCTGTTTTAAATAGGAAAGGTGGGGGAGGGGCATGGTTACTTGTTGCATACTACTTGGAGTCAAAGCCTTTGTTCTTGAAGTCAGGTCATGGCCAGGTAACTATATTCCTGTAAAATGAATGTTACTCTCAGTTCTGACAAGAAAGGGCAAAGTCCCCAACTCTGCCCAGCTGCCATCCCTGAAGGAGCCAGGTGTCCAACCCAACTGGCCCTCAGACTGTCCATACGAGGTGGAGGCCAGGTCCCACAGACTGCAACTCAGACAGTCTGCCACTCCTATTAGATTGCAGAGACAGGAATGGGGGAGAGGTTCATTGTTCTCTCAAGGCCCGGGCCAACGCTATTGGGTGGTCTTGGTAAGGAATCTGATGCCCTTGCAGGACACATACCCCAGCTTGTTGTCTGGGCCCACCAGATCACCTGCTGGCCCAAGGTCAAGTGAGCTGGAGGGCCTCTGGGAGAAGGGTGGGGTCCCCCTCTTTCTGTAATAGGGCAGGATGAGCACAGGCCTTAGCAGGTAGCCATTGCTGTGCCTCATTACTCCACATCCTGTTCCTAGGCAACAGGTCTTGCTCGGCCTTTGGTCGGTGCCTCAGTGGACTCTACCCACAAGCAAACAACTTTCAGTGAGTGACTGTTAGGGAAGAGATTGAGCCAAGGGTTGGTTGGTGGTGTGGTAGTCATCAGGTGGAGAGTGAGGTAAGAGGCAGATTCAGGCCTTCTCCTGGAGGCCCTCCAGCTCACCCAGCCTTCAGCCTGCGGGTAAGCTGGAGTGCCCAGGGCCCTCCATGAGCCACCCATCTCTTTGTGTGAATCTGTAATAAACCTTTCTCTCTTCCAAACTCAAATGTTTTAGTATTGATGGGCCTCACTGTGCGTTGGCCACACAGACTTGCAACATTTCCTCACTCTTTACCTTATGCTGCTGCTGCTAAGTCGCTTCAGTCGTGTCCGACTCTGTGCGACCCCATAGATGGCAGCCCACCAGGCTCCTCTGTCCCTGGGATTCTCCAGGCAAGAACACTGGAGTGGGTTGCCATTTCCTTCTCCAGTGCATGAAAGTGAAAAGTCAAAGTGAAGTCACTCAGTCGTGTCGGACTCTTAGCGACCCCATGGACTGCAGCCCACCAGGCTCCTCCACCCATGGGATTTTTCAGGCAAGAGTACTGGAGTGCGGTGCCATTGCCTTCTCTGCTTTACCTTATGACTACCATGCAACTGACCCTTGGCTGAATTCCACTCACTGTCTCTCCTTAACAGTTGGTTGCTTGTGGGCAGGGCCCACTACTGCGCTGTCCAATGGCTGAGCAGGACCACAAATAGTCACTCATTGGCAATTGGTTGCCCGTGGGTGGGGCCCACTGTGATGCCAGCCGGTAGCTGAGCAGTACTAATGGTTGCTCATTGATAATTGGTTACTTTTGGTGGGGCCCACTGATGTGCTGACCAATAGCTGAACAGGACCCCTTCCCTGGTAACAGAATGTGGAGTTAGGCACACCAATGGCTAAAGGTTACCGCTCACTGTGCTCTGTTATAGTATGGACTCAGGGATTGTTAAAGTTTCAGGAATTTTGTGAGCTGGTTTTTAATAGCCATGTATATCTTGAAATCAGTCATTACAGCAGTATCAGTAATAGTACAGATTAGAATATACCCTACTTGTTTGATGCTGCTTTCCCCTTTTGCCCCATTGTACTTTCATTTTCCACAACTAGAGTATCTTTGTGGTCTAAACGATGACTTCTGTGCTCTGCTTTTTTTAAATGAAAGAGAATCTATAAGAAACCAAAATGTACTAGATTCATTTGAAAGCTGTTCTATTAAAGTAGAGATCAGAAAGAAGATTTATATTTTGAGTCACTAAATTCCTTACTTTACTGTTCCTAGCTTCTTAGAAAGCCTCTTTTTAAAAACTCCAAAATCTTGAACAAAATTTAGGTCTTTTTCTCTTTTCAAAGGGGGGGAAAAATACAACTTTACAGCTCTCTTTGAGACATTTTATTCTAAAGAATTTTTCAGATTTCTAAAAGATTAGTCATTATTACAAGTCCCCACTGCTCACTTCGGGTGTGGGATATGTAGGTTGAAAGCAGTTAACTATTATTAGGTATCAGCAGGTCAGCATGGATGCACAAACATATGATGATCTCAATCTAATAACTGCCCTTATTCCTGAACTTAACACCCCCCTGCTCCAGCTCCATGATGTGGCTGCCTCACTACTTGGCCCTCCATTGTGCAGATTAGCCATATATCAGTAGAATGCACAGTTGGAGAGCAGAGGTGTTTAGCTACTTATGACCAGTCTTTGTCTAATTAGAAGGTACTTCATGAAGAGCTAGAAAACATTTTTACAGTTCCCTTTGAAGTAAAAACTGAGGGTGCAGGCCCAGTTCTCTTAACGTTGAGACCTGAAGGAATTTCTATCTAATGATAAAGAAATATTTAAAATAGGTTTTCACCAGAATTTTAAATAGTAAAATCTTATGTGATGTGGATAATATTTTTGTAAATGCTCTTCCAGACGAATACTTTAAAATGCCAGTCATTTCTAGTTTCCTTTGCCTTTTTTTTCCCCGATTAAGTAAAATTGCAAAAGCTTTAATTTGGCTTTGTAAATACAGGGCTGAATTTGCATTGAAATATAGGTAATTATGTTAAAAGGATAGATCACAAAATTCATCTATTTAACAAACATCTTTTTTCTGCTCTTAAAATTTTGTAAGGAAATAATTTAATTTTGAAAGTTTTCAAATTCTGATTAGCATTTCTTCATGTGACTGAAAAATCTCCTGTTCTTATACGTTTTTCTGTTAGAAAAATCTGTCTGTTTGGGTCAGATATTTTTCTCTCTTCTGCTTGAATGATTTCAATAAAGTCAGACTTCTGGTATTATTATATGGGCATTTTTTTGGAAATAGTTAATTTTCTGTGAGAACACTGTTCTTCAAGCAAAACCAGATTTAAGACTCATAACTTACATTAGCATATTCCCTTAATAATCACATTGTTTATTTTTTTCTAGAAACATCTGAAAACCTACGTTGTGTATTATATTTATCTCAGAGCTGAAAGGAGACCCTCACTTGCCTTTCCCCCTACATTCATGGCCTCTGATTCTAGTTATACTCACAGAAGATGTCCTGCAGACTCAGATAGACAGGACCTCCACTTGCAGCTCATTTATTTTCTCTTAAAATAGCAAAACTCTGATCGTTTGCTTTAATTATATTTTTAGGAACATTCAAACGATTATTATCTTCTTTGTCATACCTGGCTCATTTCCTGGTACTAAACTCAAAATAGAATCTGATCCTGTTGGTTGCATAACACATTGAGTCATCATTTCTTCCTATTGCTTTTGGGAATAGACACTGCTCACGGCAGTTCCCGTTTCACTCAGTCGCATTCTGCAACTGCCAATTTGATATTTCTCAATGCTTTGAAACTGATAATCTGCTTCTTAAATGTGCATTTTATTGAGTTTTCTCTAAGGTTATTAAGTGCTCCCAAGTAGAATAAATACTGTGTGTGAAAACAAGCATATTAGGTAACTATGAAACTAGCATCTACTTTGAGATGACTCATGTTTTCCTGAAAAAAGTTTACAAGAAAAACATCCTTCAGGGAAAATTTAGGGTTATATAAAACTTCAGGACTATAAGATGATTGAAATTTAATTGATCGTTGAATACTAATTAAATTGTTCTGCTTAATTCTTTAGTAGGAAAAATTTTATAGTCAGCTTTATAGAATGCTAATTTTAAAAAAAAATACTTATTTGGGGCTATGTTGGGTCTTAGTTGTGGCCCACGGCATCTTCATTTCGGCATCTTTTGTTGTGGGGCATGTTTGATTGCTCCACACAGCTGGGGATCCTAGTTCCCCAACCAAGGCTTGAACCTGTGTGCCCTACATTGGAAGGTGGATTCTTAACCGTTGGGCTGCCAGGGAAGTCTGTACAGAATGCTAATTTATATTAATATTCAACAGTACCAAGTAGTTTGCCTATTTAATGACATGATGGTACTTATTAATACTCTTGTTTTCTGTGTTCTTTTTTTATGTTAAGGACTCCACATTTCTTGTCGTTTTTACTTTATATTTTTATAGAAGTTGTAATGTTAAACACGTAATGTTAAAAACTTTTAACTGAGTAAATATCTTAAATTCTTCTCACATTTAAAAATAATTTTTATTACTTCTAAAAAGTTAAAGTGTATAACAGAAAAGTGTTACATTCTCTAACTTCAGAATTAAGAAAGCCTTTAGCATGAGCTGATTCATTTTAAACCCTTCCTTCCAGTGAGTGCTTTCATCTCTGCGAGTTTCCATTTGTTAATTTCTTTCTCTTTTCTTGCCACTGCATTGTATAAACCGCACCCTCATACTTCACCTCCTGTGGAACTTGAAACCTGTCTGTTGAACATATCCCTTCCCCCATCATTTTATTTTAATAAAGTAGTATTTGTCAGTTTTCATTCCAATCCCTAAAAAGGGCAGTGCCAACGAATGTTCATACTGATTTATAACTGTGCTCATTTCACATGCTAACAAGGTTATTCTCAAAATCCTTCAAGCTAGGCTTCAGCAGTTCGGGAACCAAGAACTCCCAGATGTACAAGCTGGGTTTTGAAGAGACAGAGAACCAGAGGTCAGATTGCCAATACTCGTTGCATCATGGAGAAAGCAAGGGAGTTTCAGAAAAATATCTGCTTCTGCTTCATGAACTACACGAAAATCTTTGACTATATGGATCACAACAAACTGTGGAAAACTCTTTTAAAGAGATGGGAGTACCAGACCACCTTACCTGTCTCCTGAAAAACATATATGTGGGTCAAGAAGCAACAGTTAGAATCTTACATGGAACAACGGACTGGTTCAAAATTGTGAAAGGAGTACAAGAAGACTGTATATTGTTACCCTGTTTATCTAATTTCTGTGCAGAATAAATCATGCAAAATGCAGGGCTGGATGAATCACAAGCTGGAATCAAGATTGCTGGGACAAATATCAACAACCTCACATATGCAGAAGATACCACTCTAATGACAAAGTTAAGAGGAACTAAAGAGCCTCCTGATAAAGGTGAAAGAGGAGGGTAAAAAAGCTGACTTAAAATGCAATATTCAAGAAACTGCAAAGAGATCAAACCAGTCAATCCTAAAGGAAGTCAACCCTGAAAATTCTTTGGAAGGACTCATGCTGAAGCTAAAGCTCCAGTACTTTGGCCATCTGATGCGAAGAGCAGGTTCATTAGAAAGGATGCTGATGCTGGGAAAGATTGAAGGCAAAAGGAGAAGGGGGTGGCAAAGGATGAGATTGTCAGATAGCATCATTGACTCAGGGGACATGAATTTGAGCAAACTCTGACAGAGTGGAAGAAAGAGGAGCCTGGTGTGCTGCATGCAGTTCATGGGGTTGCAAAGAGTCAGACAAGACTTAGCAATTGAACTAAACAAACAATTTGTTTATAGACTTCTCACAGTGAAGGGAAAGGGCATATTCATTAATTGCATTTTCATTTTTATTTTTCTTCTTTTAATGATATTTTATACTTACCAAAAAATGATACTTCTTAACTTTCTATTAGCTAAGTGTGATTTTTAAGTGTAATATTTGTTTGAGAATATTAACTAATAAAAATGTAGAGCAAAGGCTTGTCAGCTCTTTTTGAGACAATCATGTCTTTGTGTTTCAGTGTTAAGAATATTATAGATGACCAAGAATTGTCCTTTTCTTGTATTCGCTCCATTATGCTTTAGGGATTACGAGGTTATCAAGCAATTCTTTTGTAATTTACAGTTAATTTATTCCTTTTACACTAATGTTTAGTCTACATTTTCAGTGCCCAGTTTGATGTGAAGAAAAATTCCTCTTGCTATATTCATCACATCAGTTTGCTCCCATTTAAAAAAATCTAAGGAACTTGAAATAATCCCTATTTACCATGAGTTGAAATTTTCAGAAACTGAAACTTGGTAGTACACATATTTCAAGCCTGGGTTTGGTTTGTATGTTTGTGTGTATTTTAGTCTCTTAGGTCCTATCCGACTCCTTGCAACCCCATGGACATAGCCCACCAGGCCCCTCTGTCCTTAGGATTTCCCAGGCAAGAATACTGGAATAAGTTGCCATTTCTTTCTCCAGGGGATCTTCCCACCCAGGGATTGAACCCGCATCTTCAGCATTAGTGGGCAGATTCTTTACCACTAAGTCACAGGGGAAGCCAGGTTTGATGTTTTAAAAGCCCTTTAAACTCACTTCTGTTAATTCATTTTCTGATGAGTCAGCTTCCAGCAGATTTAGTGAGTCCTGAAGGCAATTACTGTTGACCAGCGTTTTCCACAGTGAGGAGAAAACACTCCCCCTGTTCCTATTGCTCTCTCCAGCTGAGGAACTCTGCAGTTTTTTTTGTTTTCTGTAGCTCTGTAGGGCTGCATATATTCATATTGTTCCATTTAAGTACAGGCTTCCCTGGTGGCTCAGAGGTTAAAGCGTCTTCTGCCTCCAATATGGGAGGCCTGGGTTTGATCCTTGGGTTGGGAAGATCCCCTGGAGAAAGAAATGGCAACCCATTCCAGTATTCTTGTCTGGAGAATACCATGGACGGAAGAGCCTGGTAGGCCACAGTCCACGGGGTCACAAAGAGTCAGACACGACTGAGCGACTTCACTTTCACTTTCATAGGGCTGCATATATTCATATTGTTCCATTTAAGTATAAAATGAAAGAAGTTAATAAAAGTAGAGACAATATAGGACAATAGAGAAAAATAGAGACAATATCAGGATTAATGGAGATAGAAGAGGCAATGAAAAATCTTGAGGATTGTTGCAGAGTGGTAAGAAGGATATTATTGATTAGCTTTATGTGATGTTAAATCTTTGTTTCTGAATGGGCGATAAGGTGGTGTGAATGCTCTGTTGAAAAACCAGGTATAAAGTACCAAGGAAGCATAAAGATAATTACCTCTAAGGATAATTAGGGGCTAGCTAGCATTCTAGGCAGGGGGCAGCTTGTACACAGGTTTGGATGTAAATGATTCTGAAGGTGCCTTAAGTCGTTTGGGCCTGGAACATGAGTATGTGGTGAGGTTGGGTAGGTGGGCAGCCGTTTCCTGTGCCATGCTGAGTTTTTCACTGTTTTTATCTTGAATGTGGAATAAATCATTGTACTGTTTTAAATAGAGGAGTTTCATGAATGTGTTTGCATTTTAGAAAATTATCCTACAAGAAATACAGAAGGTATGATAGGGACACATTGAGGATTGTTGTTCAGTTGCTCAGTCATGTCCGACTCTGTGATCCCGTGGACTGCAGTGTGCTAGGCCTCCCTGTCATTCACCATCTCCTGGAGTTTGCTTAGACTCGTGTCTGAGCATCAGACTCATGTCTGACTCATCATTGAGTCGATGCCATCCAACCATCTCATCCTCTGTCCTCTTCTCTTCCTGGGCTCAATCTTTCCCAGCATCAGGATCTTTTCCAATGAGTCAGCTCTTTGAGTTAGGTGGCCAAAGTATTGGAGCTTCAGCTTCAGCATCAGTCCTTCCAACGAATATTCAGGATTGATTTTCTTTTAAGATTGACTAATTCAGTCCTTTACTGTGAAGGTGAAGGAAGTCTGTTAGAGGCTTCCTGCTTGCAAGAAATGAGGGGCCCATAACTCTAACTGTAGCAGAGGGAGGGGGATTTGCCAATTTGTGAGCTGTTAGATGGGACTTAGAAAACATTTAGATGTAAGATCCCTGGAAAAGAGGACATTTGAGATGACTTCTGTGTGTCTGTTTTGAGTAGCTTGGTGAATGGAGATGCTAAGTGAAATAGAATCTCCAAGGACTGACAGGAAGTTGATTTGAACATGATGAAGGATCCAAGTAGAGATATCCAACAGGCAGGTAACTATAGAGATGCAGTTTAGAGAGAAGTTTGGATTTCAGGTGGTGATTTGGATATCATTGGTATTATAGATGGTGAAAGGAAACAGACCTCCTGGGAAGAGCTTCTATTGATAGGGGAAGAAGACTGAGTTCTATAACCAGAGGCAGAAAGAAAGGCAGGAGAGATGAGAGCAGGGACCCAGCAGGCAAAGGAAGAGAGGAACTCTAAAAGGAGGAGTGTCCAGGATTAAAGTCTCTGATCTTCAGAGGCAGTAAGTTTAATAGGGACTGGATAGTGCCCACTGGCTATGGGACAGTATCACAGTGTCACTGGGAAGTGAAGCAAAAACAGTCTCTCTGAGACGAGTGGGACTAGAACTGTGAGGTGGAGGTGAGTGGAAGTTTATTCTTTTCCCTCCAGAAGCTTATCTTAGAGGAAGATGAGCCAAGGCCACAGTGAGGCCTACTTCAGGAAAGATTTTGATGAGAGAGACTTGAGACTGGGGACATTGGGGAGGTAGCAGATTGAAGGAGTCTAGAAATAGGATAATTTCTATAGCTAGCTTTGTAGAAAGGAAGGGGGTTTGGAACCTGTGTGACACTAATTCCATTTTACTTGTAGTGGCTTGAGGTGATTGTGGGAACCACTCAGATTAATTTGCCATTATATTACATCGTCAATTTTACTTTTTTGTCAGATAAAATAAAATTTTATTTTTTCATTGCATTCATTTCCTGACTGTAAACACTGACATCGCTGTCTGTTCATTTTTTCATCAGGTGTGCTGTAAAGCACGTTGTATGGAGCACCTTTGAATTTGCCCTGTATTTTCAAGCTCCCACCTCCCCCCAAAACGCTCAGACAGGTACAAACAGTGAAATATGCCCTGTTGCAAAGACTCATTCATTCCTGCTCAACCAGTAGTGCTTTTGCCTCAGATGGCAGCATCTATGTGTGCTCTATCCCAGCCTTTTCAGACTGTTTCTCTTAGAATAAATTTGATAAATTTCTTCACGTATGAATAAAACTCAGTATACTTCAACACATTTGAATAAACATCTCTGTCTGAGGAATTTCACATATCAGAATACCTATGGAAGATAGACTTCTAGTGATGGTATCTTTTTAATATTTTATTTTTATTCATTTTTTAAATTTACTTTAAATTGATACATAATTGACATGTAACTTGTGTAAGTTTAAGGTGAATGTGTTGATTTGATATATTTACATATTGTGATATGATTACCTCTGTACCATTAGCTGACACTTCCATCATGTCACACAATATTATTTCTTTTTTGTGGTGAGAATACATTAAGAGATGGTACCTTTTTAATATCCCCATTCTATTCATATGTTAAAGTTGTTCAGCCTAAACTTCACATTCCCATAGTCAAAAATAGGATTAATAGAAAGGATTCTGCTTTATATAATAATTAACCAGTCAGTTTTTGAACCATTTATAAAAAACATAATGTATAAAAGTTTCAGTAAAATAGTAATCTGTTTCTGAACTAAAGAAAGTCTGATTTTGAGTTTGTGATTGGCTAATCCCTTCCCAGTCATACTTACAGGCAGGTTCGAGTGTCTCTTCCGTCTGAAGTATGTGGTATTTTCTAGGAATTATTCATCGTGTGTGTATGTGTATTTGTGTTCATTGTATTCTTACCAAATGGTAGAACTACTGGGTTGATGCCTTGGCAACCACTGAGACTGCTTCTGTCTTGTTTGAGTAATTATATTACTTCTCTGAATGGGGTTCTATCATTCTAAGAACCAAGAGAACCTGTAAAAGGGTCATGAATTATCCATTATACCTAAGTCATTTCAACTTGAAATTTATATGAACCAAACATCTCATAAAAGACTTCAGGTTCAACGATTACAAAGTCAGAACTGTGATTCTGTTAATTCAACAGAAAGTTTTTATGAAAGTATTTCAATAGTGTGATAAGATTTAAAGATATTACTGCATATTTTATCTGGTAGAACACTATATGATCATTACATTTTCTAAAATGTAAATGTTTAGTTAAAAGTAAAAGCAATACAAAATTCTATAGATAATATTCCATTTAAAATTATATTGACATTAAAAAATGTAAAATAATTGCATAGAATACCTTTACTGGAGAAGCATGAAGTCTTTCTTTCTGTTTCAGCTAATCTTCCAGTGCCAACCATTGCAGCAATTGATGGACTTGCTTTAGGGGGTGGACTTGAACTGGCTTTAGCGTGTGATATAAGAGTAGCAGGTGAGAATTAGTCCTATTAAAACTTAACTTCTTTCTATTAATTTTTGAGAATTTGGTATTGAAACTCCAACTAAAAATCTTAATTTTACCTACTTAAAATAATTGTCATATATAGTGGAACTATATGTAACTTTGTTCTGTATTTTCCAAGTCTTCTGTAGATGTTTTTATACTTTCATAATTTAAAAAATAAAAAACATAACTTTAAAAAAATGAGATTTGTAGTTATTGTGTGTGCTCAGTTGTGTCCAACTCTTTGTGACCCACTAGACTGTGGCCTGCCAAGCTCCTCTGTCCGTGGGATTTTCCAGGCAAGAATACTGGAGAGGGCTGCCATTTCCCCTTCCAAGATCCCTTGGATCTATCCCTGAATCAGGAATAGAACCTGTGTCTCCTGCATATCCTGCATTGGCAGGTGGATTCTTTACCTTCAGATAATTCTAAATATTTTTTCCCACATATTGTTGAATAAAACATGTAAAAAAAGTCACCTGTTGAGCTTAATGAAGTATTTAAAATTCCCAGTTAAGGAAACAGTCTTTTATAGTATCTGTTTCAGTCTTAGCAGGAGTAAAGGAGAACAGGAACTGGGTCAGATGGAACTGAATTTGGATCTTAGGTTCTGTCATTTTTAGATCACTTTCCTCCTCTACAGTGGGGGAAATGAAGGTTTCTGTTGTGAAGATTAAGTGATTTCATCTCCGGCATGTGCCTAGTCCAGCCATTTCGTTATTATTAGGGCTACGGTAATAAGGACTTAATGTCTTTGAGGTTCACTTTGTTCCTGCAAAGTTTTCTGAGAACTGGATAAGGTGATTATGAAAATAATAAAGGAAACAATTAGTGCTAACCATGTGCTGAGTATTGACCCGGTGCTTACCTAATACTCGGCATATACTTAGGCTCACTTAATCTGCCTAATAGCCCTGTGAGATAGATACGCTTTTGGTGCTTCAGGAAGCTAGGGCTGAGACAGGTGAAGAAACAAACCACAAATCAGTGACCAAGCTGGGATTTGAACCCAGGCAGTCTCAAGTCACAGCTCTCACCTCTTGTTATTCTTCCAGGGTACTGCATGCTGCCCCTGCTATCCTCGACCCTACGTTCTGTATGATCACAGTGCTGTCTGTATCATTGTCCCTCATCAGGGCGAGAAAGAGGGGCTCTCAGACCAAGGACTGAGGGCAGCAGGCAGCAAATATTTGTCACTATTCTTTCCCTGGTTCCCACTATCTCTTCTGATGGAGCTGCCTATTAAATGTAGAATCATGATAATTATGTTTTTAATAATTTTATGGTAACTGGCTCTTGGAATTTGCAGTTATTAATTTCTGTGTACTTTCCCTTTTCAGTTTATTTTAGATTTCTATTTTCTTGCCAGATCTTTGGGTTTTAAACTGAAAAGTTATATGCAATCCATTTCTGAAAGAATGCAAGTTCTGGGGATTAGGAGATAGGACTTAGTCTAAGCACATTTGGATATGCAAATAAAGAAATAATTAAGATGTTTTAAAGTAGCTGTGAAAACAAACATGGAAAGAGGAACCCTATCCAGCTGTCAGAACAGTAAAACCATTTGTCAAAAGTAACTAGAGATTTGGTCTTGAAGAGTTGCCATATCTGATATGATATATTAAGCTATTTGATCTAGAGGACTGTTCAGGCAGCTAAAGAATTCTTACTTGTCAGACACAGTCTCCCTCCTGATCCTGAATAATGAATGAGATCTATGCCTTCAAACATGACTTGGCAGTATCAGGTCAAATTATGTAGTTAACACCCCTGGTCTTTCTACATCAAAAATTGATTTGCTGCCAAGCAATTTTTATCAGAAAAAGTTGTGTGAATCTCTTAATATATATCATTTAGAATGTTTACTTATTTCCATAACTGAATACTTTCTGAAGTGATTTAAGATTTATGACACAAATTTAATTAGTAAACAATATTTCTAGCTTATTTTACTAACTTTTTCAAGTCATCATATTTGAATTTGATGATATGGATGTTACTTAATTTTCTTCTTTCCTTTTCAGCTTCCTCTGCAAAAATGGGCCTGGTTGAGACAAAGTTGGCAATTATTCCTGGTGGAGGTATGAATTGTTCATGCCCATCTTGATCTGTCCCTGGAAACAGAGCATAAGGAAAAAAGGTGTTAGTTGAAAAGGCAACAAACATTTTGGGTAAAGAGACTAATGCGGTCTTGTTTGCTTGTAACAGAGTCCTTATTCAAAAGGCATTTTTTGGTTTCTGTAGGTGTGGAGATTGCAGACGCGTTGCCTGTTGCTGTCTTGCCCTCTTTTTGTGCTTGTCCTGTGCTTTTCTGTATGATTTCTTAACTTTAAAATTATTACACTCGTCACATGATTCTTGAAGGATTACACTTGTATTTTGAAACTTCAATGTGAGTATGTAAATGTGTGTGTCCTTAGCGCCTGAAACACACAGACCCCAGTGGAGGAGGGGGCAGAGGTTCCCAGGCTTCTTGCCAGCTTGCTTGTGTTTCTGTGCAGCTGGACAAAGGTTGGTGTTGTTTGGTAGGCTGAATTTGGATCTGAAGAGGTGTTATTTCTTCTCTGTTACTACAAAAAAGATTGTTGAGCTGCTGCTTTTGGCAGATTAATAAAGTACTTTTCCAGCGTTGATAATGAAATCTTTCATCACAAGGTAAATCTGAAATTTTTGTTCTTTTGTCTGCTGCAGAGAATTTGGAGACATTACCATTCTGTTGAAGTCTTTTCTTTCAAAAAGTAGGCTTCATCTGAGGCTGTACTCCTTGATAACTTACTAGTTTATGAATGAAATAATAATTAAAAATTTAGAGCAGTGTTTGAACACTTCTTTTGTACCTGAGTTAAAATTATCTGTTTAACCTTATTATAAGACTATTTATTTGATTAGGGTGTGTAGATAGAAATTAAAACATAATTCAATGAAATTAAAGACTACCCAGATCAATGTATATGATTCACTAAGTTTTCTACTTTGGTAATGTGCAAAAAGTGATATTCTTGTAAGTAAAAGCATTTACTGTCTACCTGTTTTACCATGCTGGTCTTTTTTACCGTGACTCGTGAAAAAGCCGAAAGGATTTATAAAGCTTTAGCTCCTTCTGTCTTCTGTTGGGAGCTGCCTGTGTCGTATTAGGTCTAGAAACTAGCCTTTTCTTTCCAGTGTACTTCAGTTTTTGGGGTCTTCTGCAATAGTGGATCCATTAATCAGAACCTATGTTTTGTAATATGATTGAGTTTGGATTCTCATAAATACTGTTATTTAAAAAATTTTTATTGAATTTATTTGTCATAAAATTTGGAATATTTTAACATTTTCCATATATTTATAAAGGATAGTTTTCTGTCTTTTTTTTCTTCCCTTTATTTCTAAGTGAATCTGAAGTAATATATGTCAGTTGTTCCTTTAATATAATAAAGCTTTCAAGTTCATAGTGCATGTAATTATGTAATACTGAACTTATTGAAAGTCTAATTTTGTATAAAGCCACATATTCACATTTAGATAATAAGAGGTGCATGCAGAAGTTTTTGCTTCACTGTTGTATTAGTATTATGGTTATTAAAGTATCCCAAAGTAAAGTCTGTTTTTGTTTGTTTTAATAACAGCAGAATAGCTTAAGCAAGCATTTTTATAAAGTATATCTAAAGAGGTTATTTCTGAAAATTTTATGGAGAAAATCCTCTTCTGTCTTATGCATATAAAATTTTTTTAATCCACAAATATTTTCTCCATTTTCATTTTTCTCCTTCCCTTTCTCTTAGATGATCCTTCTATGAAAATACTGCTTATTTTTTCTTCTGCTTTTAAATATATTTTTTTTAATGTGGACATTTTAAAAAAATGTCTCTGCTGAATTTGTTACAGTGTTGCTCCTGTTTTATGTTTTGGTTTTTTGGCCACAGGTGACCTGGGATCTTAGCTCCATAGCCAGGGATTGAACCTGCGCCCCCTGCATTGGAGGGAAGTCCCCTGTGTTATTTTTTCTTAAAACTGTTTTTAAATTGGTGGATTTTCTATGACTAAAATGATCTCTGGGGTGTTCCCTTGCCTTTTTTTTGGACTGTGAACATTGCTGCTGTTATGAAGAGCTTATTACTATAATAGACGTAGCAGGCTACACTGAATTTTTTTCTCCCTTCCTTGTGGTACCGAACTTGCTTCGTGATGTAGATGCTCATTGAGCAGCCAGGTGCTCCTGACCCTTATCAGTGAGCCTGTCTTCAGTGTCAGAGGTCCCAGCCTTCCATCTGTTTCAGACAACGGTGGCTATGGATAGAAGATGGATAGAAGATAACTAGAAAGAATTCAAATACAGCAAGAGTATTGTGGGGGGAAAAAATAAGACTTTTCTTTCCTTTTTAATCCTATGGATGGAATAAATATTTTGGGGTAAAATGTATGGATTCCATTCAGTCTAGAAGATCTATGTCTGTAACTCTGAGAAAAATGCTCTTCTAAGTTGTTGCAAGTTCATGGTTTCATACTGGCCAGCATTTGAAAGTTAATCCAAGTGAAACTATACCTCTCCATTCGTATTTACTGTATGTTTGATCAGCTGCAAGAGTTAACCTGATGCTCTTAGTTTGCATATTATTATCACTTCTAACCTTTTATGATAACGGTTTACTAAGAAATGATCAAAACCTGATATTTACTTTTGGGTTTTTGTTTCTACTTGAACTTGAGTCTGAATAACAACATGATTATTTTTATGGTATATTTTATAATTTTTCTTATAATGCAACAAGTTAAATTATAAAATGATTGTTTTAAAGTGATAGTACTATTTCTAATGAGTGGACCATCACTATAAGTTTTAGGTTTAGTGTTCTAAATTTCAGTTTTTACTTGACTATTAAAATTACATAGTTTAAAAAAAAAGTAAGATGTAAAGAAAGGTAGAAACAGACTAAACGCAAATTGAACTTCTTCAAGCTGTAGTTTGTCAGATAAAAATGGAGTGTACCAGTACCTTTATTTGTTTTATACATATTTATATAGACATTATAAAATATAAAAAATAAAATTTAATGATGTAAAGTTTAAAAGTCATTAATATTGTTACCCTGGAATCTTCCTATGATATTTTAAATTATATTTGGGATGTTTATATACTAAATAGCCCTATCTGTTCTCCAGTATTTTCACCTTTAAGAAAGCAGCTAAACTTCCTGTCTTCTCTCTAACTGGGAGAATGCTCCGGTACTATAAAATAAAATTATCTTTTGGAAATAGCTCCCCAAACAATACTGCCCTTAAACATGTTTATAAAACCACAATAAAACAAGTTCAGGGGCTTAGGATTCTGTTATTTGACAGTTTAGAAAATTTCTGTTAAATGTGCACAGAAAATAGTGGCAGTATCTTTTATTCCCTGTCTCTGCTTAACAGCTTCTACTAGAGGATTTGGGTATATGTCAGGAAACTTTATTATAACTAAGAAAACTGTTCTTTGCTTTTTGCTTGGATATACACCACTGTGGACAAGATGTCTAGTATTTCCATTGCTCTGTGGTTGACTTTCATTCTCTCTAGCCTTTTTTTTTTTTTGAAATATTCAAACTTTAGGAAATATGAAAGGCAGTGGAATGAACCTCTTTATACCTTTCACCAAGGTCTCTCCTCATGAGAGAGACCCTTCCACTCTTTGTCTCTCTCTCATATGCATATCCCGCCCCCCCCCCCCCCCGCCTTTTTTTTTTTTTGCTGAACCATTTCAAACTAAGAGGTGAATCTTTAAATATTTCAATGTGCTTTTCATAAGAATAAGAAAGGACTCTAACCACAACCCTATTGTAACACCTAACAGTATTAAAATTAATATTAATATTCAGATTATCCCAGGTTCAAAAGGTTGTTTATAGTGTTTCTTTTGGTTTGTTTTGCTTTTCTAATTCAGGATTTATTTAAAGGTCACAGGTTACACTTTTGTTTGTTTTTTAAAAGTTTTCCATCTCTGTTTGTTTTTTAGAACAGTAATCTTTCAAAAAAAAGTCAGACAAATTATCTTCTTGAAGTTTACACATTTTGGATTTGACTGAGTTATTTCCTCATATTTAGGTTTATGATAAAAAATTTTTGCAGAGAATAGTAAGTAGGCCATGTTCTATATTTCCTTTTCTTCTAATGTGTTGGCACTTAAGAGTTAGATTGTCCCACTTTGGGTGACAGTAACTTTGATCACTTGGTTACGGTGGTGACTTAACTGTGCGTACACTTCCAGTATCCTCCTCTTGGAAGGTTTACAGGAAAAGAATCTTTAATTATTCTTGGTATTGACTGCTTCCCAAATTAAAAAAAGAAAGGAAGAAAGAAAAATGAGTTTTTATTTTATTTTCTGTTAAAAACCAAAAAGAAGGAAGGAAGTGAGAGCATTCAGATTTCACAGGACCAGAGCAAGAGGCCCCAGTTTTGTCTCTTTCTCCTCCCCAGGATGAGGGGTTTGAGATATCACTGCCTGTCCCACTGTAGGCTGTGTTTAGCAATAAGGCGTCTCTTGGCATGGTGTCCAGGAACTCTATTTTAAGGTGTGTCTATGAAGTAATGACAGATTTTTAAATCCAGTGTGTGTGTTGTTCTGAACACAGTAGTCATTTTGGAAAGTTTTGTTTATAACCTTTGTTGAAATCTTAGAATTTACATCAGTATCTGACCTTATTCTTTTGAATATCTTCAACAGTGACTCATCTTGATCCTGTGAGGGTGAATTTGATTTTCAAAAATAGCATAGGACCTTTCTGTGCCAAATCTGATTAATAAGGTCATACTATTTGAGGAAGAAGAAAAGCATAACAACAAAAATAAGACTGCTTTTCTTAAGAGGCTTGTATGATATCAAACATTTACCAGTGTTATGTGCAGTGGACAGCGCTGCTGGATCAGTGGACTGATTGCTAGTGACCTCTAAAGGCCAGTGCTTGTTTGACTCTCTGAAGTCTAGTGCATTCATGAACACACTTCATACACTGTGCAGTCTCATTTCTTTGTACTTTAAAATCTGTTCAATGACCACTTTACTCTTTTCTGTCTATTTACGGTGTTTCAGAAGTTATTGGTTGGTAAGTCATATGGTTAGTTGTTGTAGAGGAAACAGATAGATACAGATACACGTATAAATATAGATGACTCAGCAGTGTTCCCTTGAAGTGCCCATCTGAAATCTGGTAGGAGAGATTAAACGTGTACAGGCATCATAACTGCTCTCTTACAAAGTTGTTGGATTCAAACAGGAATAAGGCAGTTGAAACTTGGAATTGTGAGTTTGAGAAAACAGTGTGGATCCTGTCAGTCATAAACCCAGTTTATAAGACCTGTATTGTGGGTCCCCAGCACGTCTCTAAAACTTCTCTCCTACTGCTGCTCCGTTTGCTCACACACTAGGTTCCAGGTATGTTTATTCACTCAATTCGCAAATATTTGTTGAGCCATCTGGTGTAGACACTGGGTATATAGCCGTGAACAAACATGGAAAGATCACTGGTGCCTTGCAGCTGACATTCCAGGACACAGGCAGTAGACATGGCAAACAGTAAGTTGTGAATTATGGCAGAACTATAAAATGCTATAGAAAAAGAAATAGGGGAAGGGATCTGAGGAGGGATGAGAGCTTGCACTTTAAAATAGGGTTCAGAGGAAGCCTTATTGAGAAGGTAACATTGGGGTTAAGACTGATAGGAATTGAGGAAATTGTCATACAGATAGGAAAAAAGAGCATTTCAGACAGAGGGGCATATAGGATAAAGGGCTAAGATGGGAGCATGCCTGGAACATTCACCCCACCACTGCAACCATAAGAGATGGGAGGAGGAGAGTGGTCGGAGATGCTGTCTGACGAGTATCAGAGAAGTCAGAGCATAGAGGTAGCTGTTACCCTGAGTGAGAGAGACCCACACAGGTTATTAGCAGAGTTAGAGTGCGATCTTAGGGCTTCCCAGGTGGCTCAGTGGTAAAGAGTCTGCCTGCCAAAGCAGGAGACGCAGGTTCAGTCCCTGGGTTGGAAAGATTCCCTGGAGAAAGAAATGTCAACCCTCTCCAGTGTTCTTGCCTGGAGAATCCCATGGGAAGAGCCTGGTGGGCTACAGTTGATGGGGTCACAAAGAATGGGACACAACTGAGTGACTTAGCACGCAGCATGTAATGTGATCTTAGGCCTTCAAAGATTTGCCTGGTTGCTCTGCCAAGGATAGAAATGAATAGGGCCACGTTAGAGGCAGAAACCCATTCCTACTAGGAGCCTGTTGCTGTAGTTCAAATGTTCTGGCTGGAGGACCAAAAAAGGGGCACCCTGTAGGACCCAGAAAGTACCAGGGAAATAGTAAAGAGTGAGGAACTCAGGAATGGGACCCCACAGATGTGTTAGTGGGCTCCTGGACTCATTCCTCAGCTGCGCATGTGTGTCTTACGCTAAGCAGCAAACTAGACACTATTTGAACCAAGCGATGAGCCACTGCCCAGATCTGAGACTGGCCAAAGGCCTTGCAAACATAACTAACACTGAAACCACAGTTCACAGAAGGCTGGCTGGAATGTGCAGCCCGAGTACAGCCAAGTTGATTGAATGCTGAAACAAAAACGTCCAGGCCAGAATTACTCAGCATGTGAACACCGGAACGTCTCAGTTTACATGAGCGATGATCAAACAGATGTCATCCAGAAAGACAGGTGTTGGAATTATCTAAGATTTTAAAGCAGTTACTGCTTTAAGAAGTAAGGGTGAACTGTTTCAGTTGCCTCCTCTTCACCTTGTTGGTGAGGGAGAGATTCCTTTCCTAGGTTGCTGGAGATGGCCAAACACACTAGACAAGTGTGATTGATAGCAGTTTCTTAGTTGGATGTACTCACAGCCCAAGGGAGGCCACCACATGGTACACAGGATCATATGGAGGTTGTGCTCGGGAACATCGAAGAAAAGTGTGGGAGGCAGGCTTTGTAGTGATGAGAAGGTGGTGTGCCCCCTGGTTCCTTTGGGAGGATGTGATTTGTTTTGTTTGAGTTGTCTCACAATCTGGTAGGAACCTGGAACGCTCTCTCCAGGGATAAGTAGGAACACTGCCTAGTCTTCGTGATGAGAAGGGTGGTTTGTCTAGGTGACTTAATAATCCTTTGGAACAGGATTGGTAAGAGACCGTGTGGTCAGGTCATTTGTGGTTCACTTGGTTTCCCTCAGGGTTAGGCAGCACATGATATTGGGCCTTAGTTTTGGACTTTACCCACAGGAACAAATGGAAGTATAGAAAGTTTTAGAATAGAGATAACAGAAGAAAGTGAGTAAACTTCATGATTAACCAGTGGGAGTTGCTCAGTATCAGAGAAGAAAACCAAAAAACCTGAATAAATGAACTGGACCTCAGGGACCTAGAGGATGGTACTGAAATGTTTAACATCTGTGTCACAGGAGTCTTAGAAGGAAAGGAGAAAGAGTTGGGTCCAGAAAAATATTTTTAAAGAAAAAATAGCTGAAGATTTCACAAATTTGGTGAAAGGCATAAACTAAGGATTTAAAAAGGTGAGTGAACCAAAGCCAGATAAGCCCAAAGAAGTCCAGGACCAGACACATCATAATCAAATGCTTAAAGCTAAAGGCCAGATCATCATCATCTTTAAAATTGAAGGAAAGTTGCTCATTATTGATAGGGAAACAACAACTTGAGCGACTGGATTCTTCATCAGAAGCAGTGGAGTCCAGAAATAAGTGGATTTCTATAGTGCTAAAAGGAGAAAACTGTCAACCTAGAATTCTAGGAAAAATGTCCTTTAGGAATGAAGATGAAATGAGAATATTCTCAGAGTAAGGAAAACTAAGAGAATTTATGGTCTGAAGACCCAGTGTGGATTTGGGAGAAAGAGACACATTGATCTGTGGAACACAACAGAATCTAGAAATAGACCTGTGCAGATATGGCTGGATGATAATTGATAGTTCACATAAGCAAGTCAGTGGAGAAAGTATGGTGATAAAAAATTGGACATCCATATGCAAAAGAAAAGAAACACTTCGACCTAAATCCCACAATGTGTACAAAATGAACTCAGAATCATAAATTTAAATGTAAAATATAAAACAATACAATTCTTTGAAGCTACCTAAAGCCAGAGACCGTCTCTTTCATTCCTGCAGTTTGACACTACAGGTCTGGTAATCATCTGAGTATTCCATTAGTGTTAGACTAGCACTAACACTAGCTTACTTATAGTACCTGTATAATATAAATGCTGTGTAGGTAGTTAAAAATCCAGTGTAATTGTATGCAGTGTATACAGTTTGTATATAATGCTAGGTAAAGACAGTTGGCCTTTGAATAACATGGACCTGAATTGCATGGATCCACTTATATATGCAGATATTTTTCAGTAAATATACAATTGGACTTCCCTGGTGGCTCAAAGGTTAAAGTGTCTGCCTGGAATGCAGGAGACCAGGGTTTGATCCCTGGGTCGGGAAGATCCCCTGGAGAAGGAAATGGCAACCCACTCCAGTACTCTTGCCTGGAGAATCCCATGGAGGGAGGAGCCTGGTAGGCCACAGTCCATGGGGTTGCAAAGAGTTGGACATGACTGAGCGACTTCACTTTCACTTTCACTTTATTCATGGGTTTTGTATCCATGGATTCAACCGTGTATCGAAATTTCCACCTGAAGCTGGTTGAATCTAGGGATGTGACATCCATGGATATAGAGGGGCAATTGTATTCATTGTAATACTCCATTTTATGTAAGACTCTAGATCATCAGCAGATTTTGTATACGTGAGGGGTTCTGGAACCAATACCCCTCGCATACCAAGGGATAACTGTAGTTGCCAATTATAGTTGCCAGTTTGCTTTTGGGAACTTTCTGTAATTTTTTTTTTTTTCCTGAATATACTTGGTTGGAGAAGGTTGGATGAATCCATGGATTGGGAGGGCTACTTTTACTGCTCCTGGAGGAGACAGAAGGAAATTAACTTCAAAGACTGATTGCATGAAGCAAATTGGAGATTTACTAATCATAAATATTTTGTTTACTTTTACTGCATGCTTTTCTTTATTAAAATTCACCTTATTGCTTTATATATTCAAATTATATAATAATGAGGTTGAATTAATCAGCCATTTTGGCTGACCTCAGATTTATGTCTGTTGCTTTCTTTTTTTTTTTTAAATAACTAATAACTTGGTATTTTAAGAAATCAGATTATTCATTTGCTGAGCAGCATCTTACTTTCCTTTTCCCAACTATAATCAATATAGCCTTATTTGCATTTGGATTTTCTATAGTGTTTATGTATCAAGTTAAATAACTAAGTTTTAAGAATCACTTGAAGGAGTGTAGAAAGCAGATGCTGAGCAATTAAATATGTAAAAAATTCATAAAGGCAGATTAATACTATATGTGTAAATTGGGAAGAATGGTAGTACATTTCTCCCGTATTTTGACAATAAAGTTGAATTTTCTTTTCATAAATCACTGGTTTTGGTAACTGGTTTTTGACTCTCTGATGCCTATAGCATGCAAAATAGGGTGTGAACCATTCAGACTTATCCTCAGTATGTGACCCTGAGCATTTTATGTTATAAAAATACTTGTTCTGGTCTAATGATAACAAGAAAGCTTGTTTGGAGAGCTGGTAAAATTGCATTCTTTGTATTTATACAAATTGAACATTCTTACTCACTCAACTGTGGCATTTGTGATTGATTGCATGGCTGATGAGCAGCCATCTCTACCTGTAGGTGAAGTCCTGGTTCATGGGAGGAGCTCTGGGCTGAGTGTCTCAGGGCTTGAATTCTACCTCCCTCACTAAGCAGTCGTTATTAGGCAAGTTATTTCTGCACTTTATATTTCACTTTCTTCTTTTGTAAAATGAGAATAATGTCTACACATGGGGCTGTTGTGAGAATTGGCAAGGATAGTATGTGTGCTTATAATATTACCTGGCACATTGTCAGGACAGATATTTGTTTTGTTATTGAGTGGTGGTTTGCTGTAATTTTTCTTCTTTTTAAAGTATCTTTAACAGCTGTATTAAGGTACAGTTGATGCACAGTAAGCTGCATGTATTTTTAGCATGTTTTTGACACTCGCACACACACACAGATATGTTTCATTTTCTAGAATTTTACATAAATCATACCATATATTATGTAATCTTTTTGCCTGGCTTCTTTTACTCAGTGTATTTCTTTTGGTATTCATTCATGTATGAGTTTCAGTACCTAATTTTTTTTTTTAATCGCTGTTTGGTATTACATTGTATGGATATACCACAGTTTGATTATCTAGTCACATGTGGGTAGACACCTGGTTTATTTCTAGTTAAACTGCTGTGAACAGTTGTATATAAGCCTTTGTATGGATATATGCTTTCAGTTAATTTGGGTAAATGCTTAGGACTGGATAACTTTATATGATAAAACGTATGTTTACATTTTAATCTGCCAAAGTGGCTTCCAAGTTGGTTGGACTAGATGTCTGTTAGATTTCCCACCAGCAGTAATGAGAATTCCAGTTTCTTTTGCATCATTACTGATGTCTGGTAAGCTCACCAGTGCTTAGTATGAGTTCAGAACTTCTCCAGGACATATGGTATCTTGTTGTGGTTGTAATTTCCCTTACTCTAATGTCTAATTATACTGAACATCTTTTCATCTACTTAACATTTGCATTTCTTCTTTGATGATCTGTCTGTTCAGACTTTTCACCGATTTTTAACTGCGTTGTTTTATTACTGAATTTCGAGTTGTTCATAAGTGTTCTTACTGCTGCTGCTAAGTCGCTTCAGTCGTGTCCAACTCTGTGCGACCCCATAGACGACAGCCCACCAGACTCCCCCTTCGCTGGGATTCTCCAGGCAAGAACACTGGAGCGGGTTGCCATTTCCTTCTCCAATGCATGAAAGTGAAAAGTCAAAGTGAAGTCGCTCAGTCGTGTCTGACTCTTCGCAACCCCATGGACTGCAGCCTACCTGGCTCCTCCATCCATGGAATTTTCCAGGCAGGAGTCCTGGAGTGGGGTGCCATTGCCTTCTCCAGAGTGTTCTTACTAGTATTGAGTATTACAGATGTAAATCCCGTTTTTAGAATTATGCTCTGCAAATGTTTTCCTTTGATCTGACTTGACTGTCTTTGTCTTAGCAGTTCTTTCAAAGAGCAGAAGGTTTTAATTTTGATGAAATTTGATTTATCATTTTGTTCTTTCATGATTTTAATGTTGCATCTAAGAAATCTTTGCCTAAACAGAAGACATAAATGTTTTTCTGCTATGCTTCTGCTGCTGCTGCTAAGTCGCTTCAGTCCTGTCCAACTCTGTGCGACCCTATAGACGGCAGCCCACCAGGCTCCACTGTTCCTGGATTCTACAGGCAAGAACACTGGAGTGGGTTGCCATTTCCTTCTCCAATGCATGAAAGTGAAAAGTGAAAGTGAAGTTGCTCAGTTGTGTCCGGCTCTGTGCAACCCCATGGACTGCAGCCTACAAGGCTCCTCCGTCCATGAGGTTTTCCAGGCAAGAGTACTGGAGTGGGTTGCTATGCTTCTAGAACTTGTATAGTTTTTGGCAAACGTTTAGGTTTGTGGTCCATTTTGAATCAGTTTTTGTATATGGTGTGAGGGTATAAGTTGATACTGCTTTTCCATATAGACATTTATTGTTACAGTGCCATTTGTTGAAAAGATTGTCCTTTTATTTGCCTTTGGATCATTCTCAAAAATGAGATGTCCATATATGTGTGTAGCTTTATATCTGGACTCATTTCTATCTCATTAATTGTCTATCTTGATACTAATACTGTACCATTTTCATTACTGGAACATTAAAGTAAATCTTGAAATCAAGTAGTATGTTAGGCCTCTTGCCAAAGTTGTTGTGTCTAATGTAGATGCTTTGCATTTCCATATGAATCATGTCAATTTCTATAAATATATGCTGCTGTGATTTTGATTTAGATTACTTTCAATCTGAAAATCAATTTGTGGAAATTTGATAATTTGGCATTATTGACTCTGTAGACCCATGAACACAGCATATCTTGTGTTAGGTCTGCTAAGACCTAACATATTGTGTTAGGTCTTTTGTCTCTATAATTTTTTAATATTCTGTATATGTAAATTAAATTCAGTTGGCCAATAATGTTATTCTTCTATGTCTTTATTGATTTTTTTCTCTGCTTATTCTATCAACTGTTGAGAGAATTTAAACCTCCAGCTGTGACTGTGAATTTTTCTGTTTTCTTTTCAGTTCTACTGGTATTTGCTTCATGTATTTCAAGGCTCTGTTATTGAAGTGCTTAGATACTTACTTTTGTCATGTCTGATGATGAATTGAACCCCTGTCATCTTAAAATGATCTTTTTCAATCCTTGTAATGTCTTTGCTATGTAATTCTCTTGACTGCTATTTGTGTAGCTCTTCAGGTGTTTTGTTTTTTCTTTTTTTTTTTTTTTTACTGGTGTTAGCTTGGTATAGTCTTTCCATTTCTTTTATTCTGAACCTGTTTGTGTCTTTTTATTTAAAATATGTTTGTAGTAGGCAGCATATTGTTGGATCTTGCTTTTTTACCCTGTGTCACAACTGAGGCTATTTATGTTCAATGTGATTGATATTGATACCTATAAATCTCTTGCTTTATTATTTGTTTTCTATATGTTCTGTTTTTGTTCCCCTTTTTCTTTTCATTTTTGTCTGGATTAATTGAATATTTTGTATGATTCTGTTTTATCACCTTTATTGACTTACTATTAAAGTGCATTTGTTGTTTTCCACTAACCCTTGTTCTGATGTTGTTATATACTTTACTTTTAGCATAGCCTATAAACCCACACAGCATGGTTAATTATTCTTATTAAATAATCAATTATTCCTTAAAGAGATTTAAGTAATTAGGAAAACATCTTCTGTGTTCACATCTATGGTTCTTGCTAATTCTTTTATTTCTTTGTGTTGTCATTCTCTTCTTCCATCTGTTATCATTCTCTTCTCCAGGAGGACTTATTTTAACTTTGCTGTAGTGCTGTCTGCTGCTGCTTAAGTCTTTCAGCTTTTGAATATTTGGAAAGGTCTTTATTTTAACTCTGTATTTGGAAATATTTTTTCTGGGTATAGAATTCTAGGTTGGCATTTGCTATCTTTCAGTATCTTCAGAATGTGCTTCACAGTTTTCATAGCTGCCTTTCTTTTCTGGCAAGGACTCTGCTGTCATTCTTTTTTTTTTTTTTAGCTGCTTTACAGTTTTATTTATCACTTTATCACTGATTGAGAGCAGTTTAAATTATGATGTGCTTTGGTGTAGTTTTCTTTATAGTCCTTTTGCTTGGCAGTTAGTGAACTTCTTGAATCTCTCATCCTTTCAGGTAGTTCTTTCCCTGGACTCAGAGTTTTCTCACATGCATAATGGTCAGTACTTTGCTAAGTGAGAGCTCCTTTCTTCAGATTTCTAGAGTCTTATCTCTGTGCTGCACTCTCTAGTTACTTGAGTCTCTTGGGATTACAGCCTATCTTCAAGTGAAAAGTTGCATTGGATTGACTTGCTTCTGCCTCTCTGCTATGTTCTGGAAACTGTTTTTAGATAATAAGTTTGGGCAGACACAGAGCTCACCTTGCTTGTTTCCCATTTTCCCTCTTCACTGTTCTTTGTTGTCTCATGTCTAGTATTATGAAAAGGTTTTGGCTGTTGCAGGCAGAAAGTAAGTCCACTCTTTGCAACTTTATCTTGGTTGTAAAGGAGGTACTATGATTTCTTAAATGAATACTTGTGCATCCATCTTTCAGTTGTTTGCTTTATTTATTTATTTAGATACAACTGACATATAACATTAAATTAGTTTCAGGTATGCAACATAATAATTCTGTATGTGTATATGTTGTGAAATGATCACAAGTCTAGCTAACGTCTGTCACCACACGGACTACTATTTTTTCTTCCAATAGGAACTTTTATGATTTATTCTCATAGCAACTTTCAAGTATACAATGCAGTATTATTAACTGTATCACCATATTGTACATTACATCCCCAAGATGTAATGTAATTACTTATTTTATAGTTGGAAGTTTGTAACTTTTGACCATCTTCAGCCATTTCACCCAACCCCCACCCTGCGACTCTCACAGTCATCAGGTTCTGAATCTGTGAGTTTGTTGTTGTTGTTTGAAAGATTCCACAGATAAGTGAGATCATTCACTTAACATAATGCTTTCAAAGTCCATCCATGCTATAGCATGGTGGGATTTTCTTCTTCTTATGACTGAATAGTCTTCCATTGTTTGTATACACACCACGTTTTCTTTATCCATTCATCATCCGTTGATGGACATGTTGGCTTCCATTGTCTCGGTCATTGTGAATAATAGTGTAGTGAACTAGAGATTATATGAAGGTGCATGTATCTTACTGAGTTAGTGTTTTCATTTCCTACAGATAAATACCCAGAAGTGGAATTGCTGTATCATATGTTATTTCTCTGATATTTTGAGGGCCTTCCATACTGTTTTCTGTAGCGGCTGCACCAACTTACATTCCCACCAACTGCACAGAGGTTCCCTTTTCTCTATATCCTCACAAGCTGCTATTTATCTTTCAGTAATAGCCATTCTAATGGGTGTGAGTTTATATCTTATTGTGGGTTTATTTTGCATTTCCCTGATGATTAGCGATGTGAGAATTTTTTCATGTACCTGTTGACGGTCTGTGTGTTTTTGTTGGAAAAAAGTCTTCAGATTCTCTGCCCATTTTTTTTTAAGCAGTTGGAATTTTTTAGGTTTTTTGTTATTGTGTTGTATGAGTTATTTATATATTTTGGGTGGTAATCCTTTATCAGATATATCATTTATTTTTGACTTTCTTTTTCCATTCTGAAATACCTATTTTGTTGATGGCTTCCTTTTCTGTGCAGTGACTTTTTAATGTGATATACTCCCACTTGGGCTTCCCAAGTGGCTCAGTGGTAAAGAATCTGCCTGCCAAGCAGAAAATGCAGTTTCCATCCCTGGGTCACGAAGAACCTCTGGAGATGGAAATGGCAACCCACTCCAGTATTCCTGTATGAGAAACCCTATGAACAGAGGAGCCTGGCTGGTTGCAGTCCATGGAGTCACAGAAGAGTCAGATGCAACGTAGCAACTAAACAACAGCTCCCACTTACTTAGCAACTAAACAACAGCTCCCACTTACTTAATTTTACTTTTGTTTCGTTTACTTTTGATGTCAGATCCAAAAAATCATCAAGACTGATGTTAGGGACCTTACTGCTTTTTTCTAGAAATTTTATGTTTTCAGGTCTTACATGTAAGTCTTTAATCCTTTTTTTTTTTTTTTTTTTGGCCATGCTGGATCCTAATTTCCTGACCAGAGATCAAACCTGTGCTCACTGCATTAGGAGCATAGAGTTTTAACCACTGGACCACTAGGGAATGCCCTAATCATTTTGAATTGATTTTGGTATGTGGGGTAAGATAATGGTCCAATTTGATTCTTTTGCATATGGCTCTCCATTCTTCTCAGTGCCACGTTTTGAAGAGACTGGCCTTTCTCTGTTGTGTAGTCTTGTATGTGTGTGATGTGCATTTTCTCAGGCGTGGCTGACTCTTTGCAACTCTGTGAACTGTAGCCCATCAGGCTACTCTGTCTATGGAATTTTCCCAGCAAGAATACTTTAGTGGGCTGCCATTTCTTCCTCCAAGGGATCTTCCCACCTTAGGATTTGAACCAGTATCTCCTGCATCTCCTTCATTGCAAGTGGGTTCTTTTACCAGTGAGCTATTGGAGAAGCCCGTAGTCTTGTATCCTTTATCATAAGTGAATTGACCATATAGGCACAGGTTTATTTCTGGGTCCTCTGTTCTGTTCCATTCGTCCATATGTATATCATTATGCCAGTATTATATTGTTTTGTTACTGTATCTTTGTATTATAATTTGAAGTCAGGAAGCATCATTCTCCAGCTTTGTTCTTTCTCAAAATTTCTTTGACTATTTGGAGTCTGTGAAGTGAAGTAAAGTGAAGTGAAGTCGCTTAGTTGTGTCAGACTCTTTGCGACCTCATGAACTGTAGCTCACCAGGCTCCTCCATCCATGGAATTTTCCAGGCAAGAGTATTGGAGTGGGTTGCTGTTTCCTTCTGCAGGGGATCTTCCCGACCCAGAGATTGAACCCATGTCTCCTGCGTTGCAGGCAGATGGTTTAGTGTCTGAGCCACCAGGGAATCCCCTTGGAGTCTGTGGTTCTATACATATTTTAGGATTATTTGTACTATTTCTATGAAAAATGTCATTGGTGGTCCTTTTCATTGGTAGGTTTTTGATTACAGATTCAGTCTCCTTATTTGTATTGTGTCTGTTCAGATTTTATGTTTCTTCATGATTTAGTCTTGGTAGGTTATATGTTTCTAGGAATTTTTTTCTTTTCTTTCTCAATTCGTTGGTGTCTAATTTTTCTCATTTTCTTATGATCCACTGTATTTTGTGGTATGTTTTGTGACAGCTTCTCTTTTGTTTTTATTTTATTTGTTTGAATCTTTTCTTTTTTGAAGAGTCTCAAGAAAGGTTTATCTTTTTTTATTTCTGCTCTGACCTTTCGTTTTTCTTTTCTTCTGTTAACTTTGGGTTAGAAGTTTCTTTGTAGCTCTTTGATAATTGTTCATTTGAGATCTGCATTGTTTCTTAAGGTACACATTTATTGCTAAAAACTTTCCTATTGTAACTAATTTTGTTGCATCCTTACAAGTTTTGATATGTGTATTTCCATTTTCCTTTGTCTCAGGACATATTTTTATTTCTTCTTTGACCCACTGGTTGTTCTGGGAGCATGTTGTTTAATCATGTTTTTAGTTTTATTTTTGTTGATTTCGGTGTTTGAAATAGATGCTTGGTATGATCTTGGTCTTCTTACGTCTGTTGATTTGTTTTGTAGTCTAACATATGATTTAGGAGAATGTTTCTTATGTGCTTGAGAAGAAAGTGTATTCTACTGCTTTTAAATGGAAGATCTGTTAGTTCCATCTGATGTAACATGTCATTTAAGACCAGTGTTTCCTGATTGATTTTATGTCTCAATGATCTATTCATTGATGAAAATAGGGTATTAAAATCTCTCACTACTATTGCTATCTATTTCTCCCTTTAGTACAGTGCTCACTTGCTCAGTTGCATCCAACTCTTTGTGACCATTTGGGCTGCAGCCTACCTCTTCTGTCCATGTGATTTCCCAAGCAAGAATACTGGAGTGGGTTGACATTTCCTTCTCCAGGGGAACTTCCTGAACCAGGGACCAAACCTGGAATGAACTGATGGGACTGGATGCCATCTTTAGTTCCTCTTTGCTTTCTGCCATAAGGGTGGTATCATCTGCATATCTGAGGTTATTGATATTTCTCCTGGCAATCTTGATTCCAGCTTGTGCTTTATCCAGTCAGCATTTCTCATGATGTACTCGGGACATAAGTTAAATAAGCAGGGTGACGGAACCAGAAATCAAATTGCCAACATCCGTTAGATCATTGAAAAAGCAAGATTCTTTGGAAGAAAAGCTATGACCAACCTAGATAGCATATTAAAAAGCAGAGACATTACTTTGCCAACAAAGGTCCATCTGGTCAAAGCTGTAGTTTTTCTAGTAGTCATGTATAGATGTGAGAGTTGGACTGTAAAGAAAGCTGAATGTGAAAGAATTGATGCTTTTGAACTGTGGTGTTGGAGAAAACTCTTGAGAGTTCCTTGGACTGCAAGGAAATCCAACCAGTCTATCCTAAAGGAAATCAGTCCCGAATATTCATTGGAAAGACTGAGGCTGAAGCTGAAACCCCAATACTTTGGCCACCTGATGCGAAGAATGGACTCATTGGAAAAGACCCTGATGCTGGGAAAGATTGAAGGCATGAGGAGAAGGGGATGACAGAGGATAAGGTGGTTGGATGGCATCACCGACTCTCTGGACATGAGTTTGAGTAAGCTCCAGGAGTTGCTGATGGACAGGGAAGCCTGGCGTGCTGCAGTCCGTGGGGTTGGAACACAACTGAGTAGCCGAACTGAACTGACTTTCTCTCTTTGTGTATACTTGTGTCTAAAGTCTTTTATCTAAAGTTAGCCTATAGATAAATCTTTGTTGTTTTTTAAACCCACTCAGCCATTTAGTGTCTTTTCATTGGAGATTTCCTTTGTTCTTTTCTTCTTTTTTTGGTCTCCTTGGGATTTGGAGATTTTGTTGTTGTTGTTACTGATAAGCTTATATGCTTATCTCCTTCTCTTTTATGTAACTACTCTTGATTTTTGCTTTGTTGCCATGAATTTTACATAAAGCAACTTAACAAGCCTGTATGTATTAAGTTAATATCTTAAATACACTCTAAATCTCTACATTTTTATTCTTATACCACACAATTTGTATTTTGTCATGTCACATTTTTAGCTTGTGTGTGATTATCAATTTATTGGAGTTATGTTTATCTTTTAGCTTTCATATCAGCTTAATGAGTCATTTACTCTTAAGATTTATACTTTCATATGTTTTCTTGCTACTAAGTAGTGCCATTTTGTTTCAATTTAAAGAAGTTTAACACTTTTTTTTCATGGCCAATCTAGTTGAATTCTGTGGGCCTCCTGGATTTTGATGACTTTTTATCTGTTGTTTAGTCACCAAGTCATGTCCAACTCTTTTGTGTCCCCATGAACTGTATGTAGCCTGCGAGGCTCCTCTTGATAGCTTACTGGTGAATGATGTCATATTTGTGATCTCAGAAGAAGCAGATTTAGCCAGGGACCAGGCTTGATCACTCAAGAGCTTTTGTGTAGCAGAGTTTTATTAAAGTGAAAAAGGGACAGAGAAAGCTTCTGACATAGACATCAGAAGAGGGACAGAGAGTGCCCCCCTCTCTAGTCTTAGCAAGGGAGCTATATACTTTTTAAATTGGTTATTACAATAAATCAAAAGAATGTCTCAAGATTGTAAAGGGCTTAATAGACCCACTCCCACAATATACATTTTAAGATAATGGGATTAGAGCTAACAATAGAAAGATCTTACCAGATCCATTCCCATAGTATACATTTTAATATAGCAGGATTAGTCAAAAGGTTCTCAAGAAGGAGAAACATGTCCTTAAGCAGGGTGCGTTGTTGTTATATAATCCTTAGAGTTTAAGCTGAGTTGTTTTCTTGTGTAATCATTAGCTCCAGGCTTAAAGAAAAAAAGTTTTATGTGAGGAAGACTAAGGAATGTAGAAAAAAAAGTTTGTCCTTTTCTCCTCCTTGGACTTCCCTGGTGGCTCAGATGGTAAAGTGTCTGCCTACAATGCGGGAGACCAGGTTTCAATCCTTGGGTTGGGAAGGTTTCCTGGAGAAGGAAATGGCAACCCACTCCAGTATTCTTGCCTGGAAAATCTCATGGACAGAGGAACCTGGTAGGCTACCGTCCATGGGGTCGCAAAGAGTCGGATTCAACTGAGCGACTTCATTTCACTTTGAGAACTCCAGACTCCTCTCTCCTGCTCAGGGACCCTGGACTTCTTATCAACCTACCTAGGAATTGACTCTCTCACTCTGTCCATGGGATTTCCCAGGCAAAAATACTGGAGTGGGTTGCCATTTCTTTCTTGGGGTTCTTCCCGACCCAGGGGTTGAACCCAGGTCTCTTGTGTCTCCTGCATTGGCAAGCAGATTCTTTACCACTGAGCCACCAGGTTAGCAATATTTTTAGTCATTGTCAAATAAGTTTCCCGCCCTTTGTTCATTCTCTTCTCATTCTGGGACCCTTATATTGGGAATTTTGGTATGCTTAATGTTGTCCCATAAGTCTCTTAAGCTTCATTCCTTTCCATTCTTTTTTGTTGCTTTGATTGGATGAGTTCTACTACTTTGTCTTTTGAGTTCCCTTATCCTTTTTTCTACTTCATCTAGCCTGTTATTAATTCTTCTCTTTCTCAGTTCAGGTATTGTATTCTTTAATTTTGTCACTTCTGTTTGCATCTTAAATTTTTTGTCTCTTTATGAAATTCCTTTTTGTTCATGCATTTTTTTTTCCTGTCCTTAATGAACATTTTTATGACTGGTATTTTGAGCTCTTTTTCAGGTAAATCACTTGCCTTTGTTAATGGCTTTTTCTGAGATTTTTATCTCATTCATTTATTGGGAAATATATATTCCTGTGTTTCTTTATTTTCCTTGGCTTTCCATGTTATTTTTTATACATTAGATAGAACAGCCACCTCTCCCAGGCTTGGAGATGATACTTATTGTTCAGCCCTGCCCTAGCTCTTTATTGTCTATTAAAATTTCAGTTTTGTCCAAGCATCTTGCTTTATTTTTAGTGGCTCTAGGTAATTGAGGGTGTGCTAGGACCTGTCAGTGTCTCAGAGGGGAGGATCTCAGCATCTGGGTTCAAGTCAATTAGAAGCCAGACCTTCAGGAACAACTTTTAAGGCATGCAACCATAATTCTTTCAGGGAAAGGCTAGGAGAGGGTCTTTCTGTTTGCTCGCTCTACACTGGCCCTTCAGTGATAGCCAGTTAAGAACTGTTTCTTAGTTATTTGTTGTCCTTTTGTTCCATAAACACAGGGCCAGCCGGTCAACAGATTTTGGCTATCAAGGGACAATTCACTAGGTGGCAGCTGTAAAAACTAGGGTAACATATGTGTGTACAAGGATTTTTCTCAGAGGCAACATCGACTTGAACAGGGCAGATGGAGGTTAGGAAGATGGTACATCCCAGCTCTTTGTCTCTAGAGAAGATTGTAGTAGGCCCTTTGATGTATGTTTAATTAGAAACTGCCCCTCTAGCCTAGTTATGAAGGTAAGCTAATTGGCCTCTTTCACAAAAATACTAGACCTTTTATTCAGCTACTTCTCTACTGTGCCATCAGGTGTATAACTATGAATATAAGCTCTGTTGGCCTCCAGAGCCTAGTGATCAAGGAGGGTATTTCCTAGGTGGGAAAAATCAGAGTGCCAGATGTGTGTATAAAAGCTCATTTTTAGTAGATTCTGGTGACTGGAGTGAGGCAGGAGAGTAAAAATATGGTATCCACTTGTCTCTGCTGTCTTAGATAGTATTTCAATAGGCCTCTAGGTAGGTATTGAATTGAATGCTTGTTCCTTGGACTGAAACTTTAAAAGCAAATTGGCCTCTTTCTCAGAAAGATGGCCCTTTTCAAACAGCTGCTTCTGTTCTGGGTTTGTGAGGTAGCCAGGTGAGTCTGTCAAACCCAGAACTACTTAGTTTATCATAGCTGTCATTCTCATTGAGACGAACCTGTTGACTTTCACACCTAGGTATTTTGGGGTTTCATCTCTCAGGTCCAGGGCTTAAAGGTTGGAGCGCTTGATGTTGGATTCAAATGCTTTGATCCTCTGGAAGAAGTTTGGATTTTTGACTTGCCTCCAGATTGTGTGTCACTGTGTTGGGTGTGGAGTTAATGATGAGATCGTGTCTCAGCCTCTCCTGTGTTTCCATGTGGGGTTTTTTTTTTCCCTCCTAATTTGCCCAATGTGAGGGATCTCTCTGGTAGTTTTGGGGTTTCCTCCAGAGGACATTGTTCCTTCCCTAGCTGTAGATTTGGTGTGTCTTATGAAAGATATAAATTCAGAAGCCTCCTGGTTGTCATCTTAAACTAGAACTCAGTTGCATTATTTTCATCAAATTACCGAAAGCATTGTGAGAAAAGATCTATGCACCCAGGCTGATGGTTGCTAGATTACCATTCACTGAAATCTCCCCAAACTACTTCCAGGATCTTTTACCCTCAGAAGTGAAGTCAAACTTAAGAGTACCAGTCTTAAAAGATGTTTGGCATTGGTATTTGAAAGGTCCACCTATAATTTGAAACAGATTCGCCAATGTTTCCTTGTTACTCATAGATGTCACCACCTGTTATGATTGTGGTTGAGCTGAAAATGTCCAGTTAACATTCAGATTTCTTATCTTTGTATGCAAAATTGGCTGTTATGAAATAAGCTTTTTGTGTATAGAATTACACTGCTAAACTAGCATGTGTTTTTATAGTAATGTCTCACTTTTTGCTTTTATTTTTTACATTTTATAGTGGCATCTTATGAATATACTTTTTTCACACTTGTGATCGCTAGTTACAACAACCTTTAGTGGCAGCCCCTTTCTTGATTCTATTGCATGTTAGCCAGTTTCCAGAAGCCAGGTTTGTTCTTTTCCTATACTTTCACCCCTTGTCTTCTGGAATCTGATGTCTCTTTCCTGATACCTCACCATTAGAAAATCACCTATACTTTGAGAATTGAATTAGTCGTTTAGAAGTTGACAAATTTCTTAAAAATGGCAGAATGATCTCTGTTCTTTTCCATGGCAAACCATTTAACATCACAGTAATCCAAGTCTGTGTTCCAGCCAGTAATACTGAAGAACCTGAAGTTGAATGGTTCTATAAAGATCTACAAGACCTTCTAGAACTAACACCCCAAAAAGATGTCCTTTTCATTATAGGGACTGGAATGCAAAAGTAGGAAGTCAAGAGATACCTGGAATAACAGGCAATTTTGGCTTTGGAATACAGAATGAAGCAGGGCAAAGGCTAACAGACTTTTGCCAAGAGAATGCACTGGTCATAGCAAACAACCTTTCCAAAAACTCGAGAAGACTCTACACATGGACATTACCAGATCGTCAATACTGAAATCAGATTGATTATATTCTTTGCAGCCAAAGATGGATAAGTTCTATACAGTCAGCCAAAACAATGCCAGAGCTGACTGTGGCTCAGCTTATGAACTCCTTATTGCAAAATTCGGACTTACATTGAAGAAAGTAGGGAAAACTACTAGACCATCCAGGTATGACCTAAATCAAATCCCTTATGATTATACAGTATAAGTGACAAATAGATTCAGGGGATTAGATCTGATAAGACAGAGTGCCTGAAGAACTGGACAGAGGTTCATGACACTGTACAGGAGGCAGTGAACAAGACCATCCCCAAGAAAAAGAAATGCAAAAAAGCAAAATGATTGTCTGAGGAGGCCTTACAAATAGCTGAGAAAAGAAGAGAAGCAAAAGGCAAAGGAGAAGAGGAAAGATATACCCATTTGAATGCAGAGTTCCAGAGAATAGCAAGGAGAGATAAGAAAGGGCTTTCTCAGTGATCAATGCAAAGAAATAGAGGAAAACAATAGAATGGAAAGACTAGACATCTAAGAAAATGAGAGATACCAAGGGAACATTTCATGCAAAGATGGGCACAGTAAAGGAGAGAATTGGTATGGACCTAAGAGGAGCAGAAGATACTAAGAAGAGGTGGCAAGAATACACAGAAAAACTATACAAAAAAGATCTTCAAGACCTAGAAAACCATGATGATGTGATCACTCACCTAGAGCCAGACATCCTGGAATGCGAAGTCAAATGGGCCTTAGGAAGCATCACTACAAACAAAACTAGTGGAGGTGATGGAATTCCAGCTGAGCTATTTTGGATCCTAAAAGATGACACTGTGAAAATGCTGCACTCAGTATGCCAGCAAATTTGGAAAACTCAGCAGAGCCACAGGACTGGAAAAGGTCATTTTTCATTCCAATCTCAAAGGAAGGCAATGCCAAAGAATGTTCAAACTACCACACAATTGCACTCATCTCACATGCTAGCAAAGTAATGCTCAAAATTCTCCAAGCCAGGCTTCAGCAATACGTGAACCATGAACTTCCAGATGTTCAAGCTGGATGTAGAAAAGAGAGAGGAACCAGGGATCTAATTGCCAACATCTGTTGGATCATCGTGAAAGCAAGAGAATTCCAGAAAAACATCTATTTCTGCTTTATTGACAATGCCAAAGCCTTTGACTGTGTCCATCACAACAAACTGTGGGAAATTCTTAAAGAGATGAGAATAGCAGACCACCTTACCTGCCTCCTGAGAAATCTGTATGGAAGTCAAGAAGCAACCATTAGAACCAGACATGGAACAACAGAGCGGTTCCAAATCGTGAAAGGAGTGTATCAAGGCTGTGTATTGTCACCCTGCTTATTTAACTTATATGCAGAGTACATCATGAGAAATGCTGGACGGATGAAACACAACCTAGAATCAAGATTGCTGGGAGAAATATCAATAACCTCAGATATGCAGATGACACCACGCTTACAGCAGGAAGCAAAGAACAAAAGAGCCTCTTGACGAAAGTGAAAGAGGAACGTGAAAAAGTTGGCTTAAAACTCAGCATTCAGAAAACTAAGATCATGGCATCCGGTCCTATAACGTCATGGCAAATAGATGGGGAAACAGTGGAACCAGTGGCTGACTTTATCTTTTGGGGCTCCAGAATCACTGCAGATGGTGACTGCAGCCATTAAAAGATGCTTCTCCTTGACAGAAAAGCTGTGACCAACCTAGACAGCCTATTAAAAAGCAGAGACATTACTTTGCCAACAAAGGTCCATGTAGTCAATTCTGTGGTTTTCCAGTAGTCATGTATAGATATGAGAGTTGGACTATGAAGAGGGCTGAGTGCCGAAAAATTGATGCTTTTGAACTGTTTTGTTGGAGAAGACTATTGAGAGTCCCTTGGACTGCAAGGAGATCTACCCAGTCTATCCTAAAGGAAATCAGTCCTGAATGTTCATTGGAAGGACTGATGCTGAAGCTGAAGCTTCAATACTTTAACCACCTGATGCAAAGAACTGACTCATTTGAAAAGACCCAGATGCCGGGAAAGATTGAGGGCAGGAGGAGAATGGGACGACAGAGGATGAGGTGGTTGGATAGTATCACCGACTCTATGGACATGAGTTTGAGCAAGCTCTGGTAGTTGGTGATGGACAGGGAATCCTGCTGTGCTGCAGTCCATGGGGTTGCAAAGAGTTAGACACGACTGAGTGACTGAACTGTACTGAAATTCCTTAATACTAATTGCTTATGGTGGCTCAGAAGGTAAACAATCTCCCCACAATGCAGGAGACCTGGGTTCAGTCCCTGGGTCAGGAAGATCCCCTGGGGAAAGAATGGCTAGGCACTCCAGTATTCTTGCCTAGAAATTTACATGGACAGGGGAGCCTGATGGGCTACAGTCCATGGAGTTGCAAAGAGTTGGACATATCTGAGTGTCTAACATTTTCACATTGTCTCATGTCTCATAATTTTGATAAAAATAATAAGGGAAAATGTTAATCCCAATAAGTGATTATTGTTAATGGTTTGTACATGTTATTTCAGGTTTAAAGTGCATCTACCAGTGTGTTAATACAGATCTATGTAGGTTTTTTTCCCATGAATATTACCATATATATACATTTTGCTCTGTGACTTGCTGTTTTTGATTTAATGACATATTTTAGATAACTGTCCTTCCTTCTTATTTATAGCTCTAGTAGAAAAATTTCTGGTGTTTCACCGTAATGCATTCTCCTGGCTTTAACTCTGAGATATGTATTCATTATCCTATGAAGGAAATATTTTGACATACTGATAGTGTTGGATTTTTTGATACTGAAATTACTTAGATAGATTTTCTATTATTGAGAGATTAGCTTTCTTGAAATGAACTGCTCTGATAATGGTGTATTACTCTTTCAGGCTTAATGATTTTTATGAATTCTGTATGCCTATATTGAAATGGTGCTTCCCAGATTGCACATTGGAAAGAATCTGCCTCCTAATACAGGAGATGCAAGAGGTGAGGCAGGTTCCATCCCTCGTCTGGAAGATCCCCTGGAGGAGGAAGTGGCGACCCACTCCAAAATTCTTGGCAGGAAAATTCCATGGACAGAGGAGCCTGGTGGGCTATAGTTCATGGGATTGCAAAGAGTCATGAGACTGGGGACACACATACACATATTGAAATGATCCTTTTCCCATTCATTTTTACAGAAAAGATTATTTTGAAGTTTTGTTTTATATGTTATCTTGTGAGATTTTGGTAGAATTAAATATTAACATCTTAAAAATTATTTGGAATTCTTACTGATTATCTGCTTTCTCATATACTGGAAGTAATCCTGGAATTAAATATCACCCTTAAAATTTTTGTATTAATTTTAGTTTTATATTCTTATATATTTTGACATTTTAAACTTTTCTTTTAAGAATTGATAGTTCTTGGTAAATACTGTTACCCAGATTTTCAAATATGCTCACATAGACATGTATATTATGTATTCTATAAATCTTTTAATTTCCTTTCATATTTGGGTGTTTGCCCTTATTCATTCATTAATTTGTATTTTTATTCTCTTCTGTTGCTCCTTATTTAATTTCCCACAGAACCAGCTCTTTAGGTTTATTGGTTTTTTACCGCCGTTTTGCTATTTTTTTCTTTTCTAATTTATAACTTTCTACTTTTATGATAATTATATCTTTTCTCTGTTTTTGTGCTTTCATTATTTAACTTAAAAAGTTAAATATTAGTTGGTTTAATCTCTATTCTTTGTGATGAAAATGTTTGTATTTTAAAGCTAATATTAGCTGTTTAGCATTTATTTTTCATGTAGCAAACATTATTTTCCAGATTTGAGTTTTATTCTTATCTAATAGTAACCCAAAAGGATAGTTTTGGGTGTTTTTTTTTAGCTTGTTTTTGTCATTTTTAGTTTCCAAGTTATTTTTGGTGTTCCCTATTAATAATTTCTAGTTTCACTTTAACATATTTATATACTATTTTCTGTAGCACTACTTTTAGAAAGTGATTGAGGTTTCATTTTGTATAACAGTTACATTGACCATTCAGCTGAGTTCAGTTCAGTTGCTCAGTCCTGTCCCACTCTTTGCAATCACATGAACCACAGCACCCCAGGCCTCCCTGTCCATCACCAATTCCCAGAGTCTACCCAAACCCATGTCCATTGAGTCGGTGATGCCATCCAACTGTCTCATCGTCTGTCGTCCGCTTCTCCTCCTGCCGTCAATCTTTCCAGCATCAGGGTCTTTTCAAATGAGTCAGCTCTTCGCATCAGGTGGCCAAAGTGTTGGAGTTTCAGCTTCAACATCAGTCCTTCCAATGAACACCCAGGACTGATCTGCTTTAGGATAGACTGGTTGAATCTCCTCACAGTCCAAGGCACTCTCAAGAGTCTTCCCCAACTCCATAGTTCAAAAGCATCAATTCTTCGGTGCTCAGCTTTCTTTACAGTCTAACTCTCATATCCATACATGACTACTGGAAAAACCATAGCCTTGACTAGACGGATCTTTGTTGGCAAGGTAATGTCTCTGTTTTTTAATATGCTGTCTAGGTTGGTCATAACTTTCCTTCCAAGGAGTAAGCGTCTTTTAGTTTCATGGCTGCAGTCACCATCTGCAGTGATTTTGGAGCCCAGAAAAATAAAGTCTGACACTATTTCCACTGTTTTCCCATCTATCTCCCATGAAGTGATGGGACTAGATGCCATGAGCTTTGTTTTCTGAATGCTGAGCTTTAAGCCAACTTTTCACTCTCCTTTTTCACTTTCATCCAGAGTCTCTTTAGTTCTTCTTCCCTTTCTGCCATAAGGGTGGTGTCATCTGCATATCTGAGGTTATTGATATTTCTCCCAACAATCTTGATTCCAGCTTGTGCTTCCTCCAGCCCAGGGTTTCTCATAATGTACTCTGCATATAAGTTAAATAAATAGGGGGACAATATATAGTCTTGACATACTCCTTTTCCTATTTGGAACCAGTCTGTTGTTCCATGTCCAGTTCTAACTGTTGCTTCCTGACCTGGATACAGACTTCTCAGGAGGCAAATCAGGTGGTCTGGTATTCCCATCTCTTTCAGAATTTTCCACAGTTTATTGTGATCCACACAGTCAAAGGCTTTGGCATAGTCAATAAAGCAGAAATAGATGTTTTTCTGGAACTCTCTTGCTTTTTTGACGATCCAGCAGATGTTGGCAATTTGATCTCTGGTTCCTCTGCCTTTTCTAAAACCAACTTGAACATCTGGAAGTTCGCGATTCATGTATTGCTGAAGCCTGGCTTGGAGAATTTTGAGCATTACTTTGCTAGCGTGTGAGATGAGTGCAGTTGTGCGGTAGTTTGAGCATTCTTTGCATTGCCTTTCTTTTATGAGAATATAAATATTCCTTGGCTTCTGAAAAGTAAGCATCGTTTTGTTTGTAGGGTTTAGACATAGTTTTATAGACTATATTTTATTAATTACATTCTTTTCTCGCTTTTCTGTATTTCATGTGTCATACATTTTCTTATACACTTGACCCTTGAATTACTCAGAGGTTTTGGTGTACCAGCCCCTCACGCAGTCAGAAATCTGCATATAATTTTATAGTTGGCCCTCCATATCCAGTTTCATATTCACAGATTCAAGCAACCACAGATTGTATAATACTGTAGTATTCCTGAAAAAACAATTTTCATTTAAGTGGACCCACACAGTTTAAACCTGTGTTGTTTGGGGATCAGTTGTATACATATATTTCAATTCCATGTTTTCTGGTGTCTAAAGAAGTCTTATGTATCTTCACGATGGTTTATACCACTTTATCAGTACAACATATCCCTATTTTCCCATTAAATGCTTTTATGTTGAATTCTGTTTTACCTGTTTGTGATGCTGTGAATCCCTAATTCATTTGAGCGTCATTTGCCTTATGTGTCTTACCCAGCCTTTTACTCTATACCTCTGAGTTCCTTCTGTTAAAGTGTGACTCTTGTGTACATTATACAGTTTGTAGACGCTATACAAGTAATTCTTCTAAGAGGTAATTTTATCCTCTTTCTCTCATTCTTTATTTCAGGAAGAAAATCCCATAGTAAATAGGTTTCATAGACCCAGCATCTTTTAGACTTGTTTTTGGCTCAGCTCTTCGTAAAGTAATTGTTTTTAATTTTTGCTAGTGTTTATTGTGTCAGATAATGTTTCTGTGGTACTGTGCATAGGTTCAGTATTTCTTTATATTTCTATATACATGTAATATAAAGATACTTCTTTTAAAGTCTTGTATTTTATTATATTTTTCTTTGACTGTGGCATTGGCAAAGTCATCCAATTATTTTTATCGAGTTTCTCAAAAATGATCTTAGTCTGCTGGTGTGGTATGATTGCCTGTATTAGGCTGTGTGTGTGTGTGTGTCTGTGTGTGTGTGTGTCTGTGTGTGTGTGTTTGTGCTCAGTCATGTCCTATTCTTTGTGACCCTGTGGACTGTAGCCTATTAGGCTCCTCTGTCCATGGAGTTTTCCAGGCAAGAATACTGGAATGGGTTGCCAATTCCTCCTCCAGGGGATTTTCCCGACCCAGGTATCAAACCTGAGCCTCTTGCTTCTCCTGCTTTGGCAAGGCAGATTCTTCACTGCTGGCATCACCTGGGAAGCCCACGATTGTCTCATAATTGCCTAGTCTAATAATCACTTGATATAAGAGAATTATTAGATGTTGAAAACAATTTCTTATTTAATTTTACATATCCATAATTTTTTCCAAGCTTTGGAAATATTGATAACATAATGAGTTCATCTTAACTTATGGGGGTACATAAACAAAATTCCTATTTGCTGTTGGCTCTGGCTGTTCTATTTGCCCTTGCATGAAAAGATTATTTAAAGCTGCTAAAAAGTGTGAAGTTGTTCTTTAAAGAAGTTATTTTTGTACTAGTCTCAAAGGACAGATTGCTATTCCTTTCCCACCCTAATGAAACTAGGTCACTGGCTTTTGGCAGGTCTCCGTGATGTCAGATTTATTTGATGTTCAGGTGCGCTGCCTAGAAATAGTGATGCAATGTCAGCAAGACCACTTTTCATTTCATGAACATAATTTCCAGTGCCCCGGAATTAATTCATTTCTTGACCTGTTAATAGTTACACTTGGTCATCAGCATTTCAGAGGCAGAAGAAGTGTCTGAGAATGGTCATAGTCACCCTGTTAGATGATACATTATGGGATTTTTGTTCAGCTTGAAGATTTGGCTTGTTGGAGTAGTTGATACCTTATGAAAAACAAGGAGCTATTTGTTAAGTAAACTTTAGCCTGGTGCATGGTAGGATTTGCTGGTTCAGTTCTAATATATGTATTTTGAATTCTGTTTTACTTTGGCATCTGCCTGCAATGTCGGAGACCTGGGTTCAATCCCTGGGTCAGGAAGATCCCCTGGAGAAGGAAATGGCAACCCACTCCAGTATTCTTGCCTGGAGAATCCCATGGACGGAGGAGCCTGGTGGGCTACAGTCCACGGGGTCGCAAAGAGTTGGACACGACTGAGTGACTTCACTGTCACACTTTGACTTACTTTGGCCAACTTTAAATGCAGTCAAGGAGGTTCCCTATGCCATTGCAAGTACTTGGAAAATAAGGAGTAACTATAGGACTGCTTTAAAATTAATTATCCGTAGGTCCTGAAATGCCTGATATTTAAAATGAGCTATTTTGAAAGCATTTTTGTATCAGTTCAGTGTCTCATAAAGAGATTGAGAAAACCTCATTGAGTGTGGACTCTGGAGTGGGTTTGTGGCTTGCCTCTCCATGCTTTCCTAATATATAAAGAGTTATAATCATTATGAGTAATTTATAATGGCATTGTGGGGGTGAAAGGAATAAATGGACATGAGCTAAAAGTTTTCTGGTAGATAATGAGCATGCAGTATGTTCATCATCATCAATATCCTTTTAATGTGTTTGTATTTTTAAGTGTCCTTTCTTCTCTTGCTACTCCTGCCCCTTCCTTGCCTAATATATTGTCATTCCATCTGGTTGCCAATGCCAAGTCACTTCAGTCATATCCGACTCTGTGCAACCCCACAGACAGCAGCCCACTAGGCTCTCCCGTCCTTGGGATTCTCCAGGCAAGAACACTGGAGTGGGTTGCCATTTCCTTCTCCAACGCATGAAAGTGAAAAGTGAAAGTGAAATCGCTCAGTCGTGTCTGACCCTCAGCGACACCATGGACTGCAGCCTTCCAGGCTCCTCTGTCCATGTGATTTTCCAGGCAGGAGTGCTGGAGTGGGGTGCCACTTAAGGAGGGGTATATGCTTCACTTAATTCTGCCAAGAGAGCAAGTCTTAGAAATAGCATCATTTCGCCTGCTCAGGAAATGTATTCCAGTAGAACTGGAGCTTTTCCAAACTGTAGAATTAAAGGACAATGCTTGTAAGGAAGTTTGTGGACTTAGGATATTTTCTGTGTGTCAGTTTAATTATTTGTTTAGTAAATGTTTTTCTTCTTAGCATTATTTAAGGTCTACTTTCATCTTATTGTTAATTTACATAGATTTATTTAATAAAATTTAAATACTTTTCAGAGACATAAAGAGTTGCCATTTTGATATTTACTTAATTCTCTTTGTTTTCATACACGTGACTTTGCACTTATAAAGGTTTTGTTAATTTTTCATGCATTAATTTGACAACTTTGAGAATTCAGTGAGAAATAATTTACAAAATCTGAAAGGATTTGAATTTTTTTATATAACCTATATTATGATCACATCATTAGGTATTGAAATAAGAACTTTATAATATCTTGTCCTCTTCTAGTTTGTAATTTTTAAAAGATGAACTGAGACATACTAAAATATTAAGAGTTTATTTGAGCAAAAATAAATTTGAATTGAATTGGGCAGCACCAAACTGGCATCACTGACTTGATGGGCATGTGTTTGAGCAAGCTCCGGTAGTTGGTGATGGACAGGGAAGCCTGGCATGTGCTGCAGTTCCTGGGTTGCAAAGAGTCAGACACGGCTGAGCAACTGAACTGAAACTGGAAGTGGTTAGGAGCACTCCACCAACAGGTGGTTTGGGAGAGACTTTTATGGAGAAAAAGGGAAAGCAAAGGAAAGAAATTATTGATTGGCTGTAGTAGAAAGTCTATATGTTTGTGATTAGTTGGTCTTGCGCTTCCCTGGTAGCTCAGCTGGTAAAGAATCCGCCTGCAATGCAGGAAACCCCAGTTCTATTCCTGAGTTGGGAAGATCTGCTGGAGAATGGTTATGCTACCCGCTCCAGTATTCTTGGGCTTCCCTGGTGGCTCAGCTGGTAAAGAATCCGTCTGCAGTGTGGGAGACTTGGGTTTGATCCCTGGTTTGGGAAGATCCCCTGGAGAAGGAAACGGCTTCCCACTCCAGTATTCTGGCCTGGAAAATTCCATGGACTGTATAGCCGCAAAAGCGACTATACACAACTGAGCAACTAAACTGAAACTGGAAGTGGTTAGGAGCACTCCACCAGCAGGTGGTTTGGGAGAGACTTATGGAGAAAAAGTGGAAGCAAAGGAAGGAAATTATTGATTGGCTATAGCAGAGTCTTGATGTTTGTGATTGGTTACTCTTAGTGTTTTGATTTTGTAACTTCGAGGCATTTACAGACTTAGATTTTGGTTTGCTTACATAGGCTGCCAAGGCATTTAAAGTCCCGTAGTCTAATGGCCTCCTTGTTTTAATTAATTTATATCTCTTGCCCATTTCATTATGTTCTCCATGTGATCTCAGTGAGGCAGCAGTGAGCCATGGCCTGAAGCGAGATCTTCAGTCCCTGCCCAGGAATTGAACCTGGGTAGCCTGGATGAAAACCAGGAATCCTAGCCACCAGACCAGCCAGGGCTAGAAACTCAAAGCTATTTTTCCTTGGATCTTTGCCCCCAGTGAAAAATGCATTTCTCACTGAGGCAAAGAAACGATCAATGCAAATACAAAGTTTATTAGAGATATAGCACTGCACCAAATGGGTGAACACACAGAGAAACGGTTAAGACTGAAGCAAGGCAGAGATGCACACCTGGGGAGAAAGGGTGTGGGCGTTCCCCCTAGGAAGGAGGAGCTCAGCAAAGAGGTGGTTAAATCATTTATATAGAACAGTTCTTTTTGTTTGGTTTCTTTTTCCACACCTGACCTGCCCTAGGATCCTCCCTGACATGTGTACACAGCTTTTTCCAAGGTGGATTCCAGCCCAGAGGCCTATGGGGCGCTCTTAGCATCACATATTATGGAGTGGTGCTCCCTCCTTTTGACCTCCAAGGAGCCTTTCTGCACATGTGAAATGTCTCCCTTGCACCAAGGATGGGAAATATATGACCTCCTGACCCTTTGCCCAAACAAGATTTATCGCCTGAATTTAGTATTTTATAGCCAGCAAACAGGCTGTTTATAAATATCTAATCTGGAGCCCACCTATCCCCTGTTTCAGGAAATGGAAACAAGAGGCTAGTTTTAAGGGTTCGGCCTGGAGCCCATCTTTTGTTCGCCCCAAGAAATGTAAACAGGAGGCCAGTTGTAAATGCCTAGCCTGGGGCAATCTATTCTTGCCTCAGCATGCATCCTCAGCACTGAGTGCTACAAGGGAAGGAACTGGTCGATTTTGTTGACTTGTGTCAGCAACATCTATGTAGTGCACTGTTTTGAAATGATAGGTGCTTAGTAAATATTCCTTGAATGAAAGAAGTTGGCTTTTTAAAAATGTTTTATTTCTAGGATTTTTAGGCAATATACCTAGAAATTTTGTTTGTAAGTATTTTCGACGAGTGCTTTTGGTTAACGGTGTGTTCAGTACATTTGTTTTCTGCTTCTGTTACTTTCTTTATTGTAGTTTGTTGTTAACTAGGCATGTTTCAGTGCCCTTTGGGGACAAATTCTTCGGATTCCAGGGAGCTTGTAAAAACTGTTTTTCCTGCTGTAAATAGCAGATCTTGACAGAGGTTTCTAAGGCCCATCATTTGAGCTAGAGGAGGCTGAAGAAGAAAGGGATAGATTGTCTTCTAAAACTCAAGCTTACCTGACTGGCCCTTTCACACCTCTGAGAAGAGAAAAAATAAAGTAGATTAAAATTCATGTGGTTTGTGTGTGTGTGTGTGTGTGTGTGTGGCTACACAAAATAAAGCTGCCCCCCCAAAAAACAGAAAAACACCCTGCTGTTCCTCAAAGAGCTCAGGCCCTTTTAAAAATGCAAACAACTGAATTTTCATGAGTCAGTGGTTGCTCTGTAACTGGAGCAGTCAGCCCCTCCCAAACCCTATTATTTGGGTCGCTCTGCAATTATTTTTTGCTGATTTGCTTCACGAATGTACACACATGCTTGTTATTTTAGATGCCTTAAAACCATTTCAAAGTAGAGGATTTAAAATACTTCATTTTGATGCCTTTGTTTTGTGCAATTTTAAATAAGTATAGCATTTCTAATACTAGGTGATATTGCAGAAATCTGAATTTTTCAAATACGTGAAGTTTTATCTATTCTCACAGTGTTAATGAACAGCCACCTCAATAATTATTTCACTCTAGTCAAGTATAGTAGAATTCTTTGTAATGCAGATATTAGGAGTTACATGATTACAGGGAAGAACATTCTCCTTTGTTATTTATATTAATACCAAGTGAACTTTGTTTTACACCACTATTGTAATGTACCTTTTTATCTGTTTTTTTTTTAATTTTCATTTTTTCTGAACCCCTCTTTCTAAGTCTGTGGGTACCTGCTAGCAAAAGTTTCTGCCTAGGTTTTTGAATTTGAAGCTTGACCTTTACAGGTAGAGACAGTGAAGGGTCCTTTGGGCAGTGGTGAGAGCTTTGTCCAAATCCTGGGAGATAGTGTCCTTACTGTCCTAACCTCTCTGGAGTGGACTGGAGCTGCCATCCTGGCTCATGGTGACTCTTGGTTCTGTCTATTAAACATAGCTTTTTAGTATTCATGGCAATTCTTGGAGTGGTCCAGAAAACTTACAGTAAATTCTGTTGTGTGCATATCAGCCAAAGTTAATTTACATTGCCAACAGCTAAGAAGTCTGGAGAAGGCAATGTCAACCCACTCCAGTACTCTTGCCTAGAAAATCCCATGTTCAGAGGAGCCTGGTAGGCTGCAGTCCAAGGGGTCGCGAAAAGTCGGACAGGACTGAGCTACTTCACTTTCACTTTTCACTTTCACGCATTGGAGAAGGAAATGGCAACCCACTCCAGTGTTCTTGCCTGGAGAATCCCAGAGACGGGGGAACCTGGTGGGCTGCCGTCTATGGGGTCGCACAGAGTTGGACATGACTGAAGTGACGTAGCAGCAGCAGCAAGAAGTCTGACTAATACAGATTATTCTATCCATCCACTTCCATATCAGTGAGATATAGTTGATGGTCAGGTGCAAATGTTGTATACTCAGAATTTTGTTTTCTTTTTTTTTTTAGAATATATTCTGTGCCTAGTATGTCTGACCTGATTTTCCCAGTAAAGTATTATTTTTGGTTTATAGATCTGTGAGATGTATTCATTTATCTGTTTGGTATTTTGTTGAGTGCTTATTATGTACCAAGAGTTTGTAGTGACTGAAAAAATGCTGAAATGAATTTAGGCTGATCTTTGAAAATCCTGCCTATCAGCTTCCTGTGCATCTGCCAACATGGTCCTGGAACTGTCAGCACATCTTGAGAATCAAAGTGATCCAGAAGCTATGCTAACTTACGTAAAAGAGAGCAAACCTCTCATTCATGAAGTTCACATTTTAGGAGGCAGATTTTTGAAAAAATAAAATATAGCCTTCTTAACAGTGCAGAGAAATAGAGGAAAACAGTAGCATGGGAAAGACTAGAGAGTTCTTCAAGAAAATTGGAGATACCAAGGAAGCATTTCATGCAAAGATAATAAAGGACAGAAATGGCAAGGACCTAACAAAAGCAGAAGAAATTAAGAACAGGTGGCAAGAATACACAGAAGAATTGTACAAAAAAGGTCTTAATGACCCAGATAACCATGACAATGTGGTCACTCACCTAGAACCAGACACCCTGGAGTGGGAAGTCAAGTGGGCCTTAGGAAGCATCACTACAAACAAAGCTAGTAGAGGTGATGAAACTCCTGCTGAGCTATTTCAAATCCTAAAGGATGATGCTGTTAAAGTGCTGCACTCAACATGTCAACAAATTTGGAAAACTGAGCAGTGGCTGCAGGACTGGAAAAGGTCAGTGTTAATTCCAATTCCAAAGAAAGGCAGTGCCAGCGAATGTCCAAACTACCTTACAATTGCGCTCATTTCACATGCTAGCAAGGTAATGCTCAAAATCCTTCAAGCTAGGCTTCAGAAGTACATGAACCAGGAACTTCCAGATTTACAAGGATTTAGAAAAGGCAGAGGAATCAGAGATCAAATTGCCAGCGTCTGTTAGATCATAGGAAAAAAGCAAGAGAATTACAACAAAAAGATCTACTTCTAAAGACTCTGACTGTGTGGATCACAACAAACTGTAAAATTCTTGAAGAGATGAGAATACCAGATCACCTTACCTGTCTCTTGAGAAACCTGTATGCAGGTCAAGAAGCAACAGTTAGAACCAAACATGAAACAACAGACTGGTTCAAAATTGGGAAAGGAGTTTGTCAAGGCTTATTGTCACCCTGCTTATTTAACTTATATGTAGAGTACATGATGTGAAATGCCAGGCTGGATGAAACACAAGCTGGAATTAAGATTGCTGAGAGAAATGTCAACAACCTTAGATATGCAGATGATACCACTGTAATGGCGGAAAGTCAAGAGGAACTAAAGAACCTCTTGATGAGGGTGAAAGAGGAAAGTGAAAAACCTGGCTTAAAACTCAACATTCAAAAAACTTAAGATCATAGCATCCAGTGTCATCACTTCATGGCAAATAAGGAAAAAGTGGAAACAGTGATAGATTTTATTTTCTAGGGCTCCAGACATCACTGCAGATGGTGATTAGGACCATAAAATTTAAAACGCTTGCTCCTTGGAAAAAAAGCTATGACAGACCTATAGCCAGTTTATATAGTTGTGAGAGTTGGACCATAAAGAAGGCTGAGCCCTGAAGAATTGATGTTTTCAAATTTTGGTGCTAGAGAAGACTCTTGAGAGTCCCTTGGACAGCAAGGAGCTCCAACCAGTCAATGTTAAAGGAAATCAACCCTGAATATTCATTGTAAGGACTGATGCTAAAGCTGAAGCTCCAGTACTTTGGCCACCTGATGCAAAGAGATGACTCATTAGAAAAGACCCTGATGCTGGGAAAGATTAAGGGCAGGAAGAAAAGGGGGCAGCAGAGGATGAGATGGTTGGATTGCATCACCGACTCAATGGTCATGAATTTGAGCAGTCTCCGGGAGATGGCAGAGAACAGGGAAGCCTGGCATGCTGTTGTCCATGGGATTGCAAAGAGTTGGACACGACTGAGCAACTGAACAATAAACAACATAGTTTTGGTAGATAATGATAAATGTGGTAATGATAAAAATTAAGAGAGAAGAAAAGGAGTCTTAACCAAAAGGCCATTAGAATGAGATGCACTGCTCGTCTTACCAACAGCGGTAAGGGACTGCTGGTACCCAAAGGCGATTTCTAGTGAAGCAGTTTGGAATCCCAGAAGGGAGCAAGGCTCACCCAGAACACTCATAGCTTTTGGACCACTTTGATTCTCAAGATGTGCTGATTGGTCCGGGAGAGTGATGGCAGATACATAGATAGCTGATAGGCAGACTTTTTAAAGACCAGCCTAAATTCATTTCAGCAAGTATACATGTAATGAGGTGTTACATATGTTTGTGTGTGTGTATATATATGTATATGTGCAATTTTTGTAGAATATAGTTTAAAAAGTACATTCACATATGAGTTAGCATTTATAATACTTTACATAAAAATGAAAGCACCTGCTTTATTAAATCTAGACCATATGCTCATCATCCTTTTCAGTTGTCCTACCACACACAAAGAACATGTAGAAGCACAGGGTTTCAGAACAGCATCACCTCCTGGGGAGCTGCTGTAGTTTTTCCTTAGTGAGCATGCAGAAGCATTTCACACTGATGCTTGTATGTGAGTACAATGTATGTAGAGAAGTATGGGTGTTGCAGAAAACGAGAAGCATAGTGAAGATATTGTATTTCTCTATGAAAAGGCTAAATTATTCTATTATGTAGAAAGTCTATAAATATATCATTTGTTGAAATAATTGACATAGGGAAAATTCTACTGAACCTCAGGTCTTTTTCCCCTACCTATACTTTACGCTAAATGCCTTATGATTGAATATTTATTTTTGTCAATGTGAAGATTAAAGAAGAGCTAAGCAGAAGCAATCTTAATATCTTGTTGATTACATTCCAGAAAGAAAAAGAAATGGCAGAACATTAAGCCTAAATGCCATTTGCTATAATTACCCTGTGTGTGAAGTATAACTGGTGGCTGTCAAGCTTTGATTGAAACTTACTGAAGGTTAGCACCAGCTGCATGCGTTAATTGTCTCTGAGTAAATGCGCATACCGCAGCCACCGTTTGGAAGCTTGCTTTTTTGTATTTAATTTGTTGTAAACTATTTTATGATGGGTTTGGATGAATGCTGCTATAACTTCCGATTTATTTTTTGCATAATTTCCATCAAACAAACAGTCCTTTCAGTTAAATTCTAAGTACTCTATGTAAGTGATATTTTCAAATTTCATATTACTGAGTATTTTGAGGAGAACTTATAAATATTATATATTGTTATTGTTTTATAAATATTATTTTTAAAGTATTTTGAAACCTTTTTTAATAAAAGTTTGTGTATCTACCCTTTTTGAACTATTAATATTTAATTTTTTCTAGATATATGAAATCTAACTTACACCTTAATATTTTTTGTTACGGTTCAGTTCAGTAGTTTGATCTTATTATGGTGTTTACTTTTACTCTATATTTTACCCTTTTTACTTGAAAGGTAACCTTCAGTGGAATTTTCTATAAATACTAATATTTAATCTTCATAAAATTTAGGTCTTTTGAAAAGTGTTAAGGCAAACCTATTATCTGTTTAAAGTAAAGAATATTACTTTGCAAATTTATTTGGAAATTAAAGCGTATTTTCCTGGCTGAATAACTACAGTGTTTGATTTGACAGGTACCACATATGGCAGCACCAGAGCCTGTCACATATTGATTCAATCTGAATTGAAAAAAATTCTATGTGGAGCCCCAAAATAATGTGTTTATTCTTTTATTGCCCTGTATCAGTTCAGTTCAGTCGCGTCTGACACTTTGCGACCCCATGAATCCCAGCACGCCAGGCCTCCCTGACCAAAACCAACTCTCAGAATTTACTCAAACTCATGTCCATCGAGTTGGCGATGCCATCCAGCCATCTCATCCTCGGTCGTCCCCTTCTCCTCCTGCCCCCAGTGCCTCCCAGAATCAGAGTCTTTTCCAATGAGTCAACTCTTCTCATAAGGTGGCCAAAGTATTGGAGTTTCAGCTTTAGCATCAGTCCTTCCAGTGAACACCCAGGACTGATCTCCTTTAGAATGCACTGGTTGAATCTCCTTGCAGTCCAAGGAACTCTCAAGAGTCTTCTCCAACACCACGGTGTTCACCACAACAATTCTTTGGTACTCAGCTTTCTTCACAGTCCAACTCTCACATCCATACATGACCACTGGAAAAATCATAGCCTGGACTAGACGGACCTTTGTTGGCAAAGTAATGTCTTTGCTTTTGAATATGCTATCTAGGTTGGTCATAACTTTCCTTCCAAGGAGTAAGCATCTTTTAATTTCATGGCTGTAATCACCATCTGCAGTGATTTTGGAGCCCCCCAAAATAAAGTCTGACACTGTTTCCACTGTTTCCCCATCTATTTGCCATGAAGTGATGAGACCAGATGCCGTGATCTTAGTTTTCTGAATGTTGAGCTTTGAACCAACTTTTTCACTCTCCTCTTTCACTTTCATCAAGAGGCTTTTTAGTTCCTCTTCACTTTCTGCCATAAGGGTGGTGTCATCTGCATATCTGAGGTTATTGTTATTTCTCCCAGCAATCCTGATTCCAGCTTGTGCTTCTTCCAGTCCAGCATTTCTTATGATGTACTCTGCTTATAAGTTAAATAAGCAGGGTGACAGTATACAGCCTTGACGGACTCCTTTTCCTATTTGGAACCAGTCTGTTGTTCCATGTCTAGTTCTAACTTGCTTCCTGACCTGCATAGAGGTTTCTCAAAAGGCAGGTCAGGTGGTCTGGTTTTCCCATCTCTTTCAGAATTTTCCACAGTTTCTTGTGATCCACACAGTCAAAGGCTTTGGCATAGTCAATAAAGCAGAAATAGATGTTTTTCTGGAACTCTCTTGCTTTTTCAATGATCCAGCAGATGTTGGCAATTTGATCTCTGGTTCCTCTGCCTTTTCTAAACCCAGCTTGAACATCTGGAAGTTTGCTGTTCACGTATTGCTGAAGCCTGGCTTGAAGAAGTTTGAGCCTTACTTTACTAGCGTGTGAGATGAGTGCAATTGTGCGGTAGTTTAAGCATTCTTTGGCATTGCCTTTCTTTGGCATTGGAATGAAAACTGACCTTTTCCAGTCCTGTGGCCACTGCTGAGTTTTTCCAAATTTGCTGGCATATTGAGTGCAGCACTTTCACAGCATCATCTTTCAGGATTTGAAACAGCTCCACTGGAATTCCATCACCTCCACTAGCTTTGTTCATACTGTTGCTTTCTGAGGCCCACTTGACTTCACATTCCAGGATGTCTGGCTCTAGGTGAGTGATCACACCATCATGATTATCTTGATTAAACATGCCCTATATAGGGATGTTTAAATAGTTGGAGTCCTCTGAGAGCCATAACCATGTAAATATGACTTGACTTCATCAAATTACACTGAGAAATATTAGTATTGACAGACTGTTGATGGTCTGCCGTAGGCATTTGTTGGGTTTTGGTTTCCTAGTGTCCATTCTCCTTTCTGAAAACACTCCAGTTTCCATGAGGAGATCACCTAGCCTGTTCCCACTAAGGAGGGAGCCAGAGTGCCCCCTCCTGTCCTTTGGGCATGTAACCTTGAGCTCCCCCAGGGTGGGTGCTCTCCCAGGTGACCCTACAGGGGGTGGTGGAGCTCCCACAGCATGACCCTGACTGTGGCATTTTCAGATGGACTTGAGGTGTGTGCCTGTTAAATTTCAGAGCCTTCCTTGACATCCTTCCAGAAATCTCATTTTCCTTACACTAAGCAGAATGAATTTTAGTTGCTTATTACCTTCACCAGAATTTTAATTGGCTAAAAAAAGCATATCCTTTTCAAGTCTAAAAGCTTCCCAGGTGGCGCTAGCAGTAAAGAACTCGCCTGCCAATGCAGGAGACCTGAAAATGGGTTCGATCCCTGAGAGAGGAAGATCCCCAGGAGGAGGAAATGGCAACCCACTCCAGTATTCTTGCCTAGAAAATTCCATGGACAGGGGAGCCTACAGTCCAGAGAGTCACAGAGATACCAAGTCTAAAGTGGTATTTTAATTTTAGTAAACATGTCATGCCAGCTCATGTTATACAGTTGGTGGCAGTTTCCAGCTCTGTGGCTCAGAGACAGTCTGCAAACTTGGCCTGTAGACCTTGACTTTTTGTCTCTTTTTGGTTAGTGTTTGTAGACAGAGTTTGTACCCATCTGGATAGCAGGCTTTATAAAGGTATTTGGCAGTGTTTTTCTTTTTGCTGAATTGTATTTAAAAATGCTACCCAGGTGCCCTAGTGTTTTAAAGCCAATTAATTAGTTACTGGATGTTGTGTGAAAGGCAGCTGAAATAAAATATTTCCTCATTGAATTTTTATATAGTGTAGGTTTTTTAAAAAGATAAGTGAAGTAAATAAGTACTTCATTTTCTCTCTTCTAATTTCAGAGTGACAGTTTTAGAGTTAGAAGATGACTAAACTTGAAGCATTTAAAAATTCATATAGAATAAAATATACTTTTATCATTGAAGACATTTCTTTTTATAAAAATTAAAACAGTACTAGAATTATATACTGAAAAGAAATTAAATTTTTTCAGTCATTTTTCATTTTTGAAATGAAATTCCAGAAATTTTTCTGAAAAATTTTTATTTTTCTGAAACTTTTCATTTCAGAAGTAGTGAAATGAAAAATTGAGCATTTATATTGAGATCTGTCATTGCATGGTTTTTGTATTGGATCACTCTCTGACTCTGTCACATCCTTTTGCATTTGGCCTTTTGGACAGGTAAGCATTTCTATAGCTAACCCATCTCTTAGGAGGGAACTTTTTCAGCATTTGGAAAGGGTTAATTATCTGAATCATGTCACCTTGGTGTAGGATAAACCTGGTGAAAGGGTAGTCAGGCCAGCATCTTAATGCTGTTTATTAAGTATATGCTGTTCTTCTCTGTGCTTAGATGTATCATGCACAGTGGCTTTGAATATAGACTCATCACAACTGAGGATATATGGATTTACCTCAGAAGACCCAGACGTAGCAGTGCATATGCTGGAAAGGTATCCAGCTTTCAAAAGAAGACTGTGAAATAGTTGCAACTGGTATATCAGCATAAAAAATAGAAGCTTGGGGTTTTAAAAAATATGTACATGGAGGGTCATATTTTTCTCAATGTAAGTGTACATGTGTGTTCTTTTCATATTCATAGGTTTTGCAAGCACTTTAAATTTTCTGCCCTTCCTGACACAGGAGTGAGTTATGTTATAATGAATTTAACCCAGAGGATGTTCTTGTCATAGAAATGTTACCTAGGATGAGGAGGCCCATGGGATAGTACTCAAGCGTAATTTAGTACAGAGTTTGGATGAAATACTTTGTACGTTTGAGTGTAAAAGAAAATAGTATTCTGTGACTAAACTTTTAATGGTAATGTTGTCCAGAGATTTGACTCCTTGGGTTTACAGTCTTCATTTTACCTTCCTGAAGGGCATCCTCAGAGTGCTCTGGAGTTGATGTTTGGTGACCAGAGCTTTCATGGGTAAAGCTTAGAGTTAGTGGGACAGACGTGTCACTCCAAGAATAGGAGTTCTGGGCAGGAATGTGGTATTTATAGATGGAGGTGCTAGAACCAGCCAAACTGCGCTGTTATCTGTCTTCTAAGAACTAGTATGGAAAAGGTGGTAGTGGCCTTAGGGAAGGAAAGCCTTCACAGAGTAGGGAAAAAGGAACTAGGAAGATGGAGATGATTTCTTTCATCACTTATCTAACCTGCCTGCCTGGAGTACCCTCTACAGCAGAGAAGAGGTGACCAAGTATTACCCATGTGAGATTCAAGCTCCCTTGAACCCGGGAGAGCAGGAAAGGGACATGGCAGTTGAAGCCAGTAATCAATTCAGTTGAAGACACAACCAGGGAAGGAGGGTGCATGCTCCCAGCAGTAGCTTCACATCTGCTTTACACTTGTAGGGCAAGTAGATGAGGGCCAAAGGAATAAAAAATGCAGGCAACTGAAAACATACATCTGAAAACCTTGGGTTTTTCTATTTGGCTATTACAACCATTAAACAAGAACCAGAGAGCCCAAAAAAGGAGCAGGTGAACAGTTAAGGGACACACAGGTTTTATTCTACATTGTGAAGCTTTGGAGTTAAAGAGGCTGCGTTTAAGTCATTTACTAATTATGCCGCAGGTTACTAATTTTGGCAGGTTAGGTCTCTGAGCTTTTCTTTCCTTGTGAAATGAGAGTAATGATAAATCTCTACTACAAAGCTGTTGTAAGATTTATTAGATTTGTTATCTTCTTAAAAACTGCTTTGAATGCTGCAAAGTGCCATGCAAATGCTAGTTGTTCCATGGAATTTTACATTGGGAAGTTGGGGTACCTTTCTAGCACATGCATTGCTAGCTCTGGCTCTTAGAAATACAGCAGCAGGTTAGGGGGACACTTCTTTTTCTGCTCTCTGAACTGATACTAAAGAAATCTGCATCATGATGCAGGAGAGCTGGTTTTACTCCTGACTAGCTTTGTGCTTCTAAAATTTCCTACTAAAGCAGACCTGAAGGGAACACATGCACTCAGGGATCCCAAGCAGCTTGTGATGTGTTCATAGTTTCTCTAAAATCTCAGTTTATTTTACAGTTTTATGTAAAGTTTGCAGTTTAGCCTATAAAGTATTTATATTAAACATGCCTTAGAAAGCATCAGTACGAACAAAGCTAGTGGAGGTGATGGAATTCCAGTGGAGCTATTTCAAATCCTGAAAGATGATGCTTTGACAGTGCTACACTCAATATGCCAGCAAATTTGGAAAACTCAGCAGTGGCCACAGGACTGGAAAAGGTCCATTTTCATTCCAATCCCAAAGAAAGGCAATGCCAAAGAATGCTCAAACTACCATACAATTGCATTCATCTCACACGCTAGTAAAGTAATGCTCAAAATTCTCCAAGCCAGGCTTCAGCAAAACACGCGCCGAGAACTTCCAGATGTTCAAGCTGGTTTTATGAAAAGGCAGAGGAGCCAGAGATCAAATTGCCAACATCCGCTGGATCATGGAAAAGCAAGAGAGTTCCAGAAACACATCTATTTCTGCTTTATTGACTATGCCAAAGCCTTTGACTGTGTGGATCACAAGAAACTGTGGAAAATTCTGAAAGAGATGGGAATACCAGACCACCTGACTTGCCTCTTGAGAAACCTCTATGCAGGTCAGGAAGCAACAATTAGAACTGGACATGGAACAACAGACTGGTTCCAAATAGGAAAAGGAGTCTGTCAAGGCTATATATTGTTACCCTATTTATTTAACTTATAAGCAGAGTACATCATGAGAAATGCTGGACTGGAAGAAGCACAAGCTGGAATCAGGATTGCTGGGAGAAATAACAATAACCTCAGATATGCAGATGACACCACCCTTATGGCAGAAAGTGAAGAGGAACTAAAAAGCCTCTTGATGAAAATGAAAGAGGAGAGTGAAAAAGTTGGCTCAAAGCTCAACATTCAGAAAATGAAGATCATGGCCTCTGGTCTCATCACTTCATGGCAAATAGGTGGGGAAACAGTGGAAACTGTCAGACTTTATTTTCTGGGGCCCCAAAATCACTGCAGATGGTGATTATAGCCATGAAATTAAAAGACACTTACTCCTTGGAAGAAAAGTTATGACCAACCTAGATAGCATGTTCAAAAGCAGAGACATTACTTTGCCAACAAAGGTTCGTCTAGTCAATGCTACGGTTTTTCCAGTAGTCACGTATGGATGTGAGAGTTGGACTGTGAAGAAAGCTGAGCGCTGAAGAATTGTTGCTTTTGAACTGTGGTGTTGGAGAAGACTCTTGAGAGTCTCTTGGACTGCAAGGAGATCCAGCCAGTCTATTCTGGAGGAGATCAGCCCTGGGTGTTCACTGGAAGGAATGATGCTAAAGCTGAAACTCCAGTACTTTGGCCACCTCATGAGAAGAGTTGACTCATTGGAAAAGACTGATGCTGGGAGGGATTGGGGGCAGGAGGAGAAGGGGCCTACAGAGGATGAGATGGCTGGATGGCATCACCAACTCGATGGACGTGAGTTTGAGTGAACTCCTGAAGTTGGTGATGGACAGGGAGGCCTGATGTGCTGCAATTCATGAGGTCGCAAAGAGTTGGACACGACTGAGCAAATGAGCTGAACTGAACTGAACCTAGATATACTGCCTGGGGGCCTCGGAAGAAATGGAAGGCAGTCTTTCTAAGGGAATCTTGGAGGGGCTCAGAGTCAGCAGCTGTTTCAGAGGTTATAACTTAGATATGAGGTTTTGAAAAACAGGATATAATTGAAGCGTTTGTTAAATGATACAGATCAGTCTCCCTGCCCCACTCTCCCAATACACAGTGCGCATGCTCACATATTCACATATGTGCACACATATTTAAAACAGAGGCAAGCTGGTATGTACTATTAGGCAAAATAGGTAAAAACTGATTCTGCTTCATATATGTATTAATAACTAAATTTAGAAAATTAAGACTTCTGCTAAGGATTTTGGTATCACTTTAAAACCCTCCTTATTTTGGGGGAGGTTTCCTGCTCAGCAGTCAGGTTGATTCCTGTTCACATCAAGTAAAGCCTGCCTATCCTGATTAAACATAGAGTTATAATTTCCAATTAAAAAAGAAGCCTTTCTGGAAAAAAAAAAAAATAGACCAACTAACAGAGAAAAGGAGAGCAGTTCTGTCTTCTTGTCTTTCCATCTTAAATGAACAAACAGCCAGAGGGGTCATTGAGTTTATAAGACGAATTGACAACATGAAAGGAAAAAAAAGGGGGGGGCCTTAAGAAAACTGCTACTGCAGAAGCAATGATATTACAAGAAATGCTTTTAGATTTATGTATTTTTTAAAGGATTGCTGATATGAAAATCTAAGAAAGTTGAAGTTATCTTTCAAAATGTAGACAAAGACCCCAAAAAGAAAAATGCAAAAGGTGCTTAGGAAATGAATCTATGATGTTTGATTTTTGACTTATTAGAAGTGAGAGAAAAGAAAAAAAGAGGGGTGGAAAGTATCAAAAAAGAAAGGCAAGGTAATTCCCAGAGGCAGAAAAGACACATGTCCTTACATTAAAATGACCCATTGAGAGCCAGCACGGTTAATGAAAACAAGTCACCCATGGGTGAATATTTGTGAAATTTCAGTGTTTCAAGAATAAGACAGGATTATAAAAATTTTCAGAGGAAGAAAAATTATCCAAGTATGAAGAAGTTTCCAACTCACATCAGTGTTTTATTAGTCTTAACACTGGATACTGTAAGTATTGCCAACTAAGTCCAAAGGCAAACACATGTAACCCAAAACTCTATACCTGACAAACTGACATTCAGTTATAACAGCAGAATGAAGACGTTTTCACTGTCCTAATAGAGACATTTCATTTCCTTATACTTTATTCTCTATTCAGTATAAAGGCTAGAAAATTTGTTTCCCAAGTACCCTTATTAAGAAATAACTTGGCCTTTGGGAAATAGATGAATCAACCTAATTGGGCATCAATACAAATCCAGGAATAATAGCAATAAAACAGGTCCTGATAGTAACCATTCCAAATTGGAGGGAGGAGTATAAAACTCATGGGGAAAGCAAGGAGTGACAGCTTGGAGATAGCCTTTGTCACACCCCCTCCCAAACTTCCCAGAAAGAAAAAAGTTAGAAACCCAAGGGAAAACTCCTCTTGTGACCTATGTGGTGGACAGGCCATACTTTTCAGTGAGAAAAATGGGTCTATTTAATTTTAGAACTATATATATATATATTTTTTTTAATTCTTAGAGTGATCAGACTTACAAAGAATGAAATGTAATTTTAGCTCACCTCTTGGTCTGGCGTAATGTAGATGCTGGTTGTTGATTTTCAACTTTTAGCACTAATCTGTTTTAAAGAAGGTTTGATTGCTATTGACTTTGAGATATGAATGATTACAGTTGATATCATTAAAGAAAAAGCATAGCATAGCTGACCCAGGGTGAGTTGTGGAAAGATAGAGAAGAGTGTATTGACATAGTTAATTAACTTCTGTCTTGTTCATCGGGAGTCGTGTACTGTCATTGGGACATTTAAAAACACTTACTCATGTCACTTCCTCTTAGCTTTGTTCTCTCCCAAAACCCTACTTGAGAAAGGCTACCACTCATTAAAAAAAAATGTTAATAAACTAGTATTGAAGATAGACTAGAATATTAAAAATGCTAAAATCTTGAAGATAATAAAAGAATAGGTGGTGTTAGTCACTTAGTCCCGTCCGACTCTGCAACCGTATGGACTGTAGCCCACCAGGCTCCTCCATCCATGGGATTTTCCAGGTAAGAATACTGGAATGGGTTGCCATTTCCTTCTCCAGGGGTCTTCCTGACCCAGGGATGGAACCCAGGTCCCATGCATTGCAGGCAGACTCTTTACCGTCTGAGCCTCCAGGGAAATCCAAAGAATAGGTAATAAAGGCCAGATGAGAAAAATAGTGAACCTCAAGATGGTAAATTTAAACCTAACCGTATTGATAATCATAGTAAATGTAAAATTTTCTTTATAATGTCATTAAAAACAGATGGATTAAAAAAATAAGATTCAATTATATGCTGTTTATAAGAGTTATGTTTTAACTATAAAGATACAGATAGGTTAAAACTAAAAGAATTGAAGAAGATATACATGCTAACGATATATAAGAAAGCTGGAATAGCTATATTACTATCAGAAAACTAGATTGCAGAATAAGAAATCTTACTAATAACAATGAGGGATATTTTAAAGTAACAGAACTTCAAAATAATGGAAGCAGATACAGTGAAAATGAAAAGGAGAGGAAAAGCAAAAGTTGCTCTGTCGTGTTTAACTCTTTGCTACCCCATGGACTCCACAGTCCATGGAATTTTCCAGGCCAAAACATTGGAGTAGGTAGTCTTTCCCTTCTCCAGGGGATCTTCCCAACCCAGGGATCAAACTCAGGTCTCCCACATTGCAGCTGGACTTTTTACCAGCTGAGCCACAAGAAATCCACTATTTTTGCTGAAGATTTCATAATTACTGGAGCAAATGGAAAGAAAATCAGTGAGTTTATAGAAAACTTAAATTGTACATGGAATATTTATTAAAATAGAAAGATGAACACGATAAAATAAATTTTAATAAACTTTAAAGGGTTGAAATAATGCAGAGTGTATTTTCTGACTTCAGCAGAGTTAAATTAAAAATCAGTAACTGAAAATGAATGAAAGTCTCTAGATGTTTAGAAATTAAATGAATATTAAGTAAATCCATGGGTCAAAGAAGAAATCACAAGAGAAAATTAGAAAATATTCTGATCTTAAAATGAAAACAACATTAAATTTTGTGTTATGTAGCTAAAGCAGTGCTCTTTAGAGAGGAATTAGAGTTTCAAAAGTTGATATTAGGAAGCAAAAGGAAAGATCTAGAGTCAGTGAACTGAACCACTACTTATAATAAAGATAAAGTTAGTGAAAAAGACTTTGTACAAACAGAAAATTAGAGAAAAAATCAGTAAAACCAAAAGCCATTAGCACTGTCAGCTAACTTGATAATCAAGAAATAAAAAACAAAAAAAAAAGACACAAATTACCAATATCAGGATTAAAAGATCAGTCGTCACTACAAATCCTACAGCTATTAAAGAATTATAAGAGAATATCATAAATAACTTTATACCAGGATATCACGAAAATTAAGGCTATAAGAAGTAGAATCTGAATACCTCGACTTTATAAAAAAGGAAATTGAATTTGTAAGTAAAATTTTTTTCCAGATGGAAAACTCTGAGCATGATGGCTTCACTGGTAAAATTTATTGGCCATTTATGGAAGAATTGTGACCAGTCCTACCTAAGTTCTTTCAGAAAACAGAGAAGGAGAGAACAGGTGCCAACTCATTTTATGAGGCCCTCCCTCATTTCTTTCCTACCGAACCAAACAAAGGAAAAGAAAGAAATTTACAGACCAGTATCTCTCATAAAAACAGACATAGAAATTCTTTTTGAGATTAATCTTTATTGGAATATATTTGCTTTACATTGTTGTGTTAATTTCTGCTGTACAACAGTGAATCAGTTATATGTATACATATATTCCCCTTTTTTGGATTTCCTTCTTATTTAGGTTGCCACAGAGCACTGAGTAGAGTTCCCTGTGCTATATAGTAGGTGCTCATTAGTTACATATTTCATATATAGTAGTGTATATATGTCAATCCCAGTCTACCAATTCATCCCACACCACTTTCACTGCTTGATATCCATGTTTGTTCTCTATGTTTGTATCACTATTTCTGCTTTGCAAATAATTTTATCTGTATCATTTGTCTAGATTGCACATATAAGCATCATACAATATTTGTTTTTCTCTTTCTGACTTACTTCATTCTGTATGACAGTCTCTAGGTCCATCCACATCTCTGTAAATGGCACAGTTTTGTCCCTTTTTATGGCTAAGTGATATTCCATTGTATATATATACTGCATCTCCTTTATTCTTCTGTTGATGGACATTTAGGTTCCTTCCATATCCTGGCTACTGTAAATAGTGCTGCAGTGAACATGGAGATGAATGTATCTTTTTGAATTATGATTTTCTCCAGGTGTATGCCCAGGAGTAGAATTGCTGGGTCATATGAGTTATGACCAACCTAGACAGCATATTGAAAAGCAGAGACATTACTTTGCCAACAAAGGTCTGTCTCGTCAAGGCTATGGTTTTTCCAGTGGTCGTGTATGGATGTGAGAGTTGGACTGTGAAAAAAGCTGAGCGCCGAAGAATTGATGCATTTGAACTGTTGGAGAAGACTCTTGAGAGTCTCTTGGACTGCAAGGATCATCGAAAAAGCAAGAGAGTTTCAGAAAAAACATCTATTTCTGCTTTATTGACTATACCAAAGCCTTTGACTGTGTGGATCACAATAAACTGTGGAAAATTCTGAAAGAGATGGGATTACCAGACCACCTGACCTGCCTCTTGAGAAACCTGTATGCAGGTCAGGAAGCAACAGTTAGAACTGGACATGGAACAACAGACTGGTTCCAAATAGGAAAAGGAGTACATCAAGACTGTATATTGTCACCCTGCTTATTTAACTTACATGCAGAATACATCATGAGAAACGCTGGGCCGGAGGAAGCAGAAGCTGGAATCAAGATTGCCGGGAGAAATAACAATAACCTCAGATATACAGATGACACCACCCTTATGGCAGAAAGTAAAGAAGAACTAAAAAGCCTCTTGATGAAAGTGAAAGAGGAGAGTGAAAAAGTTGGCTTAAAGCTCAACATTCAGAAAACGAAGATCATGGCCTCCGGTCCCATCACTTCATGGGAAATAGATCAGGAAACAGTGGCTGACTTTATTTTTTGGGGCTCCAAAATAACTGCAGATGGTGATTGCAGCCATGAAATTAAAAGATGCTTACTCATTGGAAGGAAAGTTATAACCAACCTAGACAGCATATTAAAAAGCAGAGACATTACTTTGCCAACAAAGGTCCATCTTGTCAAAGCTGTGTTTTTCCAGTGGTCATGTATGGATGTGAAATTTGGACTATAAAGAAAGCTGAGTGCTGAAGAATTGATGCTTTTGAACTGTGGTGTTGGAGAAGACTCTTGAGAGTCTCTTGGACTGCAAGGAGATCCAACCAGTCCATTCTAAAGGAGATCAGTCCCGGGTGTTCTTTGGAAGGACTGATGCTAAAGCTGAAACTCCAGTTCTTTGGCCACCTTATGAGAAGAGTTGACTCCTTGGAAAAGACTCTGATACTGGGAGGCATTGGTGGCAGGAGGAGAAAGGGCCGACAGAGGATGAGTTGTTTGGATGGCATCACCAACTCAATGGACATGGGTTTGGGTGGACTCCCGGAGTTGGTGATGGACACGGAGGCCTGGCGTGCTGAGGTTCATGGGGTTGCAAAGAGTCAGACACGACTGAGCGACTGAACTGGTGTAATAAATCCTAAAGGAGCTTGAATATCACGATCACTTATCCACCCCGGTTAAATTGCATAACATTTTATTGAATTAAGAGACAGACTGTTCTACATGAATCAGTCAGTAGTCAACAAACATTAAAATTTTTTCATTTAAAAAGGTAACGTAACCAAGTGGGGCTTAATGTGTTTTACAGACGTATATAATTCATATTAACAGAATAAAAGAAAAATTTTGTGGTCATCTCAGTGTTTGCAGAAAAAGCTTTTGATAGATTTCAGTATTGATTCATGATTTAAAAACTCTTAGCAAATTAGAATAACAGGGTGCTTCCTCAGAATAACAGCGTGCTTCCTCAATCTGGCAAAAGGCCTTTGTAAAATGCTTATAGGTTTTCATTGATGAAAACTTGAACCCCTTCCCACAAATAATGGAAACAAGACAAGAACGTCCACTCTCACCACGTCTCCAACATTCTACTTGTAGGGTCTAGCCAGTACAGTAAGGCAAGAAGAAGAAACGGTTGTGAAGAACTCTTTACTCACAAGTGCCATATGATCATGTTCAGAGAGAATCTTAAGTAGTTTATCAAAAACATTATTAGAATTAGTGATTGAATTCATCAGAGTCTCAAACATCAATTGTACTATAATGTTACATTGAACAATTGAAAAGTGAAATTTAAAAAAGATTCCCATTTATAGTAGCATCAAAGAACATGAAATATTTAGGAATACATTTAACAAAATATGTGTAAAATCTGTATATTCGAAACTATCAAACATGGTAGAGAGAAATGAAAGAAGACTGAAGTAAATGAAAAGACATAAGACATTCATGTGTCAGAAAATGCAATATTGCTATTATATCATTCTCCCCAAAGTGATCTATAGATTATAGATCTTAGCGATAATCCTAGCAGCTTTATTTTTTTTAATAAAATGGCAAGGTGATTTAAAAATATTTATGGAGAGGCAAAGAGCAAAGTTGACTGAATCATACTTCCTGATTTCAAGACATACTGTATAAAAAAAAATCAAGACAGCATGATACTTGTGGGAGAACAGACATACAGAATAGAAAATTCCATAAATAGACTTAAACATACATGGTTAGGGAACAGAAGTGGGGAGGGGCAGCAATAAGAGTCCCATTTGTCATCTCATTATAAGAAGTATAGAATTTCAGAATAATCTTGGTCAGTTTTATTAGCAAATGTTATTTTAGGACAGATTTTATGAAGTGTTATTTTATGCCACTAAATAAACCATAAGCTTAATTGCTGCAATCTGGGTAGATGTGTATTTGTTTTACAGTTTAAGCCTCACTAACTGATTTAATAGACTAGCCAAAAGCAATTTCAAATACTTCCATATATTACCAATGATCAGCCCTTATTGTTTCTAAAATAAGATGAAAATGAAGCAAAATGTTTGTATGACATTACTTAAATTTAATTATATTTAGTTTCTGTAAAATAGCAGATTAAATGCCAGAACTTAAAGTTTGTCTTTCATTTATTTTCTAAATAGAGCTGCATAAGTTACAGTGCTTTAATTCATGAGCAGTTAGATTGTTTTTGGAAATTTTAAAAAAGCCATTTTCTAAGCTAATTCACATTATGCTTTTGATTTTAAATAATAAAGGTTATTTCTATAAATGATAGCTTCACTGTGTACCAAGTTAGCATTTGATAGTTTAAAATAAGAAACTAAACTTTGACTCTTTTAAGGGAGTATTTTAAATAGCTTTTAGTGTTTAAATGTGTACATATACATGCATGGGCACATTTAATCATTAAAATTGCTTGTCAGGATAGTCAAGGAAATGTCCTCTGTAACAGTTTTCCTCAGATCTATTTCAGACTTACGCATGTGTTACTATATTTATCTAATCAGCCCTTGCTGTTAGGTTTTGTTATTTTATTACAAGCAGCTGTGCAAAGCTTTTTCTTTTAAAAATTACATTCTTTTGTAGTGCTGCCATCATTCACACATTACACATTTGGGCAGCAAATTAAAGGCAAGTAAACTGCAGAACTAGATGAAATACATAATGTCAGTATAATTCATACCTTCGTGGAAAAGCTACCCTTTTGGGACAATTAAATTGAAGATACTAAGATTTTCAGAAGTCATACAAACGATATAGTCATGATTTTGTTTTATCACTCTTAGGTGTTTTCAGCCGTGCAGCTTACATGGCTTTAACTGTATTTACTAATTCTGAGGGTTAATAGCATGCCAACATTTAATTAGTTTGCTCTGATACTGAGAATTGCTTACATATTAGTGTATACATTTAGTGAATTTAAGACTGTCAGAAGTCTAAATTCCAAACCTGTGGCCCAAATAGGGACTTTTGGAATATAAAATCTCACTGCAACTTTTGTGTGACAGTTTGATACATTTCAGTTTGCAGGCTGTGAACATCAGATTTAGTTGACCTTTGAGTTTATACTAGATTCCAGGTTCGTTTGTGGCATCCACAGGTGGGATAGGCATTATCCCATTGTCTCATATTGCACCATCAAGCCAAGAGGTAAATTATTCCTGTATCATAGATATGGAAACTGAATCTTAGGACCTTCTTCAGGGTTACATAACTAATTAAGGATATTATATCTAGTAGATGTATTGATGACCTCACTTCACCATTTAGGATTGTTGTTAAGAGAAGTGCTGCATGTTCAGGAAATAATCTTTGCAGTGTAAACATAGTGCATTGTTTACCAATATAGACAGGTCTTTACTTTTGTATTAACTGAAGAGATTCTTGAACAACTTGCTATTTTAGATTAGCCATCTTTTAATTCATTTTTGTTTCTGCTGCCACTATGTTGATTCAGATTTCCACGACCTGCCACCTGAGCTAATCCAGTATTTTGTAATTAGTCTCAGTATGTTTATGTCCATATGATGTTTAACAGGTTAATTTGATTCCAAAACTTTCAGTACCTACCTCGTATTGCTTAATCAAAGGAAGCATGAACTCATCCTGGCGTGGAACTTGAATTTTGCTTCTCAATTTTGCCCTTCCCATTTCATCTCTGTGACCCATGTAAACCTCACCTGTTGTTGAGTGGACTTTGAGTTGAGCTGCAGGTGGATGACCTCCCTCTTTGCTCGCCATCTCAGCACTGCCCCTTTGCCCCTTCCTCTTGAAAGATTTTCCCTGTTCCCTGACCTAGCACTTGATTTATACCTCTTAGTTTTAAAACCTGATAGTTTTATCCCCAAAGTTTTATTCTGATTGGCTGGTCAGAAAGAGGTTCTGAATGTTAATTCACATGCAGCCTGCATGGGGATAAGGAAATCACTTTAGTAAGCAGCTTCCAAAGCTGCCTGTTGCCTCAGTCTTCCTTGGCTCTCCAGCACCAAGATTTAGGATCACAGAAGAGCTACAAAGCCATGAAAGCCAACTCCTCACCATACTTGACAAGAATCTGGTTCAGCTGAAGCAGAGAGAGGCCTGTTCTGGGTGAGGAGTCATGCAGGGCCACCTCCATCCAATTAATAATCTCTCAGATTTCTCTTGCATTTTGGATCATACCCCCATAATTTATTTTCTGCTTTGACAGGTGTTCGGTGGAATGTCTTTATAAACTTAACAATACAGAGGAAGATATTATTTACAGACTTAGTTTTTAGGAGATGTAAGTCATGATTTATGTATAAGTATAAATATCCAACATCAGATTATCTGATACAACTTGAGAGTTGCAGTTTTTTTACTTCACATTATGCCTTGTGGAGAGGCCTGACATGTGCATTCTGTGAAATATGAGAATGGTGCCTGCCAATTCATTTTTCCGGATTTGCCTTGGAGAAGAAATCACTTGCATATAGTCTGAGGTTGAAATGTCCATTCAGTACAGGCTTGCTTTTCATTCTGTATTTTTGAAGGTCTATTGTAGTCTTTGTAAACTTCATAATTTCAAACAATGAAAAGGAGTTTATATGCTGAATTATTTTCTAAAGAGTAATATTCCCTAGTGTACTTTTAAAAATTATAAATCATACAGTAGATTTAAAGGGAAAGATTTTTTAAAAAGCCACTAGTAATAACAACTTGTTTAGAAACAGTCTGTTCTTATTAAATATTCATCTGCACCGTATGTGATTAGAGTTTCATCCTGTAGTACAAATGTAAAAATTGAAAGATTGTTTTGCTACTTCCATGTTAAAGTCCATTTTACTGGCTTTATTTCTTTGCCTTTAAGGTTTTATGATACCTTTGTTCCAGTTTAGTCAAAACATGTATTACATCCACATCCAGTGGTATCTTACTCTTAATAGTGTTGACTTCAAGTGTTCTTTTGCTTTTTATTTCCAGTATGTGACCTCCTTGGTAAGCCAGGTGTCCCCTGTCCTTTGTACTCTCCTACAGTCAGAGCTGGAATTCAATGAGGACTGCTGCCCAGTCTTTGTGAGCCTCACAGAGACAGATGCCCCTGTCCCAGAGACACACTGCTCTGCTCATGATTGCCTCTGAGGCCTGAAGCAGGGGTTAAAGCACTACTCTCCAAGAGTTGGCCTGGGAGTTGAATCAATTTATAAAGTACTTAGAAAGGACCTGGCACATAATAAGCACTAGATAAATGCTTGCTGTTTTGTGCTTTTTTTCCCAAGGCATTATTATTGCCATGTATGTATCTGTTCCTTGATCATATGAAAAAAATTTTTTAAATGACCCACTCCACCCCCCCGCCCGCCCCCACCAAGTAGAGAAAAAGGGGAAAAAAGAAAAAGATTAGTAGACTGACTGATTTCTTCAGCAGTGTTGGTGGCTCGGCTAGACTCAGAGAACTGTGTAAGAGTGGAGAGGACTTTGAAAGAACTGGAATAGTGACAATGTATATAACCCCTTACCAATTACAGTCACAGAATCTTGGCACTTAGTGGGGCAGTATGAATTAATTCTTTGGTTGAGCAGTATAAGAATTTATCAGAAGATTTGCTAAATGGAATGTACACGGGCTGTAGAATTATTAGGGACTAAAGTAGGTGGTTGAGGACGAGCAGGAGCACAGGGAAAGTTGACTCTCTCCTGGCCTGCAGTCGACATTTGGCTCCCTTTTCATTTTTCTTTTACAGGCTGATTGGGAGCTTATATCAGTGGAAACCACAGCTTCTGACTTTTATAGTGAATACACGATCAGCCAGTGACAGACTTGTATTTTCCATTCTCCAGTGACTCCTCTCAGAAACCCAGCTACTTTGTAAGTAGTAAAGATCCAACATGAGTAAATCTATGAGTATTTAATTACGCTCCAAAGAGGATGACACCTTGGCAGCATCTGCATTATAGAAGAACCTACGAGAGGAGGAGAAAGTTCTGTACTGGAGATGGAGTTAGGAGAGAAGAACTCATTTTCATGTCTCAGCTGAGAGTCCACCACTTAGACATGTGTTTGGTGCACTCCAAACTTTCTGAGACCCTTTCTGTTGCTGTGGGGCCTTGGAACACCCCTGCTACTGTACATAGTGGTACGAGCCAGGAGCTGATATGTTTCTTGCAAGTACTTAGAGCAGCAAGCTCATTCATCTTCCTCCCCTAATAGATGAGGAAACTAGAATTCACTAAAGTAAAATGTCATCCCTCTGGGGACTGTGGAACCCCCGGTACCCCAACCCGGGACAGTGCCCTTTCTGTTAGGTCAGAGCAGACCTGTTGATGGGCTCACTCACTTCTCCAGGTACTGAGGAAGAATCAGTTTGTTTACTAGTGGTTTCTTCTTTTTGTTAGACACAGCATGCTTTTTACCCAGAGGGGCACATTGATGCATACTATTAGGAGTCCTCCAGGACTGAAATCTGTATCCCTTTCTGAGTTGTCAGAAGCCAAGAGCTCTTGGGTTGCATGTCAGCACGTCTCAATCCACAGTCAGTCCACATTCTGATAGGCTTGTCTTAAGAGAAACTGTCACTCCACCTTTGAGGAGAAAATCAGTGATTCATTTGATATTGGAAACTTGAAACTTTATCCTATTTAATGAGATTTAAGTTACAGAAACTGTTTTCTGGAGAGAAAAAAGTATAATATGCAACTTTCTTTCTTTTAGATTTTTAGTTAGTGATTTAGAAACACATACTCCATAAGCATGGGTCAGGCATCCGGCGACTCAAGGGGGAAAGAGGCCAGGGGGGATGGTGGGGAGTTTTGTCTGGGGACACAACTGCCATCTGTGTGTGGAAATAGGGAGGAGAAAGTTCTCCTGTTGTTTTTGATCCTTACAGCAGACCTGGCAGAAGATAAACTTTAAAACTTATGTTTGCTAAAGGATACAGTAGTCTTTATGTCTCTTTGTGGAATGGGTTAATATGATTGTGATATTGAAACAGTTTTACAGAGGCGTGAGAAAAGCTGCACACCAAGACAGGCTGGGGGTAGACCAGTCCTGAGGACGGTGGGAGCACAATGAGGAGGCTCTTTTGAGGCTACCCTGTATCACTACGTGGTGGGGTGGCCATGTACTGCCAACCTTCTCAGGGAGACAGTAGTTTTATTCCCTCCTTTTTTAAAAGAAGATGTTAGTGGAGACTACAGCTTCCAAGGAACCCAGGATTTTCTTAAATTTAAATAACTTTCTTACTTAAAATGAAGAAAAGCAGTGGTTGATAAGCATATTTTAAACATGGTCATTAAGTATATTTTATCTGTCACATTCATAATCATGAGCAAAGATATATGATATTTGAGCATTAAGTATATATTACATTGCTGATTTTATGTTACTGCTATGGGGGAAAAAAAAATCTACTGAACAAACAACTTTTGTGTAATCAGCTGAAAGAACAGCCGCAGGGGTGAGGTAACAGGAAAAGGGGGATTGACATGATGGTTTGTGAGATATTGTTTCCTTAGTTGTGTCACAGAGCCACTGTGGCTTTAGTTTTCCCAGAGCCAGTAGAGCTCTTGCAGAACTCTAGGACTGTGTTCAGAAGTATTGCATTCTTTCCTTATTTCTGTGTTTCTTTCTTGCGTCATTTACATGGAGCTCTCCACTACAGACAAACAGCTTTGTTACATTATTGACCACGAGCAAAAATACCTGCCATGCTAGCCTACTGATTATGACATGTGAGTACAAGTGTGTAGCTAATGTGGTATACACTTAATGTGAAGCAGTGAAGACAATAGCTAGTGTTGTGGAAGTGTGAAGCGGTAAGAATGTAAGGCTTACCAGGCAGCTCTTAAAACTCCTGTGTCTTAACCCATAGTCATGACAGCGTGTTGGGCTATGTGTCCACTACCTCTGGAGCCATTCCCAGGTCCCCCAGGTATCCTTTGTATTACAGCTTTTCACTAGGGTGTCCTTTGTCAAAAGCCCAACATTGTTAAGAATTTATGCTTCTGGTTTTTCTTTCTTCTATTACTATAGAAGTATATCATTGCACTCCACATTTTTAGAGAAGAGGTATATATTTTATTTTGAGGCATTCTCAGTAGATCCTTTAGAGACAAAAATAATAAACAATATAAACTTAAACCTTTAAAAATAAAGCTTGGCATAAAAGTAGTTCATGGGGGAAATAATGGTTTTTCAACTATTGGTTGTTCATATTGGGGCTTCCCTGATAGCTCAGTTGGTAAAGAATCTGTCAGCAATGCAAGAGACCCCGATTCGATTCCTAGGTTGGGCACCCACTCCAGTCTCTGCTTTTTAATATGCTGTCTAGGTTGGTCATAACTTTCCTTCCAACGAGTAAGCGTCTTTTAATTTCATGGCTGCAGTCACCATCTGCAGTGATTTTGGAGCCCAGAAAAATAAAGTCTGACACTGTTTCCAGTGTTTCCCATCTATTTCCCATGAAGTGATGGGACCAGATGCCGTGATCTTCGTTTTCTGAATGTTGAGCTTTAAGCCAACTTTTTCACTCTCCTCTTTTACTTTCATCAAGAGGCTCTTTAGCTCCTCTTCCCTTTCTGCCATAAGGGTGGTATCATCTGCATATCTGAGGTTATTGATATTTCTCCCGGCTCTCTCGATTCCAGCTTGTGCTTCTTCCAGCCCAGCGTTTCTCATGATGTACTCTGCATACAAGTTAAATAAGCAGGGTGACAATATACAGCCTTGACGTACTCCTTTTCCTATTTGGAACGAGTCTGATGTTCCATGTCCAGTTCTAACTGTTGCTTCCTGACCTGCATAGAGGTTTCTCAAGAGGCAGGTCAGGTGGTCTGTATTCCCATCTTTTTCAGAATTTTCCACAGTTTATTGTGATCCACACAGTCAAAGACTTTGGTATAGTTATGGATGTGAGAGTTGGACTGTAAAGAAAGCTGAGCACCGAAGAATTGATGCTTTTGAACTGTGGTGTTGGAAAAGACTCTTGAGAGTCCCTTGGACTACAAGGAGATCCAACCAGTCCATTCTAAAGGAGATCAATCCTGGGTGTTCTTTGGAAGGACTGATGCTAAAGCTGAAACTCCAGTCCTTTGGCCACCTCATGCAAAGAGTTGACTCATTGGAAAAGACTCTGATACTGGGAGGGACTGGGGGCAGGAGGATAAGGGCATGACAGTGGATGAGATGGCTGGATGGCATCACTGACTCGATGGACATGAGTCTGGGTAAACTCCGGGAGTTGGTGATGGACAGGGAGGCCTGGCGTGCTGCAATTCATGGGGTCACAAAGAGTCAGACACGACTGAGCAACTGAACTGAACTGAACTGAACTGAACCCACTCCAGTATTCTTGGGCTTCCCTTGTGGCTCAGCTGCAATTTTGGAGACCTGGGTTCAGTCCCTGGCTTGGGAAGATCCCCTGGAGAAGGGAAAGGCTACCCACTCCAGTATTCTGGCCTGGAGAATTCCATGGACCATATATAGTCCAAGGGGTCGCAAAGAGTCAGATACGACTGAGCAACTTTCACTTTCATGCAAACAATGAGCATCAATCCATAGTTCTTGGCATATATAAAAATGAACTCAAAATGCATCATAGGCCAAAATATGAAAACTGAAATTATAAAACTTAAGGAGCAAACTTAGGAAAACAAGCCTTATGCTCTTAGGCTAGAAATTATGATTTCTTAAGTAAGATACGAAAAGCATAATCCACATGAGAAAAAAAGGAAATACTAAACTTGATCAAAATGAAGAGTATCAATTGTCAGAAGACACTGTTGATAGAATAGATGGTTTAAGTCTCGAACTGGGAGAAAATACATGTAAATTTTATGTCTCATAAAGGACCTGTATCTAAAATATGTAAAGAACTCTGAAAACTCAAGAGTGAGAAAACGAAACACTCTAATTAAATCATAGTCAAGTTATTTGAGAAAGCTCTTCACCAAAGATGTGTGTATGACAAATAAATACATAAAGGGGTGTTCAAAGTCATAAGGAAAGTGCAAATTAAACCCACAACACCATTAATGCCTAGTAGAATAGCTAAAAATTAAACAAATCTGACTATACCAAGTGTTGACAAGGATGTAGAATATCTGGAACTTTGATACACCACACATAGGAATGTAAAGTGGTACAACAGATTTAGAAAACAGGGGCATTTTCTTAAAAAACTAAGTTTACACACACATACACACGCTATATAAAGCAGTTATTATTAAAAATAGATGTCTTCCTGCCCCCCCCCCCGCCATTGTGTGCTACTGTAATCCACTCAGACTGTCTTATGATAAACATTTGGCTTGTTTTTGCTCTTTTGTAAGTACCTATAATGTCACAGTGAAAAACCGCATGTGTCTGTCATGCATGCCATTTCACGTTTTTACTAGACTGTCTTTGAGTAAAATCCTGGAAATGAGGTAGTGGCTGGGGCTAGGGGTAGCTACTCATAGGTGGCAAACTTTCCTGTGATGGGGGTGTAACAGTTTGCAGGCCAGCAGCCTCCCTAACAGCATTGTCGATCTTTGGGATATTTGCCAAGCAAGCAGATGAGAAAGGGTATTTTGAAGCTATACAACTTGCATTTCTCTTTATAAGCAGAGTTGGTAGTTTTCACATGTTTTAAGGGCCTGTGAGGAGGAAAAACACTTTTCTTCTGCCCTCTAGGTTCTCTGGTGGGGGTGCTAGGAATTAACAAAAGACAGATGAGTCAGAGAGGAGCAGTTTATTAGCATGTGCAGCACACATACATGTGGAGAGACTCAGTTATGAGTAGCTCAGGGACGCAGTTAGAATTTGAAAACGTGTACTGTCTTAGGCTAAGAAAAGGAAAAGGGGTTTGGGGTTCTGGTGGGGAGTAGGGTGGGTTATGGAATAGGACAAGGAAATACACAGTAAACAGAGGTTGTTTAGTAAGATTTAGCACACAGATTTTTTTTTTTGTAAGTAATTACTTTTGGGCTGTACTGGGCTTCCATTGATACACATGGACTTTCTCTGTAGCGGTGATGGGGGCTGCTCTGTAGTTGCGGTATGCAAGCTTCTCATTGCAGTGGCTTCTCTTGTTGCAGAGCACAGGCTCTAGAGCTCCTGGGCTTTAGTGGTGGTTTCACATGGGCTACAGAGCACACACTCAGTAGTTATGGTGCATGGGCTTAGTTGCCCCCTGGCATCTGCCGACCAGAGGGGAAACCCACGTCCCCTGCACTGGCAGGTGGATTCTTAACCACTAGACCGCAAGGAAGTCCCATAATGCAGAGAAGTCTGTGCATTCTTCACCTATAGAAAAGAAAAGAAAGAAAGTGAAGTCGCTCAGCCGTGTCCGACTCTTTGCGACCCCATGTACTGTAGCCTACTAGTCTCCTCTGTCCATGGAATTTTCCAGGCAAGAGTACTGGAGTGGGTTGCCACCTATAAGAATTGTTAAAAGTTGTCTTCCTTTTCCTGGTACTGGAGTGGGAGACATCTTTACAAATGGAAATTTCCTTTATAAATATATGTTTCCTTTGTAAAAGAAAAACTTTACTTTTAGGTCTTTTCTTATGTCTGCTGTACCTCAGTTAACCTTCAGCTCAAAGTAATCCTTATTTTAAAGAGATATTTTATTGTAGCATATTCTGGCCTCCTTCAGGCCAATTGAATTTTTAATTGTCTAACTCTTGCCTTTTTCTCTTATTAAATTATCAGTCTCAATTTTTAGTATTGTTACATATTAAGAATTAATTCTTTAGCTGTGATATTTTTCCAATTGCAAATTTTTTTCCTATTTTATATATCTTTTAATTTTCCTTGGAATTTTTCTTTTTTTATGCAGTTCTATTTTTAATGCCTTAATGGTTTTTTTACTACCTATAGATTTTAAGATATAGTCCCCAAATTATTAATAATTCACTCTAGTGTTTTTTGTTTTTTTTTTAAGCCCTTAGATGGCTTCATTTTTCACTTTTAGATCTCAATCTGTTTGGAATTTAACCTGACACATATTGAGAGAAACAAATACAACTTTCTCTTTTTTCTCATGTTTTTGCCTTCATTTTTGAACAGTAAGTTCGTGGGATGTAGGTTTCTAGGTTTGCATTTGTTTTCCTTCAGCCCTGTGAAGATATCCCACTCTCCTGGCTTTTGTCGTACCAAAGAACTTGGCTCTAGTCTAGCTTTTGTTCCTTTGAAGATAATCTGTCTTTTTTTTTTTTTTTTTGGCCTGGTTGTTTTAACAATTTTTTTTTTTCCCTTGTCTGGCTTCCTGGAACTCCATTTTATTCATTAAGGTAAATTTTTCTTTTATTTGGCTTGTTCCTAATTCACTGGCACTCTTAATATATGAATTCATATCCTCAGTATTTTGGAAGTACCCAGCCGTATCTCTTGAAATATTGTCTCTGCCTGTTCCTTCTTTCCTTTCTTCTTACGCTCTGATCAGATTTATGTTAGACCTAATCACTGTTTTTTCCTTCTCTGTGTGTTGTATTTTGGATAATTCTTCAGATCCATTTTCCAGTTTGTTTATACTTTGTTTTTGCTATGTTCAGTCAGTCTGCTGCCAAATATATGTCAAGTTTTCCATTTTGGTTACTAAGTTTTCCCTCTCTAGAAATTCTGTTTGGTTCACTTTTAAATCTGCTATGTCACTTTCTCTAGTTTTCTGTTCCCTGAGAATATATTCAAGTTTGTCATTTGTTTGCATATGGTAAATGTAGTTGCTCTAAAATATGTAGCTGGTCATTGAGTTTCTGAAGTGTGCGTGGGTCTTTTCACTCCCTTGTCTCTGTAGGTTCTTCTTCTTATCTTTGTGTGTGTGTGTCTGAATATTTTTGGCTGCTTGCTGGCCATTCCCCATGAAAAATTACTCATAGGGCCTCTAGTGGGGGTTGACTGTGTGTCTCTCACCCCCTCCCCCCACCCCAGAGATTTGCATCTGTTCTGCCGTTTGTCCCAGAGCAGTGACAGTTGGATCCCTTAGATCACATTCAGGGTCCACAAGTAGCCAGGTTCTGTGATATGGAACTTCACGGTGGCAGGGAGTTTCTCCCTCTTTTCCCCCTCCCTCTCTTGCTCTGTTCAGCACCAAAGCAGCCTTTTATGCTTATGAGGATGGAGATCTGGTTTACCTTCTCCTTAAGAGCCCCCTCTGAAGTCCCACCTGCACATTGGGTGGGTCTCCTCCGGCCTCCTTGTTCATGCTCTGAGCCCTGACTTCCCTTCTGTATCCCTGTGGCCCTAGAGCCTTGAAACAAGAACCTGAACTGTAGGGGTGCCTGTGTTCTACTCACTTCTGTGATTTTGATTCCCATTTTCATACCTAAAATGGCCTGGAAGGTCATTGCTGTTCTTTGGGATGTCTAGTGCTATCTATCTTTTTTTTTTTTTTTTTTTAACTTGACACCTAAGTTTCTGCATGTTTGTTTACAGAGGGAACAATCGTCTGATCCAAATAGCCTAGTTCTTAGAGCTGTAGTCAACTTGTTACATATTTTTAAAATTTTTAAATTAAACTTATAAATTTTAGAAGCATGTTACCATACTTTCTTATGCATAAGTCAGTTGTTCAGAAGTTTTATATGGTTTTTGTAACTATCTTGTTTATTATGCCTACCTGTCATTTAGTATGTATATCTTTATGTTTTTAATGTTGAAATGTAGATAGTTTGGAGATTATTTTTGTTTGATATCTGATCTTTGTTACTTTGTATGCAAAAAACACAGACTATCTAGTGTGAATTACTTTGCATGTGTTAAGATTTACTCTGTGACCTAGCATATAGTTTGTTTTCATACATGTTGCTTATATGTTGGAAAGTAACAAATAGGGTACAGAGTTCTTTAGGTGAAACTTGTTATTTGTATTTTATCCAATCATGTATATTGGGGAGGTGGGGAGACCTTTTCTATAAAGGACCAGATGGTAAAGTCATCAGGCCTTGCAGGCTTTATGGTCTCTGTCCTGGCTGCTCATGGTGGCTGTGTCCCAGTAAGACTTAGTGTTCAGAGCAGACAGCGGTACAGATCTGGCCTCTGTCTGTGTCTAACCAGTGTTTTGTCTTCTTCATCTATTGTGTTCTGATAGGATGAATCAAAACTTCCCTTGCTTAACTGTGGATTCACTCTATTCTCAGTCCATGTTTCAGAGAAATTAAATACAGTTGTGCCTCTCTTTATGTTTAGTGATTTTTCCCCCAAGAGATTTTGTCTGTGTGCCAGCTGTCTTTGCCACAATGATGCTGTGTAACAATCGGAAAGTAAGTGGCTCGAAACAATAACCATTTATTTAGGTCCTGTGCCCATGTGTGAGTGATTTAGGCTAGGTGCCTTGGGCAGGTCTGCTCCTGCAGGGGCCTCCCACAGGCCTGGTAGCTGGCCCAATTATTTGGTCCAGGAGAGACCCCCTGGGTTAACTAGGGTGACTAAGTCTTTCCCCTCCATCCTTCATCTTCTGTCCTCCACAGGCTGACTGGTTCCAGCATGTTCTGAGTGTAGGTGGAGACCTGCAGGTGCTGGTGAATGAAGCCCCTGCTTTCTGCACCACTGGCCAATTGTAGGTCATGGGACTGCCCCTGGCTGGGGTGGGTGGCCAACGGGGTAGGTGGGGAAGGTGTGGCATTTGAATTCAGAACCTCAAGACAGCAGCCAAAGTTCTTTTACTTTACTTCTTTTTCTTGGACACCCCTTATCAAACATTTCTTTTACATCATTCTTTGTTTTTTGTTTGTTTGTTTTACCATTCTTGGTTTTAATCCAAAATTAACTGGAGAACCTTTCAGAAAAACTTAATTTTTTTAAAAACCAGCTTTTTTTTAGCCAGCATTTTCCTTTGCCTGAAACAGGTGCTTTTTTTAAACCTGAGGTATCTCTTATGTCTAGTTATCATGACAGTGCTGTTGCTACTGCTGCTGCTGCTGCTAAGTCGCTTCAGTCGTGTCTGACTCTGTGCGACCCCAGAGACAGCAGCCCATCAGGCTCCCCTGTCCCTGGGATTCTCCAGGCAAGAACACTGGAGTGGGTTGCCATTTCCCTCTCCAGTGCATGAAAGTGAAAGTGAAAGTGAAGTCGCTCAGTCATGTCCGACTCCTAGCGACCCCATGGACTGCAGCCTACCAGGCTCTTCCGCCCATGGGATTTGCCAGGCAAGAGTACTGGAGTGGGGTGCCGTTGCTTTCTCCGATCATGACAATAGTTTATTAAAAATCAAAAAAATAAAATACATGAATTTAGTTTTTAGTAAGTTAGGTTACTTAAAGGAAGATCTATGATTACTATCATAATCATTCTTGAAGAAAATCATTACCAGCAGGAATCATCCTTGAAATAATGGTTTGTGCCATTGTTTTAAGTGTTTGTCAGGTTTCTTGTTACTGAAAGACTGTGTTTTAGTGAATGTTTTATCTGTGGAAACACAGGGAGTGTGCTTACGGTCAGAGGAAGAAGACACAGTAGGCAGGAGGGGGTCAGTAATACAGAGAGAATGATAATGGTATAGTGACCCCCGGTCTCTGATCTGAAGGAAATAGAGGGATTCTTTTAGACTGGAGAAGGAATACTTCTTCCTTCTAAGACCAGTGATGTCAGTGGATGAGGAAAGGGGCAGGAAATGGAGAAGTTAGGGGGTGAGGTATTGCGTGTGTGTGTGTGTGTGTGTGTGACCAAGAGGGAGAGGATATCCTTCGGAGCATGCGTGTGACCAGAGAGAAGATGAGAGACACTTTCCTGTGCTGAGGTGGGGTAAGGGAGTGCTAGCTTGTGGGCCCATCTGTATGGGAACAAGAGCTTTGGCTGTCTGCCAGGGCTTCTCTTGACCAGGGTTGTTCCTTGGCACTGGGGCTGAACTCCAGGTACCACTCCATAGATCCTCATGACTTCTTGCAGAGTGTTGTACTGTCAAGCAGCAGAATCCCAAGAAGGTAAAAGGGTGGCTTAGCCCATGGTTGCGAGTTGCCAGTTTGGTGCAATGAAAGATTAAGGCAATGGCAAGATTAAGGAGAAGACGTAAGGTTAAGGATCCTGACAAGAATGTGTCTGAAGGGTTCTGGCAGTGGGAAGGGTAGGTAGGCTGCAGAGAAGGGAAGAGCAGTGTGAGGAGGCTGGAGAATTGGGGAGGGCAGAGGAGGATTTAGGAGACTGAGATCCTGGTTTAAGTGAGGACTTGAGTGTCTTTATGTAAAAAGTCTGCGGAAGGCGGTTGGCAGCATGGTTCAGCTACTTATGGACGACTTTAAGGTTTCCACACTTTTTCGAGCTTTCTGTTTTGACATTCTGATCATCTGGCTTTTGATCCATAGCCTTGTTGTCTTGTATTCTGTTAGGAACAGTGTTTTTCTGTGTTAAATAGGGTCCTATGTTTATTTACTTAGCTTCTAACTTCTTGTGCATATACTACCTTTTTTTGCAAGTATTTTGCCTTTAGCTTCTTGTCTTTCTTCTTTTATGGTGCTATTTCCAATTCATTTGTTAGTTCTCTATTAATGTTAATTTTGTTCCCCAGTGTTTTTCTAAACTCTGCAACCTCACTTTTCATTGCCAGTTTCTTAATTTATCATCAGTTTTGTCTTATGCATTGATTTCATGTCTTCTCTAAATTATCTAAACTTGCCCTCAGTCCTTGCGCTGAGCTTCCTTAAAGATTGTGTCATTAGCCTGTTGTGTGCTTTTGCTGTCTTCTGAAGGTGCCTTGTTTGCTCTGCTTTGAGCCGTGAGGATACTGGTGTATTTTTCTGTTGTTAGAATGCCATGTCTTTCTCATCACCATGTGTGTGTGTTTTTTTTTTTTTTTGGTTTTGTTTTTAGTGTTCTAAATATTATTTAGAAAGAATTTTGAATTTACCCAAAAATATACAGATAAAAACACAATTATGAATACATCCACATACTTTTTCTTTATCACTTTTTTTTTTTTTTATCGTCTCTATCAGGATTGTTGTTCTGTTACACAGTGAGTGAACTGTGGGTTCAGGGCTAAGTGTGGCTTGTTTTTCCTGTCTTCTCAGAGAATGAGAGGAGAGGATGAGGGGAGACAGGCGTCACCCACCAGGGCTGGAGGCAGTCTATTAGTGCAGCGTTATAAGAGTCCTTTCCCAGGCTCTCTCCACCAGGGCCGTGTCCCATGAGACACACCCTCTGTTCCCTAGGGTTGGGGCCTTGGAATATTAGGACAGCAGGTCCCTGGTGTGCGTGGGCTCTGCTCTTGTCCCCATCCCCTCCCACCAGACCCTGTGTGTATTCTGTTTCCAGGTTGAGATAGAAAGGATGGGGAGACCACACATGGCACATGGGTATGATTGGGGAGCGTGGCTGGGGCCCAGGGTGACTCCTGAGACGGCATGGAGTGAGAGCGTTGTAGGTGGAGCAACTGCCAGGTTTGCATGCTGACTCCTGCCTTACCAGCCCTGACGTGGGGCCTCTGGTGTCCTTTCTAGTAGAGGATAATGATAGTCCTACTTCATAAGGAGGCTGGAAGGTTTGAATGAGGTGATACTTGTAAGTCCCTAACACCAGCATTTGCTACCCTCAGCAGATACAGATATGTGCTCAGTTGTCCAGTCGTGTCTGACTCTTTCTGACCCCATGGACTGTCGCCCACCAGGCTCCTCGGTTCATGGAATTTTCCAGGCAAGAATGCTGGAGCGGATTGTCATTTCCTACTTTGGGAGATATCTTCCTAATCAGGGATTGAACCCATATCTTAAACCTCCTGCATTGGTATACAAGTACAGGCATATCCCTCTTTTTGAAAGTCCCATTTATGTCACTTTTTAAGGAAAGACCTACATTAGTACCTGTTTTTACTAACCAAAAGGAATCTGAAGAGAGTTTACACTTTTATGAAAAAGAGACAAAAACTAGGACTAGTGTTGAGGGTTTGCTTTGCAGTAGCCATTACAGAGGCAGTGCCTCCGTGTGGGGCAGCAGTGGCGCCACCAAGCTCCTTCCCCAGCAGTCACCCTCAGCACCTCTGCATCAAGCTGCTAGAGCTTTGAACTGTGTCTGTGAGTATCTGTCTGTGCTTGAGCTCGATTGATTTTATGTGTCTGTTAGCAAGATGTGTCCGAAGGTAACCACTTCTTTGCTTTATGAAGCCATTTTGGCTGCAGAAGGTCTCGAAGGAACACCCTGCTTCCAGAGAGTTGGTAAAAAGCTGCACTCGAGAGCTCATGGTTGGCTTACTGGCGTGCTTTTCCCTGCTCGGTTATCCTGATCTCTGTGATCTTCTTTTCTTTATTTTTACTTTTGCCTTTCTTTTTATTAAATCCTTATTGTTGAAGGTAATTAGTGGTGAGATGAGCATGATAATTTCTGCCTTCTTTTTCCAGTTTTCTTACCATATAAAAACCAGAATGGCAACCTCTCCATTTTGTAGGACAACCTAGTGAAAAAAGGGGCCCTGTCCCTCAGGGTTTTAAATTTTTTTCTTGGGGGTGCCTCTACAGCACCTTTTTTTCCAAACAGGAAAGGGTTTGTGTAGTATTGACACAAAGTTTTGTCCATTTACCATCTTTACTCTACATGGCTTCTGTGTTATTTGTTCAAAGTCCCACCGTGCTGTGGCCATACTTGAAATCCGTTGTGTGCATGACCTGGCCTCTGCTTTTCCACGACTGTGCCACTTCTCTCTCGTTGCTCTTTCCTTCCCCTCTCCTCATTCCCTCCCTCATTGAGTTTTCAACTAATTTTTATTGCTTTTTAAAGAGAGTAGAGGAATTAGCTCTATGCTAGCCAAATATCTTCCCTAGGAAAATCTGCTGTGTACATTAATTTGTCCTCAGTGCCTATTATGTTTCCAGTGTGTATAGAGGTTTTTCATTTAAAATACTGACAGTATGGCTTAATTTTAACATTTGTATCTCAAACTTAGTTTTTCACAGGATCGCCATCGTCAGTCCATTGTTGAATAAGACATATTATCGGGTGGTCGTGACAGAACTTTCATTGTTCTTGCTGAGAAGGCAGCAGTTAATCCCTATTTTGTGTGAAAGTTCCTTCAGATGTTCTCCTGGAACAGGGAGAGGGCAGGGGTTGCCTCTGGAACCTCCCATGTGTGGGTGTATAATCAGGACGTGGCAGAAGGAGTAAAGGGCAGCGACCAGCCTGTCTCATCCTGGTCATTTGCTCATATACTCAACCGTGCATGTTGGTTGTAAAAGGTGGGTAAGAGGGAAGGAGAGTCAGACTTTAGAAAAGTAAAATTCATATATATTTTACATCCAATAGCAACTTAATGTAGTTTAAAATATGAAACAATATATAAAAAACATGTTTATTAAAACTGCAGCTGAGGTTTCTGTTCATTTATGAAAACGCTGAGTAACTACGAGCAGAATGAGTAACCAAGAAGTCTACAGGTGGCCATTGTATGTTGGGGGTAGTTTATCTCCCCATTTCAGAGAGAGATTTTAGTTGTTTTATAGCATATGATTGTTTTATTTTGTTTAGGGTATAGGCAGGAGATTATTTTTGTACAGGCTTTCTGTTTTCCTTGTGACATGACTTCAGAGTTATGAAAAACTGACTAGATGTTGGATGTATTTTATAAAAATAATTTGTTTCCAGTAAGTTAGAGTTGCTTCATCTTGCTTGGATATGCTCTGAATAATGAATGGTTTATCCTGCTTTCTTAATATGAAACAGTTGCTGACTAGTTCTCTAAATAATAAAATCGCAAAACACTCTCCCACATAAATCACAGCAGAATCCTCTATGATCCACCTCCCAGAATACTGGAAATAAAAGCAAAAATAAACAAATGGGATCTAATTAAAATTAAAAGCTTCTGCACAACAAAGGAAACTGTAAGCAAGGTGAAGAGACAGCCTCCGGAATAGGAGAAAATAATAGCAAATGAAGCAACTGACAAACAACTAATCTCAAAAATATACAAGCAACTCCTGCAGCTCAATTCCAGAAAAATAAATGACCCAATCAAAAAATGGGCCAAAGAACTAAATCGACATTTCTCCAAAGAAGGCATATGGATGGCTAATAAACACATGAAAAGATGCTCAACATCACTCATTATCAGAGAATGCAAATCAAAACCACAATGAGGTACCATTTCACGCCAGTCAGAATGGCTGCAATCCAAAAGTCTACAAGCAATAAATGCTGGAGAGGGTGTGGAGAAAAGGGAACCCTCTTACACTGTTGGTGGGAATGAAAACTAGTACAGCCACTATGGAGAACAATGTGGAGATTCCTTAAAAAACTACAAATAGAACTGCCTTATGACCCAGCAATCCCACTGCTGGGCAAGGAAACCAGAATCAGAAGAGACACATGTACCCCAGTGTTCATCGCAGCACTGTTTATAATAGCCAGGACATGGAAACAACCTAGATGTCCATCAGCAGACGAATGGATAAGAAAGCTGTGGTACATATACACAGTGGAGTATTACTCAGCCATTAAAAAGAATGCATTTGAATCAGTTCTAATGAGGTGAATGAAACTGGAGCTGATTATACAGAGTGAAGTAAGCCAGAAAGAAAAACACCAATACAGTATACTAACACATATATATGGAATTTAGAAAGATGGTAATGATCTTTCTAAAGATCATTACCTATATGCGAGACAGCAAAAGAGACACAGATGTGTAGAATGGACTTTTGGACTCTGTGGGAGAGGGTAGGATAATTTGGGAGAATGGCATTGAAACATGTATAATATCATATAAGAAACGAATCGCCAGTCTAGGTTCGATACAGGATGCTTGGAGCTGGTGCACTGGGATGACCCAGAGAGATGATATGGGGAGGGAGGAGGGAGGGGGGTTCAGGATTGGGAACTCATGTACACCTGTGGCAGATTCATGTCAAAGTATGGCAAAACCAATACAGTATTGTAAAGTAAAAAATAAATAAAATGGAAAAAAAAGAAAAAAGAAATAATAAAATCTTCTACTCATTACACAAAATGTTTTGTGGTTCTCCCTATGAGAACTAATACTAATTAGCTCATCTTTATAGTTTTGCCTACTTGAAATATCTTTTTTTTTAATTTATTTTGCTTATTATGGTGTTTTTCTGTTCACAGTTAAAAAAAAATTTTTAAGTGGGCTATTCGACACAGGAGGTCTGGGTGAGGAGGCATGGCCCCACTGGCCCAGGCACCTTCATCTTAGGGTTTGTGCCTTGCGGTCAGTTCCACATCTTTTATGCTTCTGACCTTTTCCTTTAATGGTAACCACCCACCCCACCCCACCCCCGAACCCCTTCGATCCCTGGGTCAGGAAGATCCCCTAGAGGAGGACATGGAAGCCCACTCCAGTATTCCTGCCTGGAGAATCCCATGGACAAAGGAACCTGGCAGACTACAGTCCATAGCGTTGCAAAGAGTCAGACACGACTGAAGTGATTTAGTGTGCATTTGTGCGTGTAAACACACACATATAAGAAAATGATATTAAACAAAAAAGCAAATTCAAGCAGTTTTCTTATTTGAGTTCAAAATCAGCTGTAAAGTAGCAGAGACAACTCATCACATCAACAACACATTTGGCCCAGGAACTGCTAATGAACATACAGTGCAGTGTTAGTTCAAGAAGTTTTGCAGAGAAAGCAAGACCCTTGAAGATGAGGCGCATAGTCGCCAGCCGTCAGAAGTTGACAACAACCAACTGAGACCATCATCGAAGCTGATCCTCTTATAACTACTTAAGAAGTTAACTAAGAGCTCAGCGTCGGTCATTCTACATTTGAATCAAATTGGAAACATAAGAAACCTCGATAGGTGGATGCCTTGTGAACTGACCGCAAATTTTAAAAAAGCTGTCATTTTGAAGTGTCATCATCCCTTATTCTATACAATAGCAACGAACCATTTCTCGATTGGATTGTGACATGCTATGAAAAGTGAATTTTTTACAACAACCGGTGAAGACCAGCTCAGTGGTTGGACCAAGAAGAAGCTCCAAAACACTCTCCAAAGCCTAACTTGTACCAAATAAAGGTCAAGGTCACAGTTTGGTGGTCTGCTGTCCATCTGCTTCTCTACAGCTTTCTGACTCCTGGTGAAATCGTTACATATGAGAAGTATACTCAGCAAATCGATGAAATGCACCGAAAACTGCAACTCCTGCAACCAGCATTGGTCAACAGGAAGGGCTCAATTCTTCTCCATGACAGAGTCCAACCATATGTTGCACAACCAATGCTTCAAAAGTTGAACAAATTGGGCTACAAAGTTTTGAAGTTTGGGAAATCTTATTCATCTGCCACATTTGCTTGACTTCTCGCCAACTTGACTACCGCTTCTTCAAGCATCTCAATAACTTTTTGCAGGTAAACTGCTCCTGCAACTAGCAAGAGGCAGAAAACGCTTTCCAAGAGTTCGTCAAATCCTGAAGCATGAATTTTTTGCTATGGGAATAAACTTATTTCTCATTGGCAAAAATGTGTTGATTGTAATGATTCCTATTTTGATTAATAAGGATATATTTGAGCCTAGTTATCATGATTTATCTGGAAAAGGAAATGGCAAATTCCTGGAAATGCCTGGAAAATTCCATGGACAGAGGACCCTGGTAGGCTACAGTCCATGGGGTCACAAAGAGTTGGACACAACTGAGTGACTTCACTTTATCATGATTTAAAATTCATGGTCTGAAACTGCAATTATGTTTGCCTCACCATAATAACTCCTACCAGAGCCTTGCCCTAATGAAGAATAACTATTTGAGGAGCTGTGCATCTGGTCTTTTCTAGGGGGAAGTAGCTTGCCATTAGGAAATCAAGTGGGCTGCAGAATCAGACATACCTAATTCACTCACAGCCACTGGTGTACCTAGTGGGCATGAGCTGGTCACTTTACTTCTCTGAGCCTCTGATTTCCTCATTTGCCAAATAAGGATGGTAATAGTAGTGGCCTCAGGATTCTTGCAAAAAACATAAAAAGTAATTTGTTAAATTGTATAATATGTAGTAAATTATTAATAATGATGCAGCTTTGCCAGAATTTTCAAATATTTACCATGTGACCTGCTTTTGATAAGAAAAATTAAAAATATTCAGATCTTCATGTTCACTCCATTGTTTAGTCATTTAGTCAAATATTTATACATATGGTTTCTTTAATCAATTGTACTTGTTTGGAAGTTTTGTATAATCCAGAGAGAAATCATTTGGACATTGAGAATCTTAAACCATTTCTTAGATCCCCTCTCCCATTTAATGAAAATATTAGGGTCCAGTTTTTATGATATACAATCAGAGTGTCCAAGCTTTTTGCTGATCATTTAAATCGGTGCATTCTATAGAAAGGCTAGATATGTGGGTGTCATTTTCTCTGCTGCTTGTAGTTGGCAAAGACTATTTGTAATGGGATGAGCTTTCCAAAGGAACATCTTTCATTTTGTACTTTCCCTACTTTTCCCCCTCTATTACTTTTTTCAAGATAATGGTTAACATGTTCTGTTCATGTCCTCCTTAATTTTGAAATAAATGAAAGGTGGTTTTAAAGTTTTGGGAAACAGTCAGAATGTGCTCTGATAAAACTTGTTTTTAGTTAAAGGAAAGATGGGGAGAAGAAAAGATGACCTTTACAGCATGTGTTGCTTAATCAGTCTTAGACCTTGTGGTAAGCAGCCTCTAAATGTTCATGCTGTGTGCCGTTTCTCTGCTCGTGAAGCCTGGGGCTATAAACTCTGTTCTGTCCAATAGAATATGGCAGAAGAGATGGGAAATTACCTCTTGGATAGGTTATTAGACATCTATGGATTCCATCTTGTGCATTCTCTCTCTTGAATTACTCAAGAGTCACCTGCCTTGTGAAGAAACAGCCCTGTGGAGTGACTCATGTAGAGGGGACCAAGGGAATCTCCCAACAACTATGTGAGTGAGCCTGGAAGCAGAGGACTGTGGCCTCAGAGGTACCCAGAGCCAGTCCTGGAATATATATCTGTTATTTCAAGCCACTGAGTTTTGAGATGATTTGCAGTGCACAAGAAATAACTGATACAGTCCTTATTTAATCATTAGAAATGGTGAAACTTGTTTTTTCTTAAATGCGGACTACCTGGTTTATGGTTTACTGTATTCACCAGCCATTTGGGTTAGGGAATGTTAACTGCACAGTTGGTTTGTTTTCAGTGTTTTAAAAAATATCAAGCTGCTAAATTTTATTTATTTCATATTACATGATTTACCCAGTGAGGTAGACGTGAAACATTGTATTTTTAGTAAATATCACTGTATTAAAGAAAACTAATCAATAATTTTCTCTAAGGCTGTCATGTATACATATATGCATATGTTGTTGTTCAGTTGCTAAGTTGTGTCCAACACTTTGTGACCCCATGTATGAGATTGCAAGAGATAGTTTGACTGGTCTGATTTAAGTCATTTGCCTACCCGTTAGCTGTGCTGGGGTGGGAGAGAGGTATCCACGAAGGAAGACTCCAGTAACCACTTAGTGCTGCCAGGGAACCTAAGTTCAGAGCCCGCACAGCTACAAAGAGTGGTAGAGGAGCATGTTGTGCTGGTGGTGGACATGGGGTGGCTCAAAATGGACAAATCATTTTAAAAAGTAAGACACTTTGTTTCATGGAAGGCAGGAGAAGGCAGTGGCACCCCACTCCAGTACTCTTGTCTAGAAAATTCCGTGGACGGAGGAGCCTGGTAGGCTGCAGTCCATGGGGCCGCTAAGAGTCGGACATGACTGAGCGACTTCACTTTTACTTTCATGCCTTGGAGAAGGAAATGGCAACCCACTCCCCTATTCTTGCCTGGAGAATCCCAGGGATGACGGAGCCTGGTGGGCTGCTGTCTATGGTCTACGGGGTCGCACAGAGTCGGACACGACTGAAGCAACCTAGCAGTAGCAGCAGCAGGAGAAGAAAGGGACGACAGAGGATGAGATGGTTGGACAGCATCACTGACACAACGGACATGAGTTTGAGTTAAGCTCTGGGAAATGGTAAAGGACAGGGGAACCTGGCATGCTGCAGTCCATGGCTTGAGAGTCAGACTCAACTGAGCCACTGAACACCAGCTTTGTTTCATGCAGTATATAGCAATTATATTCTTTAGAAGTTAAAAAAAAGATACAGTTATGCTTTAGATATTTGTTGGGAAAAGTGTTTGCAAACACTTAAAAGTATAGTTTTGTTCTTAACCTGTCTCTCTAACAGAATATTGGATATTAGTCAAGAAAACTTTCTATAATATTAATGAAGGCCTTATCACAAAGGTTTTAATTTGTTGCCAGGAAGCTTAATTTGCTCTTGAAGAAAAATGTTTTATGTCCAGTTTTTCTTTCTGTGCCCCAGGTCTCAGAAAGTTTCCAAGTTTGTCCTAAGTACTCCTTTAGTATAAGCCAAGCAGAGCTCAAACTGATATATTTTAGATAGTTTCTGCTGGGATTTAGCCAGACTGTCAGGTTTTCCTTCACATGTATTCCTGTCTTATATGTTCCTGTATGTAAGTGTGTGTGTGTGTGTGTGTGTGTGTGTGTGTGTGTGTGTGTGTCTGTCTGTCTGTCTGTCTGTCTGTCTGTTGGTTTGTCTTATGTTTTCTCATTGTTTCAAAACATGCTAAGAAAAAGGTAAAAAATCCCAGGAAATATGAAGTATTACAACACTCTAAACATTGGTCACAAATTGAAAAATAGTTGTTTTTATGCTTTTTGTATGATTGTGACATGATCTATTATGAGACCAGTAAACATGTCATGTTAGTTCACATAAAACACTTCTCTTCCATTGTAGAAGTGAGAGGAAGTCTGTTTTGTAAACATCTAGCCAAGATTTGTTAAGAAAACTCTTGCCTAAAGCCCTCTGACGGAGTTTCACAGTAATCAGTTGCAACAGACATTTTAATCCAAAGTTAACATTTTTTTAAAAAATAATTTTGTTTATTTTTTTTGCTGTGCTGGATCTTCGTTTCTGTGTAGACTTTTCTCCAGTTGTGGCACGTGGAGGCTACTCTCTAGTTTCAGTGCATGGGCTTCCCATTGCTGTGGCTTCTCTTGTTGCAAAGCACAGGCTCTAGGATGTGTGGGCTTCTATAGTTCCAGCACGTGGGCTCAGTAATTGCAGCTCCCCAGTTCTAGAGCACAAGCTCAGTAGTTGTGGCACATAGGCTAAGTTGCTCCACAGGATGTGAGATCCTCCTGGATCAAGCAAGGATCAAATCTGTGTCTTCTGCATATTGGCAGGTGTATTCTTTACCACTGAGCCACCAGGGAACCCCCAATGTTAACATTTTATTGCAATGTTTCCTTTACAATTCAAGGAATATACAACCTTAAGTGGAGCTTTCTGTTTATGAGAGGGGATTTAGAAATAATCAAAAGGTGACACTTACTTCTTAATAGTCAGCAGTCACTTCTAATTATATCAACAAAATGCCCTTAACGCAGCATCTAGATAACTTTTAACTTAACGTATTTCAACAATGCCCTTTATTAGCATGACTTCTTTCTTCGTGAAATCATAAGACAGGGAAATACAAGCACTAAAAGTTTTATATTTTAATGAAACAAAAACAGACAGACTTGAAATTTTCTACCTTATACATATTGCTAAGACATAATTTATAATACAAAACCATAAATTATATTATTTACATCAGTTCAGTTGCTCAGTAGTGTCTGACTCTTTGCAACCCCATGGACTGCAACATGCCAAACTTCCCTGTCCATCACCAACTCCTGGCTACATATTACATTATAATTAATTATGAAATATCAAATAAAAAGCTCGCTTTAAATTTTTTAAACATATGTTCAGTTCAGTTCAGTCGCTAAGTCGTGTCCGACTCTTTACGACCCCATGAGTCGCAGCATGCCAGGCCTCCCCGTTCATCACCATCTCCTGGAGTTCACTCAGACTCAAGTCCATCGAGTCCGTGATGCCATCCAGCCATCTCATCCTGGGTCGTCCCCTTCTCCTCCTGCCCCCAATCCCTCCCAGCATCAGAGTCTTTTCCAGTGAGTCAACTCTTCGTATGAGGTGGCCAAAGTACTGGAGTTTCAGCTTTAGCATCATTCCTTCCAAAGAAATCCCAGGGCTGATCTCCTTCAGAATGGACTGGTTGGATCTCCTTGCAGTCCAAGGGACTCTCAAGAGTCTTCTCCAACAGTTCAAATGCATCAGTTCTTCAGCGCTCAGCTTTCTTCACAATCCAACTCTCACATCCATACATGACCACTAGAAAAACCATAGCCTTGACTAGACGGACTTTAGTCAGCAAAGTAATGTCTCTGCTTTTGAATATACTATCTAGGTTGGTCATAACTTTTCTTTCAAGGAGTAAGCGTCTTTTAATTTCATGGCTGCAGTCACCATCTGCAGTGATTTTGGAGCCCAAAAAATAAAGTCTGACACTGTTTCTACTGTTTCCCCATCTATTTCCCATGAAGTGATGGGACCGGAGGCCATGATCTTCGTTTTCTGAATGTTGAGCTTTAAGCCAACTTTTCGCTCTCCTCTTTCACTTTCATCAAGAGGCTTTTAGCTCCTCTTCACTTTCTGCATTAAGGGTGGTGTCATCTGCATATCTGAGGTTATTGATATTTCTCCCCACAATCTTGATTCCAGCTTGTGTTTCTTCCAGTCCAGTGTTTCTCATGATGTATTCTGCATATAAGTTAAATAAGCAGTGTGACAATATACAGCCTTGACGTACTCCTTTTCCTATTTGGAACCAGTCTGATGTTCCATATCCAGTTCTAACTGTTGCTTCCTGACCTGCATATAGGTTTCTCAAGAGGCAGGTCAGGTGGTCTGTATTCCCATCTCTTTCAGAATTTTCCACAGTTTATTGTGATCCAAGGGCTTTCCAGGTGGTGCAGTGATAAATGATGGGCCAGCATCATCAGTAATCACTCCATTCTGAATCTAGACTTCCTGCATCTCACTCTGTGATATCCTAACCTTTCAGATAGGGACCTCATTGAATCATCAAGTCTATGGGCAGTTTCACTGTCAGCCAAGTCCTTCCTCTCTTTACCCAACTTAGGTTTTATGGTCCTTTGTGATATGACAACTTACAAATGACCTTAACTGCCTTTGCACCAACCTCATAGAGGAACTGTAAGAATTAAATGAGCTAATTAAATATGTGTGAAGTGCTTAGGATAGTTGACATGGTATTATTGCATAGTCTGCTCAATACATGTCAACCATTGCTATTGCCTAGCACCTCGTCTCTTCTTAACATTTGTCTAGTGAAGTTCTAGCTTATCTACCTGCTCCATTTTTGCCCCCAAATGACTAGGGGTTACTAGAAGAAACCATGCTAACCATCTCACAACCACAAATCTCAAATATGTAGTTAATTTTGCCGAGAAGTTGTGCCATTACTTTCCTAGTGTGTTTGCTTTCTGCTGTCTAAAATGTATTTTCAGGTTTCTTACCTTAATTCATCTACAGTTACAGACAGTTTTGGTACAAATAACAAGAATCTACATGTCAGGAAGCTTAAACAGTAAGAAAATACCGGGTAAAATCATAAGAAGTCACAATAGGGAAGTCTCAGGATTGCTAAGTTCAGCAGCTTAGTGACCTCTATCGGCTGTGCAGTCTTTAGTTTGAAGATTCTGCCCTTGCTGGCTTCCATCACGGTTGCAAGGTGGCTGTCACTGCTCCAGGTGTCACATGTCGACATGGACGCATCCTCCGAGAAGGCCTGTTTATTCCTGGGTGTCTTTATTTCAGTGAGGAAAGACTTTCCTAGAAGACCCCTGCAAACTTGACTCCCGTGGAAGAAGGCTAGGGCAGTGATGGGGGTGGGTGTCCAGCTGAGCATTACCTTCCTCCTGCATTTCTGCTATTCACTCATTTCAGTGGGCACTTCTCAGGGTTTTGCTCACTCCTCCTCAGCTCCTTTCTATCCAAACAGTCTCCCTAGGTGATTATATCCAGGCCCCTGACCTTGAATGCCATCTATATGATAGTGATTATTAATAACCATTTGACTGTATATCTAATCACATGCTTGACTGCTCCATAACATGGCCAGAGTGCACCCCCTTTTTCCCAGTGTCAGTAAACACATTCCATTCTAATTGCACTCTAGCCAGATACCTAAGCATTAGATTGATTTCCCTTTCCCCTACACCATTTTACTAGCAAGTTTGGACACTCACCCCAAGTCCCTCTCCCATCCCTTCCTATGCTGCCCTCTATCAGTCCAAGCTGCCATTGTGTCTCACTTGGAGGACAGCAGTGGTCTCCACCTGGACACCCCACTTTGATCTTACCCCTATAATCTGTTCTCTACCAAGCTTGCAAAGGAGCTTTTAAAATGCAAATTGAATTATGTCACTTCCACTCAGAACCCTCCAGTGTCTTACATCACACATAGAATAAGATGTAAACCTCTACTATATCTATATAATGTGAACCCTGCCTGTCTAAATTCACTTCTGCCACTTCCCTCACCGTAGCTACAGTGGCCTCCTTCTCTTCCTCAAACATGCTAAGCTTGGCTTCCCCATAGAGTCTTTACATGGCTGATCTCATCACTGGTGTTCTGTCTGATCTTCATGTAGCTTCCCTGTTAGCATTCAGACATGGGCCTCATCTTTATCAAACAGGTCCTTCCCAACCACCCAAACTAAGTTAGTCATCTAATGACTTTGGCCACTTGATTGCATCAGTTCTTTGTCAGTATTTTGGATTGAAGGCAGGAAGAAAAGTGAACAATAGAGGATGAGATGGTTGGATGGCATCAGTGACTCGATGGACATGAGTTTGAGCAAGCTCCAGAAGTTGGTGATGGACAGGGAATCCTGGCGTGCTGCAGTCTGTGGGGCTGCAAAGAGTCGGACACGACTAAGTGACTGAATTGAACTGAATGTTTATCTCAGTTTTTTCCCGCCTTAAATTCTCTTTGTAACACTCATCACAACCTCAGTTCTCTCTTGTCCTTGTTTAATTGCCCTTTTCTTTCCTTTTGTTCTCTAAGATGTAAGCTTTGTAACATCTGGGATGGCTTGTCTCATTCACTGCCATTTGTTCAGCACCTGGGACAGCATCTAGCACATATTTGATCACTTGACCAATAAATTAAGAGATTGAACAAATGGATTTTATTTGGGAAAAGTAGAACAAATAAACCCCCATTCAGCTTCATCTAACCATTTTTGAAGGAGAGAGAAAAGCAAAAGTCCTACTATGTCATTGTATCATTCGTGATGTTGGAAAGCACATAATAGAAATTGACTTCGGCTGCCATATATGAAAAGGAAAATTTATTTTTATTTATCATCCATTCAGGACTCCTAGTCCTGAGAAGTAACATCCAGTGACTGACCTGTCTTGGATGCCTGCTTTGCTATGCCAGGGCAGAGAGAAGAAGGGTCTGGTTTTCTTGGCCTCCATTGGAGCAATTCTCTACTGTCCCAGCCTGTATACAACTGGGGCAGGGGCTGGGGGCGGGGGGGCGGAGACTGGGGGGTATTCTCCAACAGCAAGATCAGGATTTTAATGGGGACAGTGGATGTTGGGCAGCCAAAACGTGACAGACGTTTGAAGCATTTGGGAAGTTGTTCTGAAATTTCTCTCTGAGCCTGTTGGAGCCATGCCACAAGGCAGATGAACATTTACCTACTTCCTCCATCTTCTTGACTCATAATGACCATAGCTTGTCCTCAGACCCAAATCTGCACTAGTGATTAATATTCCTACACCACTATTTTCAGAAGATGCTCTCAGATGCTCTTTGGCTTTCTGTCACCCACACAGTAAGCTGTAGTTCCGTGCAGGTCCAAGGGACCCATGGGACCCGGGCCTGCTCCCCTTGCACTGTGCTCCCGCCATTCTGGTCTTCCTGTGCGGCTCTGAGAGTCAGGTGCAGCCCCTACAGGATCTGTGTGCTCTGCACCCCTTGATGCCCTTGATTCCTTCTGTTTTTGCCCTAGTGTCACCTCCTTGGCCATTCTATCTAAACTGTGCACCCCAGGGATTTGTTCAGTTCACAGCTGTAGCTGCCTGCCTAGAATAGGGAGTTGCAGTAAGTACTTCAATGAGTGAACAAATGTGTAATTTTGGAAATGAGTTCCAGAAGAGAAATTCCAAAATGGTCCCAAGTAACAAGTATACAGCATTTGAGGTGCCTGTTGTAAAGTGGCACGCACTCCTTTGGTTATGTAAATTATGTCGCCTATTAAAAATGAATCATCTCCTGCCTCTTCTTTTACAGCACTGGATCAACAGATCCCACTGAATCAAAGTCTCCTTGTTGACAGAGACAAAACAAAAAAGCCTTAAAAACAACTGGCATTTTCTGAGCATGCCTACAATAGAAAGGGGAGGGTCACTGTCCACAATGCTCCCTCTTCTTCATGACATAGCAGTGTGGCTTTGGTATGCTATTTCTGCTTATTACTCTGATGGCCCTTCATGCAGATTCGTGGAACACAACAAAGCGCTTTTTCTGGTTGGTGATGAAGTGACTTAAGAATAGTTGTTTTTTGTGGAAGTAAAACATGCTCTAAATTTACTACCCTTGGGAAGGGTTAAATTACTTGTATTTTAGCAGGATTCTTGTGAGCTGTTGCATGGGTTCTCAGAAGCTCATGTTCGTATATCTCTTCCTATTTGGTAGTTCTGTGGGATACTTGCAAGTATGTCACATGAATGGCCAACCTCTTACCATGATTTCATAGTATTAACATTGCAACCCAGGAGACCTGAGGCTTCCCACTGCCTGGAGAGCTTCCCGGGAACACAGGCAGAAAGTGGCTTGGGAGGCTTTTACCTAGTGGCCAGCTCTTTTGTCTTCCTGTACTGTGCTCTTGAAAAATGATGTAGCACTTTTATTCCTATTACCTGTATGTTGCAGAACATTTTTGAAATACAGACAAGCAGAATGAATAAAAAAATGATCATTATCTATGAGCTGGTCCCACAGAGACAGCTTTCTGGATACATTTTAAATACGTATGTGCCTACTTAATATTATGCAGCTACGTATATATACCCCATGCATACCTTTTATTTTATAAAATAAAGTCAAGCCATGAATTTATTTCATAAGTTGCTTTTTACTTTTTTACCACATAGTAGATAAGAATCAGGCAGAGGTAGGTTTGGATTCTGTTTCTGCAACCTAACTCTGTGACTCTGGGCAAGTTACCAAAACTCTTGTGAGTCTCAGAGCAGGGCCCAAAGGAGTCAGGGGTCAATGCTGGAAGCTCTTGGGATGGACAGTAGTGTAAGTCTGAATCAGTCTCAGACCTGTTTGATTTTGAATATGTTAGGGCAGCAGTCAGAATGGAACTATTTTAATTCCACTGGGGATGACCCTATTTTTAGTTCTGATTAATTTCACCAGTCGTTAAGACTATCTAGAGATGGCACTTTGTCATCTTGAACTCAAATCCCTATTGGAACTCAACAGGTTGTGTGATCTGCTGAAGTAAGCCCAATATAAGAAAATCAACTGGCAGAAAAATATAACACACTTATCTTCGCTTTACCTCTGAGCTAATATTGGAGTTTAATATTCAGAATTAATGAAAGGTGAGTTGAAATAATTCTCTCTGGTACTGCATTCTGTATTTGGAACTTAACTCTGGTGCCGTTTCTTCCACACTGCATATCAGTGGCACATTCTCTCTCTCAGGTTGCAGGATGCAGTGATGCACTGAGCCTTGCTTTTCCAATGAGTTAATTGCTTTATTTCATAATAGAAAATAGCCTAAACAGAAGTACTTCCAAATTGGACTAGAATGTTGGCATCACAGATTTTCTATTTGGAGTAACTATTCCTGAGATATTTGTAGAAATCTGAAATTCCACATCAGTCATGTTTAGTTTTCTGTGTGGTATTGGACTGCAGTTCAGTCACGTCTATTTGTACAGCTCTTTGCTCACGCTATCAGTATTAGTTGACAGAGACAAACAAACAGGTCTTATCATCTTTATAAAGGTTGAAATCACAAATTTTATATACTTGAGGATAGTAAAGGGTCAGTTACCTTTAATTCCATAAAATAAAAATATGGTTCAAACTATCAGTCTTTGATTTCTGCTAACTGGATTGCAGCATATGAGATTGGATCAGATGATTTCTTACCAAACAGGTTTCCTGAAGATTAAGTTTTGGTGAGCATGAGGAAGTCAAATCACATATTTTGTGTAACTATTTAAGCATGCCAGTTTTGACAGATAGTGTTAGGGAAACTGGATTCCTACCTGCAAAAGAATGGAGTTGGACATTTACACCATATACAATAATTACCTCAAAATGAATCAGATACCTTAATGTAAGTATTGAAAGCACAGCACTCTTAGAAGAAAACAGTGGAAAAACTTTTGACATTGGATTTGGCAATTACTTCTTGGCCATGACATCAGAAGCAAAGACAACAAAAGAAAAAAATAAATTGAATTTCCACAAAATTAAAAATTTTGCTTGCCTCAAAGGATGCTATCAGCAGTGAAAAAGCAACCAATGAATTGGGAGAAAATATTTGCAAATCATGTGTCTGATAAGGGATTAATATCCAGAGTTTATAAAGGACTCTTTGAACTCAACAATGACAGAACAACCCAGTTAAAAATGGGCAAAGGACGTAAATAGACTTTTCTCCAAGAAGATATACAAATGGTCAATAAGCACATAAAAAGATGCTCAAGTTACTAGTTGTTAGGAAAATGCAAATCAAAAGCCCAATGAGATATCAATTTATACCCATTAAGATGACTGCCATCAAAAAGCAAAATAACAAAGTGTTGGTAAGAAATGTGGAGAAATTGGAACACTTTTGCCAGGTTGGTGGGAATAGAAAATGGTGAAGTTGTTTTGAAAAAGTATGGCTGTTCATCAAAAATTAAACACAGACTTCTGTATTTTCCAGCAGTTCCACTTATGGACGTCTACTCAAACAAATTGAAAGCAGGGTCTTGAAGAGATGTTTGTACACACATATTCATACCAATATTATTTCTAATAGCCAAAAGGTGGAAGCAAGCCGTATGTTCCTCAACTAATGAATTAATAAACAAAACATGTTCAGCAGAATGAATAAACAAAACATATTCAGCATTGTAAAGCAATGAAATTCTAACACATGTTACAGTATCAATGAACCTTGAAGACATTTTGCTAAGTGAAATAAGCCAGCCACAAAAGGACAAATACTGTATGACTGCACTTACATGAGGTTCCTAACGTAGATATCTTGTGATGTCAACCAAAAAGCCAAGTCTTGGATGCAGTGTTAGTTGTTGATGAGCCAAGTTGATGATTTTTCCTTAGCTCCTATGATGCGCTGTTTTCGGCAGACAGAAAGGTCTCTTCAGTACCAGGTGTCTCAGCCTCACATCATTTCCTCCAGCAGACAGTTAAGTCTGCAAACATTTCATCTAGCAAAGTTGAGAGTTTAGAGTTTTGTGCCATTCAACTGTTTCATGAGGTTAGTTTTATGCTGTTCCTTTGTTAAATTGTTACAAAATAATGTGATGAATGTGCTTAAGCTTTTTGGACTTGCAAAATACTGAGTTTCCGTTGAATAAGAAGTGAACGCTAACAATGACCATTGAGGGTAACATGTTAATTTTGTTAAACTTTTCATAGAACACATGTTAAACTTTTCATAGAACACAACAAAGAGTCATTCTCTAATGTTGTGCTTATTATGAATACTATAGCTGTACGTTCTTTAGTCTCTTCAAAATCCTCCTCAGTTCCATGAGTAAATATAACTATCTGGGTTGTATTACTTGCATCTCTCTGTTTTGATCAGCTGCCATTAGAAATACCATAAACAACTTGTCTTTTTCCATGAAGTTTATGCAGTAAGTTCTCAGACCTACACTGAGCAACATGATTGTTTACAGTTGGATTTAAATTTGTCAGTGCTTCATTTTACACACACATTTTTTGCCATGTTGCATAAAATACCTTTAAACTTACCATCTCTAACTGCTTGGGGAGTATAAGCAATAAGTAGCTGCAGTTTATAGAAGCAGTACTCTGTGCTATGCTGTACTTAGTCGCTCAGTTGTGTCCAACTCTGCAACCCCATAGATTTTAGCCCGCCAGGCTTCTCTGTCCATGGGGATTCTCCAGGAAAGAATACTGGAGTGGGTTGCTGTGCCGTCTTTCAGGGGATCTTCCCAGCCTGTGATCAAACCCAGGTCTCCTGCATTGCAGGCAGATTCTTTAGCAACTTAAGCCACCAGGGAAGCCTAAACTCATTTATGTTCAAAAACAATCCCTACAGAAAATGTCAGTCCGTTTGAGCTTTGTTTTTATTTCTTTTTTTAATAAATCACCTATATTTTCAAAACATGGTCATGGTTCTCAACATAGTTGTTTAATAATATCATCATAAGCTTCCAATACCAGAGCGCTTTGTTTGCTAAACACATAGGAATATACTTAATTATTGAAGGGATTATATGTTTTCTTGAAACTTGCCTCTCATGCCCACCCCCCCAACTTTTGATTGAGATGTGGATAAGAAATGATTTTACCTTCCTTTTAAAATCGCTTAAAGAAAATCAAAACCTCCCAGTCTACGTATTGGAAGTGGTGGAGGCTGTGGCAGCTTGAGTGCATTGTATCTAAAAGGTACAGCTGCAGTTAACTTCCAGGTTAAAACTAATTTTTATATGAAATCACCCACTCAGTTTGTAAATGTTGGCAACTAATGCAGAATAAACTTCATGGGCAAAGAGACACACAGTGAGCTCGCTCAGATGTGTGACCAACAGTTTTCTTTTTCTCCCCAGAACCTTCACAGTCAGCCTTTCCTCCGCCTCCTGGTCAGCCCAGCTGCTGCTTCGAGGATAAGACTTAGGGATAAGATTTAAAATTTGCAGCCATTTTCATCTTCCTGTTGGTAGAAATTAAAGCTACCAGTAAAAATATGACCTGCTTGTGTTTAGCTTTCTATTTAATGAAATTGCAGTCTCCTCACTTAAAGATACTGGAATGAGCATGGATCTAATAGAACACTGCAACAGAGGATGATTAGCACTTGCCTTAAAAAAATAAAACCGTGGGACAAAGCCTGTTTTCATGAGCAATTATCTGTTTTTATTTTCATTAAATTACAATTAGTTTACAGTTCATTTACCGTGAATAAGTCTTTAAAAGTACACGAGTTGAATTTCTCAGAATTTGATGTTTTATCTAAACTGAAGGAGAAATGCTAAGCTTGGTGGACCTGTCATTCCTCTTAGTGAATGAGCTAAGGGAAAGGAGGCTGCCCCCAGCCCCCTCCACTACTGTGCATCTTTTGGTTCCTGACATAGTAATGATTATGGATTGGATTCAGGAACATGCCAGCTATGTTGCCAGTGATGGACAGTGTCAGAATCACTTAATAGTGATACAAGATTCTCAAGTGATTTTAAGTTTTAATAATTTTATAAAGTAATGAAGAAATGAGATTAAATTTTGAACTCGTTTTCCAGTTACTTAATTTTAACATACAAACTTCTGGCCCTGGTTTGTTTTTACAATAGAAGAAATGAAAAATTGAGATGTTAAAACGAAAGGGTGTCAAGTCATTGCACGCGTTTTCTGTCTCATCCACGCTGTAGGGGGAACGCAGCGACTGCCGCGTGCCATTGGGATGTCCCTGGCAAAAGAGCTCATCTTCTCTGCGCGTGTGCTTGATGGCCAAGAAGCCAAGTCAGTGGGCTTGATCAGCCATGTTCTAGAACAGAACCAGGAGGGGGACGCCGCCTACAGAAAGGCCTTGGACCTAGCAAGAGAGTTTTTACCTCAGGTATTTAACTACATTTCTTTTTTTTTTTTTTGCTCTTTGTTATAACCTTACAACAAATTGACAAAACCAGTGATCATCTTACCTACCTATAATGTCCTTTGCTTGCTTTCCAAGTACAGAAGTGTACAGGTAGCTGTAAAACTAGAAATCGTATACTGGATTAATATTAAGAGCCTTTAGAATTAAGATTTGAAGGTAATTCAAGGCCCTTACTGTAGCTGTACATTGATAATATATTACATGCGTGTTTATCACATGCAACAGAGATTCCCAGCAACTTAAGTTGTTTGCCAGCTAGTCCTCCTGACCTGAACTGTACACATGGGCTTTCACGCTGGATTGTCCCCAAACTGAAACACAAATAAATAAGGAGCCCACAGTCCATTATGTCAAGCGAGCTTTCATTGAGATCACTTAACTTGAGATAACCTGCTTAAATAGCACCAGTTTGTTTATCTTACTGTGTTTGTTTTCATGGTGATGGAGACCTTGTTTTAACTCCTTTGTGCACAATCCACTTCTTCAGAAGTACACTTCAAGTCTGGGAATCACTGCACATTTACTCACAGATCTTAATCCTCGTGAGCAGTAGTATTAATAATAAACAGAGCGTCAAGGGACCTGTTTCAAGGGTCTCTTGGTTCTCTCACTCTTTCAGAAGTATTTTTCAAATAGTCCTTTGTTTGGAAATCATAGATTAAAGGATTTTTACTAAATAAACAATTAGTGATTTGTCTTTATTCCCAATGGATTGTAAAACTTTTATTGTCCCCTAACCAAGCAGAGGAGAAGGCAATGGCACCCCACTCCAGTACTCCTGCCTGAAAAATCACATGGATGGAGGAGCCTGGTAGGCTTCAGTCCATGGGATCATTAAGAGTGAGACATGGCTGAGCGACTTCACTTTCACTTTTCACTTTCATGCACTGGAGAAGGAAATGGTAACCCTACCCAGTGTTCTTGGCCTGGAGAATCCCGGGGACGAGGGAGCCTGGTGGGCTGCCATCTATGGGGTCGCACAGAGTCGGACACGACTGAAGCGACTTAGCAGTAGCAGCAGCAGCAACCAAGCAGAGACATTACTTTGCCAACAAAGGTCCGTCTAGTCAAGGCTATGGTTTTTCCAGTAGTCATGTATGGATGTGAGAGTTGAACTGTGAAGAAGGCTGAGTGCTGAAGAATTGATGCTTTTAAACTGTGGTGTTGGAGAAGACTCTTGAGAGTCCCTTGGACTGCAAGGAGATCCAACCAGTCCATTCTGGAGGAGGTCAGCCCTGGGTGTTCTTTGGAAGGAATGATGCTAAAGCTGAAACTCCAGTACTTTGGCCACCTCATACGAAGAGTTGACTCATTGGAAAAGACTCTGATGCTGGGAGGGATTGGGGACAGGAGGAGAAGGGGACAACAGGATGAGATGGCTGGATGGCATCACCGACTCGATGTATATGAGTTTGAGTGAACTCTGGGAGTTGGTGATGGACAAGGAGGCCTGGCGTGCTGCGATTCATGGGGTCGCAAAGATTCAGACACGACTAAGCGACTGAACTGAACTGAACTGAACCGAACCATTTCTGGAGTCAAAATCACTTCCTCTCTAACGCAAACAGTATTTGTAACCTCTTTTGAGGCCATAAGTTCTTTTGGGAACTCTCATCATTCTCTCTAGAAAAATGCATGCACCCTTCACATTTGTTCGGGGTTCTGTATCCAGTTTCAGGAGGCATCCTTGGAGTTCTTTGTTGTGAGACAGAGCCCAGGTCTGCTGTGGCACACCTGTCCCCTGCAAGCTGTCAGATGAGGCCTCTCAATTGAGTTGGTTTCTAAAGCCACACTGCCTAGTGTTGGTGCTATTTCAGTCCTTCTCAATTAAGTAAACTCTTTCAGGGTGGGGCCCTTATATATGTTCATTCCCTGTATGAGGTATCGCACAGCATTATACTCTGAATCGATAGCTAATACAAGACTTTCACTACTTTAAGAAAAGCTCTCACTGTAACTTTAGTATTAATGTTTCTTCAAAATGTTAAGGAAACATCTAGCTAAAGAGAGATTAAAGGTGTACACATATCAGGAGAAGTGATAGTTTAACTCCATACAGATTTAGCAACTTCCTCTAGCTTAAAACTTGACGACCAGTGCATGTCTCAATTAAAATAAAGCAGTGTTTTTAAGGAAGGTTTGGGCGTAATTCCAGTTCTGAGATTCACAGCCTTTCACAGCCTCCCATGGTCCTTGGATGTGAGTGTTCAGCTCCCTGTTACAGATCTCTGCCAGGGTGGCGGGTGGCTCATTAGCCCCTCGGTGCCTCTGTGGTTCCATTCTTTATCTCACTCCTGAGAACTGGCGCTCTCATATGCTGTCTCGCTCGCGCACATGCGTGCTCTCTCTTTCTCTTTCTGTCTCTCTCAGTGCCCGCAGCTCACCCCACCCTAGAGCCTCCTCCTCCCCACCTCCAAACTGACATCTGGCTGCACCCTGCCATGTGGTAAACCAGGCTGTCCTCATCGTCCCTTTTGTCTGAAGGACACCCCTCTGAGAACATTAATTGCTAACATTATTTTTCCCCCAGCTGAAGGGAGATGTCAGATGACTTTGGAAAATGTGTAACTATGAAACTCTATGCATGTTACAAAACAGAATTTAAGATGGAATAATCTTTATTTTTAAAGATCTTGTTACTAAATGATTAGTCTCTGAGTAATTAGGAAACTTCTAAACAATTAGGATATCTGCGTGATTTCTGTATTTGTGTGTATCTACTTCTGTTTTTCTATCTGAGGGGGAAAATGGTTTGTATATATAGCAGAGACACTGGTTTCATATTTTAAAAGAGAAGCTAATTGAATAAGCCTTATATCTAATAGTGTTTTCACTTTCCTATTTTTTCAGTTTCCTAAACCTTGCTGCCCAAAGTGTGGTCTGTGTACTAGCAGTCCAGGCATCCCCTGGGAGCACGGCCCATCCCCGACCCCTGAATCAGTATCACCGTTTTAACAAGGGACCTGGGGACTTGTGTGCATGTGGAAGTCTGGCCAGCATTTGTCTGGGTCAGCTGGTGATAAAAGTGAAAGGATAAAATTCTCATTGAGAAAAGTACTCTGTTTGTTTTGTTTTATTTTGTGTTTTCATGAATTGTTGTTCTTAAAAAGAAAACTAGCACATACAAATTACATTTGAAAGAATTCTATCTAATATACTTGCGTAAGTCTCAGAAAATTGCAGGGTCTTAAATTTTTTCAGCATATGATTTAGGAAGAGAATTTAGGTAGGTTAAAACTGATAGCCAAAAAAAAAAAAAAAAGGCATTTTTCATGCCATCATGCACTTATCGTGCATTTATGCACTTATTGGAGTCCTTTGTTGTGCCTCTTATTTAGAGCCTCTTGCATTTTAATTCAAAAGGTGCTTTAAACTATACATGAATTCTAATTCATCACTCATAACAATTTTCAGGAATTTAAAATGTGATCGAATAAATTCCATCTGGAGGATTGTGGTTTTCTAAGACAAAACCTTCTCACAGAGGACTCTCAGTTTTGACCCTCACACATCTTGAAGGACTCATTTGGACTTGCAGCTTTTGTGTAATGTGGGAGTACCGCCTGGAGGACATGTCTTTACTAGTACATCATCATTGTGATGAATTACTGATGCCCAGGGAAGAACGATACAGATCCACTACCTAAAACAGATGATATCTGCATTCCCATGTTAATCAAGACCTTCAGCGTCAATCTCTAGTCATGTCCAACTTGTTGTAACCCCATGGACTGCAGCATGCCAGGCTTCCCTGTCCATCACCAACTCCTGGAGCTGACTCAAACTCATGTCCATCAAGTCAGTGATGCCATCCAACCGTCTCATCCTCTGTCATCCCCTTCTCCTCCTGACTTCAGTCTTTCCCAGCACCTGGGTCTTTTCCAGTGAGTCAGTTCTTTGTATCAGGTGACCAAAGTATTGGAGCTTCAGCTTCAGCATCAGTCCTTCCAGTGAATATTCAGGACTGATTTCCTTTAGGGTTGACTGGTTTGATCTCGTTACAGTCCAAAGGACTCTCAAGAGTCTTCTCAAACACCATTTCAAAAGCATCAATTCTTCTGTGCTCAGCTTTCTTTGTAGTCCAACTCTCACATCCATACATGACCACTGGAAAAACCATAGCTTTGACTAGACGGATCTTTGTTGGCAAAGTAATGTCTCTGCTTTTCAATACGCTGTCTAGTTTGGTCATAGGTTTTCTTCCAAGAGGCAAGTGTCTTTTAATTTCATGGCTACAGTCACCATCTGCTGTGATTTTGGAGCCTAAGAAAATAAAGTCTGTCGCTGTTTCCATTGTTTCCCCATCTATTTGCCATGAAGTGATGGGATCAGATGCCATGATCTTAGTTTTCTGCATGTTGAGTTTTAAACCAGATTAAACTTTCACTCTTTCACTTTCATCAAGAGGCTCTTTAGTTTCTCTTCACTTTCTGCCATAAGGGTGATGTCATCTGCATATCAGAAGTTGTTGATACTTCTTCTGGCAGTCTTGATTCCAGTTTGTGCTTCATCCAGCCTGGCATTTCACATGATGTACTCTGCATATAAGTTAAATAAGCAGGGTGACAATATACAGCCCAACCTTCTGTCAAACCACTGATAGGTATGTTAATTGTACCAAACACTCTTACCTCCTTTTCTTTTTCCTACTTAACTTGTAGGAAGATTTGCTGAACAATGGAAAGCCCTCTACTGGACACATGCCACCTGCTGACCTCCAAACATCTAGTGTGCTGTGCTGTGCTCTAGCATGCTGTGGGCTCTGCATCATATGGTGGTGCAGTAGTTTGTTACAATTATGATTTATTACTAATTAAAAGCCTTGCTTGCGTGCTTAGTCGCTCAGTTGTGTCTGACTCTTTGTGACCGTTTTGGGATTTTTCAGGCAAGAATACTGGAGTAGGTTGGTGTTCTTCCTGTGGAATATCTTCCCAGCCCAGTGATTAAGCCTGCATCTCCTACATCGCAGGTGATTCCCCATCAGGGAAGCCCAAAGGCCTTGCAAATCTCCTAAAATGAATTTTCCGTCAGTTGTCTTACAGCCATTGTTGCTTCTATACTATGGATCCAGCAAAGGGAATTTCTGAATTTGACTGAGATGTCCAACATGATTTGCGTAAATAACACTTAAAATATGTTTTGTTTGAATTTTAGGGACCTGTTGCAATGAGAGTGGCAAAATTAGCAATTAATCAAGGAATGGAGGTGAGTGTCCTAAGCTTTTTGTTGGAATAGGTAGTGGAGATTAACTTAAATGAACCATTATTTTTTCATATTCTAAAATATTTACTTTACTGCTGTGATTACTGAAAGCTATTGAGGTGTTTTTTAGCTGCATTAGTGATTTCATTCTGCTTCTAGCTGTAGTTGATTCCGTGTCATAATCACAGAATTCAGTAATTTCACTTGTGCCCTGCAGCATATAACATGCTTATTATTTTTGCCATTGAGTTAATAGACTTATTGGCTAGTAGTTCATAGAAAACCAAAACAAGAGTATTCTGTGTATTCTCAGCACCATTATCATACTACCAAAAAAAAAAAAATGTTCTAAGGAGAGCTTCCTGTTCCAAAGCTCCTACTAAGCATGGAGACCATCTTTAACTTCTCCATGTGCCTCCTTCTTACATAGGGTTTCCCTATGTGAACCCTGTAGGGAGCCCTGGGGTTACTCTGGAGATACAGTCCAAAGGAGTGGAGGCCTTAGGACAGGGGAGAGAGAAGCAGGCCAAGGGATCCATGCAGCCACCCATTTACTTTGGGCTTTGCATTATAGCAGTTGTATCTTGGATAAATTATATGAATTTTAAAAAAGATACTTCTTCCTTACAGCCCCAGAAGTGCTATATTTTCCTGGGCTTCATAGCAGTAAAACAGGGTTGAATTTTTTAGCCGTAAATACATTAAAAAAATTTTTAAAGGCATTTGATTGGGTTTTAAAAATTCTTTCCTTCTCCAGGAGGTGTTTCTGACCCAGGGATTAAACCTGGGTCTCTTTCATTGCAAGCAAATTCTTTGCTGTCTGAGCTGCCAGGCAATATATAGATATATCTTATGTACTTTATAAAGACTTCACCTAGATTAAGTCATTTAATCTTCCAGTAACCCCATTTGGTAGATACTATAATTAGCTACTGGTTCAAATGCACCTCTCTGAGGCAAAAGAGCTTAAGGAACCTGTGTAAGCAAGGCTACACAGCTTGCATATAGTAGAGTCAGAATTTGAACCCAGGCAAACTAAGTTATGCTGGTCATACTTCTGATTTGCTGTATTACATCAAAGAATTCTGTTCTTTTGGAATAAGGGTTAAATTTGAATTTATTTTGATATACCATATTTTTAAAAAGTAATTCTTGCTAAAATGAGTTATATTTTTATTATCAGGTTGATTTAGTAACAGGATTAGCCATAGAAGAAGCATGTTATGCTCAGGTATGTGATAAAATCTCTATAATTCAGTGCAGATACCCCTTACCTTCTGTATAAGTCAACTAAATTATATATCATGAGCAGATTCGACTCATGCTTATTACAAAATCATACAAATGGGTTGAAATTGTTTGTTTCTTTTCTTTAATTATCACCAGCTCTTGTGACTGATTCTGTTTCACTTAATGATGACTCCTGTCTACATACTTTAGAAAACCTTTGGAATAATTGTTAGTAGCATTTGTTCTGTAGATGTGTCTCTGGCTCATGTTGTGTTTTCTGGGTGTGGTTTGAACCCTCACTCCAGAGCAGAGAGATGGGAGGAAGGCAGCTATGACCATGTGCCTCTAGGGAACATCAGAGTTTGAGACTCACTGACTTTTCCTGATGTTCTGAACCTTTTCTCCTACCCACTGAAATTTTGTTCACTAATAATTACATACAGTTTTCTTTTTTATACACAAATTAATAGGGCTTTTTGTAGAGGAACAAATCTTCCTTCCTCCCTTCCTTTCTTCTGTCCTTTTTTTGAATGAAAGATAACATTTTGTTTTAGGGCATGTAAAGTGGCATAAGAGTTTTGTTCTGGGTTTTCTGAGAATCGGAAACTGTGTTAGCTTCTGTTTAAGCATGGCAGAATCATGAATTAGAAGCAAGAGCTAGAGTGTTAACTGTAGTCTGTGTATATAAATTGCCACCTGTCATTGATGAACACATGCCATGAATGAACTAAATTACAAACCTCTTACAAATGGACAACCTCAGAGTCTGAAGAAAAATTTTAAAAGCATATTTGGCCACACCTTATCAAATGTTAAGGAACAGGAATCATACAAAGTAGTCTGTCAGACCACAAGGGAATTAAATTAAAACTCAGTAAAAGAAAGATAGATGGAACCTTACCTATTAATAGTGAGATTTAATCTTTTTAATAAGATTGAACAGTGTGCTTCTAAATGTCATGTGTCAAAGAGAAAGTTTCAAGAGGACTTAACATACATTTTGAGCTAAATCAAAATGAAAATACAGCTTATCAAAATTTGTGGGAATACATAAAAAATAATGTTTAGAGAGAAATTTATAGCATTAAATGTGTATATTAGAAAAGAAAGTTCTGAAATCAGTTTATCAGAAATGCAAGAAAGGTTATTATTCCCAATCCTGTCGACACTGAAAGGATAAAAGAATACTGTGAACTATGTATGGCCACAAATCTGATAACCTAGATGAAATAGACCAATTCCTTGAAAGATAAAATATACCAAAATTCATGCAAGGAAAAACGGATAATCTGAATAGTCCTGTGTTTTTTATACAGATTAAATCAATAATTAATAAGCGTCTGAAATAGCACCAAGCCCAGATAGTTTTCACTGGTGAATTCTACCAAACATTTAATGAAGAAATGATACCAGTTATCTACAGTCTTTCCAGAAAATAGAAGCAGAGGGAGTATTTCCTAACTTATTCCATTAGGACAATGCATGTGTGAGTGCTGGCACTTAGGTCGTGTCCGACTCTTTGCAACCCTGTGGACTGCAGCCTGCCAGGCTCCTCTGTCCATGGGATTCTTCATGCAAGAATACTGGAGTGCGTTGTCTTGCTCTCCTCCAGGGGATCTTCTGAAGCCAGGGATCAAACCTTCATCTGTTACATCTCCTGCATTGGCAGGCAGGTTCTTTACCATCAGTGCCATCTGGGAAGCCCAAGGACAGTATTACCCTCATAACAAAACTAAAGATATTACAAGAAAGGAAAACTGTAACCACTATCTCTCATGAATATAGATATAGAAATCCTCAACAAAATAATAGCAAACTAAGTTCAGCAATCTATAAAAGGAATTATATGCTACAACCAAGTAATATTTTTTCCCCAGATATGCAAGGCTGGTTCAGCACTCAGAAATCAATACAATCCAAGCTAAAGAAGGAACTCTGGTGAAAGAAATCACTATTTAAATAAATAGATAGCTCATATTCAAGGATAGCAAGACTCAATATTTTAAGATATCACTTCTTCCCAATTTGATCATACGTGTAGTGCAATCCCAATAAAAATACCAGAAAGCTATTTTCTTAATACTGGCAAACCAGTTCTAAAGTTTCTATGTAAAGTCCAGAGACATAGATGAGCCACCACACTAGTAAGGAACAAGGTTGGAGGAATGACACTGCTCATATTTTAAGACTCACAGTAAAGCTGCAGTAATCAAGGAAGTGTGGCTCTGGCAAAAATAAAGACAAATAGGCTGATGAAACAGAATAGGGAACTCAGAAATAGATTCATACAAATGTAGTCAGCTTATCTTTGACAAAAGAGCAAAGGCAATTCAATGAAGAAAAGTAGTCTTGAAAATCAATAGTACTAAAAGCATGTGGACATTCAACTACAAAAAAAATAAAATAAAATTAACCTTATACCTTTTATAAAAACTGAAAATGACCTATAGACTTATTTTTAAATGTAAAATGAAAATCTATAAAACTTCTTGAAGTTAGCATAGTAGAAATTCTAGGTGACCTCAAGTTTGGCACTGGCTTTTTATATATAATGCCAAAAGTGTAATTCATGAAAGAAAAAGAATTTATGTTTATTAAAATTAACTTACTACTCTGCAAAAGACACTGAAGAGAATGGAAAGATAAGCCATAGACTGGGAAAAATATATTTGCAAAACATATCTGATAAAGGACTTATATCCAAGATACAAAAAGAACTTTTAAATCTCAAATAGCTTTTATAGTAAGAAATAGTAAGAAGATAACTCATTAAGAAGAAGATATAAGGTCTGAAGAGATACCTCACCAAAGCAGGTATACAGAAGGCAGATAAGCATAAGTAAATATGGTCCACATCATATGACATTAAGAAATGCACATAAAAACAGGATTTCACAGTTTAGCCATTTCTTACATAATTTTACCACATGACCTAAAGTGATCATCCAAGTTTGCATCTACCCAAATGAGTTGAAAACCCATGTCCACACAACAGCTACACAGTGGTGTTTATTATAGCAGCTTTATAAAGCTGCTGTTCCTAAGTTTTGTAAAACTTGGAAACAACCAAGATGACCTTCTGTAGGTGAATGAATAAAAGCTGTGGTATTAATATATCCATTCAGTGGGGTGTTTATTACTCAGCAGTGAAAGGAAGTGAGCTACTCTGCCAGGAAAAGACAAGAAGGAACCTTAAATACATATTGCTAAATAATGAATTTGAATCTTAAAAGTACATACTCTATGACTCCCAGCTATGTGACATTCTGGAAAAGACATGGGGTGGTGGGGAGGGTGGTCAGGGATGACTAGGTAAAGCATTAGGGATGTGTAGCCAGTGAACTTGTTTTCTGTCATGCTGTAATTAATGGTGGATACATGACATTACGTGTTTGTCAAAACGCATAGAATTTCCCTAATGTTACTATGGACTGGTTAATAATACTGTGTCAGTATAGGCTCACTAGTCATAACAAATATACCACATGAATAAAGGATGTTAATAATAGGGGAAACAGTGAGGGGCTTGAGGGGAGTATATGGGACTCTGAACTTTCTGCTTAGGTTTTTAGTAGACCTAAAATTGTCTAAAAAATAAACTCTTAATTGTATTGAAGTATGTTCAATAAAATGGAAGAAAAAAGCATATTGGAATTAGAATGATAAATTTGTTCATGTAATTTAAATTGTTCAGATGATTTCACCATTTTAGATCGTCTTCTAATTAGTTTCCTTAGATAAAGCCCATTAAACTTTTATAGTTGTTTTTTCATTTTGGGCACAGATAACATACTGTTTTGCTTCTCTTAGACTATTCCAACAAAAGACAGACTTGAAGGTCTTCTTGCTTTTAAAGAGAAAAGGACCCCTCGCTATAAAGGAGAATAGAAGGAACAGAAATCTTTAAAATGCCAGTGTAATAAATAATACTCCTGGAAGTACCTTTCAGATCCACATATGCCTCAGCACCTGGAGTTGCAGTGACCAAAGTGAAGAACGAGTTATCTGTACTGAATTAAGTATCTGGAGTGGGCCCATCTGCGTACTTTGTTCAAATATGTATCATCATACTCATTCAGATTTGTAAGCTAGTTGTGTGCACTGTCAAAAACACCAATTCAAAATTAGGTATACATTTTTAAATACCTCCTGCATATGAGGCTTTCTGTTCTTAATTTTTTAATGTGAATAATTTATATATTATACACTCTAGGAAAAAATATTGATTGTATGTCTCCTGTGCTATAGTATGAAAATAAATTTTATTTCTATACACCAAAAATGTGAAGTTATACCAAATAAAGTTTCTAAGGGATTGTATATACATGCACCTACAGACTTACATCATACTGAAAAAGGAGTTGATAGGATTCTGAGTGAAAATTACCAAGTATGAATAAAATTAGTGAAAAGAAAACTTGGAAATTTTTTCTCTTACCCCATTCTTTTTATATTGAATAAGTCATTGCATGTTGGATTTTAGAAGAATCCACCTGTCTATTGCTGATTCTGTCAGGTGACCTCTTTACGTAGTCAGTCTGAGAATACAGTGTGGATGGTGGAGAATTAATCCAGTCAGAGATTGGGGCCAAGGGCCTTGTACAGCCAACTGGAGGCCTGGAACAACCTCGAAGCCCTCCTAGCCAGTGGCCTGGCTCCCTGGCCTAACCCAGAAGTAAAGTGGTGTACCAAGGTTGGCCCATTGAAGTGCCTTGGTCGTGGATTAAGGGTGAAGCGGAGTTTGCTCTTCACTTCCTCTCCCTAGCTATTTGTACCTGATTTCAGTAAGGAAAGAAGGTGAACACGGCAACCCTTTCTCCCCCACCTAACAACCATCATACCTTTCTAACCCTGTCCAGGTAAGCACCTAGGGATGGAGGGGCTCTGGGGTCATGTGAGTTTATATGGCCTTGCCTGGGGGGCAGATAGGAAATATGTGGGAATTAGCTATGTAATTCAACAAAAGGGAGACGAACAGTACACTCCCTGGATGAATCTGAGCTACCTTTATTTTGTATTCATTTTATCAAACCGTTCACTGCTTTCTGGGGCTGCATCCAGGGCTGAGTCCAGCAGCACAGGCAAAGCCTCCCTTTTCTGGGACCCACCCACTCCTGTTATTTGCCAGCTCTGGGGTGCCGCACTGTCCCCAAACACTGCAGCTGTGCTTCATTTTAGTGAAGTCAAGTTCAGCACGTGGGTGACTGCCTGTTTGGTGCATTTCCACACTCACCACAGCTTCTTCGTTCTTGGAAAGCATAGACTTGGAATTTTTGAAATCATCGAAACTTCGTTTTTAATTTGAGAAATTGAACTCTCGGTCTCGACTCTAAAATCCTTGAGAGAGAGAAGCATGAACTTACCCTCAGCTGACGGACACCCTGCCAAGAGGCAGGCCTGCTTACAGCTCACACCCTTGTGCTATGGGCAGCCCCGTGCCCTGTCGCCTTTGCCACTGACACTATGCAGACTGTGACGTTGGCTCAGCTGACCAGCGTTGTATGAAAGGAGCTTATTAAAATTTATGTTTGGCTTTGGTGATTGTATCTGCTGGTGTGTACACTTTGCTGACAAAGTTGTACCTACTTCATTTCCTACAGGATAACTTGCAAATAAAGTGCTGGTCCTTGTTCTCATGGTCCTTTAAAGGCATTACAGACTCAATGGTTGTGAGTTTGAGTAAACTCTGGGAGTTGGTGTTGGACAGGGAGGCCTGGTGTGCTGCAGTCCATGGGGTCGCAAAGAGTCAGACATGACTGAGCAACTGAACTAAACGTTTCAGGACCATTTTTCTCTGTCCATGACATATTCAAAGGTCACTTCCTTTCTGAATAGGAAATAATTAGGTTCATGGGGAAAATTGAGTGTGCTGAGTGACTTGTCTCTCCTGCCTTGGATTTGTAGTCTGCTGCTGATTGAACACCATTTAACAAGTTCTGATTAAGTCACTGGAGTAGATCTGAAAGCAAAGACATCCTCCTGTAGTAACTTCCACGTGTCTGCTCAGCTGTCTACAGATATTTGCATTTCTCTTGTTTTTCCCTTTAGCAGAGCAGTCTTGCTGGAAAGTGGTCCTAACACTTCATCCAGGTTGAGGTCCAATGGCTGGTGGTCGGGGGAGGTAGGAGAGCTGCTTTTTCCAAAGGGAGCACCTGCTCTCACAGGTGAGCCCCAACTTGTTTTCTTTTCCTCCAGAACTTAGAGTGTTTTCAAGTCCTTAAACTGAAACCACGTCAAGTTGACGCAGTAAGCCGGAAATGCAGTGGATGTAGCCATAGATTCAGATGAAGTTAAAGGCGGCTGAGAGAGAGGGAGGGTGATTAACCAGGCACTTTTACAATTCAGGGCAAAAACATTTCGTGTTATCTCGAGCAGGAGACCTACTAGCCTTGAGGTAACGTAGTGCTGGTTAATTTATAACTTATCTGGAAGGAAAAGAGGTATCCAAGTTACAGTGGTTCTGAGTCAAGAGAGGACTTATAATCGTAGCTTAGAGAAGACTCGGATTTCCTGTGATTCGTTTTCTGTGATTTAAATGGTCATTTCAAGTTTGTGTTGTTTTCAATAAAAAACACCTGGCTTTCCTGTGCTTTTTTTTTTCCCCCTTCTGCTGTCAAAAAAATTGGCTTGTCATACAGACTTTTTCTGACAGTACATAGAATAGCGCTCTGGATACGGACTAGAGTAATTGGGTGTCATTTTGTGGATAGTGTAATTACAGAAAATGCTTGTTTTTTGAATGGACTCATAGCTGGCTACCCGCTGGCCCATTTCCTCACTTGATCTCCACTCCATCTTCTAGTTAAGGGAGGCCCTACATTTTTTTTTGATTTGGTGTCCAAAATCCTGACAGGCAAACATTTTAAATGTTTAATCCTTCTGTTATTGTCTACTCACCTAGTTAAATATTAACTAATGTGTATATCGACATTTATTGGATTTTATCAGAAGACAGAAATTTTCTCATATTTAAACAAGACATGTACATGCATCACAAAAGAAAAAATAACAGCATTTCAAAGTTACTTGATATTTTGATAAAATGAAGAGACATTCTTCTGTGTTGATGAAACAGGCTACAGATTGTGAGATGTGGTTGGGGATATTTTGGCAGGTAGGAGGATGAAAAACTGCTTAAAATATTTGTGGATCTCAAGCCCTGAAAACTTACTGTTTCAGATGGGAACATCCCAAAACTCAGCTACCCCTCAGAGGGCTGGCTCCTAATCATCAAACAGTTTGGTTCACAGTGTTTGTTTTCCAAACCAAACCCCAGGGTAGTATGAGAGAGCTGGTTACCTGGTGGAGAGAATAAAAGGCCCCAAGGACCCTCGAAGACACACACATCCCAAGTGGTCAGGGCCAGCCTTTGTGACACTCATCCATGCAGCACCAGCTTCAAAGTAGGAAGGTGGCCCTGCTACAGTGAGGTGACCTTTCCCTGGGACCAGCAAAGTGAGCTCATGGCCACTAGGGTGTCAATCCCATTTTGAAGTATAGAAAACACAGTATTACATGTTTGGATTCAAGGGAACAGTTTGACAATATCATTGAGGATATTAATGTGCAAGAGACGAGAATTAGAGCTGGGTATTGTTAGGATGATCATGACTACAACTTACGAAGCCCTAAATACCTCCAGGTGTGTCCATTTGCAGTTGTTTACTCTTCATAGCGTCCAGGGAAGGAGAGGTGCTGGTTATTCCTGGAATCCAGAGCAGGAAACGAACACAGTTTGATGACGGGTGGTGGAGTCCGGGACTGAACCTGAGACTGTTGACTTGTCATTACTTTTAAGCCTGAAAACAGCTGAACAGCACAACCAAAGACTACCAATAGATGTGTGTCAACCTTTGCTCAAAGTGGTTCTAGTTTTCTTGTGACTTGGCGAGACACTAAGTGTGCATATTGAGGGATCAGAAGACAGGAGCAGACTGTGATGGTTAAAGCGATGCCTGCTCAGTGTCTCTAAACTAAGCCCTTTGGCTATCTGGTCACATCTAGTACTTAAAAACCTTAGGAAATGGGTTTGTCATTTTATCGTTTAAGAAACTGAAGCCAGAGCTATGTCTGTGGCGGGCATTCTGAATTCAGAGCCCCCGACGCTCATCATGACACCTAGAGGATATGGAGCCAGTCTTGGCAGCTGTGAACAGTGAGTCGAGGACTCGTGTTTGGTAAGAATACACATCGGAAAGAAGCGCGTGTGGGTCAAGAGCACCCCATGCTGCTTCTGGGGAAGAATGATGAGCCTCTTGCTCTTACTCTACACTAGTCAGGGCCACCCCGAGTCTTGTATTCATTTCTCAATGTCACGGTTTCAGGTGCTTGTAAATTTACTTTGTGCTTTTTTGGAAAGCACATGGTGGGTTGGCTGCCTGTCTACTCCCCACATCTCACAGGTGTTCTTCACCCAAGTTTCAACTCTTCTGAAACCAGTGATGAGGCCCTTTGGTAAAAGCATCTCCTCCCTCTGAGCCTGTTTCTTCACCTATAAAGGAATCCAATAGTTGTTTGTGATCCCTGCAAAGACAGATTGGATGTGTCCCTGCAAAAGGGCTGTGGAATCAGTAAGGTCATCTTCTACAGAAGCGGTGGTGATGTTTGATTTTTTTCATGTTTCAAAAGAGACCTGTTGGAACAAGTAGGCGCATTTCACAACCACCGCCCAGTTCAGGGTCATGTTCAGGAACCTGGATGTTCACCAAGGAAACGAGGTTGGGGAAATCTGGTGACTGTTTTTAACTACAGTGTGAAACTGGAACCTTCGAGGCTGCCAGGGGCCAGAGGAAGCCACACAGGTCCCCACCCCCAACACTCCTCTTCTGCTCTGTTCTGTGTTTATCCACACACAGAGATGAGGCTATGATCAATAGGGGAAGCTGCTTCCATACTCCCAGGCCCGGAAGCAGCTCCCTGCCACTGAGGTTAAAGAAGAAAGTGGGCAAGGGGTTGGGGCAGAGGACAGTTGCTCCAACTCAGCTCTGTCCCAGAAGTCATCCAATGGCTCCCCTTCAACCCCAACACAGGCTGAAGAGATGGGAAATACGCGGCTGCAAGGACAGCTCACTAGCGAGTTGGGTCATAAAGAAGCACCGAGAGCAGTGACCTAAGTTGGTCTGTATTTAATAACTACTTTGGCCCTTGGGATAATCCATAATTTAGCAGTAGTTCTTTTAATATTTTGAGAAAAAGTATCAGGCTTCTCTTGGGGCTCAGACAGTAAAGAATCTGCCTGCAATGCAGGAGACCCGGGTTCGATCCCTGGGTTGGGAAGATCCCCTGGAAAAGAGAATGGCTACCCATTTCAGTACTCTTGCCTGAAGAATTCCATGGACAGAGGAACCTGGCGGGCTACAGTCTGCAGGGTTGCAAAATGTCAGTCACGACTGAGCCGCTACCAGTTTCGCTTTCATCCTCAGGCCTGAATGCCGTGCTTATAGTACCAGTTTCGAGGGCTGGGGAGGGGGGATTGTCCATTTTCTCATCGCCCTGTTGGCTTTCACGTGGCTGCCTGGTGGGCTCCCTGTCCCTTAGGAGACTCTAGGAGATTTGCTCCCTATGGCCACTGAACCGTGGGAGCATGGTGGGTTGGCTGCCTGTCTACTCCCCACATCTCACTGCCGAGATTCAGTCCTAACGCCTTTTCAAAGACTGATTGTCAAATGTTCTGCAAACACAGTCTCTTATGAACCCATTTCACAGAGCAGGGCCTGAATTCTAAGAGAAATAGTGAAAATCACCATGGCATCAAGCGACAGCTCACGAAAGAACTGTGTTGTTTTAGTCGTGCTGTTCACAGGCCAAGGTTTCAGAGGCACTGGGATGGGCAAATGCACTTCTTGACCTTTTTGAAAGTAGTCTAAGTCACTTTCACTTTCAGCCTCTAAACCTTTCTGAATGAATCCTTTGTGCAGTTTACAGAAAGTGAAGAGCAGTTTGGCAACTGAGAAAAGTTCAAACTCCTCACCGCCTCTCCTACATTGAGTAACATTTCTTTTGAGTTGTCTATTAACACTGTTCTGAAACAAACTTTTTATGAAGCCTAGAACTTGCTCATGAGTGGCCTTATTTTGAGCATTTTAAAAATACAAGAAATGTGTTTTGTGCCATAAAAGACAGGAAATGACATCCCACATCTGACTTGGGGGAAAGAAATGTAATTATTGGAGTGGTTTGATTGGGATAATTATGCACGCTGTGCATACTACCTATCAGTGACTCAGATGCTTACAGGACACAAAGAAAGGTGTTCATCTAATATGAAAGGTACTGTTTTTGCTATGGTCTTTGTGGGAATGTGTATGTGGCTTGTTATTGTCCAACCACTCTTCTAAAAAGACTAACAGGGTGTGTTTCCCAGCCCATCCATGACACTGGTACTCCTGAGTTTAGGTAGAGTGTGTGATCTCTCATTTACTATGGGTATTAAAAAATGTTCGCTTGCGTAGATCTGAAAATATATGTCAAATTTCCTGAAAAACTAGACAGACCTGGCATTTTTAAGTTCCCCCAGGCATAAGCTTGTCTTGGAAAGTGAATATGAGGAGTATTGTAGTTAGAGGGACCAGGGAAAGGAGCCAGCCAAGTCCTGGCCTGGACCAGGCCTACCTGGCTGAGGTCTTCAGCAGATTCAGAATGGAGGCCACATCTATGAGGGAAAAAAAAGACTTCATCTTGTCTATTCATTCAACCTGAGAACAAGGATTTCCAAAGCTGCTGGAACCTGAAAAAGGCATCACCAAGGTGTGTTTTGGGGACTCTACTCCATAACTTCTGAGTTGATTCTGTGTTTGGAGCCCTAAAATTGATATTGAGATAAAAGCCACCTTGATAAACTTTCCTTTGGACTGTAATTCACATACCATAAAGGTCACCCATTCAGGTGTACAAGTCTGCGATTTTAGTATGTTCACAGTTGTACAACAATGACCACTGTCTAATTCTAGATATTTTCATCACCCTGAAAAGAAGCCCTGTACCCATTATCAGTCAGTCCTGATTGCCCCTCCCCCCAGCCCCTAGTAATCACTAATCTACTTTCTGTCTCTGAATTTGTCTACTTTAAATACTTCATATAAATAGAATTATACAATATATAGTCCTTTATGTCTGATTTTTTTCCACTCAATGTTTTCAAGACGTATTCATGGTGTAACATGTATCAATACTTATTTTTATGACTGCAAATATTCTACTGTATGTATATACCACATTTTGTTTATCCATTCATCAGCTGATGATGATTTTTTTATAGTCGTTTCCACTTTTTGGTTGTTATAAATAATGCTGCTGTGAGCATGGGTGTACAAGTATTTGTTGGGAAATATGTTGTCATTTCAATAGTTTGTGTCTTTTTTGGATTTTTTCTGTTTCACTTAGGTTATCTAATTTGTTCACACACAGTTGTTTATAGTATTCCTTTACATGACCCTTTTTCATTACTGATTTTAATACTTAGTCTTCTCTTTTTTTTTTAATGTCAGTCTGGGTTTGTCAATTTTGTTGCTATTTAAAGAGGCAAATTTTTATTTTGTTGATTTTTCTTCATTGTTTTCTTGTTCTCTATTTCATTTATTTTGACCCTAATATTTATTATATCCTTTCTTCTACTTGGTTTGGGTCTAGTTTGCTCATATTTTTCTAATTCCTTATGATAGAATGTTAGGTTATTTGATTTGAGATCTTCTTAACTTAGGCATTTACAACTATGCAAGTATCTCTAAGAATGCTTTGGTTCTATCCCATAAATTTTGATATGTTTGTGGAAAAGTTAGTATAACAGGTCTGAACTGCTATCCTTGGGAAGTACTGATTCAAGGTTGATCCTTGGTCTGCAGTTGGGAGCTTAGATGATGTACAATTCCCACCATTTGCAGAACTGATAAATTATATCTAAACTGTTTGTACAGACAATATGGTTTATGCTAAACATCTGATTTCCTTTTTTGATTACAGAGTTTGGATATTTGCCAGTTGGGGTATGCCTACATGATTACTCCCCAGCAAAAACCCTGGTCTCTGAGTCTCTAATGAGATGTTGGACACACTTCACATATTGTTATAATTTATTACTAGAGGAGTTAAACTTATCCTGTGTGACTCCGCTTGGAGAACACCCTCAGAAGCATGTGACCGTCTCCCCTGATCTTTGCCCCTGCCTTGTTTCATTTGCTGCTTTTGCTTGGTATCCTTTTGATTGTGTAGTATGCCATAGCTGTTAATATTTGCTGAATCCTGTGACTCCTTCTAGTGAATTACTGAATCTGAAGACGGTATTGGGACACTGACATGCAATTTTGTTTTCATTCATCTCAATGTATTTTATAATTTGCCTTGTGTTATTTGTCTTTTGACCCTTTGGGGTTTTTAGGATTGTGTTCTTAAATTTTAACAGCCTTGTGAATATCCCAGATTCCTTGTAATATTGATTTTGAATTTAATTTCATATTGTTTGGTGAACCCACTTCAGTCACATCATTGTATAACTTCAGTTCTTGGCATTTTAATAAGACTTGTTTTATGGCCTAACATATAATTTATCCTGAACTGCTATCCTTGGGGTCGCACAGAGTCGGACATGAATGAAGTGACTTAGCAGCAGTGTAATCTATCCTGGAAAAGATTTCACGTGTATATGAGAAGAATGTGTATTCTGCCGTTAGTGGATGAAGTGTTTTATTAAATCTCATTAGTTTGTAGTCTTGCTTTGTCCTTTTATTTCCTACTTGATCATCTGTCTAGTTGGTCTGTCCATTATAGAAAGGGAGGAATTGATGTCTGCAACTATTATTGTTGAATTGTGTATTTCTCCCTTCAGTTCTTTCATTTTTTCATTAATTTTCAACTTTGCTGTTATGCATATATATTTATAAGTATTATGTCTTCTTGGTGGATTAACAATTTTATTATTATGAAGTGTTCTCCTTTATTTTATCTATACCAACTGTTTTTATTTTTGTTCAGTCGCTCAGTCATGTCCAACTCTGCAACCCCATGGACGCAGCATGTGAGGCTTCCCTGTCCTTCACTATCTCCCAGAGTTTTTATCTTAAAGTTTGTTTTATCTAATTTACATGGTATAGTTTTCCAGTCCTTTTGCTTTCAACCTACTTATGTCTTTGAATCTAAAGCATGTCTCGTGTAGACAGCGCAAAGTTGGATTATGTTATTTTAATTCATTCTGCTCCTTCTTCCTGTTGAAGGAGTGTTTAACCATTTACAATTAATGTAATTATTGATAAGGTGATATTTACATCTGCCATTTTGCTATTTACTACATGTCACATCTTTTTGTTCCTCTCTTATTGAATTACTGCTTTCTTTGTGTTCAACAGATAATTACTAGTGTACCATTTTAATTCATAATAGTTTTTTGGGAAATTACAACCTTAACTTACAAATCTATCTTGGATTAATACCAACTTAATTCCAATAGTACATAAAACATCTGCTCTAATGTAGCTTTGTACCCTTCTCTTCCTCTGTACTACTATCACCATGTAAATTAAATCTTTATGCATTATAAATCTGTAAGAATAGCTTTATAAAGATTAACTTATGCAGTTGAATTCCAGGGGGAAGGATAAAGTTACAAACTGAAAAACAATTTCTACTGCTTTTAATATGTGTATAACAATTTGTTTTATCAGTACACCTAATTTTTTGCATGGATTTGAATTATCCTCTTCTTGTTTAGTTGCTAAGTCTCTTAGTTGCTAAGACTCTTTTGCGACCCCATGGACTGTACCCCACCAGGCTCCTCTGTCCAGGGATTTCCCAGGCAACAATACTAGCATGTTGGTGCATGTCATGAATGCTTGGTCAGGCAATTGGCAACTTTGGTTTAGTCTTCACTTCCTATTTGTGCAGAGCCTCAAGGTCAACCAGAGGTAAGAGGGCCTCCTCAAGTCATTCCCGATGGTGTATACAGTCCTGCATGCGCCCATTGCATTCTACATTACTAGGAATATGTCAGAGCTTTACATAGCCCCTTGTGGACATCTCATTCACCCTTTTCTCATTTTCAGTGTTTTGGTCAGTTTCTTGTTTGTGTCAACTGTAATCACTGCCTCAGACTATTTGGATGCTAAACAGTTGTCACTGGTTGTTTTCCACAAGTACTCTGCTGAAAAATCTGTTCACAATGAGGGAGCTCTGAGTCAGGTCAGATAAAAGCAAGCCTTTTGATATGAGTGGGGTTTTCCCACTAATTGATTTTCCAAGGAGCTGCCAGACAGGTCAGATAATACAAATTTCTAGGAGGAGGGCTGTGGGAAGGCTATAGACGTGGTAGTCAGGCCACAGCTGTGCTGATTTTGAGGTTGTTGGCTTTCAAGATACACAAGGGATTTAGAAAGGAGGCTCTATATACAACAGGCACCACAACTAGAGAAAGCCTGTGTGCATCAATGAAGACCCACCACAGCCAAAACTAAATAAATAAATCTTTAAAAAGTCACAGAGCTTAATGTTCTCATTGAGATTCAGTCATCTTTCATGATTAAATGTTCTTTGGATTGTTACAAGCCTTTGGTTGAATTCCAAAGTTCTGTAAACTTTAATTTTAACAATTATTGCTTCCATAGAGGAGGAGATTTTTGGAGATTCTCATTGTACCATTCCCACTGATGTCACTCATCCAGCTGATTCTAATGCAACTGTGTGTATCAAGCGATATTATTGATAAATAAGGTATTCAGAGTAGCTGTCTGACCTCTGGTACATCAGAATTTATGTCTATTGAATAAACTGATGTTTGTTGAATAAAAATAATATATTAATCATTAACTATCAATATTAAGAATATATTAATAATTATCACCAATATAGTATTTACTGTTGTTATTATTTCAGCCCCAAATATTTGCAGCCAAAATGTAAAGTTTATTTGCAGTCAGTAAAGGATAGGGTTTATTGCTGTGTTGTCTTTTAATTGTATGCTCTGAAGATGGACTCAGGAAACAGATATTTTCTGCTCCAGCTGAGGCTGCCCCCTCCTTATCATGAGTTGGCTTGGTCTGCTGAGAATTTGTATTCATTCATCCATCAGTGGCTAAACTGATAGCTGAAGATTAAAGCAAGTCAATCCATAAATGCAGAGTTCAAATAATAAAAGTCAAGAGTTAATTATTGCAATTCTAGCATTTATAAGTGTTTTATGTTTTTGGAGAAATATAAACTTTTCTTCTATGTGGTTAAATTCATGTTCCATTGTTGAACATGAAGACTGTAATGACAAAGCAGCTTATTAATTTGACCTTGTTAGATCTTGGGCAAGATTTCAAATACAGTAAGAGTTTGTTAATGACAGAATCCAAGAGTTATTTTCCTACAAGAAAAAGTATAATGAAAATAACACTTACTGATTTGATTATTTCTAATATCTGCTGGGAAACCAGCTATATTCCAGTTGGTACCTAGAATGTATAATTGTCCCTGGGTTAAGTTTCAGAAGAATTTTTTAGTTACAGTGTCGTTGAAAACAACAGGTAGTTTTTCAGAGTCCTTACACCTCTACTGGCACTGTTAATTCTCACAGCTCCTCAAACATATTGGCCATTGTTAACATGGCTAATTACTGGTGTGCTTCACTAGAGTCTGTGTTGATGTTACAGAAACAGTTTATGCTACACAGACTCTTTATTCATGTAGTAATTACAGCATGTTTGTCCTATTTCGCAAGTGTTCTCTTTGGATAATACTGGCAAGATTAAGTAATAGTTTCTCGCTAACAGTATTGCTCAAGAACATCAAACATGATGGATTGAGATTTGATGTATTACACGTATGATTTGGCTCCTAGCATCTTTGAGCTTTTACCTTTCTTATGTATAAAATAATCTTACAGTGGGGCTATGTCTATTGTTTCCAACACAAATGCCAGGAACTATTTGAGCAAAATATTTGATTTTCATTTTAATGGATAGTTTTTGTAATGACCAAGTGTAACACATCCCAGCCAGCCACAGCTCTGTGCCAGAAACCAGGGACTTCAAAGAGTCTTCTTTTTAGAACTCCAAAGGAACCAAAATGTCTATTTCACCATATCATCCAACTTAATTATTGGCAATAAGTGACTGTTGGCAGGAAGGATGCATCACATGGTTCCAGTTCTGCTTCAGGAAAGGTCAATAGGAGGCACAAACTGGCCTGCATTGTGCAGACGTGGGCTTGGATCCCCGACACGTGCTTCAAAACCCATTATGCAATGTGCCGCTCACTGATTCATGGCTGCTTGCACAAGTTTTTCATTACCCTGAATACAAGCATACTGGGAATGATTAACTTTGTGACATAACTCTCATCACGCCACTATGGAAGATTCAAACAGAGTTCCAAAATCACGTGCTTCAGAAATAACCGAATGTGTTTTGGCTTCTTAATGGGTCTGTGATTAACAACTGCTTTAAAGCTACTGAGTGAAACAGAGAAACCTATTTGGGAATTTTGTCCAGAGAAGGGGGTTTCATGAGCTTGGTTCATGCATAAACACTTCTATTTTGTTTTAGTTTTGCCTTTTGTATTCTAATTTGCTATGAAAAACATCAGATCTATTTTTGCAATGCTCCATCTTATGAGCTCAAAACTGAATATACAGTTTTTTTTTCTTTATTTTTTATATTATAGTTGATTAACAATGTTGTGTTAGTTTCAGGTGTACAGCGAAGTGATTCAGTAACACATATTTTTGTATCTATTATTTCTCAAGTTCTTTTCCCATTTAGGTTATTACAGAGTACAGAGTATTGAGCACCATTCTCTGTGCTATGCAGTAGGTTCTGTTTATCATTTTATACATAGTAGTGTGAATATACAGTTGCTATTATTTAACATTTTGGGGCCACAAAGCTATGTCTCTCATATCCCCCAACATGACAGATAAGTTAATATGATGCTTGTTATTAATTTCACATGATTAAATAGTAAATTAAAATTTTGCATCTTGTTAAAGATTTTTAAATCTTCATTGAGTACAGTGTGACATGCTTGGGGATAAGGACTCTTTGATATGAATGTGAGGAAATCAACTAAAGTGGCTTAGGCACAAAGGAGTTTCATGATTCTCAGCATGGAACTTGGACAGACAGGGGAACCAGGGTCTCAGGGCTTCAGGACAGTCTTCACTTCTTGTCATGTGTCCTCTGGCATATGGCTTCATCCTCTGGCTGGTCTCAGCTCCACGCTGCCTGCCTGACCACTAAGGAAGAAGGGGGACTCTCTTCATTCAGGTCTAACTCAGAATCTCCCAGGAGTGGCCTCTGGTGGGCCTTGTAGATCACATGTCCCCTTTGTGGCCACAGCAGTGGACATTATAAGTGGGGGATGTGAAAGAAAGTGAAAGTGTTAAGTCGCTCAACCACGTCCAATTCTTTGTGACCCCATCGGCTGTAGCCCGCCAGGCTCCTCTGTCCATGGAATTCTCCAGGCGAGAATACTGGAGTGGGTTGCCATTTCCTTCTCCAGAGGATATTCCTAACCCGGGGATCAAACCTGGATCTCCTGCATTGCAGGCAGATTCTTTACCGCCTGAGCCTCCAGGGAAGGCCCAAGTGGGGGGGTGGAGGCCTCTCCAACTGAAGGGAGGGCTGCTATTCCGGCCAGAAAAATCGCAGCAGCCCCTGAGGGCCAACCTTGACTCAACTGGTCATCCATCCCCCATGATGCCCCCAAATCACCTTAAAGCATTTCCTCCTTGTCCATCCACAACTTGCCCTAAAGGCATTTTCTCTTTTTGTGTCTACAACTTATGTTAAAGCATGTCCACAAACGCAGGTGTTTGCTAAGAGCCACCTCAGGTCCTGCCAGCAACTGTCCCCAGCTCTAACCCCCACCCCTCTAGGTCACATCCTCAGACCCAGGTAGCCTGTGGCCTCCATGCTAGTTAGTCACCTTAGCACACTGTATGCAGCGAGGAAGGGAACTCAGTTATAAATGGGGGCTAAGCACACTGAGCTTTCTGTCCCCACAAAATCCATATCGGGGGGGGGGGTGCATGACAGGGCTAGTAGGTCTCAGAAGTCCATTTTTGACCCCATTCCCTGACAGTAGATTAAGCCGCTTAGTAATCTCCTCACCAGGTTCTTGCTGATATGCTTACCCCTGAAGGATGATTGGAGAGAAGCTCTTCATGGGGGTTTTTATCCCTCATTGATTGACTTTTGTGAGTGTTGTTAGAAGGTTCTGGAGGTTTTCATGAGCTGGGTAATAGACCCCTAAAAACTGTATTTGACTTTTCGTAAATTTAATATAGGGGAGGCGGTCCATTATCTAATAACCAATAAAGTGATTGTAGTTAAATGAGTGGTCTGGGACCTGGATTGGGTGGAATCTGTGGGCTTTGCCTCCTAAGCCTTATGCTTGGGGAATTCTGCTCTCTTTAGACCTCAGCTTAAAGGCATTTGCTTTAGACCAATAGCATATTGAGGGCTTGGGAGAGGGTGATGGGGTTACTAGTGTGCTCCAGTGTGTGGCCCTATCAGTGAGGACCTAAATTAGCCAGGTAGGTAAGATACATAATCCACTGTCAGGGAAAGGGGTCAAGTGATGGAGGGGGCATGGTCAGGATAAGTCACCAAGGCCCATGAAGGAATTCTTTTGGTAGCAAGTAACACAAACCTAACTTGAACTAAATTAGGCAGGGAAAGAATTCTCTGACCAGCCAGCTTTTGGGACAACTAGACTTGTGGTCTCCATCTTTTCTCGTCTCTCCCTCTCCCCTACGCACAGAAGAGGACGTGCCCCTGGTGGTCCCCAGGTCGTGTCTTCCTGTCTTTCAACCAAAGTGGAGAGTGATCTTACCTCTATATTTTGGGAAGACTTGGGACAAGGGCGAGGTGCTGTAATCGACAGCCTTTATTAGGACTCCATTCTTAGAGGTGGGGATACAATGCAGGAGACCCCCACCACACTTGGTTTTAATGACAGCAGATATACATATGGAGTATCATTGGGCAGGCCCATGTGCCTATATTTCCAGTTATTAATGGGTTTTCTTGTTCACCTCTGCACTTGCACTGTGGTTGAACACTCAGGAAATCACTTGGTTATTGTAACGGTCTACAAATCCACGTTGCCACTAACGGGGTAAGTAAGCTTGGCACAGGTACGCACATGCTTCCCCAGTGTTGTAAGAGCTGCTGTGTTTAATAAAGTGCTGGTTCATCTTAAGTTGGTTTATATTAAGTCATCACTCAATCCATGTTTGTTATTTGTCATTTTATTCATTTTCTAAGAGAGATTGATAAATGCCCAGTTACTTTCAGATAGGGCCCCTCAAAACATAATGATGTCCACACTCAGAAACACAGGTGCCCTGTTTTTTTTATTGCATCTGGAGCAATTCTGCAGTTTCCTGCTGTAAGATGACTAGGCAACACCTGTGGACTTTTTCTAAATAATATATCCTAACAAACACACACTACTATATATTCTGTATAGCACTGGGAACTGTACTCAATGTTTTGTAATAACCTATAAGGGAAAAGAATTTGAAAAAGAATAGAAATATGTATATAGTTGAATCACTTTACATCTGAAGCCAACACGTTTGTAAATCAACTATGTATGCTCAGTCACTAAATTGTGTCCAACTCTTCGTGGCTCCGTGGACCATAGCCCTCCAGGCTTATCTGTCCATTGGGATTTCTCAGGCAAGAATACTGGAGTGCGTTGCCATTTCCTTCTCCAGGGGATCTTCCTGATCCAGGGACTGAACCTGCATCTCTTATGTCTCCTGCATTGGCAGGCGGGTTCTTTACCATTGAGCCACCAGGGAAGCTCTAAATCAACTATACTTTAAAAAAGAGAGAAAAAGAAAGAGAGAGAAATAAGTAAATAGCATGTCCTGTTCCCTAAATAAAACTTCTAAAGAAGAGAATGCTTGGTTTTCTTTTGCCTGAACATCTTACACAATGCCTGCATGTTTGATGAGACACTTAGAAAGGATACAAGATTAGTTAGCCTACAGGGCAGCCGCATGTGCTTATGAGAAAAATGAGAAAGGGGAAAAGATGGTGAAGCAGGAATCCAGCCATCACCGCTCTGCCTATACACTCTTCTCCAAAGCCCCAAGCCCCTACTCTTCAAAGAGCAGACTGTACAATAACCTTGTGCACTTGGCTTTGAGGGACAGCGGTGGCAGGCAAATGTTTTAATGGAGATGGGACTTGAGCTGTGTGAAATTCAGGCTACAGTCCTACCCTGATGGCCCTTTTGTCCCACTTCAGCAGGGGAGCCTGTTGTTTTAGCTTCACTGCTAAGGGGTCACATTTGCCCACCATCAAGCTTGGGAGAGGTCCCTGTCCCCGTGACTTCCCACACTCTGGCTTCATTGAAAGCCACTAGGGTGGGTAAACATTGACTCTGGAGTTATCCCAGAGCTGGTGCAAAGGTGCAGGAAGCAGTTCTGGGCTGTCCGATGCTGCCTACGTGCTGATGGCTCTGGAGAGGGTGGTAACAAGAACAGAGCTGCTTCCTGGAACAAGGCTTAGATAAGAGGTGGCTTGTTGTGCTTGAGTTTCCGTTGAACTTCACTGCGAGTTACAAAATCCTATGTCATAACTACTGCACATAGGATTTTTTAGTAGTGACTTCCCCAAGAAGGACTCTGTGTGTATATATAGAGAGGGGAAAGAGACAGAGAGGAGGAGGAGGAGAGAGAGAGAGACAGAGAGAAAGGGAATGTATGTGAGCAAGCAGGAGTTCCTTCTGATAATTATTTTGGAAACTGTTCAGAGAGGCCAAAAATAATGAGCAGATCTTGGGGTCTTGGGGGTCTCTATGCAAAGACACACACACACACACACACACACACACACACACACACACACACACACACACACACACACACACACACACACACACACACACACACACACACACACACACACACACACACACACACACACACACACACACACACACACACACACACACACACACACACACACACACACACACACACACACCCTGTGCTGAGAAACAGCAACAGGCACTATGTGGTGGCCATGGGGTCCCTGAACCGGCCCTTCCCTGTGCTCGCTGGGCTGGGCTTCTCATCTTGGTTGTCAGACCTTCCACGCTTGTACTGACCAACTAAATCTGCAGCCTTCCTTGCAGGCCTTTTCTGGCTTATAGGAGAAAAACGACATTTAGAGCTAGGCTATTCCAAAGGGTGGCGGGAACTAAGTCCACTGGAGGCTAAAAATAGCCAGAGCCCAGCTGGCCTGATCAGGCCTGTGGGCCTAGGGACCGCCCGCCGTCACCCTAGCCCTCCCCGGGTGCCACATGCCGACGCTAGTTCCAGGAGGTGCTCAGAGCCTGTTACTCATATGTCAGATTCCCACTGTCGTGATGTTATTTCATGCACCAACTGCGTTTTCATAGAAAAGCGTGAGTCACTCCTGAGTGGGGCTTTGGGAAAGAACTTGGCTAGGGTGGGAGGGAGCGGCTCTCGTAAGCCGGAAATCTAGGCGGGGAAGGGGCCTTTTATAGTATCCTGCGTTGGCTTTTTCTGTAGGTTAATTTTTATCTTAACAACCAAGATAAGGTTGAATGATCTTTTTATAAGAAATCTATTTAAATACAAGGGAATATTTGAACTTATTTTTAAAAGGCGAGGGCATTTTTTGTGGTGCTCAATTTACAAATAAGATAGATTAGGGGTTGTTTGATGGACATTTACAACGGCAGTGACTCTTGCGGGGCATTCTCTCCGCACTACTCTGGGGACACAAAATACCCTTTGTTCTAGTCTGCAGGGACACCGGCTCTGATCAGCCGGGCATGCCTACCCCAGAACCCTCCAGACAGGGCTTACTGCTCGGGAACAGATGGTGATTTTTCAAACTGAATGCTATTCTGGTGCACTTACTTAGGAAAAATATCTAAAAATAGACTTGAATGAGCCTAACCTGCAAAAATAAGTTGTCAGCTTCTTTTTACTCCTTCTGGGTTGAAAACAAAGCTGTCAGCAATTTCTGTGCGTTGAGGAATCTGTGTGCTTTCTTATTTTAGAGAAAGCTTTTTCAGTAGGACTGCAATTGAGTCCCCTTAAATCTCTCAGTGTCAACAAATTACCATCTGTTGTTCTAGAGAGTCTCAAGCTGATGAGTCCTCCTCCCCACTTGAAGCTGGAGACAGGTTGCCCATCTAGAAAACGGGGCCTGAGGATGGGACCAGCTCTGTGCCTCTGGAGGGACTGATTTCAGTATCTCAAGGTCAGCCAGATCCTATGAAGCCTGATGCTGGGAGCAGTTGCCCCCGTGGTGCGGTGAAGACACTTGGCTTGGAGATGGGGTAGCCGTGAGGTCCAGGGTGGTGGTCTGATGCCTGTCATGACTTGGGTAGTGATGGCCCCAGCACTGGGCTTTGAGATGGCCAAGCACTCACCTTCTTCACAAAGTACCTGGTGCTATCTTGCCTGGTGGGCAATTTGTGCCAGACTTGTGGGGGTTTGGTACAGTATTATTGTCTGTGAAATGAGGTTCCCCCCATACTAAACAGGGTGTGTAAAACCTAGAGAAGTCAAGGGCAGGTGGAGCCCTTGTTCATCCTGGAAGGGACTGGCTTGAATTTGAGAATTAAAATGAAGCTGGAAATGGCACTTCTACTTGTGGAGAATTGTGCTGGTGATACCCACACTCAGTCTAGGCCCAAGCAAGTGCACGCTCTTGGGACTGCACACCCCTGCTGAGCCTTTACCATGGTCATGTGGGCACACAATCCACATCTTCCCCTCTCCCACACAAACCACAAACACACACCTACACTGCTGAGATGATGAGCAATTTTTCCTGGGATGGAGAAGATGGGATATCAGAGGAGAAAAAGTTAGACTAGGGAGATGCTTGGTGGTGAAAGGGGTGGAGAGAGTGAGGCTGGGCTGGGCGAGTGCCAGATGGCTGCTGGGCTCTAAGAACCTCCAGGCTGGCTCCTTCAGGCCATCCGAGAGGGCTCAGGTGATGGTCAGTCTTGGACAGTGTTGGAGACTCTGGGAATCTTCCCATCCAGTTTCTGTTTGATGAACTGTTTTGATGGAATGATCTCATTAGCCATGAGTTAATTTAGCCTGTGTGTGCTGAATTGGAGCAGCTAGGCTCACCACTAGCCATTTTCCCAGGCTGAGCTGGAATGGAAGCCCGTACACCTCCCCTCTATGCACAGACTTTTTCGAAGGGAGCATCACTTCATTTGCCAACCAGAGGCTCCAGGTTCCTATGGACACTAAAGGGTGCTCTGTGCATGCCTGGCTTCTAGTGAGTGACACTAAGAAAGACCATGGTGAATATATGTGTGTTTTGGACACTGTATGACAATTCTTAACAGCCTTTCTTCCAGCTAAAAGCACATGGAAGAATCAAAGGCTTTTGACTATTTCAAAGCAATTTGAAAGGTTGCCAGTGACTGGTCTAGGTCCCAAATTTTCTTGAAAGAAAAAGTTTTGGGGGCGGTCCTAAGATGGCAGAGGAATAGGATGGGGAGACTATTTTCTCCCCCACAAATTCATCAAAAGAACATTTAAACGCTGAGTAAATTCCACAAAACAACTTCTGAATGCTGGCAGAGGACATCAGGCACCCAGAAAAGCAGCCCATTGTCTTTGAAAGGAGGTAGGAAAAAATATAAAAGACAAAAAAAAAAAAAAAAAAAAGAGACAAAAGAGGTAGGGACTGAGCTCCGTCCTGGGAAGGGAGTCTTGAGAGAAGTTTCCAAACACCAGGAAAACTCTCACTGCCGAGTGTGTGGCGATCCTTGGAAGCACAGAGGGCAACATAACAGGGAGGAAAAATAAATAAATAATTAAAACCCACAGATTACGAGCCCAACTGTAACTCCCCCAGCAGAGAAGCAGTGCAGAGACCTGCACCTGCCATTAGCAAGTGGGGGCTGGGCAGGGAGGTGCAGGCTGCATTGCTTTAGAGTATGGACCAGGCCTGAATGCCCTGAGGGCAATCAGAGTGAACTGACTTGGGCTAGCAGACCAGACTGTGGGAAAGCTACCATGCGAAGAGCTCTAACGCACGGAACAAAGGACTGAACAGAACTAGCTGGCTGCAGACCATCCCCCTGCAGTGACAGGCAGCCAGATCCAGAAGGGGGCAATCGCAGCCCCAGAGAGACATTATCCACCAAACTGCAAGCAGGCTTCTTTGCTAACTAAGACTTCTTGGGTTTCTGGACAGTCAACATCCGCCTGAGAAAGTGAGCCGGTTGTACACCCAGAAAACTGAGCAGCAGGGTCGGGGCAGGTGATAAGTCGCAGCGACCACACTTTCCAAACACCTCATCACCTGAGCTGCTCAGACCTGGGAAGGGCACAAAACGCAGGCCCATGGAGTCTGTGCCTCTGAGGACTACCCAAGTTCCTGAACCTGAGCAGCTTAGACCTGGGAGGTGCATGCAGCCCAGGGCTGGCCTTGGACAGTTCCCAGTGGAGCAACCTAGACCCTGAGCCGTGTGGGCAGGGAGGGCACATGCACCGTGAGTGGGGGCAGGCCCAGTGTGGCTGAGACACTGCACGCACACGCCAGTGTTATTTGTTTGCAGCATCCCTCCCTCCCCACAGCGCAACTGAACAAGTGAGCCTTTAAAAAGTGTCCACCACCGCCCCCCTTGTGTCAGGGTGGAAATCAGACCCTGTAGAGACCAGCACACAGAAGAAGCTAAAACAGAGGGAACCGCCTTGGAAGTGACAGGTGCAATAGATTAAAACCCTGTAGTTAGTACCAACTACATAGGAAGGGGCCTATAGATCTTGAGAAATATAAGCCGGACCAAGGAACTATCCGAAAATGAACTGACCCCACACTGCCCACAATAACACCAGAGAAAGTCCTAGATATATTTTTACTATCTTTATAATCATTCTTTTTTTTCTTTTTTTTTAACTTTTAAAAATTTTAAGTCCTCTATTACTCCTTTAGTTTTCATTTTTATAACCTATTACTTTCCAAAAAAAGACCCTAGTTTTTAAAGCAAACTTCATATATATTTTTTTTAATAATTTTTGTGACTTTGTTTTTTTCTTCTTCTTCTTTTCTTTAATATTGTATTTTTGAAAATCCAACATCTGCTCTAGATTTTTAATCTTTACTTTTTGGTATTTGTTATCAATTTTGTACCTTTAAGAACCCAATCTACAGTACCCATTTTTACTTGGGAGCGAGATTACTGGCTTGACTGCTCTCTCCCCCTTTGGACTCCTTTTTCACCACCAGGTCCCCTCTGTCTCATCCCTCCCCCTTCTCTTCTCTACCCAACTCTGTGAATCTCTGTGTGTTCCAGACAGTGGAAAACACTTAGGGAACTGATTACTGGCTGGATCTGTCTCTCTCCTTTTCATTCCCCCCTTTTATCTTCCTGGCCACCTCTGTCTCCCTCCCTCTTCTCTTCTCTGTATAAGTCCTTGAACATCTCTGAGCTGTCCAGACTGTGGAGTGCACATAAGGAAGTGATTACTGGCTAGCTTCTCTCCTCTTTTGATTCCACCTCCTCTCATTCGGGTCACCTCTAACTCCCTCCTCCCTCTTCTCTTCTCTATGTAACTCTGTGAACCCCTCTGGGTGTCCCTCACTGTGGAGAAACTTTTCATCTTTAACCTAGACGTTTTATCAACGGTGCTGTATAGAAGGAGAAGTCTTGAGACTACTGTAAAAATAAGACTGAAAACCAGAAGTACGAGGTTTAAGTCCAAATCCTTTGAACACCAGAGAAATCCTGACTCCAGAGAACATTAATTGACAGGAGCTCATCAAACGCCTCCATACCTACACTGAAACCAAGCACCATCCAAGGGCCAACAAGTTCCAGAGCAAGACACCATGCAAATTCTCCAGCAATACAGGAACACAGCCCTGAGCTTCAATATATAGGCTGCCCAAATTACTCCAAAACCATTGTCATCTCAAACTCATTATTGGACACTTCCTTGTACTCCAGAGAGAAGAAATCCAGCTCCACCCACCAAAACACTGACACAAGCTTCTCTAACCAAGAAACCTTGACAAGCCACCTGTACAACCCCACCCGTACAACCCCACCCACAGTGAGGAAACTCCACAATAAAGAGAACTCCACAAACTGCCAGAATACAGAAAGGCCGCCCCAAACTCAGCAATACAAACAAGATGAAGAGACAGAGGAATACTCAGCAGGTAAAGGAACAGGATAAATGCCCACCAAACCAAACAAAATAGGAAGAGATAGGGAACCTACCTGATAAAGTATTCTGAATAATGATAGTGAAAATGTTCCAAAATCTTGAAATCAAAATGGACTCACAGATAAGTAGCCTGGACACAAGGATTGAGAAGATGCAAGAAAGGTTTAAAAAGCACATAGAAGAAATAAAAAAGAGTCAATATATAATGAAAAATGCAATCAGTTCAGTTGAGTGGCTCAGTCGTGTCTGACTCTGCAACCTCATGAATCTCAGCACGCCAGGCCTCCCTGTCCATCACCAACTCCCGGAGTTCACTCAGACTCACGTCCATCAAGTCAGTGATGCCATCCATCCATCTCATCCTCTGTCATCCCCTTCTCCTCCTGTTCTCAATCCCTCCCAGCATCAGAGTCTTTTCCAATGAGTCAACTCTTCACATGAAGTGGCCAAAGTACTGGAGTTTCAGCTTTAGCATCATTTCCTCCAAAGAAATCCCAGGGCTGATCTCCTTTAGAATGGACTGATTGGATCTCCTTGCAGTCCAAAGGACTCTCAAGAGTCTTCTCCAATACCAAAGTTCAAAAGCATCATTTCTTCAGCACTCAGCCTCCTTCACAGTCCAGCTCTCACATCCATACATGACCACTGGAAAAACCATAGCCTTGACTAGATGGACCTTTGTTGGCAAAGTAATGTCTCTGTTTTTCAATATGCTATCTAGGTTGTTATAACTTTTCTTCCAAGGAGTAAGCGTCTTTTAATTTCATGGCTGCAGTCACCACCTGCAGTGATTTTGGAGCCCCCCAAAATAAAGTCTGACACTGTTTCTACTGTTTCCCTGTCCATTTCCCATGAAGTGATGGGACCAGATGCCATGATGTTCATTTTCTGAATGTTGAGCTTTAAGCCAACTTTTTCACTCTCCTCTTTCACTTTCATCAAGAGGCTTTTTAGTTCTTCTTCACTTTCTGCCATAAGGGTGGTGTCATCTGTATATCTGAGGTTATTGATATTTCTCCCAGCAGTCTTGATTCAAGCTTGTGCTTCTTCCAGCCCAGCATTTCTCATGATGTACTCTGCATATAATTTAATAAGCAGGGCGACAATATACAGCCTTGATGTACTCCTTTTCCTATTTGGAACCAGTCTGTTGTTCCATGTCCAGTTCTAACTATTGCTTCCGGACCTGCATATAGGTTTCTCAAGAGGCGGGTCAGGTGGTCTAGTCTTCCCATCTCTTTCAGAATTTTCCACGGTTTATTGTGATCCACACAGTCAAAGGCTTTGGCATAGTCAATAAAGCAGAAATAGATGTTTTTCTGGAACTCTCCTGCTTTTTCCATGATTCAGTGGATATTGGCAATTTGATCTATGGTTCCGCAATTGTGTGATAGTTTGAGCATTCTTTGGCATTGCCTTTTTTTGGGATTGGAATGAAAACTGACCTTTTCCAGTCCTGTGGCCACTGCTGGGTTTTCAAATTTGCTGGCATATTGAGTGCAGCACTTTCACAGCATCATCTTTCAGGATTTGAAGTAGCTCAACTGGAATTCTATCACCTCCACTAGCTTTGTTTGTAGTGATGCTTTCTAAGCCCCACTTGACCTCACATTCCAGGATGTCTGGCTCTAGGTGAGTGATCACCCCATGGTGATTATCTGGGTCATGAAGATCTTTTTTGCACAGTTCTTTTGTGTATTCTTGCCACCTCTTCTTGACATCTTCTGCTTCTGTTAGGTCTATACTATTTCTGTCCTTTATTGAGCCCATCTTTGCATGAAATGTTCCCTTGGTATCTCTAATTTTCTTGAAGAGATCTCTAGTCTTTCCCATTCTGTTGTTTTCCTTTATTTCTTTACATTGATCACTGAGGAAGGCTTTCTTATCTCTTCTTGCTGTTCTTTGGAACTCTGCATTCAGATGCTTATATCTTTCCTTTTCTCCTTTGCTTTTCACTTCTCTTCTTTTCATAGCTATTTGTAAGGCCTCCTCAGACAGCCATTTTGCTTTTTTGCACTTCTTATCCATGGGGATGGTCTTGATCCCTGTCTCCTGTACAATGTCACGAACCTCCGTCCATGGTTCATCAAGCACTCTATCTATCAGATCTAGGCCCTTAAATCTATTTCTCACTTCCACTGTATAATCATAAGGGGTTTGATTTAGGTCATATCTGAATGGTCTAGTGGTTTCCCCCATTTTCTTCAATTTGAGTCTGAATTTGGTAATAAGGAGTTCATGATCTGAACCACAGTCAGCTCCCGGTCTTGTTGTTGTTGACTGTATAGAGCTTCTCCGTCTTTGGCTGCAAAGAATATAATCAATCTGATTTTGGTGTTGACCATCTGGTGATGTTCATGTGTAGAGTCTTCTCTTGTGTTGTTGGAAGAGGGTGTTTGCAATGACCAGTGCATTTTCTTAGCAAAACTCTATTAGTCTTTGCCTTGCTTCATTCCATATTCCAAGGTCAAATTTGCCTGTTACTCCAGGTGTTTCTTGACTTCCTACTTTTGCATTCCAGTCCCCTATAATGAAAAGGACATCTTTTTGGGGTGTTCTAAAAGGTCTTGTAGGTCTTCATAGAACCGTTCAAGTTCAGCTTCTTCAGTGTTACTGGTTGAGGCATAGACTTGGATTACTGTGATATTGAATGGTTTGCCTTGGAAACAAACAGAGATCATTCTGTCGTTTTTGAGATTGCATCCAAGTACTGCATTTTGGACTCTTTTGTTGACCATGATGGCTACTCCATTTCTTCTAAGGGATTCCTGCCCACAGTAATAGATATAATGGTCATCTGAGTTAAATTCACCCATTCTAGTCCATTTTAGTTTGCTGATTCCTAGAATGTCGACATTCACTCTTGCCATCTCTTGTTTGACCACTTCCAACTTGCCTTGATTCATGGACCTGACATTCCAGGTTCCTATGCAATATTGCTCTTTACAGCATCGGACCTTGCTTCTATCACCATTCACACCCACAACTGGGTATTATTTTTGCTTTGGCTCCATCCCTTCATTCTTTCTGGAGTTATTTCTCCACCGATCTCCAGTAGCATATTGGGCTCCTACTGACCTGGGGAGTTCCTCTTTCAGTATCCTATCATTTTGCCTTTTCATACTGTTCATGGGGTTCTCAAGGCAAGAATACTGAAGTGGTTTGATATTCCCTTCTCCAGTGGACCACATTGTATCAGACCTCTCCACCATGCCTGCCCGTCTTGGGTGGCCCCACAGGGCATGGCTTAGCTTCATTGAGTTAGGCAAGGCAGTGGTCCTAGTGTGATTAGATTGACTAGTTCTCTGTCAGTATGGTTTCAGTGTGTCTGCCCTCTGATGCCCTCTTGCAACACCTAGCATCTTACTTGGGTTTCTCTTACCTTGCGCATGGGGTATCTCTTCATGGCTCCTCCAGCAAAGCTCAGCCATTGCTCTTTACCTTGGATGAGGGGTATCCCCTCACCGCCACCCCTCCCGACCTTGAACGTGGAATAGCTCCTCTAGGCCCTCCTGTGCCCTCGCAGCCACCGCTCCTTGGATGTGGGGTTGCTCCTCCCAGCCACCACCCCTGACCTCGGATGTGGGGTAGCTCCTCTCGGCTGCCACCCCTTGGGCATGGGGTCCTCCCGGCTTCTGCCCTTGACCTCGGACATGGAGTAGCTCCTCTCTGCCGCACTCTGCAAGCCTTTGCAGAATAATGCAATAGATGAGATAAAAAACACTCTGGAGGCAACAAATAGTAGAATAATGGAGGCAGAAGATAGGGTTAGTGAAGTAGAAGATAGAATGGTAGAAATAAATGAATCAAGAGTAAAAAAGAAAAAGGAATTAAAAGAAGTGAGGACAATCTCAGAGACCTCCAGGACAATGTTAAATGCTCCAACATTTGAATCATAGGAGTCCCTTGGACTGCAAGGAGATCCAATCAGTCCATTCTGAAGGAGATCAGCCCTGGGATTTCTTTGGAGGAAATGATGCTGAAGCTGAAACTCCAGTACTTTGGCCATCTCATGTGAAGAGTTGACTCATTGGAAAAGACTCTGATGCTGGGAGGGATTGGGGGCAGGAGGAGAAGGGGATGACAGAGGATGAGATGGCTGGATGGCATCACTGACTTGATGGACGTGAGTCTGAGTGAACTCCCAGAGTTGGTGATGGACAGGGAGGCCTGGTGTGCTGCAATTCATGGGGTCGCAAAGAGTCGAACACGACTGAGCGACCGAACTGAACTGACCTGAGTCCCAGAAGAAGACGACAAAAAGAAAGACCATGAAAAAATACTTGAGGTGATAATAGTTGAAAACCTCCCTAAAATGGGGAAGGAAATAATCACCCAAGTCCAAGAAACCCAGAGAGTCCCAAACAGGATAAACCCAAGGTGAAACACCCCAAGACACATATTAATCAAATTAACAAAGATCAAACACAAAGAACAAATATTAAAAGCAGCAAGGAAAAAACAACAAATAACACACAAGGGGATTCCCATAAGGATAATAGCTGATCTTTCAATAGAAACTCTTCAGGCCAGGAGGGAATGGCAGGACATACTTAAAGTGATGAAAGAAAATAATCTACATCCCAGATTACTGTACCCAGCAAGGATCTCATTCAAATATGAAGGAGAAATAAAAAGCTTTACAGACAAGCAAAAGCTGAGCGAATTCAGCACCACCAAACCAGCTCTCCAACAAACGCTAAAGGATATTCTCTAGGCAGGAAACACAAAAAGGGTGTATAAACTCAAACCCAAAACAATAAAGTAAATGGCAACGGGATCACACTTATCAATAATTACCTTAAACTTAAATGGGTTGAATGCCCCAACCAAAAGACAAAGACTGGCTGAATAGATATAAAAACAAGACCCTTATATATGTTGTCTACAAGAGACCCACCTCAAAACAAGGGACACATACAGACTGAAAGTGAAGGGCTTGAAAAAGATATTCCATGCAAATGGAGACCAAAAGAAAGCAGGAGTAGCAATACTCATATCAGATAAAATAGACTTTAAGACAAAGGCTGTGAAATGAGACAAAGAAGGCCACTACATAATGATCAAAGGATCAATCCAAGAAGAAGATATAACAATTATAAATATATATGCACCCAACATAGGAGCACCACAATATGTAAGACAAATGCTAACAAATATGAAGGGGAAATTAACAATAACACAATAATAGTGGGAGACTTTAATACCCCACTCACACCTATGGATAGATCAACTAAACAGAAAATTAACAAAGAAACACAAACTTTAAATGATACAATAGACCAGTTAGACTTAATTGATATCTATAGGACATTTCACCCCAAAACAATTAATTTCGGTTTTTCTCAAGTGCACATGGAACCTTCTCCAGGATAGATAACATCCTGGACCATAAATCTAGCCTTGGTAAATTCAAAAAAATTGAAATCATTCCAAGCATCTTTTCTGACCATAATGCAGTAAGATTAGATCTCAATTACAGGAGAAAAACTGTTATAAATCCCAACATATGGAGGCTGAACAACACGCTTCTGAATAACCAAGAAATCAGAGAAGAAATAAAAAATGAAATCAAAATATGCATAGAAATGAACGCAATGAAAACACAACAACCCAAAACCTGTGGGACTCTGTAAAAGCAGTGCTAAGGGCAAAGTTCATAGCAATACAGGCATACTTCAAGAAACAAGAAAAAAGTCAAATAAAAAACCTAACTCTACACCTAAAGAACTATAAAAGGAAGAAATGAAGAACCCCAGGGTTAGTAGAAGGAAAGAAATCTTTAAAATTAGGGCAGAAATAAATGCAAAAGAAACAAAGAGACCATAGCAAAAATCAACAAAGCCAAAAGCTGGTTTTCTGAAAGGATAAATAAAATTGACAAACCATTAGCCAGACTCATCAAGAAACAAAGGGATAAAAGTAAAATCATAAAATTAGAAATGAAAATGGAGAGATCACAACAGACAACACAGGAATACAAAGGATCATTAGAGACTACTATCAGCAATTGTATCCAATAAAATGGACAACGTGGAAGAAATGAACAAATTCTTGGAAAAGTACAACTTTCCAAAACTGAACAAGGGAGAAATAGAAAATTTTAACAGACCCATCACAAGCACGGAAATTGAAACTGTAATCAGAAATCTTCCAGCAAACAAAAGCCCAGGTACAGATGGCTTCACAGCTGAATTCTACCAAAAATTTAGAGAAGAACTAACACCTATCCTACTCAAACTCTTCCAGAAAATTACAGAGGAAGGTAAACTTCCAAACTCATTCTATGAGGCCACCATCACCCTAATACCAAAACCTGACAAAGATACCACAAAAAAAGAAAACTACAGGCCAATATCACTGATGAACATAGATGCAAAAATCCTTAACAAAATTCTAGCAATCAGAATCCAACAACACATTAAAAAGATCATACACCATGACCAAGTGGGTTTTACCCAGGGATGCAAGGATTCTTCAATATCCGCAAATCAATCAATGCAATATACCACATTAACAAACTGAAAAATAAAAGCCATATGATTATCTCAATAGATGCAGAGAAAGCCTTTGACAAAATTCAACATCCATTTGTGATAAAAACTCTCCAGAAAGCAGGAATAGAAGGAACATACCTCAACATAATAAAAACTATATATGACAAACCCACAGCAAACATTATCTTCAATGGTGAAAAATTGAAAGCATTTCCCCTAAAGTCAGGAACAAGACAAGGGTGTCCACTTTCACCACTACTATTCAACATAGTTTTGGAAGTTTTGGCCACAGCAATCAGAGCAGAAAAAGAAATAAAAGGAATCCAAATTGGAAAAGAAGAAGTAAAACTCACTGTTTGCCGATGACATGATCCTCTACATAGAAAACCCTAAGGACTCCACCAGAAAATTACTAGAGCTAATCAGTGAATATAGTAAAGTTGCAGGATATAAAATCAACACACAGAAAACCCTTGCATTCCTATACACTAATAATGAGAAAATAGAAAGAGAAATTAAGGAAACAATCCCATTCACCATTGCAATGAAAAGAATAAAATACTTAGGAATGTATCTATCTAAAGAAACTAAAGACCTATATATAGAAAACTATAAAACACTGGTGAAAGAAATCAAATAGGACACTAATAGATGGAGAAATATACTATGTTCATGGATCGGAAGAATCAATATAGTGAAAATGAGTATACTACCCAAAGCAATCTATAGATTCAATGCAATCCCTATCAAGTTACCAATGGTATTTTTCAGAGCTAGAACAAATAATTTCAAGATTTGTATGGAAATACAAAAAACCTCGAATAGTCAAAGCAATCTTGAGAAAGAAGAATGGAACTGGAGGAATCAACCAGCCTGACTTCAGGCTCTACTACAAAGCCACAGTCATCAAGACAGTATGGTACTGGCACAAAGACAGAAATATAGATCAATGGAACAAAATAGAAAGCCCAGAGATAAACCCACACACCTATGGACACCTTATCTTTGACAAAGGAGGAAAGAATATACAATGGAGAAAAGACAATCTCTTTAACAAGTGGTGCTGGGAAAACTGGTCAACCACTTGTAAAAGAATGAAACTAGAACACTTTCTAACACCATACACAAAAGTAAACTCAAAATGGATTAAAAGTCTAAACGTAAGACCAGAAGCTATAAAACTCTTAGAGGAGAACATAGGCAAAACACTCTGACATAAATCACAGCAGGATCCTCTATGACCCACCTCCCAGAATACTGGAAATAAAAGCAAAAATAAACAAATGGGACTTAATTAAAGTTAAAAGCTTCTGCACAACAAAGGAAACTATAAGCAAGGTGAAAATACAGCCTTCAGAATGGGAGAAAATAATAGCAAATGAAGCAACTGACAAACAACTAATCTCAAAAATATACAAGCAACTCCTGCAGCTCAATTCCAGAAAAATAAATGACTCAATCAAAAAATGGGCCAAAGAACTAAACAGACATGTCTCCAAAGGAGACATACAGATGGCTAACAAACACATGAAAAGATGCTCAACATCACTCATTATCAGAGAAATGCAAATCAAAACCACAATGAGGTATCATTTCACGCCAGTCAGAATGGCTGCGATCCAAAAGTCTACAAGCAATAAATGCTGGAGATGGTGTGGAGAAAAGGGAACCCTCTTACACTGTTGGTGGGAATGCAAACTAGTACAGCCACTATGGAGAACAATGTGGAGATTCCTTAAAAAACTGGAAATAGAACTGCCTTATGACCCAGCAATCCCACTGCTGGGCATACACACTGAGGAAACCAGAACTGAAAGAGACACGAGTACCCCAGTGTTCATTGCAGCACTGTTTATAATAGCCAGGACATGGAAGCAACCTAGATGTCCATCAGCAGATGAATGGATAAGAAAGCAGTGGTACATATACACAATGGAGTATTAGCCATTAAAAAGAGTACATTTGAATCAGTTCTAATGAGGTGGATGAAACTGGAGCTGATTATACAGAGTGAAGTAAGCCAGAAAGAAAAACACCAATACAGTATACTAACGCATATATATGGAATTTAGAAAGATGGTAATGATAACCCCGTATGCAAGACAGCAAAAGAGATGCAGATGTATAGAACAGTCTTTTAGACTCTGTGGAAGAGGGCAAGGGTGGGATGATTTGGGAGAATGGCATTGAAACATGTATAATATCATATGTGAAATGAATCGCCAGTCCAGGTTCGATGCAGGATACAGAATGCTTGGGGCTGGTGCACTGGGATGACCCAGAGGGATGGTATGGGGAGGGAGGTGGGAGGGGGATTCAGGATTGGGAACACGTGTACACTCATGGAGGATTCATGTTGATGTATGGCAAAACCAATACAATATTGTAAAGTAATTAGCCTCAAATTAAAATAAATAAATTTAAATTCTACATAAAAAAAAGAAAAACAAAGCTTTAAGAGGAATAGAAAGGACAAAGTACTTCAAAAATTAAGTGGAGCAGATCAATGAAACTTAATGGTCTTTAAACCTTGGAAGAACATCTGTCCTACCCTTGGGCTGCTACCTGTAGTCCAGAGAGCCATGGCTCCAGCTCACCCAGTCACAGCCTCTGGCAATGTGATCCCAAAGAGAAAGTGTCTGGCGGTAAAGAAAGGAGGTGGAGGGAGTACCTCTCAGAAGAAATGATCAAGAAGATATACGGTCAATGCCCTGTGTCAGCAAGGTCTGGGGCCAAAGGAGGGGTGGTGTGTCATAGCAATGATGTTGGAAATCCAAAGCCACACATTTAAAAAGAAAGTTCTCGTTCTTTGTCAAAGTAGTTGAAGTTCTAGGGGTTTGTCCTGAGATACTAATCAAGGATGTGCACACAGACTGTTAACCTCTGAAACAAACAACCGTAACAATAGGGGTGGAAAAAACACATTCTAGCACATGTACTCCATGTACTGAGACTGTGTTGTAGAAGTGTGTATATGATTGTCAAAGAAGAACATTTTCTGTGTGCTGTTATATGAAAAAAAAAAAGGTTACAATTCAGTCCATGTAATATGGTTCAATTTTCATGCAATATAATACCTTTCCTAATTTTTCTGCAATTGTATTAGTTTTCTAGGGCTTCCCTGGTGGCTCAGATGGTAAAGAATTTGCCTGCAATGCCCCCAGGTTCGATCCCTGGGTCGGGAAGTTCCCCTGGAGAAGAGAATGGCAACCTACTCCAGTATTCTTGCCTGGAGAATTCCATAGACAGGCGAGCCTGGCAGATTACAGTCCATGGGATTGCAAAGAGTCGGACACACCTGAGCAACTAACACACACACATTAGTTTCCTACTGTGGCTGTAACAAATCATCACAAACCTGGTGACTTCAGACAACATACATCTGTTATCTCACACTTCAGTAGTCCAGATGGTTGACATGGGTCTCCTGGGGCTCAGAGCAAGGAGTTAGTGTGGCAATTCTGTCTGGAGGCTGCAGGGAGCCTTTCCAGCTGCTGGTGGTCATCTGCATCCCTGGGATCATGTCCTCACTCCTTCAGAGTAGCAACAGCAGATCAAGTTCTTTTCCCACACCTCTGGTCTCTCGTGTCCTCACCCACAGCTGGGACCTGAGACCATGTTGGATGCACTCAACTGTCCAGGAAAATCTCCCTATTTTAAGGTCAGCTACTTAGCATCCTTCATTTTAATTTCCTTCATTTCACCTGCTATCCTAATCCTCCTTTGTCATGTAGCCTAATGTATTTATAGGTTCCAGAGCTTAGGACACAGACATCTTTGAGGGGGACAGTATTCTGCTCATCACAACACAATGCTGTGCTGTGAAAAGTCACTCCACTTGTTTCCTACTCTTTGCGACCCCGTGGGCTGGATCCTCTGTCCATGGGATTCTCCAGGCAAGAATACTGGAGTGGGTTGCCATGCCCAGGTAAGAAAGGCTTCATCAGTGATCAGTGCAAAAAAATAGAGGAAGGCAATAGAATGGGAAAGACTAGAGACCTCTTCAAGAAAATTAGAGATACCAAGGGAATATTTCATGCAAAGATGGGCACAATAAAGGACAGAAACAGTATGGACCTAAGAGAAGAAGAAGATATTTAGAAGAGGTGATAAGAATACACAGGAGAATTGCACAAAAAAGATCTTCATGACCCAGATAACCACAATAGTGTGATCACTCACCTAGAGCCAGACATCTTGGAATGCGAAGTCAAGTGGGCCTTAGGAAGCATCAGTATGAACAAAGCTAATGGAGGTGATGGAATTCCAGTTGAGCTATTTCAAATCATAAAAGATAATTCTGTGAATGCTGCACTCAATATGTCAGCAAATTTGGAAAACTCAGCAGTGGCCACAGGACTAGAAAAGGTCAGTTTTCATTCCAACCCTAAAGAAAGGCATTGCCAAAGAGTGCTCAAAATACTGTACACTTGTACTCATCTCACATGCTAGCAAAGTAATGTTCAAAATTCTCTAAGTGTCAACAGTATGTGAACCACGAACTTCCAGATGTGCAAGCTGGATTTAGAAAAGGCAGAGGAACCAGAGATCAAATTGCTAACACTGTTGGATCATAGAAAAATCAAGAGAGCTCCAGAAAAACATCTATTTCTGCTTTATTGACTATGCCAAAGCCTTTTACTATGTGGATCACAACAAACTGTGGAAAATTCTGAAAGAGATAGGAATACCAGATCACCTTGCCTGCCTCCTGAGAAATCTGTATGCAGGTCAAGAGGAAACAGTTAGAACTGGACATGGAACAACAGACTGGTTCCAAATCAGGAAAGGTGTACATCAAGGCTGTATATTGTCACCCTACTTATTTAATTTATATACAGAGTACCTCATGCGAAATGCTGGGCTGGATGAAGCACAAGGTGGTATCAAGATTACCGGGAGAAATATCAATAACGTCAGATATGCAGATGACACCACTCTTATGGCAGAAAGTGAAGAAGAACTACAGAGCCTCTTGATGAAAGTGAAAGAGAAAAGTGAAAAAATTGGCTTAAAACTCTACATTCAGAAAACTAAGATCATGACATCTGATCCCATCACTTCATGGCAAATAGATGGGGAAACAATGGAAACAGTGACAGACTTTATTGTTTGGGGCTCCAAAATCACTGCAAATGGTGACTGTAGCCATGAAATGAAAAGATGTTTGCTCCTTGGAAGAAAAGCTATGACAAACCTAGACAACTTATTAAAAAGCAGAGACATTACTTTGCCAACAAACGTCCATCTAGTCAAAGCAATGGCTTTTCCAGTAATCATGTATGGATATGAGAGTTGGACTATAATGAAAGCTGAGCGCTGAAGAACTGATGTTTTTGAACTGTGGTGTTGGAGAAGACTCTTGAGAGTACCTTGGACTGCAAGGAGATCCACCAGTCAATTCTAAATGAAATCAGTCCTGAATATTCATTGGAAGAACTGATGCTGAAGCTGAATCTCCAATACTTTGGCCACCTGATGTGAAGAACTGACTCATTGGCAAAGACCCTGATGCTGGGAAAGATTGAAGGTGGGAGGAGAAAGGGATGACAGAGAATGAGATGGTTGTATGGTGTCTCTGACTCAATGGACATGAGTTTGAGGAACTTCAGGAGTTGGTGATGGACAGGGAAACCTGGTGTGCTGCAGTCCATGGGGTCACCAAGAGTCAGACACAATTGAGTGACTGAACTGAACTGAACTGAACTTGCCATACCTTCCTCCAGGGGATCTTCCAGAACAAAGAACTGAACACGCAGTTCCTGCAGCTCCTGCATTGCTTGCAGATTCTTTACCACTGGGCCACTGGGGAAGCCCTGGGCTCACCAATTTCCCTCTTGTATCCTCCAGGAGACTTCATTTTGCTGGTGGCAGTAAATGCTACTATTAAGATCCCCCCTGACTAATGTTCTGTAGATGTCATCATAAGCCCCTCAATGTTGCACTAGAAAACACAAACAGTCTGTTGTTGGGACCTCCTCTGTCTTCACCCATTCAAATCTGAGCTGAGTTAAAAAATCCAAAGTGTGCACTGGGGATTTCTGTGGTTGTCTAGTGATTAAGACTCTGAGCTGCCGAAGCAGGGAGAATGGGTTCGATCACTAGTCTGAGAACTAAGATCCCACATACTGCAGAGCATGGACAAAAATTTAAAAAAAAGAAATGCACCATTTTAGGGAGAGACTAGGCCTTCCCTCTTGAGAGCTTGCTGGTCCCCAGTGGGTTTCTGGGCTGCACCCAGTACTCTCACTCCCTTTACAGCCTGAGGAGGAAAGGGCAGAGGACCCTGAAGGTTTAACACAGCTGGGACTCTTCCACGGTCAAAGGGACCCTTAGAAAGTGGTGTTTGACTTGAATTAGCTCCTGGGCCATCCAGGGCTCTGGTTGTGTTTCCCTTGCTTCATCTTCTCCTTGGAAAAGTCCCTAAGTGGCTGACCTCCACCTGCCAGCATCCCTCCCACCAAAGGGTCCCCAGGGGGGAAACCTGGCCGCTGAGTTGGCCCCTTGAAAGGCTCCATCACTCCACCTGGGATCTCCTTGTTTCTGGTGGTCAGGGCATATCTACTTTGCTTCTTCCCACTGGATTGCTCAAAAGTGTGTGTATGTGAATTGTGTGTGTTCTCTGTTATTTTGTGTGAGTTGTGTATATTTTGTGTTGTGTTGTCTGTTGTACATGCTTTGTGTAGTCTGTTTCTCTGTTTTGTGGGTGCTATGTGTGTTGTGTGTATGTTGTATGTGTTGTGTGTATTGTGTACAGTGGGGTGTATGTGTTGTGTTATGTTGTGTGATGGGGTGTATGTGTGTTGTGTGCTGTATGGGTTGTGTATATTGTCTGTTGTATATGTTTTGTGTGTTGTTTCTGCTTTGTGTTGTGCATGTGATGTATGCATTGGGTGTGTATGTGTGTTGTGTGTATAAGCAAAGGAGTCAGAGCTGGGCACTGTGCCCAGATGCCCTGACTGGCTATCTCTAAGTTAATGTGTGGTTTCCCCTTTCTTACTTTGAGTGTAGGTGGTATTTTATTTTCTGCTGTTGCTCTTCTGTGGAAATTGACTGTGTGAGGTTCAGGGGAAAAAGGTTTTGTTAGCATACATCTTTCTACTTTGGAAGAGAGCTGATCCATCATTCGGGGGCAGAGGAGAGTTTTGATCCAAGAGAAGCCTTTGTGGAGGTGACGTCAGGAGTAGGGTGACAAGCTTGTCCCCAAAGTTTCATTTCTCTCTTTCTGCATTTCCCAATAACTCCATCATCATGGTGGCCCTCTGTTCACTTGGTTCCTACAGCTTCCTCCACTCATGTGAGAGAAGGCATATTTCTCACACATTAAAAGGAAAACTTAAAAATTATTTTCTTATTCCTCTACTTTTAGAAATGAAATTCACCTCAGAGAGTTACAACTCTGTTCCTCAGTTGACAGGCTAAGAAGGGCCACTCTCTTTACAATCAAATAAATACCTTGGTCATGTTGTAGGAAGGGGGACCCATTCCAGGGCCCGAAACTGGGCTCTTGTTTAACACTCAGAAATGAATTGTCCAAGGAGACACATGTGCTGACAAAGCAAGAGATTTTATTGGGAAAGGGCACCCGGGTGGAGAGCAGTAGGGTAAGCGAACCCAGGAGAACTGCTCTGCCGCATGGCTCACAGTCTCTGGTTTTATGATGATGGGATTAGTTTCTGGGTGGTCTTTGGCCAGTCATTCTAATTCAAAGTCTTTCCTGATGGCACACGCATCACTCAGCCAAGATGGATGCTAGCAAGAGGGATTCCGGGAAGTGAACGGACATGCGGTGTCTCCTTTAGACCTTTCCTGAACTCTTCCGGTTGGTGGTGGCTTATTAGTTCTGTATTCCTTATCAGGATCTCCTGTCATAAAACAACTCATGCAAATGGTTACTATGGTGCCTGGCCAGGGTGGGCAGTTTCAATCAGCGTGCTTCCCCTAACAGTCACATGGATTTTGGAACCAGATGGATGGAAGTTAAACCTGCCTCATCTACCAGTGGATGGCTTGGTCAGTTTCATGTCTCTCTGATTCTCCAGTTCCTTTTCTTTTTCCTTCCTCCTCCACCCCTTCCTTCCTTCTTTCTCTCCTTGTGAAAAGGGGGTGATAATAACATGACCTCAGACTTGCAGGGACAACACACTATAATGTACAGGAGCTGGCTGCCACCCAGATGGATCCAGGGGATCTGCACCTGAGAGAGGAACAGAGGTGGTGAGGGAGGGGATGGGCCTGGAGGGAGGAGTTGGGGGGAGAGCTGAATTAGGGGGCTTGGAGGGGACAGCTGGTGGAAGGGAGCAGTGTGGGACAGAGGGAGGCCAGAACAGAGCTAATGTCAACAGTGACCTCAGCTGACCCCCAGTTGGAGTGTCCTTCAAAGCATCCCTGACTTTGGGCAGAGGCTCAAGGCTTTCCACTCTGTCCTAACCAGTCATTGGATGTCAGCTGCCTGGAGGGATGTGGTTTTGGGACAGGGACCTCCCTGTTGTTCAGTCACTCAGTCTTCTCTGACTGTTTGTGACCTCATGGACTGCAGCACGCCAGGCTTCCCTGTCCTTCACCATCTCCTGGAGCTTGCTCAAACTCATGTCCATTGAGTAGGTGATGCCATCCAACCATCTCATCCTCTGTTGGGCCTTACTCTTCCTGCCTTCAATATTTCCCAGCATCAGGGTCTTTTTCCAGTGAGTCAGTTTTTTGCACTAGGTGGCCAAAATTTTGGAACTTTAGCCTCAGCATCAGTCCCGCCAATGAATATTCAGGACTGATTTCCTTTAGGGTTGACTGGTTTGACCTCCTTGCAGACCAAGGGACTCTCAAGATTCTTCTCCAACACCATAGTTCAAAAGCATCAATTCTTTGTCACTCAGCCTTCTTTATGGTTCAACTCTCACATCCATCCATGACTATTGGAAAAACCATAACTTTGACTATATGGACCTTTGTTGGCAAAATAATGTCTCTGCTTTTTAATAAGCTGTCTATGTTTGGTCATAGCTTTTCTTCCAAGAAGCAACTATTAACTTAATGGCTACAGTCACCATCTGCAGTGATTTTGGAGCCCAAGAAAATAAAGTCTGTCACTGTTTCCATTGTTTCCCCATCTATTTGCCATGAAGTGATGGGACCAGATGCCATGATCTTCATTTTCTGAATGCTGAGTTTTAAAGCCAGCTTGTAAACTCTCTTCTTTCACCTTCATAAAGAGGCTCTTCAGTTTCTCTTCACTCTCTGCCATTAGGCTGGTGTCATTTGCATATCTGAGGTTATTGATATTGCTCCTGGCAATCTTGATTCCAGCTTGTGATTCATCCAGCCCACATTTCACATAATGTACTCTTCATAGGAGCTAAATAAGCATGGTGACAATATACAGCCTTAATGTACTCCTTTCCCAATTTTTAACCAGTCCATTGTTCCATGTTTGGCTCTAACTATTGATTCTTGACCTGCATACAGGTTTCTCAGGAGGCAGGTAATGTGGTCTGGTATTCCCATCTCTTTAAGAATTTTACACATTTTGTTGTCATCCACACAGTCAAAGGTTTTAGTGCAGTCAATGAAGCAGAAGTAGATATTTTTCTGGGATTCTCTTGCTCTTTCTATGATCCAGCGGATGTTGGCAATTTGATCTCTGGTTCCTCTGCCTTTTCTAAACCCAGCTTGAAGATCTGGAAGTTCTTGGTTCACGTACTATTAAAGCCTCACTTGGAGAATTTTGAACATTACTTTGCTAGCATGTGAGGTGAGTGAAATTGTGCAAACCTCCCTACACAGGGGAATAGACCTTGCTGTCTTGAAGGGGATCTGGGTGGTACACTACAGCTTGGAAAAGAAGCAGGAAGCTGCATCACTGCATCTCAGATGCCCTAGCCTCTCCCGACTGTGGCACCAAAGAAAGCCCTGCATGCCCTGAGGATGCGCCCTCCAGTCTCCTGCACTTACTGACCTACACCTGACTCTCACAAGGCATGAGAGTTCCAAGGGGCAACCTCTGAGGACACAAAGCAGGACAGAAAATGAGTCTGGGATCCGGGTAATCAGTAAAGAGCTGCACATCCAGTGTGGAGTGTCAGCTTCTTCCCCCAGGTCCCTACGGGCCCGTCACCTTGACTGGGTAAGGACAGGTCACCTCAGACCACTGGAGACATTTCATAAAAAGATCACTCAGTGAATATATTCCCAGCATCTGGCTCTACCAAGCACCTCCACCTTGCAAGCCTCCTCAAGGGACATGTGTGTCTGTGCCCTGGGCACTATAGGTTAGCAGAGCCTCAGTAATACAGAGGAGATTTAGTGGGGTTTAGTTATTGCCAAGTAACAAACCTTCTCCATATTTGGTGCTCAGCACCACACTATATTTTATTGCTCAGAATTCTGTGGATCAGTGTTTGGACAGGGCTCTTCAGGGCCAGCTCTTCTCCACTTGACATCAGCTGGGATCTGTGGTCTCCTGCGGCTGTGTTCAACTGAGAGCTCTACCAGCTGGAATGTCCCAAATGGTGTCTCATCTCCCGGGCCTCTCCTGGGGACCTTTGGTCACTCATTTGTCCAGCCTGGACCTCCTGGTAGCACAGTGAGCTGACATTACTTGGGAGAAAGTAGTACAAACCTTCTTAAGGACTGGATGCAAAAATCTCAGAAGGTCATTTCTGCCGCAGTCTGTGGTCAGAGCAATAGACTGGCCAGTCCAGTTTCAAGGGAAGAGGAAGTGACTCTAAGCCTGTGAGCCAGAGCAGGAATTCAATGAGATTATATTTGGACAAAGAGCAGCATGTGCCAATATTGATCAGTATTCCCCACACAGCGGTGTTTTCATTTCTGTGACCCGCTTTGGTCCTCAGCTGGTGTCCATGGTAGTTCCCTTGTGTCCATTCTGTCCTAGGGAGCTTGCATGTGGGGTGTATGCAGCATGTGCTTGATGGACACAACCACACATCCTTGGTGCTTCTCTTTCTGGGGATGGGATTTATTCAAGGAGCTCTTTTGTGTGGAAGCTCAAAACTTGACTCCCTACTGTGATCTCCTGGGAAGTTTTTAAACTCCACATGCCTGAGCCCACCTAGGCCACTAGATCAGGATCTCTGGAGGTGGGATACAAGTTATTGTCCTGGTCAACCCACAAATAGCAGTCATTGATTTCATGAATGGACTTGTGCCTAGAATTTCAATCAATGTGTACTTTTTTTTTAAACCTAACTGTGGACAAGAAAGATACTTGGTACCAGAAATGGGAAAGGGTACAGTGTATGGGGTACCAGCCTGGCACAAACATTGCTGTGCTTTCCACCAGCAAAGTTGTTCCCACTTATTTAGCACGTGAGATGAACAGCTTAGCCTTTTCTAGTTAATTAAGTAAACATAGAATTTGAGACCGGAATTGCGGACAAGTCTTGGGTTTAACTCCAGGCTCTATTGGCTGGCTCGAGAGTGAGAGACAGAGCAGCTGTCTGGACGTACTTGTGCTTACGTTTGTGGCTGTGACACAAGTAGTAGCACTTGAACATTCATAGTATAGCTTATGAATTATGCAGAATATATTTGCATTCTCATTTTGGTAGCAGCACTGAAAATAGAAATAAAAAAGTCTGGAAGTTAGAGCAAGAAGCAAAGGCAGCAATGAGCAGAGCCAAATGATATTCTTAGAACTTTATATTTCAGGTGGAAAGTTGAAGTCACAAAACCAGACAGATCTCTCTTTCTTTCCCTAATTAATTATAGGTTGTGAAGTCAGGGTGTGGGCTGGTGTATTCCTTTTTTTTGAAAAACCGCATCTGACAGCTCTAGGCATCCAGGATTTCATCAGTGTCTCCAGGTGCGCTGTAATTCATGTGAAATGTACACCTGATTGCATAACTGCATGATATTACCCATGTTTCTCCATCAAGCACACTTACATCATCTCAGGAGGAGGAGGAGGAGGAGGAATCTCACAGCACTCTTCTACTGTGAGGGAAAAGGTGTCACTCTTTTCCTTTTTTAAAGGAATAACTTTAAATCTAAAAATAATTTAAAAGTACAATAGGAAACTGAAAAACATCTATAGTCCTTAAAATGTTCAATAACCTGCCCTGCCTTTCATATTTTGGGCTTGCAGCAGAACAAAGTGATTCTGGTCTGGGTTTTGGAACTGGGCCACTTGGGTTCAGATTTGCTCCCTACGAGGTCATGGGACCTTAGGGAGGTCATGTGGCTATTCCTTACCTCAGTTTCCTAGCCTGTAAAGCAGAGGTAACAATTGTAACCCCCTTGTAGGATTGTTAGGAGAATTCAATGCATGAATATGTGTGAAGTGCTTAGAACAGCACCTGGCACAGGGTGAAAATCAATTAACTATGATGATCACCATTATTCCTGACTGCACCTTATGCTTAAAAAAGTAGACACATGCACACACATGTGACAAACACATATGCACAACCACAGGCATATGAACACTCACACACATGCACAGACACACACACAGACTTGTGGACACACACACACTTTTTCCCACAAGCGATAGCATCACACTCTCCATGTGGGGTTGCAGTTTGCTCTTATTTTCCCCTCACAATAATCACGAATTTTTTCCCAGGAGGTCTGCCTTCCTCCAGGGCTGCTGCTCCTCTCCTGGTGGGCATGTGGTTGTTCTGAGGTTTCTCTGTCACACATGCAAGGCTTGGCCTGGGTTGGGGATACACAATTTTAATTACTCACCAAGATTTGTGCTGGTTTCCATTCCCCCTGATGGTGGAGGCCTCTCTCTCCACTTCATCATGGGAGTGGACAGAGCCCTGGGCTCTGCCAACCCAATCATTGAGAAATGCTGTCCTTATTTTAATTTGCATTTCTGTAGTCATTATTTGTGTGATGGCCTCTCATTTGTCTCATGCAATGTGCAAATACCGTTCTGAACAGTGTCAATATGTTCTTTGGCCTTCACTGTTTTATAGCTGATCCTTTTTTCTACAAACGACAACAACAAAAACCCATGTACGGACATGACAATCCACAATTTACTCAAGCCTTCAATTTGCCAAATTAGCACATTTAGGTAAAGAAGAGTTCTAAATTTGGAACCTTGACATTGTTTCCAATTGTAATATTTTTGAAGTGCTCATGCTTACAAACCAAATCTATCATGAGCTGTCATTCCTCCAAAAAGTGATCACTAAGTCCCTATCTGTGTGTGTGTGTCATAATGTTTTTAGGTATTTAGGTTACATCAGTAAACAAATTTTTTTAAGAGCCTGTTGTGTGGAATTTATGATCTATCCCAGATAAAGTGGGAACTGAGATGTGGGCCCCAAGACAGGAGGTGGCTGCTCTGGGTGGAGTCTTGGGTTGGGGTTCCCAACTTGCTTTATGGCCCCGGCCCCCACCCCCACCCCCAGGCTGTGATGGAGAACATATATGCAAGAAGACAGATGGTCCTTCCCTCCTGATGCCCTGGAGGCTACAAGGCATGATGGGCCGATGACATGTCCGAGGCACTGGAGCTCTTTTCTATACAGGTGAGAGAATGAAGCCCAGCCCCTGGGTGCTGGCCCACTCTTCCTGCCTTTCTCCGAGGGACGCTCCAAGTAGGAAGTATGGCTAATCAGACTCACACTGCTTTGAATATGTACACACACAGCCAGCATCTCTGGACTCACTGGGTCTGGCAAGGGCAAGCCAGGAGTCAAGGTTGCCCAGAGGCCTACAGGGACCAGCCTTGAGCCTCACCTGGCTCTCTGGCCTGCCTCTCACACTAGTCAGTGAAGGCTGGCCCTGCACCCTCAGCTCCAAGTTGAAATACCCCAGAAGAACTTCAGAGGCTTTTCCTCAGCCAGTCCTTATCTCTGACCAAGCAGGTGGTAGTTGTCACCAGGCCAGCCAGTCAGTCACGAGTGGGGCCATGCTTATAGATGGCGTTGTTGCTGAACCATGTGGCTGGGGTTCAATTCCCCACATCCTCAGGGAACAATTCACAGATGTCTGCAAAGCCCAGCACTGCGGTGGTCACTGTGGCCTTCGGGGAGCTGTGGGGCCACTGACATGGGGGTTGTGGGAGGCCCCACCCTTCTCTCGTGGTGCCTGTACTGGAAGGCCTTCCAAGGTAGTGATTGGGCAGTGTGTTAGTTTCCTGGGCTGCTGTAACTAATTGTCACCAATGTATGGCTTAAAACAGCACAGTTCTATCCCTTTTCTCTTTTAGAGGCCAGAAGAGTTTCACCAGGCTGAAGCCGTGGTGTCTGGGGAAGAATGCATTTCGTTGGTTGTTTGAGCTTCTAGAAGCCACCTGTGTTCCTTGGCTCTTGGCTCCTTCCTCCATCTTCAGGATGCATCTTTCCAGGCTTTTCTGCCACCATCACATCCTCTTCCTTTCTGCTGTCGGTCTCCCCCTGGGTAAGGAACTATGTGATTATATTGGGCCCACCCCCAAATCCTTAATCACACCAGCAAAGTCCCTTTCGTCATATGAGGTGAACTTCACAAGTTCCAGGATTAGGAGTCGATGGTTCTGGGGGCTTGTTCAGCTGACCACAGGAAAGAACCCCTTGGATGGACATGTACTGATTCTCTGGGCAAGGGTGGTAGGAGGGGGCGTCCAGACAAAGAGGGCAGTGCATATCACCATGGCCCACTCCTGTGAGTCAAGGAGTGAGTCAAGCAGAGCCACTGCTGACCAGGCCAGATCTGCACTGGTTAGCCTTACAGTGTCAACCACCCTGAAGAGTGTGTGGGTCCTTATGGGGAACTATATACCAGCCACGGAGGCTGGAGTGAGGGATGCAGGGCCCCCAACAGTGCAGAGCGGTGGGCCATGTCTACCTCGACCTTTCCCCCAAATCATGCAGAGTTGGGGAGATTAGGTGGATGCTGTGAGGAGTCTAGGGCCAGAGAGATTGGAGGAGAAATGCCTAATGGGGGACAGTGAACTTGGGGGCGCTGGGATGATTGGAAAGAGGGGCCAAGTGGACAGATGCTGGGAGGATAAAACTCACCAACCTGACCCTGGACCCATAGAAAACTGCCCATGTGGATCTTTACAAGCTGTGGAGGCCCTGCTCGGGCTGCCCACCTGCTAGTTTGGACCTTCTTACTCTCCCCTTGTTTTGTGACCATCTGTAGTGATTGATTTCCCTAAGCTCCTTGAGGGCCACATCTAAACAAATCCATGTCTCTGTCACCTTCAAAGTTCCCACCCAGGCCTGCACACCCACTGCTGAAAGCTTGCTCCACCTGTGTGACGAATGGGCCAGCGGCCACCTAGGGGTCAGGGTGAGGGACAGAGTTGCCCCTGTGTGGGAGAATTCACAGTTGTCCTCAGATGACACGGTTGGCGGGGAAGGGTCTGAGATCCCCTGGAGACTTCCAGCGACCCTCGTCCTCCAGTTGATGGCTCACTTTATGTGCACGTGTGCAGGCGTGCTTAGTCATGTCCGACACTCTGCACCCTCCTGGACTGTAGCCTGCTGGGCTCCTCTGTCCATGGGATTCTCCAGGCAAGAATACTGGAGTGGATTGCCGTGGCCTCCTCCAGGGGATCTTCCTGACCCAGGGATCAAACTCACATCTCTTGTATTCCCTGCAGTGGCAAGTGGGTTCTTTACCACTAGCGCCACCTGCAAAGCCCACTTTATCTGCATAACATTACACAAATAATGTTGATTTTAAGCAACTCTCATGAGATCCCTGACTGCTCCTAGGTAACTGTGAGCCTTGGGCTGTTGCCCAGTACCTCACTGGTTGTCATAAACAAGGTCCCCTATCGGCTGACCTGACGTCTGGCCCTCTGCCAAGGAGAGTGGCAAGAACTTGCCTTCATCTCCTGAAATGGGCCTGCGGTGTGGCCATGGATCACCCTAAAAATGCTGGCAGGTCCGAGAGGCCCATCCAGGTGAAGAAGCAGTAACAAGTCAATCCCAAGTGTCAGGTGGGGCACGTAGCAGGTGTGGGCCCCCAGGGACACAGGCCAATGTTTGGTGGCTGCCTCCATTCCTCTACCCACTCCACACCCTGAATAGCTCAGCTCTCCCTTCTGTGGGATGTTTAGCCCAAGGCTGATGGGAATGCGGAGCAGAGCCATGTAGCCAGGGCCTTGCTGAGAAGCATGTGTATAATGTTCAGAGTCTCCAGCCAGGCCCCAGCTGCTGTCCACATCTCTGCTGGCTTCTGCTTTGCCTCTCTGAGCTCCAGACCCCTCCCCGCTGTCCCTTCATATTCAGCTGGACCCTCTCATGGCCTGAGTTCTGTTCCCCGTGTCCCCAAATTTATCCACCTCAGAAATTTTCCCTGCCAAAGCACAGAAAAAATACTCGGCTTGTTCCCTGGCAAACACACCTTCTGCAGGCAAACTTGATGAGCCGCAAGGTGGGTTTATCATGAAATCAAATATCACACTGGAATTTTTTGATTGTCCTTAAAATGTGAGGGTAAATGGGGTCAGCCTCCTTCAGAGCAGTGTAAGCAGGTTGCAGACTGTTAACTCTGTGAAATAAAACCTCTGCTACATGGAAAATGAAAGGAATCTGTCATACAGAGTGAAGTGAGAAAGTGAAAAACAGATGTTGAATATTAATGCATATATTCAGAATCTAGGGCTTCCCAGGTGGCACAGTGGTAAAGAATCCACCCGCCACTGCAGGAGATGCAGGAGTTCGACCACTGGGTCGGGAAGATCCCCTCGAGTAGGAAATAGCAATCCACTTCAGTATTCTTGCTTCGAAAGTTCCATGGATAGAAGAGCCTGGCGGGCTACAGTCCATGAGGTTGCACAGAATCAGACGTGACTGAGCATGCACTCATAGAATGGAATCTGGAAAAATGATGCAGATGAACGTATTTGCAAGACAGGAATGGAGCTGGAGACAAAGAACGGACATGTGGACACAGTGGGAGACGGAGGAGGGTTGGACGAACTGGGATGGTATCACGGACGTATATACACCACCATACGTGAAATGAATAGCTAGTTGAAAGCTGCTGTACAGCGCAGGAAGCTCAGCTCAGCGTTCTTTGATGACCTAGAGGGGTGGGATGGAGGTGGGGAGGGAGGCTCAAGAGGGAGGGGATGTATGAATGCATATAGCTGGTTCACTTTGTTGTGCAGTAGAAACCATAACAACATTGTAAAGCAATTATACTCCAATACAGTTTTTTAAAAGAAAAGAAAATAAAGGGATCACCAGTGATGATGGGATCCCAGGACACGGGACACGCATTCACTGTGGAGGCTGCAGAACAAGAAAGGGCCACATCATTTCCAGTTTGCATCTGGAAGTAACCACACTGAGGTGAAGCTTGGGGCTGACTCAGAAAAACGGAGGAGCTTCCAGCACTCTTGGAAGATGTGAGGCGACCCAGGCCTCTGTGCTGTCAGCGTCCAGCTGAGGACACTGCTGTCTGCCCTGCAAACACTCAGGAGTGGTTATGGGGCGGGGCTTCTGCTCTGAAGCAAGAAATTTCTCAGCCCGGGAGTTGCGGGAAAGTTCCTGCTCCTTGTCTGGGGCCAGAATCCTTCTCCCACTTTGTCATCACTCCAGGAATGATCTCACATGCAGATCAGGCTGCCAGGCACGTCTCAGACCTGGTATTTCTAGGCACAAAGACCGAGACACCCTCCCCACTTTTCTCTCCAGAAGCACAGGGGAAGGTGGAGGATGTGACTAGATCAGCAGAGATAATCTTGCATTCATTCATGTCTATTTACTTATCTATTCATTTATTTATTTAGGCTGTGCAGCACAGATTGCGGGATCTTAGTTTCCTGACCAGGGATTGAACCTGAGTCTTTGGCAGTGAATGCAAGGGAGTCTAACCACTGGATTGCCAGGGAATTCCTCATTCATGTCTATTTTAAACATCATCTGGGAAGTTTGACACCCTGAGTGTCGTCAGTAGCTAATGCTTGTGCTCAATCGTGTCCACCTCTTTGCAACCCCATGGACTGTGGCTCCTCTGAAGTGGGATTTCCCAGGCAAGAATACTGGAGTGGGTTGGCATTTCCTTCTCCAGGAGATCTTCTTGACCCAGGGATTGAACCAGCGTCTCTTGCGTCCTCTACATTGGCAGGTGGATTCTTTACCAATGCGCTGCTGTGGAAGCCACTTATCAGTAGCTAATTAATTGCAATTCCCACCAGAACTGACAGCTGTAAAATCACACTTCCTAGAGACTCTTCTAGGACAGTGCATCACACACAATCTTTGGTGAAGGACTGCATCATTTTAGTTGTTCTCAATCTCTTTTGGACTAGCATTTTTCTAAGAAGCAATAAGCATGAATTAGTGAAAAATGGGCACATATTGGATGTGGTCAGAGTTCAGATTGCTATAAAAGTTCTAAACACTCACTCTTTGCTTTCAATGTCCCTGACATGGAGCAAGATGAGCAGCTTGCAAGTGGGCCAAGGCTGCAGACCACACTGGAATCATGCTGGCAGCCCAACGCCCCAGATTCTCTGTGTTCCTATTTCAATCATGAACAAGCTTTATATTGTTCTTATAAACCACCAGTACTGTCAGGCTGCCAGCCACAAAGTCTTTTGTCAGAATGTAGTCCCCGAATTTTCAATTGGGAAATGTAGTCACTGTTGGTTTTCTATAGCTGTGTGTATTTCTCTCTCTGGGAAATCCTAATGAAATTATTCTGTGGAGGGATGCTTGGCCATGTTGAATGACCCCTGGGCATGTTCACTGGGTCAGAGTCACTGTTTGAACTCAGTTTTATCCTCTAGGTAGCATGCTGGTTCTTAATAACTAGCTAAAGAAGTTCTCACTTCTCATTATCACAGATCTTCTGAGCAGGAAGGTCACTTTAGCTACACAGTGAAAAACCACAAGAACATCTGTCAAAATAGAAACTGCAATGCTTTCTTCAAAGAATTCACATTTACAGGTTTATAAGTTCTGCTGAACATGCCAGTTACTAGGAGCATAGGCCCATTTGCTTCCTGGATTTTTCTATAACGTTCCCTTCAAAACACATATAGTTTTTCCAGGGTTCAAGTACTATATTTGGGTTTCTGCTAAACCAGTAATTTGGTTTTCTGGATTTCTTTGCCCAAAGTTCATTTTATTTTTTTCTTTTGAAGCAATCATTTATTACCAAACACTGCAAGATCTTAAAAGACATCATGAAATGAAGTTTAATATTACAATGGGAGTTGAAGTTGGTTCTTAGTGGCTTGAATTAGTCATTTCTGTTACAGTGGAGCTGACTTCGATTTTGAAATTCTCATGAAAGTGTTAGTTTGTTAACTTGATGCTTTAAAAAAGGTCCTTTTTTAGAGGTCATTTTTTGTTACATTATAGTGCTGATGTCATGCTTTACTCAGAAAGCATGTTGGGAAGTGTTCCCTCTGCCTCCTATTTCCTGAAAGAGTTTGTGCACTATTGATGTTGATACTTTGAATATTTGACAGGTTTCTCTTATAATACCTGGTGGGTTTTGTTTGGAGTCTGGGTCTGGAGTTTCCTTGGTGGGGAGGTTTGTGATGACAAACTCAACTTTTTTTGTAAATATAGGGCTATTCCCATTTTCTCCTTCATCTTGTGTAAATTTTGGTAAGCTGTAGTTTTCAAGGAGTTTGCCCATTTTATTCAGTTGCCAATGTGCTTAGCAAACAGTTGTTTACAAAATTGGCTTAGAGACATCTTGATAGTCAGTGGTTAAGAATCTGTCTTCCAATACAAGGGATGTGGATTGTTTCCCTGGTCAGGAAACAAAGATCCCGCATGCCGCAGAGAAACTAGATCCTGCATGCCACTAGAGAAGGACACACTCTGTAATGAAAGATCCCGTGTACTGCAACTAAGGCCCGATGCAGCCAAATAAATAAATGTTAAAGAAAATTGGAGCTTTAAAAAAGTTGGCTTCTTATCCTTCTAATATCTAGAATATCTAAAATGATTACCAATCTTTCATTCTTGATATTGATGAGATGTTCTGTTATGAATTTTTAATTGAGTTTATCTATTTTGTTGTTTTTAAAAGACTAAGATTTAGCTTTGCAATTTCTTGGCATTGTTTATTTTCTATTTTGTTGATTTCTGCTCTTTATTACTTCTTTCCTTCCACTTACTTTGGGTTTACTTTGCTCTTCTTCTTCTTTTTTTTTTCTTTTAGTTTCTTGGGGTGGACATTTCTTGTTTCCTAACATATGTATTTAAAGCTGAAACTTCCCTTTAGCCACTGCTTGAGCTGTATAGTGTACATTTTTAATATGCTGTTTTTTCACTATCATTCAGTTTGAAATATTTTCTGAATTATTTCTGATTTCTTGTTTTGAAACATGAATGATTTAGAGGTGGGTAGTTTAATTTCTAAATATTAGAGGTTTCCTTATTTATCTTATTGTTTTTGATTTCTAATTTAATTACTTTGTAGTAAGAGAATTTACTTCATATATTTTCAGATCTTTTAATTTTTTTGAAATTTTACATTATCATTATGTGTAATTTTCTATGTGTATTTGAAAAGACTATCTAATGATGTATAAATAGAAATTAGGTTAAAATAAATAATGATGTTCAGCTCCTCTCTGTATCTACTGATGTTTTTTTCTAATTGATTGATAAATTGCCAAGAGGACTTCCCTGGTGGTGCAGTGGGTAAGGATCTGCCTGCCAATGCAGGAGACATGAGTTCAGTCCCTGATCTGGGAAGATCCCACATGCCGTGGAGCAAGTAAGCCCATACACTGCAACTACTGAGTCCATGTGCGGCAGCTGCTGAAGCCTGTGCTCCATAACAGAAGCCATCACAGCGAGAAGCCTGCACACACCAAGGAGGATAACCCCCACTCACCACAGCCAGAGGAAGTCCATGCAAAGCAATGAAGACCCGGCACAGCCATAAATAAATAAATAAGTAAAATAAATTGCTGAGAAATGAATGGTAAATCTCTTACTATGATTGCTTCTTTCTTCAGAAAACTAAGCAGAGAAAGGGACTTTTCATCTGATACAGGGCATCTGTGAGAAACCTAGGGTTAACACAATACTGTCTGTACTGTTGAAATACTGAATACTTTCTCTCTAAGATCAGGAGCAAGATAAGGAAGTATGTTTTCTCTCATCATTTGTGGTCAACATTGCACTGAGAATCTAGCTATGGCAGTAGAACAAGAAGATGTAAAAGGCATAAACTGGTGGGGAAGAAATAAAACTGTATTTGAATGTGGCATGATTGTTTATGTAGAGATATCAATAAATCTACAAAACCACTTGTATTAGTTGCAGGATACATGTTAATGTAAAAAATTAACTGCCTATGTATATATTAACAGCAAGAAACTGGAAATGATGTTTATTTAAAAATTTCATTTGTAATATCAAATAGAATACTTAAAATGCATTTAACAAAAAACATACAGATCCTGTTCATAGAAATCAACAGAACATTGCTGAGAGGAACATTTAAAATGATCTGAATTCATGGAGAGATGTACCATGTTCATGGATTGGAATCCTCAGTAATGCTGAGACATCAGTTCTCCTCAAGTTGATCTACAACTTCAATATGACTCCAGTCAAAATTGCTGCAGGGTTTTGTGTAGATATAGCAAAGCTAATTCTAAAATTTCCTTGAAAATACAGAGGCCCTAGAATGGTCAAAGCAATTTTTTTCAAAGTTGGAAGAAAGGCAGTATTTGAGTTATGAATTCCTACAAAGCTGCAGTAAGCAAGTAGTATGGCATTAAAGCCAGAACAAACATACTCACCAATTGGATGTAACAGAGACCCAAGCAAAGATGGTCAGTTAATTTTTAACAATGATGCCCATTCAATTCAATGAAAGCAAATATTTTTCATAGAACACACAAAAAAAATACAATTAAAAATGATATGCCAGGTTTGTCAAAATTTAAACTTTTGTTCTTTGAAATATATCATTAAGAAAATACAGATAGATACCAGTTCAGAAAAGGAGAAAATATTAGCAAGGCCTATATCTAATACATGACTTGTAAACATATTTTGCAAACAGAATATAAATTTCATTAGTAAAAGAGCAAACATTACAATTATAAATGGGAAAATGATTTGAACACTTTTTCAAAAATGACATATAAATGACTGATAAACACACAGAAAGATGCTCAACATTGAGTCTGGGAAATGCAAACAAAACTACAAGGTGATACCACTAAACACCCACTAGGACAGCTAAAATTAAGCCAGTCTTGGTAGGAATGCAAAATGGTGCCAACATTGCTGACAGTTTCTTAATATATCTGTCATATGGCCCAATTTTTCCACTTCTAGATATTTATCCAACATAAATGAAGATGAATGTCCACACAAAGAACTGTATGTGAATGTTGCTAGTAGCTTCATTCACAATAGCTTGTCCATAGCAGCTTGAATCACCACTTTGCAGTACAGGGCCCCTTGAAGATACTGCAGGCTTGGTTCCAGATTGATAAAGTAATTATGATTATAAAGCAAGTCATATGAATTTTTTAGTTTCCTAGTGCATATAAAAGTTCAGTTCAGTTCAGTCACTCAGTCGTGTCCGACTCTTTGTGAACCCATGAACTGCAGCATGCCAGGCCTCCCTGTCCATCACCAACTCCTGGAGTCTACCCAAACCCATGTCCATTGAGGCAGTGATGCCATCCAACCATCTCATCCTCTGTCGTCCCCTTCTCCTCCTGCCCTCAATCTTTCCCAGCATCAAGATCTTTTCAAATGAATCATCTCTTCACATCAGGTGGCCAATGCATTGGAGTTTCAGCTTCAACATCAGTCCTTCCAATGAACACCCAGGACTGATCTCCTTTAGAATGGACTGGTTGGATCTCTTTGCAGTCCAAGGGACTCTCAAAAGTCTTCTCCAACACCACAGTTCAAAAGCATCGGTTCTTCAGTGCTCAGCTTTTTTTATAGCCCAACTCTCACATCCATACATGACTACTGGAAAAACCATAGCCTTGACTAGACAGACATTTGTTGACAAAGTAACGTCTCTGCTTTTCAATATGCTGTCTAGGTTGGTCACAACTTTCCTTCCAAGGAGTAAACATATTTTAATTTCATGGCTGCAATCACGATCTGCAGTGATTTTGGAGCCTTCCAAAATAAAGTCAGCCAGTGTTTCCCCATCTATTTGCCATGAAGTGATGGGACCGGATGCCATGATCTTAGGTCTCTGAATGTTGAGCTTTAAGCCAACTTTTTCACTCTCCACTTTCACTTTCATCAAGAGGCTCTTTAGTTCTTCTTCACTTTCTGCCATAAGGGTGGTGTCATCTGCATATCTGAGGTTATAGATATTTTTCCCAGCAATCTTGATTCCAGCTTGTGCTTCTTCCAGTCCAGCGTTTCTCATGATGTACTCTGCATATAAGTTAAATAAGCAGAGTGACAATATACAGCCTTGACATACTCCTTTTCCTATTTGGAACCAGTCTGTTGTTCCATGTCCAGTTCTAACTATTGCTTCCTGATCTGCATACAGGTTTCTCAAGAGGCAGGTCAGGTGCTCTGGTATTCCCATCTCTTTCAGAATTTTCCACAGTTTATTGTGATCCACACAGTCAAAGGCTTTGGCAAGTCAATAAAGCAGAAATACATGTTTTTCTGGAACTCTCTTGCTTTTTTGATGATCCAGCGGATGTTGGGAATTTGATCTCTGGTTCCTCTGCCTTTTCTAAAACCAGCTTGAACATCTGGAAGTTCATGGTTCGTGTATTGCTATAATAGTTGTGTTTATACTATGCTGAAGTCTATTAAGCATACAGTAGTGTCATTGCTACAAAGCACAATATGCCTGTGAAAGTGAAGATGAAGTCGCTCAGTTGTGTCTGACTCTTTGCAACCCCATGGACTGTAACCTACCAGGTTCCTCCATCCAAGGGATTTTCCAAGGAAGAATACTGGAATGGGTTGCCATTTCCTCCTCTAGGAGATCTTCCCAACCCAAGGATTGAACCTAGGTCTCCCGCATTATAGGCAGATGCTTTACCATCCAAGCCACCAGGGAAGAACACAATATGCATACCTGAATTTAAAAATACAAAACAAAACATCTATAATAGTAACATCAAAGGTCACAGATCACAGTCACCATAACAAATAGAGTAATAATGAAAAAATTTAAAATATTACAGGAATTACCAGCAGTTTTGATCAGTTGTGTCCAGCTCTCTGGGACCCCATGGCCTATAGCCCTCCAAGATCCTCTGTCCATGGAATTTTCCAGGCAAGAATACTGGAGTGGGTTTCCACTCAGGGGATCTTCCCGACCCAGTTACTGAACTTGTGTCGATTGTGTCTCCTGCGTTGGCGGGCGGATCTTTAGCACTGAACCACCTGGGAAGCCCCAACATAGAGACACATGAAGAGAGCAAAAGCTATTGAAAAGATGGTGTCAATCGACTTGCTGGATGCAGGGTTGCCGCAAACCTTCAATTTTTAAGAAGCACAATATCTTGAGAGGTGCCATGAATTGAAAAATAGTAAAACAAACAAAGTACATGCATTTAGTGGGAAACCATTCAGCAATAGAATGTAACGAACTCTTGACACAACATGAATGAATCTCAAACTCATTATGCAGAGTGAGCAAAGCCAGATTGTATATACTTTATGATTCCTTTGACATACAAATTTTAAAATGCAAACTAATCTACAGGGACAAAACTCAGATCAGTGGTGGCCTGAAGCCAAGGGTGAACAGAGGGGCTTCAGAGAAGCTCTAGGACTCTCCTGGAGATGCTGAGAATGTCCTATCTCCTGACTGTGGCCTTGATTCTGAGAGGGTACATCTCAAAAGTCCTTTGACTGTAAACTTTAAAAGGGTGCAGTTTATTGGCTATAAATCATACCCTCAATCAAGTTTTGAAAAAGGTACTCTGCCTCAGGTGGGGGATGACCAAGGACTTGAATGGAGGACAAGAACCCTGGAAAAGCTGGGTGGTGGCAGCATGGTTACATACACAAATGTACCCATGTACACATGGATTCATTGGAGTGTAACCTGAGATCAGTGCATTTCACTCACTGTAATATGTAAATTTCATGCCTCAATAAAAAAAGGAAAAGTCTTATTTAACCATCAGAAATGAACTACACTGAGTAGTGTTTTGCTGCTGCTGCTGCAGCTAAGTCGCTTCAGTCGTGTCCGACTCTGTGCGACCCCATAGATGGTAGCCCACCAGGCTCCCCCGTCCCTGGGATTCTCCAGGCAAGAACACTGTTTAGGCCAAGGTTAATTCCTACAAGTTTTCAACAGAGTTTTTTTTTTTTTTTCCTGTAAAGAAAACTTCTATTCTTTTGAATTAGTTTTCATCCATTGGATTTGCTCATAATGGCATGACCCAATAAAAGGGTATGAAATCTGGAAGGACTGATGCTGAAGCTGAAGCTCCAATATTTTGGCCACCTGATGTGAAAGAGTCGAGACTCATTGGAAAATACCCTGATGCTGGGAAAGATTGAAGGAATGAGGCGAAGGGGATGACAGAGGATGAGATAGTTGGATGGCATCACCAATACAATGGACATGAGTTTGAGCAAACTCCAGGAGATAGTGAAGGACAGGCAAGCCTGGGGTGCTGCAGTCTATGGGGTCACAAAGAGTGAGACACAATTGAGCAATGAATAACAACAGCAATGAAATCTGCATCTCTTTAGGGTTCAATTGGTATCTCAGGATAGTTGCTAATGTATTCTAAGATGAAATGTTGGTCGCTCAGTTGTGTCCAACTCTTTGCAATCCCATGGACTGTAGTCTGCCAGGCTCCTCTGTCCATGGGATTTCCCAGGCAAGAATACTGACTCAGGTTGCCATTTCCTTCTCCAGAGGATTTTCCTGATCCAGGGATCAAACCTGGGTCTCCTGCATTGCATGCATATTCTTTACCATCTGAGCCACCAGGGAAGTAAGTATATTCTAGGGTTCCTGCAAATTGACCTTGGACTTTTTAGTTTGCATTGCTAAAGTATGAGATCCTACCTTTTGTTGGCTCCTTTTTGTTGAGTGGAAAATTGGTCTCTGGCTCTTTTCTGATCATGTGATGAAAGATTGCCCACTTTCCTTTGCTTTTGCGTTGCTGTTGGACAGTTTTTGCTGGAGGCACCATTTCCTGTTTGTGCTGCAGAATTCTAGGATGGTCCCAGGACCTGAGCCCCCTGGTGGCATTCCTGGGGTTATGTTTCTTTACATAGCAAAAAGGAACTAGCAGATATAGTAAAGGGTGCTCATCAATTGGCCTGAAAATAGACGATCAAGGTGGGACTCAACTAATCCGAGAGGCTGGAAGAGCAGAAAATTTTCTTTGGCTGGTCACCCGAAAGTGGGAGGGTGGGTATGTGGTACAAGAAGGTGAGTTAAAGAATTTGACAGGAAGGAGGTTCCCTGTTGAGGGCTTTGAGATGGCACAGCAGGGGACAAGGACCTGTGCATGGTTTCTAGAGAAAGCAGGATGTTCTCTCCTGCAGCTGTAAGGAATGGACAAGCCTGGCAGTGATTCCTCTCAGAGCCTCCAGACAAGATCCTTGACCATGCCCTTGCCCTTGAGAGATGCTAAGCTGAGATGCTTCCTGGACTTCTGACCCACAGAGCTGAGATATCATAAATGGGTGTATTCTGAAGTTGCTAAGCTCATGGTTAGTTGTTGTGCAATAATAGAACCCAAATACACACTAATGATAACCCAATCATAGTAATAAACCATTTGATAAGCATATTCCCAGTTTTATTACTATTTTATGGAACAATGAATGCGATTCTTTTTTTTTTTTTGGTTGTGGATAAGGTCTACATTTTCTGAGCTGTTGGTAGCATGCAAGTAAATTATGGCTTATCTTCTTGAGAGAAAGTGTTAGTCGCTCAGTCCTGTCTCGTGTCCGACTCTTTGCAACTGCATGGACTATAATCTGCCAGGCTCCTCTATCCATAGAATTCTTCAGGCAAGAATACTGTAGTGGGGGGCCATTCCCTTCTCCAGGGGATCTTCCAAACACAGGGACTGAAACTTGTCTCCTGCATTGCAGGCGGATTCTTTACCATATGAACCACCAGGGAACCCATCTTCTTGGGAGAATGCCTCTAAATTCTTGCTGCTCAAAGCATAGCTCCTAGAAACCAGCAGCAGGGTGGACATCACCTAGGAACTTGTTAGGAACTCAGAATCTCAGGCTGCATCTCAGGCCTCCGACTGCAGAATCTACACTTCAGTTTGACCCCTGGGTGAGTTGGCGCTTATTAAAGTTTGAGAAACAGCTGTCCTGAAGTTGCACAGTGTGGCTCTTACAGATTCTAACCCCCAAATTAGCACCTTTGTTGGCCAAGTCTTGGAACTAGACTTCCCTGTGCCCTCCACCATGGTGGTGCTTCTCCAGTCACAGGGTCTGAATTCTTGGATTCTTGAATAACAGACCTTTTGAAACCACATACATTAGATTGGAACTTGAACTCATAGGCTGGGACTCAGTATCTCTGGTATAAGCTCATCTCTGCTAAATCTTCACGGTCTTTCCTCTCTCCTTCCATAGACTGCACATCCCTACTGACAGTTCACTGGCACTGTTATGTCTTCCCAAGAGGACACTTCCATCTCACCACCTGAGATACTGCTTCTTCTGGGAAGCCTTCCTGGAATTTCCCCTTTTAGCCTCCCAGTGAGATGTCCCTGATATTTGCTTTATAGTACTTTGGTCATTTATTGCAGCACAAAACCAGTCAGAATATCACTCAGACTGGTTTTGTGAGTAATTGGGTGTCTTAAAACAACCATTTTATTTTGCTCCCAATTCCTCAGGTCAGGACTTTGGGAAGGGCTGGGCTGGGTGCATTCATCTGGGGTCTGTCCATAAGGGCACCCTCACATTGTTGACTGGAGTCTAGAAACTCAGGCCAGGCTTTGGTTGGAGAACCCACAGCTGGCCTTGCTCATGGTTGGGGCTTCCTCCCACGTGGTACCTGGATTCTAGGAAGGGTGTCTGAGAACAAGTGTTCAGAGAGACATACGCAGAAGCTTCAGATCTTTTTCTTACCCGGTCTAGAACTTCCACACGTCACGTATATCTCATTTCTGTTAGCCCTAACCCTAAACCTACCCTTACCCCTGTTACTCAAAGAGACAAGGGTTTGAACAAGAGGAATAAGAGCTTGGAGTCCAGATCCAAGGGGAAGGGACTTGGACTCCACCTCTCAGTGCTGGGAGCAGCAGAGAATGTGTGGCCACATTTCTTCTCACACACGTGACCACAGCATAGCCGTCTTTCCACCAAGGATCTGCTCTGGCTGGTGGGCCGTCTTCTGCAGGGCTGCCTCCAAGCTCAGTGCCCGGCATCTGCTCACACATGTTCGTTGACTGAAGGGATGAGTCAATACAGTTCACAAAAGCAGGGGAAAGACAGATTGGGAGACACACAGAAGCACCTTACGTGTGATGTGTGTTTATTGTGTATGTAACAAGGTTTGAAATAAACCATTCACTGGTCAGCCTCAAAGTGTAAGGTCAACCATCTGTGGGAGCTCTTGATTTCAAGAACTTGTGAGCCCCATTTAATGGAACTGTTTGGAGTGACAGCCTGGCAGAAAAAGATTTCATCCAGGTTGCTGGGGTCCAGGTGGGTCAGTGGGGACACGCTACAAGAGCTTGAAGATGAATAGGGTCAGCTTGGCTGGCCTACCCAGGGAGAAGCTTCTCCCAGCTCTTCATGCTCTGGTTCAAGCCCCTGACAGTATCCCTAAGTCACCCAAGCCCTCGGTGTGAAGAGTGTCTTTGAAACAAGGGTCTCACTGCGCTTGTTTTAGGAAAATGTGGTAAAATAAGTTTCTGCCATCCTCAGCTTAAACTCCATAGTTTTCAGAATTTTATTTACAGCAAAGTGTTGATTTACCCACAAACATCCTGCTTTGCTAAATATACTACCCTGCTCCTAGAACAGGGCTGTGGTTTCAGAGTCTGGGTTGTGCCCTTCCTTCTGAATGCTGGCACGCTGTGTCTTATTCTCTCTTTGCTGGTCCCTGCACACGATGGGAAGCAAGTGGGAATTCAGCCTGGACTGTCCTCCAGCTCAGGCCTCTCACAATGTGAGGGCTGCCAGAGACAGGCCTCTGTCTGACGGATCTCTCCAGGGGCACTTGGCTGTGGGGAGGACTTGCAGGAAGTCTGTGCCCACCGCCAGTCACAGCCCATTGACTGAGTCCCTTCCCCTTTTTATGGGCTGAGAGGGTTTACGGGGTGGCCCAAGATATATTTGCACTGCCAGGTCTCTGTGACGGAAGGAAGGACTCAGAGGTGATTTAATCAGAAGGGAAAATCCCACCCTGGCAAGACCACAGCTTCCAGAAGCAGAGACAGACGGCCACAGGCTGCTCTGGGCGGCAAGCCTGGACTCTAGAAAGTGGCCAATTAAGCCTCTGTCATCGTCCTTATAGAGAAAGACACAGGGCTAGGCAGAAGAGTAAGATGGGCAAGTGAGAAGAGAGATGCTCACATCATACATTTATTTCTTCTGAAGCAGTAGGAAGACAGCAAGGGAGGAAGGACTGAATAAGCAAGAGTCAGCTCCAGGATCTGGGTCAGCTTGGGCAACCCGGGCTAACCTCTGAGAATCCTGAAGGTAGGGGATTTGGGGGCAGGGAGGGAGGATAGTGGGATAAACACCGTATGCATGTTTGTGTTAGCCGCTCAGTTGGGTTCGAATCTTTGCAACTCCATGGACTGTGGCCCACCAGGCTCCTCTGTCCATGGAGTTCTCCAGGCAATAACACTTCTCCTGTCATTCCCTTCTCCAGAGGATCTTCCCAACCCAGGAATCGAACCCAGGTCTCCTGCATTGCAGGCATTTTCTTTTCTGTCTGAGCTACCAGGGAAGCCAGGGATGGACACTAGAGCAGATGAAATATTGGACAGAAATGAGAAGAACATTATCTTGGTTCCTCTCTCCTGTCAGAGAGGAGCGTGGGCACCTTACAGGTAAGAACTACGTTGGGGGCTGTAGGCTGCTCTGGTCTGAGCCACCTCAGCTCAGATATGTCACCCCCACAGCCGCTGTGGTCGTATCTGTAAATGGACTTCTAACACCTCTCTTGCAGGGGTTTTATGAGGGTTAAATGTGTAACATTATATATAAAGCCTGTGGCATGGTGCCAACATAGAGTAACTGCTTGATCAATAGCAGTTGGTATTTTTTACTCTTTGATTTTTGCAACTAACAGCATCAGCAAATAGTTCTGAACTTCTCTCTATTTCTACCTGAGGATAGAAAATCAATAGTATGTGGTATAGAGCCTTGTGGCTAACACATTAGCTTTCTCTCAGGTTAGTGTAAGTCTCACAGGGACTCTGGCAAGAGGAGGGGGTGCTCCCCTTCAGAGGGGACAGAGAGACCCGGGGCCACTTCTGCTGTCGGCTGGGTCAGTGAGCACGATGCCAGTGTCCTTTCCAGACGCATGTTTCTAAGACATGGAGTGATCTTGGATCTGTATCCTTCACTGCTAGGATGCCAAACGACTGTTTACTGAGAATTAGTAACTGGGAAAGAGAGTAAAGGAACCTTCTCTTTGCCTAAGAGTAGAGAATGAGTCGCTGGCTGTGCAGGGTGATGGGTAATGTTAATGTCTCATTTGCCAAGATGATTTTCTCTGGTAGGTTGATAAGTGAACTTCACTGCTGAGAAAAGTCAGCTTCCTGTATTTGAGGAAATCGACCACAAAGAATTCTTTAACATCCAGTAAATGTCTGTGAAACACAGGTTGTCCTAAGAAGAGGTGCAGATGAGTCAGTAACACCTACAATGCATATCTTCCCTAAACCACAGAGCCATGGTCCTCGGGCTCAGGAGAGCCAGGAGCTGAAGGAATATTCGAAGTTTTCTGAGGGGGAAGCTTGAGATCTGCCAAGGTGCCAAAATTTACCCCAAGCAAATCAGCCAACACCAGGAATCAAATTGTCCCCCACCCTCTTCCTTTCTCAGAGAGCTGTTTACCGGCACAGTTAGGGATGGCAAGAAACGCAATTTTTCAACAAGGGTTTTAGGTGTGGGTGTGTCTTCCCAGTTCTTGCTGAGGGGGCAGGTATGTAGGGCAGGTCTTGTTCTCAAGCAGCCACCTGAGCTTAAGGAGTCTGTCCAAGCTGGACCCTGCAGCCCCCGATGACCAGCCCAGTGCCTGGTGACATTCTCCTTGTTGTTGTTCTGTCACTAAGTCATGTCTGACTCTTTGGACTGCAAAGAGTCATGGACTGCAGCACACTAGGCTTCCCTGTCCTTCATTATCTCCTGGTCTTTGCTCAAACTCATGTCCGTTGAGTAGATGATACCATCCAACCATCTCATCCTCTGTTGCCCCCTTCTCCTGCTCTCAATCTTTCCCAGCATCAGGGTCTTTTCTAAAGAGTTGGCTCTTTGCATCAGGTGGCCCAAGTATTGGAGCTTCAGCTTCAGATTTACCATCAGTACCTCCAATGAATATTCAGGGTTGATTTCCTTTAAGATTGACTGATTTGATCTCCTTGCTGTCCAAGGGACTCTCAAGCGTCTTCCCTACCACCACAATTCAGAAGCATCAGTTTTTTTGTGTTCAGCTTTCTTTATGGTACACCTCTCACATCTATGCATGACTATTGGAAAGGCCATAGTCTTGACTAGCTGGACTTTCGTCAGCAAAATGATATCTCTGCTTTTTCTAGGTCAGTGGGGGACGGGTAAAAGTTTCTAGATCACTGAGTTACAGTCAGAGGGAGCCACTCATTTGTCATCTTTCCTCCACATTTCTCAGAGACACTGAGTTCGTTCCCTCAGTCAGCCCTCAGGTGTTGCAGCGCCTGCAGCACGCAGCCCTCGTGAGGCTCCCTAGGCTGCAGCTTGCCCACTGGGCGCCTCCTCTGGGTGGGAACTGGTACATGTGCCTACCATTGCCTCTTCCCCTGAAACCATAGTGTGACATCCACCTCCATCTTGGAGTGCCTCAAGGCCACCAGATGCCTGGGCCTGAAGTACTGGGGTTCACAGGCTGCAGAGTCATTGGTGTGCTGATGCTGGGAGGTGAGTGAGAGGCCCATGCCTGCCCCCCTTGCTGGTAACTCCTACTGCCACCCTGCCCTGGGTTCCCACTGGCAACCTGAGGCCCATAGTCTGGCTGCAGATAGAGAAGGAAGAGACCCAAAGTGCAGAAGAAGAAATGAACAAACTTCAACAATAATGGGAGGGACAGAGAGGCTGCCTAGCAGAGCAGAGGGTGCCTGGAGGTTCAACCCAGTACAGCACCCAGCAGCTTGGGGGACACTTGGGACCCTGAACCTTGGAACAGGGTGGCTTTCTGCTCTGCCCCTGTCTGGGAGGACAGCCAGGCAAGGGCAGCCCAGCCATGAGCACTGATTGCATCTCAGGTGGTCATCCCCCAAGGTGATGCCACAAGACTCTGATATTTTCGATGAATCATTTTGCCAGGAGGAAAGGTTTTGATCCCTCTGCTGAGATAAAGATGTTTATTGACAAAAGCCAAGTTCTCTGGATTGTGACATTGACATCAGAGGGGTGATGGACTGGGGAACATGGTGCAGGCTTGGATGTTGGGCCTCACAGAGAGATATTCACAGAGGTGGATGAGCTGCCAGCTCCTAGGATCTGAGTGTGGGTCAGAGGAGGTGTGGTGGCAAAGTGCAGGGACCAAGGGCAAAATAAAGCACAGGAGAGCTTCTTCTGGTTCCCCCATCAGCTGGGTCCTGGGAGGTGCTTGACTGTGGGGGCTCTAGCCAGGATCCCTTTGGCTGGGTTACTGCTTCTACACCTCGCTTTGGGCTTCTGTGTGCTTTGGTATTCCTGGCCAGCACTTACCGTAGGGAGTTGCCCTTGAGCTATTCTTGAATTGCCCTTGAGCTGCTGGAGCTGTTTTGTTGGAAGGGCCCACGAGTTGAGGTCTCCACCCATACATGCCCCTCCTCCTTGCCCCGACCCATGGCCTCGACCAGTGAAGCTTGTGGGGTGCCACTTCTGCTGTGGGTCTCCCAGAGTTCAGGATGAAAGCTTCTGCACTCCCTGGGGACTGGCCCAGATTTCCCCTGGCTTGGTTCTTCTCTGTCTATGCCCTACTCTGCCCTCCCCTCCCAGTCTCTCTTGGGAGTCCTGCCTCATCACTCTCTTAAATGAACGCTCATCTCAGGACCTGCCTCTAGGGAACCTCAGGCCACCCCGCTCCTCGCCTTTAGGGAAACCAAGCAGAGCCTTGAACAGTGAGCTTTGAGCGAGCATGTCCATGGAAGGCAGGATGCAAAAGGCTCAAGTGTGAGAATGAACACTGGGGTCCTGTAGACACAGAGTGGGGCCTGGGCTGAGTGTGAGAGGAATTTAGTGGGAGAAGAACAGGCCAAGCCTGACCAGGCCCTGGGGGACGGGCCTTCCTCAGGAAGGTGTGTGCTGTGGTGAGGGGTGCTCTAGGTCTGAGGCTCAGGGAACCTGGGATTCATGGGTTATTTACTAGGTGGGCAGGATAGAGACACGGATCATTTCTCAGGCCTCTTGCTTGGAGCAGAACTCTGGCTGGAAAAAGAGACTCTCAGGTATTTGTCTTTGTGTCAGAATCCCTATGAATAAAACCTTGCCAAATGGATTGCTAGCTTCTCAAAGCAGGATAATGGCCTTTATGAGTTGGTTGGGATGGGATGGATCCGCCCTTCACTGTTGCTTCCAGGCTTTGGATCTTTGTTTGTTTACTCCTATCCTGATACCTGGATTTGTCTCCAAATGTTCGCTGAGCACTCAGCCCTCTCCAGGCTGGGCTGGGTGAACACTGAGACCACAGCGTGGTCCACATCCCCTCTGGTGGGAGATGTCATAGGGAGGACATGCATTAGTAAGTAGGTGATTACGGACTGCAAGATGGGTTAGAGGGCAGAAGCAAAGCAGTGATGGGGGAGGCGTGGTGCAGAGCTCAGTGGGGTCCCCTTGGGCTCCTCCCCAAAGAAGGGAAGGAGGACAGCAAACCAAGTAGGGGTTTCCTGGTGGACAGATGACAGATGTGCAAAGACAATGCCAGGGAGCCAGCTGGAAATAAGGTGACCCTGGCGGGGGTGAGGCCAGATGATGTCAGAGAAGGAAGCAGGACACAGGACAAACCCTTATCTTGGATGTGAGGACTGTGTGTTAGTCGCTCAGTCCTGCCCGACGCTTTGCGACCCCACGGACTGTAACCCGCCAGACTTCCCTGCCCACGGAATTCTCCAGGCAAGGATACTGGAGTGGGTTGCCATTCCCTTCTCCAGAAGAACTTCCCGAGCCAAGGATCGAACCCTGGTCTCCTGCATGGCAGGCAGATTCTTTACCATTCGAGCTACAGGGGAGGTATGCGAGGGGCAGGCAGTATATAACGTAGGTCCTGTCTGTCTATAAGGGAGTCTCTGAGAACCTGGATGGGGACAGGAGCGGTGGGGTGTCTGGGGTGAGAAGCATAGGCAAAGGGGGCTTCCTGTACAAGGCAGCAAGAACAGACTTGGACGTGAGGGTGCAAGGAAGAAGGTGAAGGCTGGGAAGGCCACTGCTTTTGGTTTGAGAAACTGGGTTAAGGCTAGGATGTAGGTGGATTGTTGAGACCAGAAGAGGCTCCTAGAGTTTACTTTGGGATAGGAAAATTGGAAATGCCTGAGCGAAAATCAGGAAGGACTCTCGCTGGACAGTGGCATGTGAATGTGACTCTGGGGGTACTATGATCTTTAAAGCAAGGGTCCAAAAGGCTGAAATGACCAAGGAACATTCACTGGCTGTTTCCTGGATCTTTCTTTCTTCTGAGTATCATTTTTACACATTTTGCCACAGGATTACATCACAGTTTGTTTTCTTGAAAAATAACTTAAAAAAAACCCTTGAAATAAACCTCAGCTTTTCCTATGCATGCTATCTGTGAAATATCTCAAGTCTGAAATGATGAAGATAGCCAAGCTGGAGCTATATTGTTAAAAATATTGAAATATCAACCTCTGTGTGTTGATACCTAAAAGTTGTTTTGAACCCCACCCTTTGAGTATGACCTCAAAAGGGAAATGGATCCCAGGCACAGCTTTGCCTGTTGTCAGCTGCAGCTTCTTAATCTTGAACGTTATTTACAGAGCTGTGAACTTCATAGAGAAGCATGAGTGATGGCTAATTTTGTCAACTTCCCTGGGTTGCCAAGTGTCCAGATACTTGGTAAACATGATTCTGGGCATGTCTGTGGGGGTGATTTCAGATGAGATTAGCATTTGAATTGGTGGATGGAGTAAAGCAGATTTTCATCCCCAGTGTGGTAGTCACTTAGTCTTGTCTGACTCTGCAACCCCAATGGACTAGAGAGTGCCAGGCTCCTCTGTCAATGGAATTCTCCAGGCAAGAATATTGGAGTGAGCTGCCATGCCCTTCTCTAGGGGATCTTCCTGACCCAGGGATCGAACCCAGGTCTCCTCCATTGCAGGTGGATTCTTTATCATTTGAGCTACTGGGGAAGCCCCCTCAGTGTGGTGGGCCTCATCTAATCAGTTGAAGGCTTGAATAGAACAAAATGTGGAGGAAGGGAGAACGTGCCCATTTCTCCGCCTGGCTGCTTGAGCTTTGACATCGGTCTCCTGCCTTCACACTGGAACCTGAACCTTCAGCCCTTCCATTTTTAGAAGCACACCACCAGCTTTCCTGGGTCTCCAGCATGCAGACAGCAGAACTGGGGACTTCTGAGCCTCTATAATTATATGGGCCAATTCCTCATAATAAATCATATGTCTGTCTATCTCTATCTATCTACCATCTTTCTCTTGTGGGTTCTGTTTCTCTACAGAATCCTGACAAATATATGATGCAAAGGGCCTGATATAGGGCTTTCCACATGGATGACCATAATCTGGGTTCTGCAGTCTCTATCAACACATCTTCCCCTCTGTAGGATGTGGAGGAGTCTGGGTCTCTGTTTAATTGGCCTTTGCATAAAACCAACAGAGGACAGTATTTGAGAACGCTGCTTGGAATAACACACAGTGATAGTATCAGTAAACTTGGAGCTGGATATTCCTTAAGATATGACTTCAAGCATTTAGAATAGGTACATGCTTAGAGGCTCAGTCATGTCCCACCTTTGGTGACCCTATAGACTGTAACCTTCCTGAAGACTGCCTATAGACTGTGAATCCCTCAGGGATTCACCTGACAAGAATACTGGAATGGGTTCCTATTAATATAAATATTTCCTCCTCCATGGGATCTTCCCAACCCAGGGATCGAACTTGCGTCTCCTGCTTAGCAGGCAGATTCTTTACCACTTAGCCACCTGGGAAGCCCCAAGAATAGGTACAAAATTTGCCAAATCTTCTGCAGAAAATTGTGGCAAAGCTGCCCAGGTAGAGGATAGCGCTCTTAGGCACCAACGTCAACATGACTTGGGAGCTTGTCATAAATGTAGATTTTTAGGCCTTGAGCTAAACTGCCATCTATGAACCCAGTCACCAATCACACTTGGCTAATGGGCACTTGAAATGCGGCTCATGCCACAGAAGGGAAAAATAATATTTGAAACATTCTAAGTTAAATAAAATATCCTGTTAAGATAAATTTCACCTGCTTCTTTTAACTTAAAAATATGTTGTCACCAGGAAATTTTAAATTACACATGTGACTCCCATGGTACTTCTACTGGACAGCACAGTGTGCACACCTGCTGACTTAGAATCTTAATTTTAGCAAGCTCCCCAGGTGATCTTCAGCCATGAAAGTTTGAGGAACCCTGCTCTAGGCAAGGGGTCAGCAAACTACAGCTTGTGAGCCAAATCCTGCCTACTGCTGGGTTTTTGAATAAAGTTTTATTGAAGCACGACCGGACCCATTTGTTACATATTATCTATGGCTCTGCCCATGGTTCTTTCATGAAGAACTTAAGGCTTAAAAGTGAAGTCGCTCAGTTGTGTCTGACTCTTTGCGACCCCATGGGCTGTAGCCTACCAGGCTCCTCTGTCCATGGGATTTTCCAAGCAAGAGTACTGAAGTGGGTTGCCATTTCCTTCTCCAGGGATCTTCCCAACCCAGGGATCGAACTCCGGTCTCCCACATTGCAGGCAGATACTTTACCCTCTGAGCCACCAGGGGAGCAAACAATAGAGTTTCTGACCCCTGGTCTGGGCCTTTAATCCTTCCAGTATCTGTGGCATGGTCTCCAACCCGGTATGCCTGTTCCTGCTCTTGTCAGAAAAGTCCCCTGGCAGGGGTGTCCCTGGTGCAAAGTACCCCTGGAAGCCTGCCTCTTTCCTGGAAGTCATAGAGCAAGCCAAAGATCCTTTGGCGATGTAATGGAAAAGATTAAAAAGATGATTTAAAATGAAAATTTCCAGTCATATTGGAAAGGCCCTTCAAGGTCAGCTGCCCACTCTCTCAGTTGGTGATGGGGGAACAAGGCCTCATGAGGGGGCGTGAGCTGGGCCGCCCAGCTGCTGGGACCTCTGTGTTGTTTTTGCACCAGGCTGTTTCCCCAGATCCTGGGTGTGGGGGCTCCGCCCCAGGCGGGCCACAGAGGTGTGATGTGAAGACTGAGAATTGGTTTGGGTTTAGCACTGATTTCCTGTGCCAGTTTTAAATCATATTAAAGGAAGATATGAGATTTTTATGTTAATAAGTGGAAGGCGCGGAGTTAAGACGAAAAGGAAAAAATAAGACTGAGAATTATGGTTCTATTTTCCTGCTCCTTACAGTGTGGTCCACAGACCAGCAGCAGGCTGAGGGCTGGAAAGAAATGCAGAAACTTAATGGTCCCTAGACCCCCCAGTTAAAAAACTACATTTAACAAGATCTTGAGGGAGGGATAGGCACAGAGCATTTGAAACTTATCCCTCTTTGGTTGTTCTTCAACTTTGGGACATCTTGAAGTCACCAGGGGAGGTGTTAACATTCTGAAGCCGGGTCCCTGCTATAGAGCTTCTGATGTCATGGTCTGGGGCCAGGGCTGGGCATGGAGACTTTTAGGGTCCCCATGTGGGGTGAGTGTTCAGTGGAGGGTGAGGACAACAGTCTACATTGGTCCTTTTCTCCCTGAATTTCACTACCTAAAACTTGTGCACTATACGGCCTGGCTGGAGTCATCAAGGAATTTGCGCTTGATTCACATGGCTTGGAGCCCACTGTTGGTTTCCTTGCCCAACCAGCAAGGTTCCCCTCCCACCAAGTGTGGGAGACCCGCCCTCTCTTGGCTCTCTGCACCTCTGGTGAAGCTTCTGAAAGGTGTGATGTGGAATGTGACTGACCCACCCAATGTGGGGAAGGGACGTCTCCGGCCCCAGCTGTCTGGGCCAGTTGTGATACCCCTGTCTCTCTTCTCTCTGCTGCAGATGGTGGGGGCTCATGCCAGAGGAGCCTCCTGTCCCCTTGTGTTTGTGGGGAGACTGTGGTGGGCCAGCCCCTGGGGCTGGAGACGCTTGTACTTTTGCAGACCTGATGACTCCAGCCAGAAGACTGGCCTCGCTGGGTGTGTAGTGATGGTACAGCTGGGCCTGGGTGCCCCCACATGACTGGCATCCTTCAAACCTGTCTGGCTGAGGCCCTCAGGTCTGGGCAGATCCCAAGCTCTGTCCTCTCCTAGCTCTCCTGCAGACAATCCTGTGTCATTCAGGGAGGTGGAGGCCCTTCAGGTGCCCAGGCTTATAGCCTCAGCTGGTTCCTACTGGCTGCCCCTCCCTGCCAGGCCCTTGGGGTGCTACAGCATCAGGTGGTTCTTGCCTGGCTCCTCCCACAGTGGGAAGAACAGGGTAGCCCAGAGAATCAGAGCCAGGTCTTCTAGGTGCCCTGATGCTGTGGGTGGTGCAGAGCCAAGGTTCTCTGGCTAGTATGTAGCTTTGCAGGGTGTCTACCAGACTTTCTTTGATTGGATGCATTTTGAGATAGTACAGTTTTAGGTAGTTAATTGTTCTTTCTCATCAGTACTTTACTGCATGAATTGATTTTTTAAAAAAATAAGCACGTACTTTTAAGAAAAATAATAGCATTTTTTACAACAGTAAAACCCAGGTAACTGGATCCATCAGCTGTGCAGCTCCAAAAAATAGCTTATGCAGTCCCTTCCATCTCTCTCATCACCCCCTGTTGCCTCAGTTTCCTCCTAGGGGACTCAGGAACCTCTTGCTGGGCCACTGTAAGGATCAGACAATGTACCTACAACTTGGAGCTTAATGCAGACCTGGGGAAAGCCTGGGTAAATGTTTGCAGACATAAGACTGGGGAACAGCTGTTAGGGAAGGCTCATCCAGGCTGCCTCCCTGGGACCTTTGCTGCTTTCACTCCAACTCCTGTCTGCTCTGCCTGGTTCTTGGGGTTACCGTGGGGAGGAGGGACGGAGGAAGAGGAATCATGAGGACAGAGGCCCCAGCAAAGGGTTGGAATGACAGGGAGGGGGCAGCTGGGTGTGTGGGGCAGACGGGAGTGGAAGAAGACAAAGACAACAGGTTGAGAAGAGCAAAGAGAGCTAGATGCCCTCTGTGTGGTTGAACCTGAGTCATTCTAGAGTCCCTCTTGGTTGCCATGGCAATAGCACTCCTGGGCCATGGAAAAGGACTGATTTCCTCAAGCTAGGGCTCGGGAACCACCTGCTGAGTGAAAGCAGAGACTTTTATATTCAATGTAAGATGGAAACTTCTAGAAGAGGAAACACCTTGGACAGCACATGAAAGTGAGTAGCAGAAGCTTCAGTGGTTGGGTGTGCAGCAGCAAGAGAGAGGGTTGGCATTCTTTTTTTTCCCTTAGAAGAACTAACTCATTCCTTTAAGACAGGTTCTTGAGAACTGGAAGCAGTAGTGCTTGCAGTCACGGGGATAGGTTGTATTTCCTTGGAAGAAAAGGAGAATGTTCCAAATGCTGAAGCTTTGGTTCCAGCCTAACGAAAGGGTGGTGAGACATCACTTCCCTGAAGCAGAGCTAACCGAAACTTGCTTGGGGCACACTGCTCCTGGGAGCCCCCGGCCCAGCCCAGTCCAGTTCTTCCTTGTCCACTGCTGGCTGGAGCCTATCTTGGTGCCTGAAGGCTTGTTGTCTGCTTCTTCATGTTGCTCCTGCATCTTCAAACCAAGTCCTTCCACGCTTCCCATCTCTCTGAAGCCATCTTCAGCCACATCTCTTCTTGCCTCCAGATGGAGAGCTCTCTGCTTTTCAGGGCACATGTGATTAGATTGAGCCTGCCTGGATAACCCAGGACAATTTCTTCTCTGATCTGATCTCTTTTAAAATCTATAACCATAGTCACGTCTACAGGGTCCCTTTCACCATGCAGGGCAACATATTCCCAGACATCTATGGGAACCTTCTGCGCCCCATCCCCCTCCTCCATCTGCTGGTCTGGGAGGCAGCCCCACAGGCTATGGCCTCTGCAAGGGAATTTCCTGCACCACCCACCAGGACCCTGTCATTAGTCTTGTAAATTGCAGCTTCTGTTAGAAGGAGGAAGGGCTCTGAGCTTTCTCTCAAGATACAGATGAGGGAATGTAACAAGCAAAATGTGTTTTGATTTTCACTTGCCCTAAAATACAAATATAATGGATGAATTTTTCATGAGCAAATTATGAAAACCATGGCTGGGTTCATAGCATGTCTCATCTCTTTAGAGCCTGAGCTATTTTGAAACGTCAGGCTTGCTTCTTTAAAAAGAGACTAAAGTTCAGTGCAAGGCGGCTCTGCATCTAAAAGAACACACACATGGACAGTGTGCATTAGAGGGATAAAGAGTTCCAGTCCTAGGGGACCATTCTGGTTTGCGTCGATTTCGTAATGATAAAATTCATTTAAGAGGCAGAAACCCACAAACTCAAATGCGGTCAAACTGTTGCCGAAAGTAGAGGTGACGTCCAAGGTGAAGGAAACAGAAGTCTGTGGTTTGGTAGTTGGTTTCATGATGAGTTATGTATTTCTCCAGAAAAGCTGTGCGATCAGGTACATTTTGCTATTGGGCAGCTTCAGGAACTAATTCAGCCGTGGTTTCATGTCTGATTTTGGTGGTGCCCTGTCTTTCTGTTCCATCCTCACGAGGTCACAGTCCAACAATTTCTGGAGGGATGAGGGGAGCAGATCCCAGTTATCCATTGCTGTGTAACAATGCCCCTGCTCCCAACTTGGTGACTTAAAACCACCATCATTTTAAACCAGTTCTGAGAGTTGCCCAGGCCCAGCCGGGGGAGGAGTGGAGAGCGGGGTCTTCCTGCTGCTTCCCTTGGGACCCCCATGCTAGAAGTTCATGGTCAAATCACTCGGCCAATCACAAGACAGGGACATATAGTCCTCTCTTTCTCCTTGTGGCTTCAGGGCCCATCTTTGGGGTCTCTCCAGTAGGTAGGTGGATTTCTTAAATCAAGCTTTGGCAAATTTTCTGTTGAAGGTCAGGCAGTAAATATTTTAGGCCTTATGGCCATACGGCTTCTGTCCCCAGTACTCAGTAGCAGAAGCAGCTACAGACAGTGCATACATGCATAGGCTTGGTTTGTTACAATAAAACTTCATTTACAAAAACAGATGGGGAGTGTGGGTTTAGTGGGGGCCATAGTTCGCTGCCTGCTTTCTTACATGGTCACCCGGGACTCTTGAGAACACAAAAGAAGACGCCAGTGGGTCTGATTAGGCTTGGGCCCAGCTCTGGAACAGCTTGCCTAGATGTGGGGGTACTGCAGACATGAGGGGGGTAGGCTTCCCAGGCATCACTAGGAGGCATACTCTCACAGGGACAGGGAGATGCAAGGGTCCACTTTGGTGACTGAGTATAAAGAAACAGTGATATGTGCAGTCCTCATATTTAAACCAAGGAACAGAATTCACCTTTTGAATGAACATTTCCTAGGCCTGTGGTGTGTGTTGCTTACTGTGAGCTACTAGAATGAAAACTCCAGGGCTGATGATTCTCTGGTAAGCGCTACACCACCAAGATAAAGGAAAGAACCTTAGGCCACCTGGTTTTGTGGTGAGACGCTGTCATCTCTGCCCCTTCCTCTAGCTGATTACTTTTGTACTTGGATACAGGAAATAGAAACACTAGGTGACAGTTATGTTCAGAGGTTGCAGCCATCCAGGCCACCCTGACAATCTCATTTTACTGGGGTCCAGGTGGACCTCACCTGTGTTCTGCCTCCTCCTGTTTTTCCTCTGTTACTCAGGTGCCACGAGCTAGCGTATGGATTACAGAGTATCTCAGTGTAACTCTTAGAGTGCTGAGGGTCTCTAGGCTCATGGGGTATGCCAGTCGTTGGGGGGTGGAGAGGGAAGACCCTGACTCTTGCCCAGACTGTTTAAGTGTCACCTAGTGTGCTTCCAGCTGTCCCTCCACTGCAGAGCTGTCAATACACTTGGTTTTATAACATATGGATCATATAGCAGCATAAATGTCTAACTGCTCCTCACTCCTTGAACAGAGCCTCTGTCTAAGGCTGGTGGTCCAGGCCCTCCGCGTCCCCACTTCACCCACATTGCCATCCTCCCAGTGAACGTTGTCGCTGCCCTGGACTCTTCAGCATTTCCCAAGAAGCCCTGGACCCACCTGCCTTTCCACATTTACTTCAAGTCTGAGTCACTTCATCCATTTGAAGATGATTCTCCAAATCCCAACCTAAACGCCCCTTCTTCCAGGAAGTCCTCCCTAGTTGGATCAAATGCTCCTTCCTGAAAGAACCCTAGCACAAAGAAGAAAGAAAAAGAGGAAAAGCAGATCCCCGATATTTTACTGAAACATATCCTGGACGCTCCATGAGTACGTTCACAAAAAACTTATTTGAACCCATTTACCCTCACGGAGTGCAAGAAAGCATACCCCCAAATCCTAAAGTAATAATTTCTGAAGCTTAATGATTCATCTCTTGCCTGGTGAGCAATTTTGTGCCTAGCAGAAGAGTTTCTGAAGTGGGTTCCCAAGTTGCTGATTGTCACTGACGATCAAGCATCTAAATTCCATGCTGCTCTTTAATTTCCCCAAACTGTCTTATAGATCAACATTAAGCATTTTTAAAACAAACAAACAAACCAGAAAGGCAGATGGATCTCTTTTGTCTGGCAAAGGAGCCACTTTCCTTTCCTTGTAGCTATAAAATAAGGTTAAGAAGGCCTCTTGGCCTGGGGTTAGGGAGTACATAAGCTCCTGTTTTTGCTTTTTGTATACAGAGGTTTGGGCAGATGGCTGCCCCTCCTGCTGTGAGTCAGGTGGAGGCAGAGATGGGAGTCAGGCTCTAGTGGAAGGGAGAGTCCCTGCTGCCTAGTGTTTGGAGTGAGGACAAGCTCTCAGGGTGATGGGGGAAGGGACTTCCCACACTTGTGGGACACTGGTAAACATGATATAGGATGGCCTGGTGATCTCAGGTAAAACAACAGCACAAAGGGGTCCTGAGACCTAGGGATCAGCCTGGACCCACATCCTTCCCCAGATCACCATCCCACCCCACTGGCATGCCCTGCATTCTCTGCATCTCCCCTCCCTGTGCCCACCTGACTCAGCCAGAGGACTTGCATGCTTCTTCAGATTTACCCCAGGGGAAGGACAGTGTTCACAGGAGAGTTTCAGGTTGGGGACAAACTTTACTGATGCTCTGAGGACGTATCACAGTGGTTTTTTTCAAAATGTGGATTGGAATCCATGAATGGGCCATGAAATTGATTTGTGGACTGTGATTGATTTTTTAAAATTGGGCAAGTGAACCAAATAGATATTTTTCCCAAAGAATATATACAAATGGACAACAAGTACATGTAAAATATGTAACATCAGAAGTCATTAGGGAAATGCAAATCAAAACCACAATGAGATAACACCTCATGCTTATTAGAACAACCATCATTAGCAAGACAAGCGAGAACAAATACTGGTAAGGACGTGAGGAAAAGGAAACCCTTGTGCACTGTTGGTGGGTTTGTAAATTGGTGCAGCCACTGTGGAAAACAGAGAGTCATTGAAAAATTAAAAATAGAAGTACTACATGATCCAGCAGTTGCACTTCTGAGAATATATCCAAAGGAAGCAAAAACACTAACTTAAGATATCTGCACCCTTATGTTCATAGGATCATTGTGTACAAAAGCCAAGACATTGAAACATCCTAAATATCCACTGGTGGATGAGTGGATAAAGACATTATGGTATATATATGCACATAAAACACACAGTGGAGTATTAGTCATAAAAAAGGAAGTCCTGCCCTATGCTACAACATGGATAGATCTTGGTGGCATTATGCTAAGTGAAGTAAGTCAGACAGAGAAAGACAGATATTGTCTGATCTCACTTATACATGGAATCTAAAAGTAAAAAAACGCCAAAAAACCAAACTCAGGAAAAGAGATCAGATTTGTGGTTTCCAGAGGTAGGTAGTTGGGGGAGGGGGAATTGAAGCAAGGTGGTAGAAGGTAGAGGTTTCTAGTTATAAGATAAGTAAGTGTTAGGGATGTAATGTACAACATAGTGGATATAGCTAATGCTGCTGTGTGATATACAGGGAAGTTAAGGAGTTGGTCCTGAGAGTTCTCATTACAAGGGCAAAACTTTTTTTTTTTCCTTTTTCTTGTATCTTTATGAGGTGAAGGAGGCTAGATAAATTTATTATAGAAACCATTTCACAACATATGCAAGTCAAAACATTCCATTGTATCTCTTAAACTTCTACAGTGATGTATGTCAATTATATCTCAATGAAACGGGGGACAAATGAAGCAAATTCAAAAAATAGACTGCTTAATGGTAAGCTTTTTGTCTTAACATTTTCTACTTTCTCCATCATTATCCCTGTTGTATGATATCAAAATATCTGTCTGGAAAGGAGGTAGTCTTAGACTGTGTACCTGAGACGCTTGCTTCTCTCACTTTCTCTGATCTCTCTTGTCTCTCGGGTTCCCTCCCCTCTAGTTCCTAGAATGGGCAAACTTGGACCTCTGAGTCTCTCCTTCCATGCTGTGCTCAGGGCTCCTTCCAGCTCTGTCTTCCCCATTCTGCTCTTTACCTGCAGATCCCCCAGTTCCACCCTTAGTGGGAGGCCAGCCCGTGTGTCCATCCTCCTCACGCCTGCCCCTTGGATGTGCCACAGGGGTCTGCCCTGAGCATCACTTCTTTTTGGTCATCCTGCCTCCCCACCTTGCCTTCTCTTGCTTGGTGATGGTCCACAATATCCATCAAGTTGCCCGCACCTAAACCTAGACTTCTCCATCTCCACTGAATCCTCACCAAATATTCTTTCCCTTCTTCGAGTCCCTCACGGAGTACATCCTCATCACTCTGCTCCAGCCTGGCCTTGGCTTAGACCAAGATCACTTCTCTGATTCAGGATGTGGGCTGCCACACTGGCCTCCTTTCCTCCAGTTTCATCCCCCAGCAGCACTGCAGAATGCCTCAAGGCAACTATATTTCAAGAAAAGAGTTAAAAAAAACAGAAGTAAATGGTCATGATATCTTTTGCTTACTTGCAAATGACTTGGTAAACAAACACACCCCTCATATCATGCCCATAAAAATAGATACAGGCAAATGCAAGCTGTTGTTGAATCTAGGCTTACGTAGTCTTTGGGTATGATTTTTCTACTTTTCTCTCTGAAATTGTAAACTAATACAATATTGAAGGAAAAATAAAATGCAAACTAAACCTGCTGCTCCTAGAACTGAAGACCTCCAGAGAGAGACGCCTTAGCCTGGGCTGGCCTGGCCGGCCCTGCCGACAGCCTCACCTCTCTGCCCCTCGGGTCTGCTGTGCTCTGCCCCTCCCTTGGGCCTGAAACCACACGGCTGCTATTTCTGCCAGGCCTTTGTCTGCACCGTTTTCTCTGCCTCGAGTGCCCATCTTCAATCACATTTCCAACTGGGTGAGGTGCCCTCACATTGACCCCCAAAGGGTTTGCTTCTCAGAAAAGGTTAGACATTCGGTTCCATAGACTGGGAACTTTTGGAGGCCTCTATGATGTCCCCCGTGCCCAGCACGTGTGTGGTCTAGAGCAGGTGCTCAACGTGCTTGCAGCAGGAGTGAAACACTACTTTACACTTGGCTGTGGTCTGGGGAAATACAAGACTAGACTCAAGAATCTGCTTTCCTGGGTATTCTGAAAAGCCAGGCTGGCTCTGGGATAGCAGTGAGGTGCTGCCAAGGCCTCTGGAACTGGGAAAGATAAGCAGCCAGAATCTTCTAGAAGTGATTTAGGGCCCCAGTCTTCCCCTGAGTTAGGTAAAACAAGTCTGGACTGGGAAGAGTAACAGAAAAGCTTTCAGATACCTCTCACCATTCTGAGTTTGAGGGGTGGGGACTGCCTTAAGGCTTGATATGACTATGGGGCTTTATTTGTATTGCTGAGTAAAAGACAATTTTTATGTGGTGTGTCAACAAGGGAAAACTCGAAGACTTTGTTTTTATTGGCAAGTAAGTAGGACTGCACTGGAGCTGAAGGACATGTTTGTACATAGATGGGTGGATGGAATATGGATGGATGGATGAGTGGATATACGTAGATCTATCGGAGAAGGCAATGACAACCCACTCCAGTACTCTTGCCTGGAAAATCCCATGGGCAGAGGAGCCTGGTAGGCTGCAGTCCATGGGGTCGCTAAGAGTCGGGCACGACTGAGCAACTTCACTTTCACTTTTCACTTTCATGCATTGGAGAAGGAAATGGCAACCCACTCCAGTGTTCTTGCCTGGAGAATCCCAGAGACAGGGGAGCCTGGTGGGCTGCCGTCTATGGGGTTGCACAGAGTCGGAAACGACTGAAGCGACTTAGCAGCAGTAGCAGCAGCAGCTGTATCTAGATATTTTGGTTCCTATAAAATGAGAGAGGATATCTTAGATACTGACTTGTGTCCCAGCCCTTCGAATGTCCAAGGGCCTGAAAATCAACTCTAAATTTTTTGCCAGAAATATTCACCCTGCAGCAGATTCAGGGTTCAGCCTGCCAAGTCTCACTCTGGAGGCAAGTGCCCAGGTTTAGTTTTCCAAAGGTAATTATTTTGTTACGATTCCATTTCATGATGGAATAAGTGCAAGCATATTGCAAGAGTTCCCCTTTTGGTGTTTAGGCAGGTCAAGGATGTAGTCATTGTATTGAGACTGTGTCTACTGTTGGCTTGGTTTCTGAAATGTGAGTGGTTAGGTTTGTGGGGCTGAAAGTTAGGGATCCTAGGATATCTTAGCTCACCGCCTGTGGCTTATAGAAGTACACCGATGAACAACCAATGGGAAATATCCAGCTATATGCCCAGGTATAAAGAAGTGAGTCTGATTCCATGGTCTCCTTTGTGGTGTGGGATGGAACCTGGAAACAGGAGGCCGTGGACTGGAAGAGGAGAAGAGGATGGTTCAGAAGGAAAGGATAATGTGGACGTCCAAGGAGCCAGGGTTTTAGGCAGGAGGCAGGAGAAATGGTCTGGAGGGTGTGTAGTTAGTTTTCTATGTCAGTTGGCTAAAGTACCAGCTACTCAATTAACCTAGGTGCTGCTGTGGAGGTATTGGGTAGATGTAATTAATGTCAACTGTCAGTCGGCTTTAAGAAGATTGTCCTTGATAGTGTGGATGGGCCTCATCCAATCCACTGAAATGGGCCTTAAAAATTGAGATTTCCCAAAGAATAAGAAATTCTGTTTCATGATTGCAGTCTCATCTCCTGATTGAGTTTCCAGCCTCTAGCCTGCCTTACAGATTGAAGACTTACTAGCCCCCACAAGCCTGTGAACTAATTCCTTGAAATAAATCTCTTCACATGCTCATATATATATAAATCTCTCTCTCTCTCTCTCTCTCTCTATATATATATATATATATATATATATATATATCTGTGTGTGTGTGCGTGTGTGTGTGTGTGTGTGTGTGTGTGTGTGTGTGTTTGGCTCTACATATCTATGGTGGTGGTGGTGGTTTAGTTGCCAAGTTGTATCTGACTCCTCTTGTGATTCCATGGACTTTGGCCCACCAGACTCTTCTGTTCATGGGATTTCCCAGGCAAGAATACTGGAGTGGGTTGCCATTTCCTTCTCCAGGGGATTTTCCTGACCTGGAATTTTACCTGTGTCTCAAGTCTGGGTTGGCAGATGGATTCTTTACCACTAGCGCCACCTGGAAAGCCCCATATATATCTGTAGATAGATATAAACGATACAGAAATAGATCCAGATGTAAATGCATATGTAGATCCCCTATTTACTTTGTTTCTGTGAAGCACCCACACTGATTGGAGAAAGAGTGAGGATCAAAGAGGAAGTGGTACCCGGAACACACTAAACAATGGTCTGAATTTGAAAGGTCTGCAGAGAAAACAGTCCCTTTCCCTGAACAGACATACCCTTTCTTGGCCCCAACCCTTCACACATGTCTTCTCTTTGCAATTTGCCTACACTTCACCCTGTGATCAGCCAGTGAGCTCTTTCTACAGTACAGTGCCATGCTCCAGAGTGGAGAGATTTCAGTTAAAAGGCAAGTGTAGTGTCCTTTCCCCCTTGCCCCGACCTCTTAGCTTGCTTATTGAGACCCAGCTCCAGTGCTGGTCCCCAGGAGAGTTTTCCTCATCCCTCGACTGCCACGCTCCATCTGTAGCAGCCCAGCCCCCTGCCTGTCCTGTTCTGGCACCCATTACCATGTATTACAGTTGGTGGTTCATGTGTCTCCCTCATCCTCAGTTCCACTGAGTTTAGAAGTTTAGAACTTCCTCTAGAAATTTCCTGACTGATTCCATAAGGCCTTTCCATTCTCTCTAGCACACTTCTATGCCAGTGACTGCAACATCTACTGACTCCCTTTGGATAAAGGAGTACATTTTCCTTCACAGACTATAAACATTTAAAAAGTAGAAATTGATCTCACTTGTTGCAGTCAAATATACTTTTTATGCTACAGTGACAAGCAGCCCCAAGGTTCTTAGCCGCTTCAGATGGCTCATGCCGCATATCCACCATGGGTTAACAGGAGCCTTTGTTCATTGCGACAGTCACTCATCACTTAGGCTGATGGGACAGCTGCTGCTTCAATGCTGCTATCACCAGGGAGAGGTCAGGAAGGATCAGGAAGTGCCATCCTAGCATGTGCTCAGGGTGAGAGATGAGGACACTTGATGACCGGCTTTCATCCCTTCCTACTTGGTTTGATTCTAGGGACTAGTGTAGTACCTGCAATTCCTAACTAAACTCATCCATGAGCATCTCAAAAGCAGAAACTGAAATGACTCATCTGTATGGCCCAGAATATCTAGCAAAATGTCACTTCATAAATACTCCATCAATTGTTAATTAACTAAATGATAAAAAGGACTTACGAAACTCTTGGCTATATCATGGGTTTCTGAGATGTAAATGTTGAGGGTCTATACTGTGAGCGAGCCTAATTTGCATCAGTGTTTTCAGAGCATGGTGAAGTGGAAAGAGTTGGAGCTTCGCATCACACTTCTACTCTTTCTACCTGGGGGCTGTTGCTCACTGCTTAGCTGCTAGAACTTCAGTCATCAACCATAAGGAAGGGTGTTCCCAACATGACACTTCTGCACTGGTCACTGATGGGCTGGAGGCTGTCTTGAAGCCACTATTACTGCTCAGGAGCTCAGGGATCCATGCTCCAGCAACTGCCATCAAAAGCTCCCCAGTGCTGTGGACTGCAGCCGCCTGTAGTTACAGCTGGAGTTGCGCTTCTGCAAATGCTGCCGTGAGATGCTGTGTTAGTTTTCTGAGGTGGCCAGAACAAAGTACCGTAAATGGGGCAAGTTAAAACCATAGACATTTCTTCTCCTGCAGTTTTGGAGACCAGGAGGCAGAAATCAAGGTGTCAGCAGGGCCATGCACTCTCTGAAGGCTCAGGGAAGATAAAGGTCCTTCCTTGCTTCTTCCAGTTTGTGATTGCTGCTGGCAATCCTTGGCAATCCTTGGCAATCCTTGGCATCACTCTAATCCCTGTCGTCACAGTCACATGGTGTCTCCTTGTAGTTCTGGGTCCAAATTTGCCTCTTCACATAAGGACACTAATCCTAGTGGGTTTAGGGCCAACCCTAGTTGAGCATGACCTTGTCTTAACTTGAATACATCTAAAGACCCTAATGCCAAGTAAGGGCATATTCACAGGTTCTGGCTGGACATTAATTTTGAAGGGGACACTCTTCAACCCAAATAAAGGTTTTTTTTCAGGAGCAGAACAAAAGGGCCTTTTGCTTCCCCTTTTCTTGTGATCTCCCACAAATGGTTCATCAGGAAGCCAGCTGGCATGGTGTCAGAACAGGTCATCTGCAGACTTACTCCCATTAGCTACAGACAGGAGAACAGGAGGATGGAAGGGACTGAAAGTCAACAGGTAAGTTCTTGGCCTGTGTGATGCCAGGAACAGAGACCATGATCTTTAGCTTAGCTCCATGCCTAAGGTATCAGAAGAAAGCCCATTTCCAGTGTGAGAGCATTTTCTCAGCAAGACAACTTCCAGGTGCCCCTGATAAGAGGCTCAGTGTGTTACCTGAACAAGAGTGCTGAATTGTTTCATAAGCACTTGGCACGTATCCTCTCCTGTGCCCTTCACGCATGTCAGCATGTATATATCTTCTCAAGACTGTTGGCCCACAGTTCTGTCTGTGGCTCTGTGGCCACATTGCAGAGCAGGGCCTCAATTCAGTGCTTGCTGGCTTCCTGATCTATCTGAGAAACGACTCTGCTGAGCAACTTGTCCTACTGTCAAATGAGCCCTGCTTCATTTCTTCAAGCTCCCTAGTGTCTGGAATACACGAAGATGGGAAAGTTGTAGAGGAGTGATGCAAGAGCAAACACTGCATGCTCACACTGTGCAGGAATCAAAATGAAAGCTGACCCCCAGGGCCATGACTACGGCGTTGTATCTATTACTTTTCTGCCATGTAAATAATCAATACTCATTCAAAAAACTAAAATATATAAAAACTCAGAAATGAAAATTAAAACCATGCTTAATATAATGATGCTTCCCTCCTATCCTGAGGTGATTTTTCAGCACTTGGTAATTTTAAAATAAAAAAATAAGCAAACATATAGAAACAAAACTGCCCCCCTTGGGGGAAATAGCTGGGATCTGCTGACAGTTAATGGAAAGCAACAAAGAGATCCGACTGGAAAAGTGTTAGAGGGGCCCAGAAATGGTCTTTGTTAAAAATAATATAAATTCTATGAGTAATTTTAGAACTTCAAAGATATGGCAATGAACTAAGACTCTTAAGAAAATAGTAAATGATATACCCATCCAGATTCATTTAGGAATAAAATTAATTATCTAAAAGGAAATTGGAATTCAAAAAGAACTTCTGAGCCACCAAATTAGTGTCACTGAAATGCATATTCTGAAGTCTGTGCATTTTGTTTTGCTTTCTTTTTCACTTATTTTTTATTTTTATATCAATATTTTAAAATTGAAATACAGTTAATTTATAATGTTGTGTTACTTTCAAGTGTATAGCAAAGTAATTCATATATGTGTGTGTATATTCTTTTCAAATTATTTTCCCTTATAGGTTATTATATGATATTGAGTATAGTTCACTGTGCTACATCTCCTCCTTCTTTACCTATCTTATTTATAGTAATGTGTAGATGTTAATCCCAAGTTCCTAATTTATGCCTCTTCCCCCCATCCACTTTGGAAACCATAAGCTTTTTTCTATGTCTGTGAGTCTATTTCTGTTTTATAAATATTCATTTGGATCTTTTTATAGATTCCACTTATAAGTGATATCATATGGTATTTGTCTCTCTGTGTCTGACTTCACATAATATGATAATCTCTAGGCCCATCCATGTTCTGGCAAATGACATCGTTTGTTCATTTTTATGGCTGAGTAATAGTCCATTGTGTACGTGTGTGTGTGTGTGTACAGACACCACATCTTTTTTATCTATTCAGTGTGTGTTTTGTTTTTCAATTGGAGGAGATGCCCTTCTGATCTTCATTTCCAGAGTTTGTTTTAGCTAATTTTCTGCATGTTTTTCACAAGGTTTCTGTAAGAATCCTAGAGTTAGAAGTGAAACCTGCAGCAAAAGCACCACTTGTAGCTCCAGACCCTCTTGGCCATACTATGAACAAGGCAGTGAGGGAAACCAGATAAACACAAGATACAATACCCATGAAAACATCAAGATTATTTTTCAGAAAAATAGAACAAAAAATTCTGAAAGTTAACAGACCCACAAAAGGCCCATAATAGTGAGTGAAATCAGTCCTGAGAAAAAGTAACAAATCTGAAGGTATCACACTCTCTGATTTCAAACTATATTACAAAGCTCTAGTAATCAAAACAGCGTGGAATTGGCAGAAATACAGATTCATAAATCAATGGAACAGACTATGAACCTAGAAATAAACCATGCATACATGGAAAAAGGACCGAACAATGTAAATCTGTGAAAAGACAGTCTCAATAAATGTTGGGAAAACTAGACAGCCATGTTTTAAAAAATTAAAATAGACTGCTAACTCACACCCTACACAAAAATCAACTAAAAATTTACATTAAAAGCTTGAAAGTAAGACTTGAAACTGTAAAACTTTTGGAAGAAAGCATAAGCAGTACATTCTTTGACTTTGATCTCAACAATATTTTTCAGGATATGTGTCCTCAGGCAAGCGAAACAAAAGCAAAAACAAACAAATGGGACTATAGCAAACTAAAAAGCTTCTGCACAGCAAAGGAAACCATAAACAGAATGAAAAGTCAATCTATCAAATGGAAGAGCATATTTGCAAATGATATATCCAATAAGGAGTTAGTAGCTAAAATATATAAAAACTTGTTCAACTCAACAACAAATAAACAACTTGATTAAAAAATAGGCAGAATAGATGAATAGACATTTTTCCAAAAAAGATGTACAGATAAACAAGCCCATGAGAAAGATGTCCAGCAACACTAATTGTTAGAAAAATGAAAACTTGGCTGAGATATCACCTCAAACCTGTTAGAATGGCTATTATCAAAAAGCCAAGAAATACCAAGTTCTGATGAGGATGTGGAAGAGAAGGGTCCCCTCGGATACTGTTGGTGGGAATATAAATTGGTGTAATGACTATGGAAAAGTATGAAGTTTCCTCAAAAAATTAAGAATAAAACTACCTATGATTCTATGTCTCTTTTCTGAGTATTTTTCCAAAAAGTATGAAAATGCTAATCTGAAAAGATATATGCACCCATATTCACTGTGGCAATTAAAACAGCCAAGTTGTGAAAACAATTTAGGTGCCCATCAGTGAATGAATGGATACAAAAACATGTGAGAAAGACAGACAGGTATTGTAGATAATATATTATAATATATATTATACATACATTACATTACCACTGTATGACACAATTGACTTCATTTGTATTAACTTTCAAAATCTGATATGATTTTAGACTTATAGAAATGTAGCAAAAATAGATCAGATCATATATATTCTTTACCCAGTTTCTCCTAAGGTCAATGGGCACAACCCTGTGAACTAAACCACAGAATTTATTCAGCCCTCCCCATTTACCCATATTGTGCTTAGTTCTTTCTCCTTCATTCCCTCCAATCTGTGACAGTTCCTCAGTGTTTCCTTGTCTTTCACTTCCTGACACTTTTGAAAAGTGCCAACCAGTTATTTTGTAGGATGTCCCTCAGTTTGGATTTGTTGGTCACTTCCTATGATTTGATAGAACGATGATATCTTGTCTTTGTCTGGGCAGCATGTCAGGGGTACATAATGTTGCTATGTGTTATTATTGGTGGTGTTAACCTTGGTCATTTGGTTAAGGAAGTGTCTCAGCCTGGATGGCCTAGGCTGTCCAATGGAAAGAAGTAAACTACCTAGGTAATTTTAAATGTTCTACTAGAAAATTTATTAAAATGTTCATATATATGTAAATAATATCTAAAATTCAATTTAAATATGTAAATATTTTAATAGAAAAATATACAAGTAAAAAAAGAAGCCAGTGAAATTGATTCTTTTGTTGCAATAAAATAAGCATAACATAAAATGTGCCATTTTAGTCCTTTTTTAAAGTGTATAGCTCTGTGGCATTAAATACATTCATACTGTTGCAACCAACAACACCATCCTTTTGTAGAACTTCTTTCATCGTCCCCAACTGAAACTCTGTACCTCACTCATCTCCTCTTTAACTAGTAACCTCTATTCTACCTTCTGTCTCTATGAATTTGACTACTTTAGTTGCTTCATCTAAGCAGAATAATATAGTATTTATCCTTCTGCTTCTGACTTCTTTCACTAACATATTGTCCTCAAGGTACATCCAAGTGGGGAACACGTGCCAGAATGTCCATCTTTTTAAAGATGGATTAATATTCCATTGTCTGGATATTCTATATTTTCTTCATCCATTCATCCCTTGATGTGAAATTGATTTTAATAATACATTTTATTAAACTCCATGTGTCCTGAGAAACCTGAATGCAGATCAAGAAGAAACAGAACCAGACATGGAACAACTGACTGGTTCAAAATTGGGAAAGAAATATGTCAAGGTTGTATGTTGTCACCCTGCTTATCTAACTTATATACAGAGTACATCATGTGAAATGCCAGGCTAGATGAATCACAAGTCAGATCAAGATTGCCAGGAGAAATACCAATAACCTCAGATATGCAAATGACACCACCCTAATGGCCGAAAGTGAAGAGGAACTAAAGAGTTTCTTGATGAAGGTGAAAGAGGAGAGTGAAAAACCTGGCTTAAAACTCTACATTCATTAAACAAAGATCATGGCATCTGGTCCCATCACTTCACAGCAAATAGGTGGAGAAAAATAGAAACAGTAACAGATATTATTTTCTTGGGCTCCAAAATCACTGTGGATGGTGACTGCAGCCATGAAATTAAAAGTTCCTTGCTCTTTGGAAAAAAAGCTATGACAATCTAGACAACATATTAAAAAGCAGAGACATCGCTCTGCCAACAAAGGTCTATATAGTTAAAGTTATGCTTTTTCCAGTAGTCATGTATAGATGTGAGAGTTGGACCATTAAGAAGGCTGGAGCACCAAAGAATTCATGCTTTCAAACTGTGGTGCTGGAGAAGACTCCTGAGAGTCCTTTGGACAGCAAAGAGATCAAATCAGCCAACCTTAAAGGAAGTCAACCCTGAGTATTCATTGGAAGGACTAATACTGAAGCTGAAGCTCCAATACTTTGGCCACCTGATGTGAAGAGCTGACTCATTGGAAAAGACCCTGATGCTGGGAAAGATTGAAGGCAGGAAGAGATGGGGATGACAGATCATGAGATGGTTGGATGGCATCACCGACTCAAGGGACATGAGTTTGAGCAAACTCTGGGAGATTGTGAAGGACAGGGAAGCCTGCTGCTGCTGCTGCTAAGTCGCCTCAGTAGTGTCCGACTCTGTGTGACCCCATAGACGGCAGCCCACCAGGCTCCCCCGTCCCTGGGATTCTCCAGGTAAGAACACTGGAGTGGGTTGCCATTTCCTTCTCCAATGAAGGAGAGGGAAAAGAAGTGAAAGTGAAGTTGCTCAGTCGTGTCTGACCCTCAAAGACCCCATGGACTGCAGCCTCCCAGGCTGTGTGGGGCAATCCATGGGATCGCAAAGAATCGGACATGACTCAGTGACTGAACAACAGCAACAAAATCATGCACGTAATCAATGTAAATGTTACTGATGAGATTTTTCACATTGTTTTATACAAAAGTCTTTGGGTTCTGACATGTATTGTACATCTGGAGCACATCCTCATTCAGGTACACATAGTCACATGTGGCCAGTGACTACTCCACAGGCACTCTGGTTCCAGATCGTCTCGACTGAGCACTCCCTCTTGGAAATTACACTGGAATCCACACAGGAGGGTGCAGTCTCCAGTTGGGCAGCACCTCTGCATGGCTTTTAGAATTCAGCAAAGGTGAATAGGATGGATCCACATCAGCCTCCACTCTCCTCCCCAGAAGGCAGGGGCTCAGAGGTTAGCACCTACATTACCTAGTTCTCATGTACCTGGGGTTCCAGAGGTGCTCTTGCAGCATTAGAGGCAGAAATGAAGTGGGCTGTCATTTTTGCTGGCCAGCAGGGAAGGAGTTAGTTTTCTGTGGCAACCTTGGTGAAGGTCACGTTGTCTGGCACTGACTCCCTGGGGTCACAGGCAGGATGCTGCCCATCTTGCGAGTGCAGACAATGGTACGTGCAGTGTGTCTGGGCCCTGGCAGCCTCTGTTGAGGCTTCCAGGTGAGGCAGTGTGCTCTGCCTCTTACTGTTGAGGGGCTGTCAGCTCCCTTGCCAGGCTAGGTTAGGCAGCATGCTTCTGGACGCCATCCCACCAACTCTGTCGTACATCCATGTCAACCTCAGGTAGTTTGAGAGAACTTTGCAATGCAGAGAGACACCTGTTACGGGCTGAATGTTTGTCACCCAAATTCACATATTGAAACCCTCCCCCTGGTGTAATGACGTGTATGTGTGTATTAGTTTCTCAGTCATGTCCAACTCTTTGTGACCCCATGGATTGTGGCCCACCAGGTTCCTCTGTCCATGGAATTCTCCAGGCAAGAATACTAGAGTGGGTTTCCATTTCCTTCTCCACAGTGTAATGATATTGGGAGGTAATTTGGGTTAGCTGAGATCACAAGGGTGGACCTCCACCTGCACCCCTGTGGGGTTACTGCCTTTATAAGAGTTGCAAGAGAGTGTGCTTCTCCTCTCTGCCTGATCGCAGACTTCCAGCCTCCAGAACTGTGACAAGTGAATTTCTGCTGTTGATGAGCACCCAGTCTGCGAGGATTTGTTATAGCAGCCCAAACAAACTAACACAGTACTTTCTCCAGGCTTTAAGTTACATATCTGCACAGGAGGTGGACAGCTTCATCAAAATACTGAGAAGACTGTGGTATTTCGCATACACTAGCCTGCTTTGTATGATGATCTGGGTTGCACTTGCTATTAAAATACCCCTGTTTTTCTGAGGAAGCTTGTGTCACTAAATAGATGATACACCTAATACTCAAACTTCTGTCTGACTTTCTATGGGCTTCAGAGAGAGTCTAACTCATGCCAACTTGGAAAATTGATGAAATAGATGGAAAGAAAGTTGATTATGGATTTAGAAGGACATTAATATTATGGAAGATGCTTAAAGGACAATTTTTTTTTCTATAAATTATAAAGCAATTTAGGAAACTGATCCATACATATTTTAGGAATAAAATTTTTCTTTTAGGTGAAATGGTAATTTGTGCTTCTTATTTCCTTGCTGTCAATCACATAATGGAGTTATCTTGGTATTTTATTTAAAAGGGAAACACATATGTCAGACTTAAGTGTCTCAAGATCGTGCTGAGAAGTCTCTTGAGACATAAGCACAGTCTGAACAGTCCCACTAATGTAATATTTATTCTAATGCAAACCCTGTAATGATAGCAGGGACATCACTTTGGACACTGAGAGTGAGCATCAGCATAGTTGAACTAGACAAAAAGTTTTAGTGATGCTTGTAAAGCATAAAAACTCATGAGACACAGTTTGGGCTGTAGGAAAGAGATGCTCTATGTCATGGCCTATCCCTCCAGACATATATAAACACACACATGATCATGTGGACAGACATACATGTCCATATACACATTTACATACTTACATATGCATGTACACACACATCTATGGGCACACACAAGTACCCATACATAAACACATATACAAGTGAGATACAAACATATACGCACATTACACATTAATCTACACAAATGCACTTACATAAGCACATATACACAAACTACATGAGCATGCACACATATAGCCACAAATGCATGTACATAAGCATACGCACATGTGAGACACGAATACACAGACACCATTGTGTAGTCTGAGGAGTGTGTGTGTTTGTTTTGTGTACCTATAGACAGCTGTATTTAAGATTTAAATTTACCTAAGGACTATGTTGATCCTGGCACATACTGAAGGAGGAAGCTTCTAGGCTTTAGCTTGGAATTTGAGGCTGGTCACAGGACAGGCTGTGATTGCAGTCACAGCTCTGAGTGCTGTGTGTGCAATTTAGTGATCACAGTGGCTCCATGAAGTAGACTACTACATCATCATCTCACTGTTATGGCCATGAGGTCCAGTGAGGCTCCACAGTGTATTCTGAGTCACACAGGGAGCAGGGATGTGGGCTCTGAGCCCCTAACCTGCTTAGTTCAGCTGCTTCCAAACCCTAACCTTAGAGTCTGGGGCTTTCTGCTTAGAGCTGGGAACAGGTCTGTGTCCCATGAGCTACACAGTGACTTTATAATTTACTTTCAAAATATCCTACTCTCTGAAAAAGAGCTGCTTAGAATGTAAATGTGAGATCAAATTTTTCCTTGAAGAAAATATTGCCTGGGAATTGGGACAAGTTGTCCAGTGAACAGCTGTGCAAATCTGTATTGCTGTGTTTCTGGGCACCACACCTGGCCCATTCTCAGGTGGGATATGTATTTGTGTTTTAATCCTTTGTTTAGGCTGAGAATCTGCTTAGAAGAAAGCATATACTTTCAGTGGTACCAAAAGAGAGCCCACAGAGCAAGGAATGTAAAGCATAGCTGAAAGGGAGGAAAAAAAAGAAAATTCAGAACTGCCATCAATACTCTGAGCCCAGATGGTATCATTTGGAGACCATTATCTCCAACCAGTCCATTCTGAAGGAGATCAACTCTGGGATTTCTTTAGAAGGAATGGTGCTAAAGCTGAAACTCCAGTACTTTGGCCACCTCATGCGAAGAGTTGACTCATTGGAAAAGACCCTGATGCTGGGAGGGATTGGGGGCAGGAGGAGAAGGGGACGACCGAGGATGAGATGGATGGATGGCATCACTGACTTGATGGACACGAGTCTGAGTGAACTCCGGGAGTTGGTGATGGACAGGGAGGCCTGGTGTGCTGCGATTCTTGGGGTCGCAAAGAGTCGGACATGACTGAGCGACTGAACTGAACTGAACTGAACTGATCTCCATATACATTTCTAAAGATTGAATTATTGATTTTTCTGTAACAAAATTTTGATACTGAAATATGACTGACTGAGCTCACACATCTACCCTCATTTCAGCTTCAATTTCCACAAAATGACCAACCCTCCCACCCCAAATCAGATCCTTAATAATGCAGGGAAACAAAAGAATGCCGTGTATGTAAGAGAGTTCTGGAATAATTCTGAAAGATGGATATGGGCAGACAGTATCAGATCCTAGGAAAAAAACAAAATTGAAGCAAAACAAATACATAAGATACTATGAGGGCAGGAGGGTTTAGGCAGCTCATGTCCGAAGTCAACATAATGTGAAACAGAAGGCAAACAATAGACACCATTAGGCACCAAGGGCTCAGGAAATAAACACCCATAAACAATATATGAGGGATTCTTTGAAAAAGGAACATTCTTGTTGTTCAGTCTTGTGTCTGACTCTTTGTGACCCCATGGACTGCAGCACACCAGGCTTCCCTGTCCTTCATTATCTTCCAGAGTTTGTTCAGATTAGTGTCCACTGAGTTGGTAGCTCTATCTAATTATCTCATCCTCTATTGCCCTCTTCTCCTTTTGCCTTCAATCTTTCCCAGAATCAGGGTCTTTTCCAATGAGCCAGCTCTTCGCATCAGGTGGCCAAAGTATTGGAGGTTCAACTACAGCATCAGTCCTTCCAATGAATATTCAGGACTGATTTCCTTTAAGATTGACTGGTTTGATATCTTCGCAGTCCAAAGGACTCTCAAAAGTCTTTTCCAGAACCACAATTTGAAAGCATCAATTCTTTGGTGCTCAGCCTTCTTTATGGTCTAACTTTCACATCCATACATGGCTACTGGAAGAACTATAGCTTTGACTATATGGATCTTTGTTGGTGAAGTGATGTCTTTGCTTTTTAATGCACTGTCTAGGTTTGCCACGGAGAAGGAAGTGGCAACCTACTCCAGTATTCTTGCCTGGAAAATCCCATGGATGGAGGAGCCTGGTAGGCTACAGTCCCTGCAGTCGCTGAGGGTCAGACATGACTGCACGACTTCATTTTCACTTTCATGCGTTGGAGAAGGAAATGGCAACCCACTCCAGTGTTCTTACCTGGAGAATCCCAGGGATGGGGGAGCCTGGTGGGCTGCCATCTATGGGGTCGCACAGGGTCGGACACGACTGAAGTGACTTAACAGCAGCAGCAGGTTTGTCATAGTTTTCCCTCCAAGGAGGAAACATCTTTTAATTTCGTGGCTGCAGTCACCATGTGCAGTGATTCTGGAGCCCAAGAAAATATGTCACTGTTTCCAATTTTTCTGTTTGCCATGAAGAGATGGGATCGGATACCATGATCTTCATTTTTTGAATGTTGAGTTTTAAGCCAGCTTTTTCACTCTTGTCTTTGACCCTTATCAAGTTGTTTAGTAGTTCCTCTTCACTTTCTGCCGTTAGAATGCTATCGTCTGTGTATTCTGAAGTTGTTGATCTTTCTCCTGGCAATCTTGATTCCAGCTTGTGCTTCATCCAGCTGCTTATTTCTCATGATGTACTCTGTGTATAAGTTAAATAAGCAGGGTGACAATATACAGCCTTATAGTACTCCCTTCCCAGTTTTGAACCAGTCGGATGTTCCATGTCTGTTTTAACTATTGCTTCTTGACCCACATACAGGTTTCTCAGGAGACAGGTAAGGTGATCTGCTATTTCTATCTCCTTAAGAATTTTCCATAGTTTGTTGTGATCCACACAGTTAAAGGCTTTTGTAGTCAATGAAGCAGCAATACATAAAAAAAAATTTTTTTTCCTTGCTTTCTCTATGATCCATGAAGTTGGCAGTTTAATCTCTTGTTCCTCATATCAGCACAAATAAAAATAAACACAGGAGAAACATGAAGAATACAAGGAGTAGTAAGAAAAGGGATTTGTTTATTGAGTAAAAATGCTTAATGGTCACAAAATGCACAAAATGATGGCCATTGCTCTAGATCTTATGTTCTTACACTAGCATCCAAAGCAAGAACAAAGATGTCAACAAAGCCTCTGTTGAGAAATTCTAACTTAGACTTAATCTTGACTCATCTCCTATTCTGGGCATATTATTACCCCTCACTTCAAAATCAGAGTGTATGGGCAAGTAGAAGTAGAGTGGAATGGCTACATGAGCAGCTAATTGTGTTTGCCATGTAGACAAAAATAGAAGATTGAAATAACCTAATTAACAAGCTTGATTAGCTGTGTATATAAATCTATGAACTCAGGCCCATTTCATTTATACCAACAGAGACCATACCTTCTTTTCAAATATGAATGGAACATTCACAAAAATTGTTTCTAAAGCAGAATAAACAGAAAATCTCAATAAATTCCAGGATGTGGAAATTATATAGGCCACATTTTCTGAAGAAGTTACAAAGAATAAAAAAATTAGGCTTTGATATAAAAAACTGGCAAAACAGTTCTTTTTTTTTATATTTAAAAACAACCTTCAAATAAAGAGAAAATAAAAACTAAATTTATAAACTATGGATTCAGAAGTGATACAGACAAAGCGATTGTCAGAGGAAAATTTGTAGTCTTCAATCCTGGCATTAGAAAATAGGAGAGACAGAAACAGAATAATAAAGTCAAATAAAAATAATAAAAGACAGGCTTTCAAAAATAAAAGATAATTTAAATAGCTTTCTGGCCATTCTGAACAAGTGAAAACAAAAACAGAACAAACAAAAAAACCCAAAACAGCAAAAACTGGACACACATAAATAGAAGTAGAAAAGTTTCCACAACTGCACTGATGAAAAAGATTATAATTGAATAAAACTCTATGCCAACACTTTTGGGACTCTAGATGAAAGCCATGATAATCTAGGAAAGCATGAATTATATTAGAATCCCTCTTATCCATCATTGGAAAAGACTCTGATGCTGGAAGGGATGGGGGCAGGAGGAGAAGGGGACAACAGAGGATGAGATGGCTGGATGGCATCACTGACTCGATAGACATGAGTTTGAGTAAACTCTGGGAGTTGGTGATGGACAGGGAGGCCTGGAGTGCTGCGATTTATGGGGTCGCAAAGAGTCGGACGCGAGTGAGCAACTGAACTGAACTGAACTATTCATCACAGTCCAGACCTGTAGTCAGTTGATTAAGTGAAAAAGTGCGCTAAAGGGAGAAATCATTAAAAAATGTCAAACTGCAAATATTTTACTATAATTGAAAACATAAAAACATATATTCACTTAACAGTCTTTTAATGTAGGGTCATGGTCTTTTCTTTGAAAACGAATCTGCTGAGTGAAAATAGACATTCTCTTTCTTACATAAACCACACTTGTACTTCAGTGTCAACAGTTTCCAGTTTCAATTTTTAAAATACAGAGGAAGAAATGTTAAGACAATAAATGCAATCTGATTGTGGAATTCTTTGACACCGGAGCATCTTAGACTTTAATATATTTGTGCATCTCTCCAGGATCTTGTACAAATGCCAAAGATAACGGTGGGTCTGGGGAATGGGCCTGCTATTCAGCATTTTTAGTGGGCCTCCAGGTGATACTGCCGCTACTGGTCCATGGACCACACTTGGAGCAGCAAAGATATGATATTTGTTATTCTTGCCCCACACATCATTTCTAGTTGTATTAGCACAGTGGTGGTGGTAAGTCACTTCAGTCATCTGATTCTTAGCGACCATATGGACTGTAGCCTGCCAGGCTCCTCTGTCCGTGAGATTCTCCAGGTAAGAATAATGGAGTGTGATAGCACCGTTAAATCTAAACCATTCATCTTAGTGACTCATCTCTACCTAGTCCTCCTAAAGCTTCAATTTATTCTTCATAAAAATGAAAACCCTTTTTGAAAAATACTTTTTCCATTGGCTTATATAATACTAAATTAACTAAAATTATTGCAACAGGTACACTTGTCATAAGCAGATTTGAGAACAACTGACATGCAGCAAGAGTCCACTTTAAATCATGGAAACAGAAGGAAGTATAAAAGAAAGTGGCCTACTAGAATACCTGGCTTAGTATGAGAGCCTCCATTCAAAAACACCACATGCTAAAGTCTGAATGTTTGTGCCCTCCCAAAATTCAGGTTAGAATCCTAATGCCCAAGGCAATACATTAGTAGGCAGGCCTTTGGGAGGGGATTAGGTCTTTAGGTGGAGCCTCATAAATGGGTTTAGTGACTTTACAAAGGAGATCTATGGAGCCCCCTCAACTGTTCTGCCACGTTGAGGATACAATGAGAAGGCTGTGACCTGGAAGAGAGTCCTCACTGACCAAGTTGGCCCCTTGATCTCAGACTTTCAGCCTCCAGAACTGTGAGAAATAAATGTCTGTTGTTTTTAAGCCACCTAGTCTGTGGGATTTTATTATAACAGTGTAAATGAACTAAGACTTCTTCTTGCCAAAAAAATACCCCAGACTCAGATGGTACATTTGGTTTTTAGCAAACATACAAGGAATAATCTCCATCTTATGTATATTTTCTGAGTAAATGGAGAATGAGACATGTATCTCAACTTACTGTAGGAAGCTAGTATAATCTTTATGCAAAGCTGTGGAGACAATATAAGAAAAAACTCACAGATACACTTCATTTATGAATCTAGATGTGAAAATCCTAAATAAAATAATTGTTCATTAATTCTAATTGTATATTAAAGAAGGTAAATATTATGAAAATTAGAGTGCATACCTGGAATGTAAGGATTTTCCAGTATCAGAAAAATTTATTGGTATAATTTATGCCCTTAGTAGATAGAGAGAAAAACCATATATTCTTTCAATGGATGAAAAAAATATTTTAAAATATTAAATATGCTTTTTTAATTAAGTAAACAATCCTCACTAACTTGATAGAAAATATTTCCATAATGCTTATAAATCTACAGTTGAATCTTGAAGAACCTAAAGAATTTTGAATAATTTATGAAACATACCATTCTTCTACTATAATATCAATTAAAAAGGTTTTAGTTCTTCCTAAATAATATACATTCATTTGAATCAGAATCCCAGCAGGATCTTTTTTTTGGGGGAGGTTGAAATTGACAAGTTGAATCTCAAGTTTATGTTAAAAGAAGGTGCAAGAGAACTGTTCTGAAATATTTGAAAGAGACAAGTGACAGACAGGAAGAAATTATTTAGTAAACAAAGAGTTAGTATCCAGATTATATAAAGAGTGCTTATGTGCGTGCTAAGTTGCCTCAGTTGTGTCTGACTCTGTGCGACCCTATGGACTGCAGCCTGCCTGGCTCCTCTGTCTATGGGATTCTCCAGGCAAGAATACTGGAGTGGCTTGCAGTGCCTTCCTCCAGGGCATCTTTCCGACCCAGGGATTGAACCTGTGTCTCTTTACTTGCATCAGCAAGCGGGTTCTTTACCACTACAGCTACCTGGAAAGCCCAAAGAGTGCTTATGAATCCATAATATAATAATGCAAACAATGAAATAGAAACAGAATAAATAGGTGATTCACAGCCAATGAAAATACAGGTGGTGGCAAGAATACACAGAAGACCTATACAGAAAAGATCTTCACTACCCAGATAACTATGATGGTGTGATCACTCACCTAGAGCCAGACATCCTGGAATGTGAAGTCAAGTGGGCCTTAGGAAGCATCACTATGAACAAAGCTAGTGGAGGTGATGGAATTCCAGTTGAGCTGCTTCAAATCTTGAAAGATGATGCTGTGAAAGTGCTGCAGTCAATATGCCAGCAAATTTGGAAAACTCAGCAGTGGCCACAGGACTGGAAAAGGTCAGTTTTCATTCCAATCCCTAAGAAAGGCAATGCCAAAGAATGCTCAGACTACTGCACAATTGCACTCATCTCACACACTAGTAAAGTAATGCTCAAAATTCTCCAAGCCAGGCTTCAGCAATATGTGAACCGTGAACTTCCAGATGTTCAAGCTGGTTTTAGAAAAGGCAGAGGAACCAGAGATCAAATTGCCAACATCCACTGGATCACAGAAAAAGCAAGAGAGTTCCAGAAAAACATCTATTTCTGCTTTATTGACTATGCCAAAGCCTTTGACTGTGTGGATCACAGTAAAATGTGGAAAATTCTTCAAGAGATGGGAATACCAGACCACCTGACCTGCCTCTTGAGAAACCTGCATGCAGGTCAGGAAGCAACAGTTAGAACTGGACATGGAACAACAGACTGGTTCCAAATAGGAAAAGGAGTACGTCAAGGCTGTATAATGTCACCCTGCTTATTTAACTTGTATGCAGAGTACATCATGAGAAACACTGGGCTGGAGGAAGCACAAGCTGGAATCAAAATTGCTGGGAGAAATATCAATAACCTCAGATATGCAGATGACACCATGCTTATGGCAGAGTGAAGAAGAACTAAAGAGCCTCTTGATGAAAGTGAAAGAAGAGAGTGAAAAAGCTGGCTTAAAGCTCAACATTCAGAAAACTAAGATCATGGCATCTGGTTCCATCAGTTCTTGGGACATAGATGGGGAAACAGTGGAAACAGTGCCAGATTTTATTTTTTTGGGCTCCCAAATCACTGTAGAGGGTGACTGAATGCATGAAATTAAAAGATGCTTACTCCTTGGAAGAAACTTATGAGCAACCCTGACAGCATATTTAAAAGCAGAGACATTACTTTGTCAACCAAGGTCCGTCTAGGCTCTGGTTTTTCCAGTACTTATGTATGGATGTGAGAGTTGGACTGTGAAGAAAGCTGAGCACCAAAGAATTGATGCTTTTGAACTGTGGTATTGGAGACGACTCTTGAGGGTCCCTTGAACTGCAAGGAGATCCAGCCAGTCTATTCTAAAGGAGATCAGTCCTGGGTGTTCATTGGAAGGACTCATATTGAAGCTGAAACTCCAATACTTTGGCCATCTGATGTGAAGAGCTGACTCATTTGAAAAGATCCTGATGCTGGGAGGGATTGGGGACAGGAGGAGAAGGGGACGACAGAGGATGAGATGGTTGGATGACATCAGCAACTCAATGGACATGAGTTTGGGTGGGCTCCGGGAGTTGGTGATGGACAGGGATGCCTGGTGTTCTGTGGTTCATTGGATCGCAAAGAGTCGGACACGACTGATTGACTGAACTGACCTGATTAACATATATAATAATATCTAGTCTTGGGGAATTGTAAATTCAAATTTGTTTGAGGTTTTCTTTTTTTTGACCACTGGATTAAGAATTGGTCTAAATGCCATCAACAGGAGAAATTGCTAAGTAAATTGTATTCCATACACTTAAGAAAAAAGATATGTAGTGAACTCCAAGAAGCATGGCAAAGTGAAGAAAGCATGAAGATGAACATTACGTGAAAAGTCAGTGCATCTACACACACCAATATTCAGTCCAATGTGATCAGCTCTCAACTGAGCCCAAGAGGAGAGAGGGATGGGCCAGTCACAGTGACTTTTACATTTGTTCAGGACACGAGCATGTTTTTGAATCTTGGGCATGAAGATTTATTAATAGCTACTTTTTAACATTCCCTTAGCCAAATTCTATGCCCTCTAGAAAATGAAAACTATTCTGCTGATGTTGTTCCTTTAAAGTGCTGCTGGGCATCGAATATAGATGCTTCTTTCTGAAAACCAAACCCAAGAAATTCAGCAATCAGATTATTCAGCAATCAGATTTAGCATTCTGGCTCCACAGAAAAATAACAATGCTATATTAAGTTCCCAGTGCCAAGTAGGTGGCCAAACCCTATAAGTGACATTCTTAGTTTTTCAACAGACTAAATATGCCTGAGACACATTTCCTGAATGCTTCTTCCTCAAGCAAAAGCATGAAATTATCAGCCATGTAACTGACATTCCCAGAATGGCAGTGCGCATTCCAATGTGGGAAGAGACCCAGAGGAACAGAACTTTCCCCACCACCCTCCACAGTGAGAGGAATTCTGGGGAAGCCATTTCACTTCCAGGACCTGTTTAACCACCTTAAGCTCTGGTGGGTGAATAATATGTCACTTCCGCTAAGGGCTTATCAAGAATCAAAGATGAATTTGAAACAAAGACATAATCCAACATGAATACTCATTTCATCAACTTGTGTTGATTCTCTTGACTTTCTCCACTTCTAATTTTGGAATGGAATGAAATTATTTTTGAAAGAGCATTTATGAATTTCTTGGACACTGCAGCCTTTAAATATTTAGCACTTCTCTGTAAAGAAAAAAAGAGCCTTACAACATGGAAATTCATAGCTCTGAGCAGACACCAATCAGTGACTTTTTATGTGTAGAGAGTGCCAGACTCCAATTTAAAACTCTCCAGCGGCTTCATCTTCAAGCAAGTTAATTCCAATCACTTCCCGAGTCACATTCTCATCACCATGCAAAGCTTTTGAAGAGAAACTGGCTTTCTTCTTGCCCCGGGGAGTTCTGGCGGAGCAAGTCCTTGTGGATGTGGACGTTTTCCCCTCATTTCCATCCTGTCAATAGCTGTGGAGCAAACAGCGACTGATGCGGAGACCAGGCTGATAACGTGTCACCTCATGGCAGCGGGAGAGCGAATGTGACTCCAATTCACGCTTCTCTTTGGTTTGGTCTTTGACCAAGTAAACCTTGTCAACGTATCAAAGCAGCCTTTATGGTTTGTCTTTAAATCAAGAAAACACAAAATGGTATTTTCTTTGTTGCTCCACTCAGTATTCACTTGATGATTCTTGCCAAGCCTCCCCCCAACCCCCTCCAAAAATGAAACTAAGAAACGCCTGGCAGGGTCCCTAGAGTTTGAAATGCTCTTTGCACAAGCTAAGAATGCAGATGCATATTACAGAGCCTGGAGGGTGGAAGGTTAGAAAAAAGTACGTAAAACTTCTTTAAATGTGTGAAAAATCCTTGGAAGTAAACAGGCACTGAGTCCAGAGTCTTCCTATTGAGTGGGCAGCACTGAGCTGCGAGAGGTCACACTGAGGGCAAGGCCTGGGGAGGACGGCTGGAGGCAAACGTTGGATGCTGTAAATTCTCAGGGTGACACTGTGCTCTCACGGCTGGGCCATACATACTCCATCACTCCATCTCCCCACTGCCCTCTCTCTTCCTTTCCTCGCCTGCTCCCCTTCTTTCCTGGCAAAAGGAGCCCTCTTAAGTTGCCCTTGAGCCTGCATTCTAATTTGCTCTCTCCCAGATGGAATCCACTTCTCTGAGCTAAGCTGCATTTTGTAGCTTTGTGGCAACACTAAGCCCACTTTATTTCCACTTAAAGGGCTGCCTGTTCTGTTTACCATCACTCCCTAGGAACTTAACCTCATTTATAGGCTGACTTTTCTCCGCATTATAGAGTTACAAGGGAGCCTCAAAGCTTCTTTCTCTCCATAGCCTGCATCCAGCCATCTCTCTGACCAGCAGGTCCATCCCAGACCCTCTGAGCCTGAAGGCTGGTCCTGACAAGTGATTTGTTTCCATTTGCGCTTGCCTGCCTCCAGCCAGCGTGACCGTTCTGTGCTCAGAGCTGTACAACTGGCACGTCTCAACATTCCTAAAATCCCAGAGAGGATCTCAAAATAGAATAAGAAATGAGAATTTAAATTAGAAGCAACAGCCCTTACAGGGCTGCCAACTTTGGGCAGAGAGGGTTTTGCATCCCCCTCCCCGACCCGGGTCCTGGTTTCCCCGGCTTTTGCAGTTCAGGAGCCAACCTCCCTCACCTGTGACTTGGACTGGCTATTTTATTATTTTTTAAATTTATTTATTTTTAATTGGATGATAATTGCTTTACAATATTGTATTCATTTCTGCCATACATCAACATGAATCAGCTACAGACAAAAACATGTTCCCTCCCTCTTGAGCCTCCCTCCCACCTCCAACCCCATTCCACCCCTCTAGGTTGTCAATAGAGCATGGGGTTTGAGCTCCCCGCGTCATACAGCAAATTCCCACTGATTATCTAGTCTACGTATGGTAATGTATATGTTCCCATGCGACTCTCTCAGTTTGGCCCACCCTCTCCTTCCTCCACGGTCTCCACCAGTCTGTTATCTATGTCTGTGTCTCCACTGCTGCCTTGCAAATAGCTTCATCAGTACCATCTTTCTAGATTCCACGTATATATGTTAATATATGATAATTATTATTCTCTTTCTGACTCACTCCACTCTGTATAATAGGCTCTAGGTCCATCCATCTCATTAGAACTGACTCAAATGGACTCTCATTTATGGCTGAGTAGTATTCCATTGTATATATGTGTCACAACTTCTTTATCCATTCATCTATTGATGGACATCTGAGTTGCTTCCATGTCCTAGCTATTGTAAATAGTGCTGCAATGAACATTGGGGTACATATTGGACTGGTCATTTTAAAAGGAAGCTGAAGTTGGCATGCTGATTCCCATGCCTTTTGAGGAGCAAGAAGGACACTCAGGTCCTTAGAGATCTTCAATGCAGAGACTAAACTACCCTCATTCCAAGCACAGAATAGGAGGAAGGTGGATGTAGGAACAAGAAAATGAAATTGGTTGAAGACTTGTCTTCTTATCTTGGATCTGGGATGTTTTGCTCTGAGCTGAGCCCTTTAGATGGATTTCAGACAGGCAGCACCACAGTTATCTTTCCTCCTGGGAGGGGAAGGTAAACCTTCATGTCCATGCCACAGAGTGGCAAGTGGCAAAACAGGGTCCTGGTTAGGGCTGTCTTTGGGAAGGGGGAGTACCCTCCACCCTCTCCTGGAAGGAGACATCTCCCTCTCCCCGCCCTTCTCACACATCCCTAGAGCAAGGCCCTCTCTGGACCCATGGATCCCAGGAGAGGCCATTCGCAGGCTGGAATTGGCTTCATCTGGACCTGTGTCCTGGCTCCAGCCCTCAAGGAGGTGGAACCCACCTCTCGCTGTGGGTTTCTGTGCATAGCACCGGGCTCGATGCCCCATCATATTCTTAGTAAAAGTCTCCTCAATACATTACGCCTCCCTCCCTTCACCTCAAATTCTCATAGTACACCATGGCTCTCACTTCTTGATACGCTTTGGAAAAGGTTGGACAACTCACAATAAAAAACGCTGGGCTCATTGGATGTTACCCCTCTTCCTTACCTCCTGTTTTCTGAGAAGGAACGCCTAACTGGTGTGAAGCACAGAAAAAGAAGTTGGGCTGCTGGAATGGACTTACTAGAGAACTCGGACTTCAGTACCTCCACTGCAGTTCTTCAGCTGCAGGTGAAGAACTCTGACCTTCTACCTCTTGGTTCCCCCAAGGATGCCTTCCTCAGGTGTCCTAAAGGATTCTCAAAGGCACAAGAGGTTCAGTGATGAGCTGGTGGAGTGCCCTCCATCCTCTGGAAGGTGACATCTTCCTATCCTGCTCCTTCTCACACATCTCAGGAGCAAAGCCCTTCTCTGGACCCATGAATCCCAGGAGAGGGACTGCGGAACTGGGCTGAGATCCCAGGGTCCCTTCAATGCTAGGAGTGAATCCATGCCCTAGGGGGAATTCTTGAGGAAAGTTCCTAGTAGAACAGGATCTCCAAGATTTGATATGAGCCTAGCAGGTCCAATAAGCCCCTCTGGGCCTGAGTCTCAGGGCCAGATCCATTGGGCAAGTCAGTAAATGCTCACTTTCTGCTGGATGAGGAACTGAAGGATGCTGCAACAGCCACAGCTAATGTTCACTGCACATTTCCTTCTTGTCTGTCTCTGTCACTGAAGGTTTTCCGACACTGTCTTATTGCACAGGCAGAGGTTCCTCTTTGTTCCATATATGTAGATACTGCCCAAGTGGTAAGATGTCCCATTTGCATTAGGGACATTTCCTGATGTTTTGAAATGGTCTGTCTTAGCACCACCTCAGGACTTAACCCAGCCTGAATCTCCCTCCTCACTCTTTTCTTTCAAAATCAGGACCAGTGGGAAGTGACCCTTCAGTTTCCTGAAATTGATAGGGGGTGCTGTCTTCTTCCTCCAGGCAGACCTGTGTGCTAGGACTCCTGGAAAAGCAGAGGCTACAGGCAGAAGAAAACACATAATACTTACTATGCAAACAGCATAAATGAGTTTTGATTGAAATACTCTAGGACTCCCATTGTTAAGATCAAGCTTAGTAGGCTGAAGATTTTGCACTTCTTTTTGATTGTGAAATTTCAGGCATTGAATATACAATGAGATAACTGGGTCATTGCCTGTGGGTTAGAAGTAACAGGATCATTCCAAGTTCAAGTTATATGGGGGCATCAGCATCCCTTGACCTCTGCCCTGTAGCACCTAGACCAGCTGCCTGGTCCAGGATCATGTGCAGAGCTGACGTTGAGAGTGGACTCTGACCTGAAAGACCTTCCTTGTTCACTTTCGAAGCCTCAATTTCCTCAGCATAACACAGTGAAAAATGATAGTCCCTACTGTGTAGAGCTCAGAGAAAGAACCATGCTCAGCCCAGGATTTGACAAAGTTAGTCTCCAGCCAAAGTTATTTCTTCTTCTTCTTTTTAACCACCGATACTAAAATTTCTTGCTCAGTGATTTGGAGCTTTGACATCATTCTCTGTAGGAAAAGTTGGCTTTGTGTTTTGTGGAAACCTGTCTCTGTGTTCTCAATGCCCTGCTGCTATCCACACGGTGAATAATCTTTCCTTGGGTCAGCCACCTCCTCAAATCTAGAGGGAGGGGAAGGAGGTAGAGGGTTCTGAGTACTTGCAGGGAAGTGGGGTGCTGACTGCATGTCAGGAACCTCCAACCATACACTTTGCCTTCCAGCGAAGCCACGAATGTGTCCACAGTTACCTTTTTTTTTAGTGAGGAACCAATAGGGAACTTTCCCCAGCATGTAGGCAGTGAATATTTGCAAAGGAAAGCAAATGAGTGAATGAATGATTTCCTTTGTTTTTCCTTGAGAGGAGGTCTGCTCAGTGTTGGAGCACATGCCCAGAGCTGGACGCCGTAGGTCTAGATTCCAGCCGTGCCACTGCTGCCGATCTAACTGTCATAACACTCACCTCCCAGGAATGGCAGGGACTGAATGAGGTAATGTAAGTTCCTTAGCACAGGTCTGGTGATTCTTTGTCAGCAACACAGCAGCTTCTAAATCACGGCCAGTGGTCTTCCCTGGCTTGCATACTTCCACCTGAACCGCTTGTTGGATGCAGTCTCATTTTGAGTTTTAGAAGAGCAGTGGCTTTGATCCCACATATATTTATTGGTTGGCTATATTTGGGCAGAGCATCCATTTTTGCTTAAGTCTGTGTTTGAGTGTCTGTGTGTATATGTCATGCAGCTCTCTTGGCCCCTCTGTGGGCATACTTTTGGTATTTAAGTTTTTTCTTGCTTATCATGCTTCTCATCAGTGAGCATTTTTCATGCTTGGTGGAGATGGTTTAAATTCTTCAAGTTTTTGAGGGAGCCAAGGGGCATCCAATGAATGGTCTTTCTCCTCTATTGCATTCCTTACCATGTGGAAAAAAAGGCAGAATGAATATCTTTTTGCTTTATTAAAAAATAAATAATTCCTATGCTGAGAGCTAATAGGAGAAAAGTGTGCATAAACGTTAATTGAGGGGAAAGTAACACTGTGGACCGCAAAATGAATTAGAAAACCAGCTCTTTCTACCAGTGTTGGAGACATTTGCTCCCTGGTTGGAAGAAATATAGCTTGACACAATGGGTGTATTTTGAAAAGAAATAATGGGGCGAGCCTTCACACATTTGATGTCGGGATTGCAGGTTGCATGCGTAAGAGACAATGACTTGTATTCTTTCTGGTAATCGGGCAAGTTGTGGTCTCTGCAGAGGGGCTGGCGTGCTCTCTCTCTCTGAACTGTTTTCTTCTTATTTTCTGAGGCTTTGGAATAAGAAATGCACTGTGTGCTGCTGCTTTGCCACTGCCCACGTGCTGAGCTGCCAGTGCTCTTGAGTGCAGGAGGCTCTATCTAAGCCCTGTACTTGTCTATTGTAGTGTTCACTGCTGCCACAGAATCTGAGTTCTCCTGAGACAGTGACCAGTGGAAATCAGAATTCTTATTAACTTCATTGTAGCCCATTAAAGAACATTCTTGTTATAAACCTGAGGCAGGGATCAATCTAGAGAGATCCGTCAGGCCCTAGACAGGAGCAAAGTGGTCTGAAAACAGAGCTTGGCAAGACACTATCTTGGCCCTTGGAAGCCAAATTTAGACAGCATGGAAGGCAGTAGGATTCACAGTGGCTGGGAGCAGTGAGGGAATGCCCCGGCAGGAGAACCATCATGAGCAAATGCATATGGAGGTGATGGCTTCATGTTGTGATGACAGAGCAGCTCTGCCCAATGGAAATATAATGTGAGCTATGCATACAGTTTACAATTTTTCAGTAGTTGAGCTATAAAAATAAACACGTGAAATTAATTGTAATAAAATGTTATATTTAATCTGCTATATATAAACAATCAGGGCTTCCCTGGTGGCTTAGTCAGTAAAGAATCTGCCTGCAAGGAAACCCCGGTCTGATCCCTGGAGAAGAAAGATTTTCCTGGAGAAGGAAATGGCAACCCACTCCAGTATTCTTGCCTGGGAAATTCCATGGACAGAGGAGCCTGGTGGGCTATAGTTCATGGGATCACAAATGAGTTGGACACAATTTAGCCACTAAACCATCACCACCATATAAACTATTATCATTTTACCACATCATTAATATGAAAATCATTCATGAAATATTTTACATGCCTTTTTGTACTAAGTCTTCTAAATCTGGGATGCATTTTACCCTCAGAGGACATCCCAGGTTGGAGCAGCTGCTTTTCAAGGCTTAAAGCCCCATGGTACTGGCAGCTGTGTATGGACTGGGCTGGAGTGTTGGGATGGGCATTACTGCTGGTGATCTACATCCCCATATCCCCAGGGAGATGGACGTGCAGACATGGCAGTATGCTCCAGTGCAGCAAGCCTTGACTGCCTACATTTGCAAAGTGTCCATGGCCGCAAGTGACCCCTCTCCTCCTGTCTCAGCCTTGATGAGGGATCCATCAGCTTCCTCAAGAAACTTGCTGTACAGTTGCCCTGGCCAGCTTGGTGTGGCTCCTTCTCCATGGAGACACCTACCCATCCTTCTGATGCTGACCAGGGTCATCTTCTGGGGACACCTGCTCTGCCAGTCCTGGAGGGATGTTGTGCTTTCCAAAACTGGCTGCCTCATATCCTCACCCTTGTGTTCTTTTTGTAATATGGCGAGGGCACTCCTTCTTGGGAGTGGTGGGCTCCATCTGTCCCCTTGAATCTGGGCCAGCCTTACTGACTGGCCAACAGGTAGAAATGACCTATGTTTGCTGTTGAGATGAGGCATGAAAGGTGATGTAACGTCTCCTTTTTGTCTCCTGGGATGCTTGCTCTTGGAGTTAGTTCAGCTGCCATGCTCTGAGGGAGCCCAGGCCACATGGGGAGGCCAACTGCAGTTCTACAGGCAATTGCCCCAGAAAAGGACCAGCTGACAGCTTGCATTCACTCCAGGTGGGTACCTGAGAGAGCACTGGATATGAGTCTAGCCTCAGGCACCAAATAGCTGCAACTGCCTGAGCTGAGGGTAATCAAACTCCAAGAGGGTGAGAGAAAATAAGAAAAAAATCATTGGCATAATAAATAAATCACCCATACTTTAAGTCACTAAGTGTTAGGAGGCTTTATTGTAGATATAAGTAACTGGAAGATGCCGTTTCCTAACGCCTCCATCTTCAGAAAGGTCAGGTGTCTCCTTCTGGTCTTAGGACCACCCTGGGTGGCCACTGGCCCTCACTGGCACACAGGTTGCGAGTATAAATCTGTTCATTTTTTAACCATACTCTTGGGACTTCCCTGGTGGTCCAGTGGTTAAGAATCCGCCTGCCAATGAAGGGGACATGAGTTCAATCCCTGGTCCAGGACGATCTCAAATGCCTACAAGCAACAAAGCCCTGGCATCACAACTTCCTGAGTCCAAGTTCTCTAGAGCCCTTGCTCCTCATTAAGAGAAGTCACCACAATGAGAAGCATGGGCATTGCAACTAGAGAGTAGCCTGTATGCAGCAATAAACACTCAGCACAGCCAAAAATAAATGCATAAATAAATAAATCACACTCTTCATGGCAAGGGCCAGGCTTTCTTTGTTTGTGACATTAGTGGCTCCATGGCAGAACCTCAACACAGCCATCAAGGCTCTCAGTTCTTTTCTGTAGTATAAATGGATGAATCAGTATTTGTTGAAGTGAAAGCACACGGGCTTGTGCCCTCTGGTTGATTCTTCCTCTTAACCCTATCAGGTGTGGAAACTGAGGCTGAGGTGACAGACTCAAGGTCACACAGCCCCCTCAACCAACACGGGGTCACACAGCTCCCCCATGCCAGGAATGCGTCTCGCGTCCAGCGGTTCATCAATGAGCCCTGCCCACAGACCTTTGGGGCTGGCAGGGTCTGACCTGGGCTGCCCCTTGTCATTGCTGCATGACTGTGCCCAAACCCTTAACCCTCTCTGCCCCCTAGACTTCCAAACACTGGGCTGAATCCTGCCTTCCTCACGACCTCTGTAGAACCATCGGGCCAGGGCCTGTGTCCGCTGGGGTCTGAGTGGACAGATTATGAATGTAAGACTACGTTCCTACTTGGGGGCTGCTCCTCGTGTCAGTTTCCCAGACCTGCTGCCTGCACTGTGGTCCTGAGCCCCCTGATCTCTGGACCCCACACAACCCACTTTCTCCAGACTTCCCACCATTGATGATTCTCTTTCTCAGGGATCTCCACCATCACCCCCACTTCTAGTTGTGTCTTTGCAACCTGAGCTTGACGCATTCTCCCTTGAGTCCACACCCACCGCAGCTGCTGCCTCTCTCTCCCTCCCTTGGTCAGTTGGATTTCTCTCAGATCTCTGTGCATTTCTGTGGGCCTTCTCTAACAGGACCACTGAGCCCATCATTGATGAGGCCTGCAAGCACTCACACCCTCCTCTGCTAGACTCACGGCAGCCTGCACGGCCAGTCACCTCGTCCTGTGGCTTCCAGGCACCATACCCTTCATTTTCCCTCTGGTGTCCTTGGCTCCTCCTCAGCCTCCTTCCCCTCCCTTTTCAGGGGATGCTGTTGGAATCACATCTGATTCTGGCTTTCCTGAGATGAGGAGGTCATTTATGTGAGACGTGACTCTAGAAATACCTCCAGGAGGTAAGACAGTGTGGTAGTGATCCTCCAGCCACACTCGGGGCATCAGGAACCCACTCCTTCAGGAACCCAGACACATCTCAGGCTTACTCTTCCCAAGGACCCAGGGAGCTGGGATGTCTATGCATCAGCTTTCCCTAGCTTCCAGGTGTTGACACTGGTGGCAGAAGGTGGCAAGCTGGCTGACACAGCAAGATCAAAGGGGTTGACACTTTCGGCATTCTTGGAGTTCTGAGCTACCTGCAGGTATTACCTCTTCAAAATAAAATTAAAATGGTGACAATAGCAAAGGAAGCAGAAAACCGCAATCCATGCAATGTTTGGAAGGTCCTAGCACCAGCCCCTCATTCCTGGTACTCCTCAGCCACCTGGGTTCCTTTGTCCCTGAACCACTGGCAACAACTTGTTCAGTTATCAGCAGTCTTCCCTTTTCTGTCAACTTCCCTAGAAGACATGTGCTATTTCTCATTGTATCTCCAGGACTTGAAGCATCATTGGTTCTCAGTAGATATGCACTGAATGAACAAATAAAACATACATCATAGTTAATATGAAAGAATAAGCTGCCCACAGAGCCAGTGACTTAATGAGGAAAAATAGGCATGTTCCTAGAGATTTTAGTGGGAACACGTGATTACTTTGGACCAGATATTTGATTTAAGAAACAAAGACATTTATATTCATTGTGTGACTAGCTTAAGGAGTGTGGTTCCCATAACACAGGTAACTGGGGCTGGCTTCAGGGTGTTCAACCTGGGCAGTACCTTGGGGCCCTGAGCTCAGAAGCATCCTGGGCTTGTTTCCATGTTCTGCCATTGCCATCTTGATATTCTTAATGATTTCTGAACAACAGGACATATATGTTCATTTTGCTCCTGGTCTGACAAATTAGCTGATCTCAAGGGCAACACAAGGTAATTTTCTGTGTGTGTGCTTAGCCGCTCAGTCATGTCCAGCTCTGCGACTCCATGGGCTGCAGCGCATCAGGCTCCTCTGTCCATGGGATTCTCCAGACAAGAATACTGGAGTGGGTTGCCATTCCCTTCTGGGGGATCTTCTTGACCCAGGAATTGAACCAGGATCTCCTGCATTGCAGGGAGATTCTTTACCATCTGAGCTACTAAACCCAGTATTTCCTCTCTCCTTGAAACTTTTCTATAGGGTCAGCCACAGGGCCCTTGGAACACTGATGGATGTTTTCTAGGGTTAGGTCATAGCCCTCATTCATCTGTGTGGCTACCAGGCTACCCCGGGTCTGCTCTCACCACCCCACCATCAGTATTCATGGAACACGGTTCTGTTGCTCTGGAGGCTGGTCTGGATTCCAGCCTTGTGGAATATCAGATCTGCAGCCACTGTCCAGGTGCAGTTGCTGAAGGCTCATGTGGTGAGAGGCAGAGCTGTGCATGGTTACCTTGTGATGAACTTTCCCTGAGGTGACTTCCCTATGGTGTTTTTAAAGCCCTGGATTCACAAGAATGCAGTCTCCCAAACCTCACTCCCAGGAACTCAGATGTGGGCCTGGAAAGATTCAAGAGTTTTACTTTTTCACATGTTCCTTGGGTCTGTCAAGAAATGAAGCTATGGACACTCAGTCACAGAGTTTCTCTCCGACATTAAAATATATAAATATAAAAAATTTCAAATGTATAGAAAAGTAAAAAGAATGGCATAGGGATCATTGACATTCTTACAAACAAAATTACACAGTTAACATATTGCTACATCTGCTTTATCACAAAGCAATCCATCCCTCCATCTATCCATTTAACCATCTGTCTCTGTCCCTTCATCCATCCATCCATCCACCCCTCCTTCCATCCATCCATTCATCTGTCCATATTCATCCATACTGATGTAGATTTCAGTATACTCCATCCTGTCAAAACTTGCCTGCTCAGATCTCTGATTTTCCATGAACAGGCAAAATGTGTCCAGGCAGCAAATTTTTATGAAATCATGAGATTTCACAGATTAACCTTGCTCTTTTTCTACCTCGTTGCATTCTAGTGGGAGTAACTTGCTTATTTGCCTCTCTAAGCTGTTCTCTTCAATGTTTGATGTGGGTTTCTTTCTGTATTCATTCGCCACAAATACTTTACTGTAAAACAAAACATCTCCTTATTGTTGAGAGTGCCCTCATTCTCTGTTGTTCTGATTCTGAGTTTCTAAGTGTAGTTTTCCTGAAATGCAGATGTTCTTGGTTTAGTTTGTGCTTGGGTATAGTGGGCAGAATCCTTGACTAGCTCTTGATGTAATTTTAGAGCTGTCCCATTTGCAAAGGATTGTACCAGCTTCCCGATGGAGCTCCAAGCTCTTTGACCAATAACATTTCAGAAATGCAGGAAAAATGTAAGTCACCTGAGAATTTGAGGGTGATGTGAGCTTGGTAATCTGATGCTCAGAGCCAACCCATTTGTACTCAGAAGGCTCTGTGGGAATGTGGCATAACAAAATTGAGCTACATAGCTCATCACCAGAATGGTTTGTGGAAGGACCGCCCGAGGAAAGGTAAGATGCAGTGTCACTAGGAAAGAGAAGCGAGGGAATATTAGCAAAATGAAGCAAAACACTAGACATAAGACAAGCATTAGTTCTTGTATTTTCTAGGCGAACTCACAGTCCTAGCAGCAGAGGCAGGGAACCGCTTGCTCCTGACCTGTGGCCTTACCCAGAACCCCAGACTGTGCTTGCCTGGTGTCAGTCTGTGACTTAGGACCAAGTCTGTGCTGCCTCAAACACCCCTTTACAAACATAGAATGTGATCTGTCTGCCAGCATGGTCAAGGGACAGAAAAACTCACAACAGATCTTCATATTTGATAACATTCTTAAAACTCAAACTCTGCCTTTGAGCTACTAAAAGCTATAGATACATACCTACTTATATACATACATATATTAAAATCATTGGATACTGAATAATTTTATAGAAAATTCCAGGTAGCATTAAATTGCATTTCAAATCGAACATGGTCAGTCCAGTTCAGTTACTCAGTCGTGTCCGACTCTTTGCAACCCCATGAACTGCAGCACGCCAGGCCTCCCTGTCCATCACTAACTCCCGGAGTTGACTCAAACTCACATCCATTGAGTCAGTGATACCATACAGCCATCTCATCCTCGGTCATCCCCTTCTCCTCCTGCCCCCAATCTCTCCCAGCATCAGAGTCTTTTCCAATGAGTCAACTCTTCACACGAGGTGGCCAAAGTACAGGAGTTTCAGCTTTAGCATCATTCCTTCCAAAGAAATCCCAGGGCTGATCTCCTTCAGAATGGACTGGTTGGATCTCCTTGCAGTCCAAGGGACTCTCAAGAGTCTTCTCCAACAACACAGTTCAAAAGCATCAATTCTTCGCACTCAGCCTTCTTCACAGTCCAACTCTCACATCCATACATGACCACAGGAAAAACCATAGCCTTGACTAGAAGGACCTTTGTTGGCAAAGTAATATCTCTGCTTTTCAATATGCTGTCTAGGTTGGTCATAACTTTTCTTCCAAGGAGTAAGCATCTTTTAATTTCATGGCTGCAGTCACCATCTGCAGTGATTTTGGAGCCCTCAAAATAAAGTCAGCTACTATTTCCACTGTTTCCCCATCTATGTCCAATGAAGTGATGGGACTAGATGCCATGATCTTCGTTTTCTGAATGTTGTGCTTTAAGACCACTTTTTCACTCTCCACTTTCACTTTCATCAAGAGGCTTTTAGTTCTTCTTCACTTTCTGCCATAAGGGTGGTGTCATCTGCATATCCGAGGATATTGATATTTCTCCCGGCAATCTTGATTCCAGCTTGTGCTTCTTCCAGCCCAACATTTCTCATGATGTTTCTCATTCTGTATATAAGTTAAATAAGCAGGGTGACAATATACAGCCTTGACATATTCCTTTTCCTATTTGGAACCAGTCTGTTGTTCCATGTCCAATTCTAATTGTTGGGTCCAAGCCAGGCTTCAGCATTACGTGAACCATGAACTCCCAGATGCTCAAGGTGGTTTTAGAAAAGGCAGAGGAACCAGAGATCAAATTGCCAACATCCGCTGGATCATTGAGAAAAGCAAGAGCGTTCCAAAAATAACTATACATTTCTGCTTTATTGACTACGCCAAAGCCTTTGACTGTGTGGATCACAGTAAACTGTGGAAAATTCTGAAAGAGATGGGAATACCAGACCACCTGACTTGGCTCTTGAGAAATGTGTATGCAGGTCAGGAAGCAACAGTTAGAACTGGACATGGAACAACAGACTGATTCCAAATAGGAAAAGGAGTACATCAAGGCTGTATATTGTCACCCTGTTTATTTAACTTCTATGCAGAGTACATCATGAGAAACGCTGGGCTGGAAGAAGCACAAGCTGGAATCAAGATTGCCGGGAGAAATATCAATAACCTCGGATATGCAGATGACACCACCCTTATGGCAGAAAGTGAAGAAGAACTAAAAAGCCTCTTGATGAAAGTGAAAGTGGAGAGTGAAAAAGTGGTCTTAAAGCACAACATTCAGAAAACGAAGATCATGGCATCTAGTCCCATCACTTCATTGGACATAGATGGGGAAACAGTGGAAATAGTAGCTGACTTTATTTTGGGGGCTCCAAAATCACTGCAGATGGTGACTGCAGCCATGAAATTAAAAGATGCTTACTCCTTGGAAGGAAAGTTATGACCAACCTAGACAGCATATTGAAAAGCAGAGATATTACTTTGCCAACCAAGGTCCTTCTAGTCAAGGCTGTGGTTTTTCCATATGTATGGATGTGAGAGTTGGACTGTGAAGAAGGCTGAGTGCTGAAGAATTGATGCTTTTGAACTGTGTTGTTGGAGAAGACTCTTGAGAGTCCCTTGGACTGCAAGGAGATCCAATCAGTCCATTCTAAAGGAGATCAACCCTGGGATATCTTTGGAAGGAATGATGGTGAAACTGAAACTCCTGTACTTTGGCCACCTCGTGTGAAGAGTTGACTCATTGGAAAAGACTCTGATGCTGGGAGAGATTGGGGGCAGGAGGAGAAGGGGATGACCGAGGATGAGATGGCTGGATGGCATCACTGACTTGATGGACATGAGTCTGAATGAACTCTGGGAGTTGGTGATGGACAGGGAGGCCTGGCGTGCTGCGATTCATGGGAGTCGCAAAAGTCAGACACTACTGAGCGACTGGACTGAACTGAACTGAACTGACCTGCATATAGGTTTCTCAAGAGGCGGGTCAGGTGGTCTGGTATTCCCATCTCTTTCAGAATTTTCCACAGTTTATTGTGATCCACACAGTCAAAGGCTTTGGCATAATCAAGAAAGCAGAAATAGATGTATTTTTTTTTTTTTGAATTCTCTTGCTTTCTTCGATGATCCAGTGGATGTTGGCAATTTGGTTCCTCTGCCTTTTCTAAAACCAGCTTGAACATCTGGAAGTTCATGGTTCACGTATTGCTGAAGCCTAGCTTGGAGAATTTTGAGCATTACTTTACTAGCATGTGAGATGAGTGCAATTTTGCGGTAGTTTGAGATTCTTTGACATTGCCTTTCTTTGGGATTGGAATGAAAACTGACCTTTTCCAGTCCTGTGGCCACTGCTGAGTTTTCCAAATTTGCTGGCATATTGACTGCAGCACTTTCACAGCATCATCTTTTAGGATTTGAAATAGCTCAACTGGATTCCATCACCTCCACTAGCTTTGTTCATAGTGATGCTTCCTAAGGCCCACTTGACTTCACATTCCAGGATGTCTGGCTCTAGGTGAGTGATCACCCCATCGTGATTATCTGGGTCGTGAAGATCTTTTTTGTACAGTTCTGTGTATTCTTTCCACCTCTTCTTAATATCTTCTGCTTCTTTTAGTTCCATACCATTTCTGTCCTTTATCGAGCCCATCTTTGCATGAAGTGTTCTCTTGGTATCTCTGATTTTCTTGAAGAGATCTCTAGTCTTTCCCATTCTGTTGTTTTCCTCTATTTCTTTGCATTGATCACTGAGGAAGGTGTGCTTATCTCTCCTTGCTATTCTTTGGAACTCTGAATTCAGATGCTCATATCTTTCCTTTAGAAACAAATATTTATAAGTTATATTGAATTGTCCTTCTCTTCTTAAAACAATTTTCTGAAAACAACTTGACTTTTTCTTAATGACTTAAATCATTTCCCAGGAGAAGCACTAGGTGAAGTCCAAACCCCTGTGGTTTCAGGGTAGTGGGAAACTCAGTGAAGTGATTCATGAAACAGTTCTCACAGGCTGACTCTGCTCCGCTCAGCCCCCACCAATACACACTCAGAAGAGAACAACCAGATAGCAAACCCCAAATTCCATGGACAACATAGGCATCAAAACCAGCTGACTAGGTATTCTCATAAATTTCCCGAGCAAATGTGCAGTGATAAGCCACCAACAATCAGAGTCCTTGGCATTGACATCTGTTTGGGCAGAATAAGAAGTAAAGAAAAGGGAAGGATCTAAGGATCCGAAATGGGAGAATCCCAAATAGCCTAACAAGTGGTTCCTGGAGAGGATGCTCAAGCATTGAGAAGAGCAGAAACTATTACATGGAGTGAGTGCAGGGGCTCCACCTGAGATCACGCCAGGTGTGTGAATGGGCCCATCTGAGATCCCTCCAGATGAATGCATAAGCTCTACCAGCAGAACAGAAGAGGCTGCTTGCTGGTACAGGGTTTCCTTCTGGGGCAATGAAAAGATTCTGAAATTAGATAGTGGTAATTGCTATCCAGCGTTGCATCAATAAGTAAATTACAAACTACTGAATTTTGCACTCTAAAATACTTGAAATAGACAGTTTCATGTTATGTATATTTAGTCTCAATTGAAAACAAGGAAGATCCAAAGGGCTTGGGCACATACAAGCTCAGCTCCTCTGAACTCTCAAGCTGACCTTACTGAATAGTCTCCTGCTAAAGAGAAGTGCTGGCATAGATGTCCAAGTAGATAAGGTACAGACCCAAGTGGGAGGAGACAGGGCCAGCCTGTCCCGGAAATTGAGCCTAGTACTGTTGGTTACTACACCAGAGAATGCCAGAGACAGCTCTATGGAATAAGAAGGGTTGTCTTGGAGAAATTGCAGCTACAAGGCAAGAAAGTCTCTCAGGTGTTGGACAGGAGTCAGAGGTGTCAGCACTAAATGTTGGCTTTTAATACATATGCAGATAGATAAAAATCAGTATTGATGTGGGTGTATATACATTTATCTCCTAGCTCTGACTATTGAGAGGGCCTACAAGTTGTGACGCCCCAGTAGCAATGAGCACACCAAACACCCAGATCGGGGTTTTTAAATACCATTCTCCAAAAGGGG